>NC_084504.1:2700887-3309637 GCF_024500385.1 Phyllopteryx taeniolatus
TATTTGATCTTTTTCGATTTTTTAGACAACCCTATTGTTGTGGCACAGTCGAAACAAAAATAAACTATTAGTCTGACTTACTATACGAGCTGAAATGACTCTTTCTGCACTGTATGCAAAAATAAATGGCAGTAATCCATGTACAGTAAATGCAGGTACAGCATATTGGAACCTGAATTATTGAACAGCCTTGAAAGTTTAATAAAAATGTCACAAGTAAAAAAAAATAATTTAACACCCTTGAAAGCTTAACAAAAATGTTAAATGTAAAATAAATATAAAGAAAAAAATACCTTTGACTTTAAACTCAATTCACTCAAATGGTATTAAAAATATTTCCTGTCGAGTTAATAAAGACTTAATGATAGCGACAGTTTCAGTTTGAAGCAAAAACTATTCACTTTACAATAATTCCTATGTGAAAACCTTTTTTTTAAAATTTAAATTAGAACAATGTGGAAGTCAGTTGCAATTGGTTGGCAAACAGTCCAGGGTGTTCCCAGCTTCTCACCCAAAAGTTAGTTGTGATAGTCTCTAGCTCACCCGTGACCCTAATGATGACATACAATATAGAAAATGGATGGATGGACAGACGGATGGACAGAAGTTGACAAAGGTCACTGAACAGATTCAGTTAGACCTTGAAGGTATGAATGTACAAACCCAATTCCGATGAAGTTGGGACGTTGTGTTAAACATAAATAAAACCGAATATAATGATTTGCAAATCATGTTCAACCTATATTTAATGGAATACACTACAAAGATATTTAATGTTCAAACTGATAAAATGTATTGTTTTTAGCAAAAAATCATCCATCCATCGATCCATTTTCTGGGCCGACCCTCACAAGGGTCGCGGGAGTGCTGGAGCCAATCCCAGCCATCATCGGGCAGGAGGCGGGATAGAGAAAACCCACACAGGCACGGGGAGAACATGCAAACTCCACACAGGCGGGGTCGGGGATTGAGCCCCGGACCTCAGAACTGAGAGGCAGACACTCTAACCAGTCGCCCACCGTGCTGTCCAAATAATCATTAACTTTTAAATTTTCAAGTTTAAAAATTAAATTTTATGGCTGCAACACTTTCCAAAAAAAAATGAGAAAGTTGAGGAATGCTCATCAAACACCTGTTTGGAACATCCCACAGGTGAACAGGCTCATTGGGAACAGGTGGGTGCCATGATTGGGTATAAAAGGAGTTTCCCTGAATTGGTCAGTCATTCACAAGTAAAGATCGGGCAAGGTTCACCTCTTTGTGAACAAGTGCATGAGAAAATAGTCGAACAGCTTAAGGACAATGTTCCTCAATGTACAATTGCAAGGAATTTAGGGATTTCATCATCTACGGTCCATAATATCATCAAAAGGTTCGGAGAATCTGGAGAAATCACTGCATGTAAGCGGCTAGGCCGAAAACAAACATTGAATTCCCGTGACCTTCCATCCCTCGGGCGGCACTGCATCAAAAACCGACATCAATGTGTAAAGGATATCACCGCATGGGCTCAGGAACACTTCAGAAAACCAATGTCAGTAAATACAGTTCGGCGCTACATCCGTAAGTGCAACTTGAAAGTCTACTATGCAAAGCAAAAGCCATTTATCAACAACACCCAGAAACTCCGCCGGCTTCTCTGGGCCCGAGCTCATCCAAGATGGACTGATGCAAAGTGGAAACGTGTTCTGTGGTCCTACGAGTCCACATTTCAAATTGTTTTTAGAAATTGTGGATGTTGTGTCCTCCGGGCCAGAGGAAAAGAACCATCTGGACTGTTATGGACGCAAAGATCAAAAGCCAGCGTCTGTGATGGTATGGGGCTGTGTTAGTGCCAATGGCATGGGTAACTTACATATCTGTGAAGGCACCATTAATGCTGAAAGGTACATACAGGTTTTGGAGAAACATATGCTGCCATCCAAGCAACGTCTTTTCATGGACGCCCCTGCTTTTTTCAGCAAAACTGCCAAACTGCATTCTGCACGTGTTACTTCAACAATTAGTGTCCTCAGTTACCAAACGATTATTGAATGCTGTTAATAGAAAAGGTGATGTAACACAGTGGTAAACATGACCCTGTCCCAGCTTTTTTGGAACATGTTGCAGCCATAAAATTCTAAGTTAATGATTATTTGCTAAAAAAAAAAATTTTTTGTATCAGTTTGAACATTAAATATCTTGTCTTTGTAGTGCCAATTAAATATAGATTGAACATGATTTGCAAATCTTTGTACTCTGTACTCTGCAAATCTTTGTACTCTTATTTATGTTGACCACAACGTCCCAACTTCATTGGAATTGGGGTTGTACTTCAATTCTATGATATGCAATGATTTGGTGAAACACAGGATTCTGCTAACTGCAGAAACAAAGTGAACTGTTTAATGCCTAATTATCGCCTGCATTCTTGATATTTAAATTGCATACATTTTCCCCCATAATGTGTCTGTTGTCATAAGTGGTGGTATTAAAAATGTTGCCTATAAAAAATGTTCAAGCGAAAAAGTACAAGATGTTTTGCTCCACGAGGGCTGTTACTCAAGGAAGGAAATGCATAAAACCACAGAAGTGTGTTTTCTTTCTTCAGTGCAGTTTTGAATAAATTTGCATGAGAAATAGCTTACAGATCCTTGTGGAAGCAGGTCCAATGTTATGAAAGCTACATTTAGCACCTTTGCCATGTATTACCACTTTCAAGTCATCTTCAGATCATCCCATCGGGCGTTTATTGGCTTAAATGATGTTTTCCTACCACAATAAATATCTTCAATACACATACAAGGTATGGAATGATGTATCAGACATCTGAATGCAGTCTATGCGTAGACTTTGATTGATGTCATTAATGGCAATCAGACCTCACCACCTCACATACAGTAGCACATGCCTGTGTGTGAACTGATCTCACCCCCAAAGCAAACCCACTCCTGAAATGTCTATGATTCAGACTAATGTCAGATGTTTCTTTTGGAGGTGTGTTGTCTGCTTTTCTGAGGAGGTGGAATATGTTTAGCAAACTTGGTTGCAATGATCTCTGCACTATGAGTCTGCAATCTGCAGTTGTACAGTAATTTGTTTAAATGAAGGTGGGACTGTTTCATAACAACAAGCTTCACTCATGCATCTCAAGCTTTCTGCTAGTATTCTTATGATGATGTTCAAACTAATAGGGTGGTCATAAACATTACATCTCCAACTAGTAATAAAATATGGGTCATTTTTTAAAAATTGTATCAATCTGTGAGCAGAAGTGCCAGGATGGAGCAAGCAGTTTGCATTCACACAATAGCAGACAGCAAAATAAATGATTTCCAAATATGAATGAATATGTATGAAAGTGTCAAAACTATTGCATGTCCATCCATCCATTTTCTGTACCGCTTCTCCTCACTAGGGTCGTGGGCGTGCTGGAGCCTATCCCAGCAATCTTCGGGTGAGAGGCGGGGTACACCCTGAACTGGTCGCCGGCCAATCCCAGACTATTGCATGACTTCACTGTTATTAAGATTGCATAAAGACAAGCGTGTAATGGGTTTAACGAGTAGTTCGGGTCATTTATGCACTTTGAATTTGAAGGTCAACTCATGATTTTTATGAAACTGTACTGTATGTCTTTAATGTCATACACTTCTTTTGTCTTTACCATTGTAAAAAGAAGTGTATTTCAATGGGCCACCATCAGTTGCTCTGTCAATAAGGATTGCCTTTAGAATGTCGAGAACTTTAAATCATCAATAACGTTTGGAAATACGACTTTAAGCGTGGTTGTTTTAGCATGGGAGGCAATTACCCACATCCAGCCACCCACAACCACAGTGGCATAAAAAAATTGTTAAAATTGGAGTTCTTTACCATGGGCGGCACACTGGGACGACTGGTTAGCACATCTGCCTCACAGTTCTGAGGACCTGGGTTCACATCCGGCCTCGCTTGTATGGAGATTGCATGTTCTCCCCGTGCCTGGGTGGGTTTTCTCCGGATACTCCGGTTTCCTCCCACATCCCCAAAACATGCGTGGTAGGTTAATTGATGACTCTAAATTGCCCGTAGGTGTGAATGTGCGTGTGAATGGTTGTTTGTTTATATGTGGCTCGCAACCAATTCAGGGTGTACTCCACCTCTCGCCTAGAGTCAGCTGGGATAGGGTCCAGCACACCCGCGACCTTAGTGAGAATAACTGGTACAGGAAATGGATGGATGGATAAAATATTTACCGTTATTGATTAAAATTACACGGAAATGACTCATATACAGTAAAGTTCCTCCATGCTTCAGCTCATAAATTGTTGTCTTTTGCTCCAGGTTAGATGCGCTTGTTTACACCCTACGTTCAATGTGATGCTGCTCCTGTCTCTGACCGATCATTACTCACTCGAGCAGCCAACTGATTGTCACAGGTGGCTCACCGAGGACACATTTTGCTGCTAAGGAAAAAGGAATGAAAGTCATTGCTTTGTTAACCTCCAAACCTCCGTTTGAAATTGAGGTCAGCACTGATTGACAACATCATTAACTCCGCAAAGCAATTGATATTAGACGATTACCTAGTCCTTCACTTAAAGCCAAGATCAAATTAAGCTGTCCGTTCTAAACAAATCATATGAGTCCGTCGTCTGTGTTGGTGCAAAGTTTTCAAGGCCACATTGCGAAGACACTGGTGAGTCAGCTGACACCAATTTTCTGATAATGAAAATCTGACACTCCAGGCAGTGAAAAGAGAGGATTTCAATAATCAGCTGGATGATGTGAAAAAAAGCATCCCTCAAATTAAACATCAAGAAGCTTGAGTTGTAATTTGCCCCCAGAACAATGTTTGCTGATCTGCTCTTATCTGCAGAAAACACTATAATCATCTGCAATTTAAAAAAAATAACCAAATCAGATTTACGTAGCCAGGCTATTTGGTTAAAATTATGATGAAAACGAAACCTGCTTAAATTTGCATCTTGTAGTCGAGTACAACAGGAATGCACACTATTCACAGCCATAGATACAGTATCCGTACTTTATAGACCCTCACCAAATTTTTAACTTCCAGGAAGCTATTGCCATCTACCATTCATTTTGAATGATATACAGTTATCACCTTAAATAAGAACACCCAGTTTGAAATTCAAGCTTATTAGCCATTATATCTAAGAACAATTGTCAGAACCCATTTTGAGAACAATTGGACTTGCCTGCTGGTTGTGAATTTCATGATTTTAATCTTAAAAGACCTCTCTAATGTTGTGAAACATTGGTACTTAACTGCAGAAAAAAATCCCCCCAAGATAGAATCAGTGGTAATTTTCGGCTTGTTTTCTGATGACATACCGTATTTTCACGACCATAAGGCGCACTTAAAAGTCTTAAATTTTCTCCAAAATGGACGGGGCCGCTTATAATGCGGCGCACCTTATGTGTGCACCGAGTTCCAAAATCTATAAATGTTGTTGTGTGATGAGCGCTCCGCTTGACTGACTGGGATCATTTCCTGCCAACACACTGCTTATATAGAGGAAAGGCGGACGTGGCTGAGTACAGCATGCGGACATAAAGGGGGAAGGGTGGGTGTGAAGGAGGGCGCTAAAGGCATGCCCCCAGTAGGTATATAGTAGGTACGGGGTGTGCATTGTGCAAAACAAGATCGGTTTGGCTAAGGCACCTACGAAGAGACACGCTTACGAAGCACAGTTTAAACTGCAAGCTGTCAGTTACGCGGATGAACATGGGAATCGAGCAGCCGCGAGAGAATTCAAAATCAACGAATCCATGGTTCGCAAGTGGAGGAAGCAGGAAAACGAGCTTCGCCAAGTCAAAAAGACGAAGCTGAGTTTCCACGGAAACAAGGCGAGATGGCCCGAGTTGGAAAGAACAGCCGGGAGAAGCGTCTCTACAGTCACCATTCGACAGAGAGCAATAATGCTTGCAGAAGAAATGAAAATCGCACATTTTCAAGGATGTCCGTCTTGGTGCTTTCATTTGATGAAACGGCGCCATCTATCCATCCGGGAAAGCACTACCGTGGCGCAGCAACGTCCGCCGGATTACAAGGAAAAGCTGAGCATCTTCCGCTCCTTCTGCAGTAAAAAGATCGCCGACAAATACATCCAGCCCAACCACATCACCAACATGGACGAGGTGCAGCTTACTTTCGACATCCCGGTGAACCACACTGTGGAGAAGAAGAGGACCAATATGGTAGTGATACACACAACGGGGCACGAGAAGTCGGCTTTTACTGTTGTGCTCGGTTGCCATGGTAATGGACAGAAACTGCCACCTATGGTGATTTTTAAGAGGAAGACGCTGCCTAAAGAAAGGTTTCCAGCCGAAGTCATCATTAAGGCCAATCAAAAGGGCTGAATGGACGAGAAGAAAATGAGAGAGTGGCTGAGTGAGGTGTACGTAAAGAGACCGGATGGTTTTTTTCCACACGTCACCATCCCTGTTGATGTGTGACTCCATGCGCGCCCATCTCACAGCCGCTGTGAAAAACCAAGTGCAACTAAGACTGGGAGGCAACGCCGGGCGAGTTGCGCCACCATATGTGAATGGATTGTGGATGCTTGGGCTGAGGTATCTGCTTCAACTGTTGTCCAAGCTTTCACGAAAGCCAGCATCATTGCCGAACAGCCACCCGGCAACGAGACTGACTCCGACAATGACGAGCGAACCTGGCGTGTTTGTTGGAGAACTTGCCCAGCTGTTCATTTTGGATACAGAAGATGAGGCCTTTGATGGATTTGTGGATGAGGATTGATCAAAAAATAACGTGACTACATTGTTAAATACTCCAATAAAGTACAACGAACTCACTGTTTACATTGTTAAATACTTCAATAAAGTACAACTCAATTTTGCTCGCGCTGCCTTTTTAAAAAAATTTTTTAGCGTGCATGCATGCTACCATATGTTTTAAGATAGCGTATGTTTTGCCATGCCTGCACCCAATAATACGGTGCGGCTCGTGGATGTGTTAAATACAGAAATAGACCCCGCAACTAAGACTGCACCTTTTAATACGGTATATATATATATATATATATATATATATATATATATATATATATATATATATATAGGGCGCACCGTATTAAAAGGTGCTGTCTTAGTAATATATATATATATATATATATATATATATATATATATATATATATATATATATATATAGCCAGCACGATGATGGCTGACTGGTTAGCATATCTACCTCACAGTTCTTGGTACCGGGGTTCCATCCCGGGCACTGCGGTTTCCTCCTACATCCCAAAAACATGCTTTGTAGGTCGATTGAAGACTCGAAATTGCCCATAGGTGTGAATGTGAGTGCGAATGGTTGTTTGTTTCTATGTGAAATGTATTAATTTCTGCGATTGGCTGGCGACCGGTTCAGGGTGTACCCCGCCTCCCGCCCAAAGATAGCTGGGATAGGCTCCAGCAGCCCGCGACCCTAGTGAGGATAAGCGGTGCACAGTGGACGACTGGTTAGCACATCTGCCTGTATTGCACAGCACACGGAGCATCATATCACTGAGCAAAGATGTCATAGTGAAAGTGATGCACAAACAATGCTGCACCTCTTGAGCTGGGGGTTCAGGATGGTGCCTTGCTCAAGGGCACCTCAATGGTAGCCAGCAAACAGACTACCATCTCTCCACCAATAAGTTGCCATTTTTAATTTTGTCTGCAGCAAGACTTGAACCTTGACCCAAAGCCCAAGTCTTTTCAGATGATACTGCAGCCGTCTTACAGATTAATTGGAATGAACTAATTTATGTTGAAGACTGTACAATGCAAGGGGGCCAAAATAGTCGAGGGATAAGGTCAAACTTGTACATAATTTCCAACAAAGGATGTATAAAAAGGGCGGCACGGTGGCCGACTGGTTAGAGCGTCAGCCTCACAGTTCTGAGGACCCGGGTTCAATCCCCGGACCCACCTGTGTGGAGTTTGCATGTTCTCCCCGTGCCTGCGTGGGTTTTCTCTGGGCACTCCGGTTTCCTCCCACATCCCAAAAACAAGCATTAATTGGAGACTCTAAATTGACCGTAGGCATGACTGTGAGAGCGAATGGTTGTTTGTTCCTATGTGCCCTGCGATTGGCTGGCAACCAGTTCAGGGTGTACCCCGCCTCCTGCCCGATGACAGCTGGGATAGGCTCCAGCACGCCCGCGACCCAAGTGAGGAGAAGCGGCTCAGAAAATGGATGGATGGATGGATGTATAAAAAGGATTTTGGTTCTGTTTGTCATAACAAAATTCCTAAAATTGTTAAGGATACACTACGTAACCTAAGATATCAGTGGTAGCACGACTCTCAAGACTTCTCAGAGAAGTATTCAATTATGGCATTGCAAATGAGAATCTTTTCTCAGTTGCCTTACCTGGAAAAAAAAAAAAAAGGTTAAATAACAGAAACATAAATGATGTCTTTCAGTGTTCTCCCAGATGCTTCTTAACGGAAGAAGTCACAAACAAGTGAGCTGAAAATGAGTTAATACAATATACTTGCTCATACGAAAGTACATCTTAAACTTCGTGACTTTCTAGCACTTTACGTTGCTTGACTTTGCTGTTTGAAGCCCCGATGTCTCACCCACTGAAATATTTCCAGTGTGCAATAACTTCAGGGGAGCACATCTCGTTTTGGTGTCAGGCACACTGAAAGATTGGCTCACAGCTTTACAAAGCAATTCAACGATATGTCTTAAAAGAGAAACGCATTATAGAAGAGGCAGTGAAAGCAATGTGTCCACTGACAGGAGCCTCGATCGAGTGTAATGCAATTCGTCGCCTTGATACGTGGTGAACTGAGCGAGGGTGCGTGTGGCTCTCACCGGTTCACACGCTGCTGTTGCTTTTGCTCTCGCTCTCTGCCAGTATGCAGAGCAGAATGCAACCACCTCACTTCATCTTCTGGCAACTGTTGAAATGCAGTCAGGCAAACAGCGGAAATCACTAACTGCAGTCCAAGCACATGTGGTGATTCTGGGAAATTACGCCTGGCATGCACCGAGTAAGAGTAAAGGTTACCTTTTTCCCAGTAAGTTAAGGGCAAAGAGTTACAGTATCTCTCCAGTTAAATAGTAGTTATTGCAGAAATCTGTCTAGGCCTATGGGTCATTTTCATTTCATTTGATAAATACCAGTAAAGACACTATATGTGTAAATGTTTCCCATGCTGAAGCAGTCACACTGAAAATCCTATTTTCAAAAGGTTATTGATGATTTTAAATATTTGGCATTCATAGTAAAGGCAATCGTTATTGACAGAACAAATGGTGTTGGTGGTCCACTGTAATAGCATTCTTGCATCATGGTATAGACTGAAGTGCAGAACGGTAAAGACATAAACAGCTTCATAAATATCGTGTGAGTTGCACAATTTACTCTGCGGTTACAAGTGTGTAAATGATCGTAACTACTCTATAAACCCATTACACTCTTGTCTGCATAAAATCATAATCACGATAAAGACATGCATTAGTTCTGACACGTTCACAAATTCATACATATTCATTCATATCTCAGAAATAACACCGAACACATGTATTCTGCTGTCTGCTATTGTGTGAATGCAAAATGGCTGTCTCATCTTGGCACTTCAGCTCACAGATCCTTCTGGTGTATTGCAACAACAGAATGATGCTCTCTCCAGTGGCATTAAAGGTAAAAACAGGTAAAAAAATAAATTAATAAATTTAAAAAAAAAACAGCAAGAAGGACCATTTGTAAAAGACCCGAAAAATGGAACTCTGAAGATGCTAATATGCATTTGTGTTAGTTTTCATGGAAAAGGCTCATTAAACAATAAAAAACAAAATCCTATCTCTGAAAAAGCATCTTCAATAAACATGTTGCAAATATTGAAACCTCCATTTCGGACACCTAATTGTAAAGACATCTTGGCATTAAAAGCTTGAATAGTATTACCTTAGAATGTTTTTTTCTTAGATAAAAAGTGCCAATAATTCAAATACTCACATCAGTAAAATTAAAAGATTATGATTTTTATCAAATTATATGAATTCCAAAAATCTGGATCTCATAATTATGTGCTGTGCTGTCGCAGTTTTTCTGCCACTTAACGAAAGGTTTGGCTTCACAGACAGAATTAATAAAGGAACCTAAAAATATTCTGCATAAGTTGTTTTGTTCACAGTAGACATTCATTTTCCAAATCAGTTCGAAGCAGTTCATGCGGTTTCCTCATTACTTCATATCCATATGATTGATTTAATTAGGATTAATACTCGGCGGCACGGTGGAAGACTGGTTAGAGCGTCTGCCTCACAGTTCTGGGGACTGGTGTTCAATCCCCGGCCCCGCCTGTGTGGAGTTTGCATGATCTCCCCGTCCCTGCGTGGGTTTTCTCCGGGCACTCCGGTTTCCTCCCACATTCCAAAAACATGCATGCTAGGTTAATTGTCGACTCTAAATTGCCCGTAGGTGTGAATGTGAGTGTGAATGGTTGTTTGTTTATGTGTGCCCTGTGATTGGCTGTTCACTCCTGCGACCCTTGTGAGGAGAAGCGGCTCAGAATATGGACGGATGGACGTTAATACTGCTATTGTTCTGCCTCTTGAGGCCCATTCACAAAAGCAGGAAAATGTAGTGTTGAAGTGTTGCACCTCACTGGATTCTAAGAGGTTGAGAATTGCAAATGTTTCTACCGTGCTTTTAAGACTAAGACAGTCCAGTTGTAATTTAATCTTTTCCCACTCTGAATTCTGTTGATATAATGTTGCAGTCTTCTTCATTGCCGGTGTTCAGAAAGAGGTTTTCATTTTGCAGACGTACAAAAACTGGGATAAAATTTGGGGGGAAAAAAAAAGTAAAAAATCAGATGTTACACAAAATAGGGTCGACGAAAACTCAGGTTCCACTGTATATGTAATGATATGTTGAGGCGATTCTATATTTCTATATTTCCACAGTCATAACGGCCCTCTGAGGGAAACCATAACTACAGTGTGTTCCGTGACAAAAAAAAAAAAAATTAAAAAAAGAGAGAGAGTTTGACACCCCTGGGATAGACGTGTTAATGTGAAAGACCAATGTTTACATCACATATGTATGTGGATGGACAGGCAGATTTTTACATACTGCATGCGTGCATGTGAAGAGGAACCAGATGCTTGATGCAACAAATGTAATATGTTTGCAAGGTTTTTCAGCCTGTATTAATCTGTTGCACTGTGAAGCAGTGGTTTGCATGTCTGCCAGACAGTTCTGAGGTTCAGGGTTTGAATTACATTTCTGGCTCATTCCGGCTAACACCCACAAAAATATGCCTCTTAAGACTCGAAAATGTTTGAATGTGAGTGTGAGAGGTTGTTTGTCGCTCTGTGCCCTTAAGTTTGACTGAAGGGGTTCTTGAATTCCGTGATACGCAATGATTTGGTGAAAAATAACAGGATTTAACAAACAACAGGATTCTATTAATTCCAGAAAAAGAGTAACATTTGAAAGTAAACTCCTTAATGCTGCCACCTGGATCTTTGCTGTTGAAATTGCAGATCCCCCCCTCTACCCACCAGATTCGAACCCTGAATCTCAGAACTGTGAAGCACTTAATGTGACAAACGTATTAGGAGGGTACCAATGTCGTTACCAAATTTCTTTTAAATGCAGACCCATGTCTGAAAGCACTTTTAAAGTTGTCCGCTAAGAAAGGTTAATTTTGAAGTGCGGGGAAGAAAACTTTTAAACCCATTTGACAAGATTCTTTGTGCAAAGAGATGACATAATATGCAAATCTTAGGACAACAGACCAAATGCTGCAACATCCTTTCATGTAGCTGTCTGTCGTGAGGGCTACATCACACAAGCTCTTTCCTACTCTTATTCTTTTCAACTCAGGATACTTTAAAATATACAGTGCATAATCATAACGCATCATTTTCGTCAGGATTCATTCTTTTTTACAGCACAAAACCCTAATACGCTACATTAGTAAATAAGAAAAAAGCAATTCAGATCATTTTGGCTCACAAAGCACTAATTTATTAAGGGGGTATTCTGAAGCTTCTCTATATGAAACGTGTCAGAAAAGAAATACTGTTATGTTTCACCTCTATAAAAATAGAACTGAGTGAACTTAAAGGTTAGCCCAAAAGGTCTATAAATCCTTCCCAGTTATGGCTGTGTAAGTGCATGAATCATTACAGTGGCTCTCCAGTGCTTTCTTCTTGTTAATATGGGCATGCCAGTCTTACTAATTGCTAAAACTGTACTGTGTTAAGTTAAATATGTGCACGAGCAGTGAAGCATAGGGAACAGGAGCACAGATCGCCACCAACGCCGGTGAGTTATGATTATGTATCTCCATCCCCTCCAATGATCGTTCGTGTGCAAAGTATACACGGATTTTCTGATGCCCAATTCTCAAGTGTATCTCTAAGGGCACACCGTCGCCGTGCCGACACGCCCAGCTTGGCTTAGATTGGTCTGCCAAATTGGCAAACACACACGAATCCTGCGCTGGCACAGAAATCAAGATACGCTAGTTTTTACGCTCAAGCGCAGCTGCGCCGTCATCAAAAATAGAGCTCTAAGTATGAATCAGATGAAGCTTTCGTTGCCATAAGAACCTCTTCACCTTGCATACAAAATGGACATTTCTGTGAAGACATTAGATTCATAGTTGTCTGTCAACTGTGTTTTTGTGTGTGCACATAACATGGGTCACGGTTGTATTTGGATTATGTTCAAATTTTGCATGTTTCTTTACATGAAGTCTCAACTTTGCCAAAATGTTACCTCTTCAATCTTCAATTGTGCTTTTTTTTTTTCTCCCAGAAAATGGTTTCAGGTCAGGATTGGGTGAGTAAAATGATAAGAGACAGCTCTCCGTATGATACAGTGCAGTTCCACACCAAGCTAATTACAGCCACATTGTAGTTGGCTCTCAACACCTCCTCGCCACAGCAAGTCAATCGCATGATTTGTTTGACACGGTTTTTATGCCCGATGCCCTTCCTGACGCAAACCTCCTATTTATCCAGGCTTGTGACTGGCACTGGAGAAATCTAGGGACATGGTGTAGCATGTAGCACTACACTACCATTGGCAAAAAATACAACCACAAGAATAATCAATAACAATTGAAGGATGATCACTAGGATACGTTGTGGTTATCTATGAGAAAATTGACCATACATTTCCTTTTTTTTTTTTTTAAATAATCAATTTGTGTTATTTAATGCTAAATAGATTACTGTAGGGAAATCCTACCTAGCATCATAAAACGTCCGAAAAAAACAACAACAACAATGCAATGGAGTGTGTTTAGATACATACATATATTTTCGATACCCCTTATCCTCATTAGGCTGATCGGTGAGCTGGAGCTTTCGGGCCTTTCTCCAGTCAATCGCAAGGCACATACAGACAAACAACCATTCAATTCAATAAAAAGTCTTCAATTAACCTAAGTTGCCTGTTTTGGGAATGTTGGCGTGTGCAAGCGTGGGGAGAACATGAAACAATATTTGCTATACTGTTGAGGCATCTACAAACCTTACTATGTTCATAATAAACAGGATTGTCTTAGAGCCACATTGCCACTGCATGTGACCGGATCCATTGTGGAATCATTCCTTGAAGGGTTGCCAGCAACACAGATCATTTCAATGTGTAACGTGACAATTAAGGGGGAAGAGATGTAGAATTATTCATTCTGGTGTAATTTGGTGTGACACGCATTGTGCACAGGTGGAGGCAGAATTAATCTGTTTAACTAATAACTCTGTTTTCACTCGGGATGCCAAAGTAACCTTTTCAACCCAAACAAATGCATCACGCCTTTGTTCAGGGAAAATGTTTCTTTCGGAAGCCTATCTGAGAACCGTGTAATACACTCTGATCATTGAAGTGTTTCCGCAATAAACGAAGAATGTACCAGATTTGACTGAGCAGACATCAGGCAAATAAGAAGCCTGAGCTCTGTGCTGGCAAAGAAATGAAAATAAATTTGGACTATCACAGAAGAAAAACAATGGTGTTTACAGAATGTGACGCTGCGCATCCAGGCAGAATTAGATGTGCTATGACTGAGCAGAATTTAAACAGACCTCAGATTTCAGGCTTTTGTCTCTTCGACTCTCCAGTCCCTTCATACTCCCACTCCATGTTTCAGTGCAGAGTGTTTTTTTTTCTCTCTCCAATCACAATCTTTTCGAAACATTTTTCCTGAGTAGAAAAATAAGAAAAGCAAAAAAAAATCAGGTTACATAGAACAGATGGGCAAGGGGTCAGAAAACTGCTGTTTGTCTTGTTTTAGCCAAAAACACAATGACTTTTAAAGCACTGCACCTTGAAACAAATCACAACAAAGCACTTTGAAAATTACCACAGAAGGAAAAACATGACAAGACAATATCCTTGGAAATGAGCTATTCATTCTTCATTATTGCTGGAAAATGACAAAACCAAGTCAAAAAACGAAATAGATGAAATTTAAACTATTTAGTGTATATGTTATCATCAAACTATGTAAAAATGCACATTTTACCCAAGAAATTAACCCATAGTAATTTTGTTTTAATTCGAATAAAATTAAAATGCAAGGAAAATTTCAAAATTTTCAGTTCATACTGATTTTTTGTTTTATGCTCAAAGGTTGTAAGATAAAATTTAAATTTCATCATAATAGACATCATCGGAAATTGAATTTAGAAACATAGGAAAGTGGTACACGTATCTGTTCTGGCTGTTTAATGTACTGTATGGCTAAAGCGACGGTTAGTTGACATCGTTAAAAAGAAAAAAGAAAGAAGAATGAAATGCACAATGCAAAGAACAGCGACATGTCTGAACAAATATGCAGGGATTCCACAAAGCATTCCTTTGAGAGCTAAATCAGCGGCTGAGATTCTCTCAGAGCCAGGGGCAGAGACATTTGATTACTCTGAGCTCAGTATTCTGTATTGATCCTGCAACCCATGCATGTTTGACAAGAGTGAGACCTCAGTTCTTTTGTGGATCTCAGTCAATCCCAATTTCCATAGAGTTCACGGGTGTGAGTTTACCTTTGTGGAAGGCCAGAGACGTCATGTGATTGCAATGCTGTAAATGTAGTATTCCTCCTGTTTTCGTTTTTTCTTCATTCATCCTTGATTTCAGTTCTGATTGATCAAGAGCAATGTTACACATTTAAAGAAGACAATAATTGCAGTTCATCATATGTGTATTGTAATGTCACACAAGAGATATTCTGGCTTGAAGGAGGATGTTTTTACCTGCAGTACATTTTGTCGCCCACAATCTTCTTCTTTTCCTTTGGGCTTGTCCCGTTTGTGGTCACCACAGCGTGTCATCCTTTTCCATGTAAGCCTATCTCCTGCATCCTCCTCTTTAACACCAACGGCCATCATGTCTGCCCTCACGACATCTATCAACCTCCCCTTTGGTCTTCCTCGAGCTCTTTTGCCTGGCAGCTCCTTCTCATCCTTCTACCAATATACTCACTATCTCTCCTCTGTCCAAACCATCAAAGTGTGCTCCCTCTAACTTTGTCTCCAAAACATCTAACCTTGGCTGTCCCTCTGATGGGCTCATTTCTAATTCTATCCAACTTGGTAACTCCTAAAGAGAACCTCAACATCTTCATTTCCAACACCTCCAGCTCTCTTCAGTGCCACTGTCTCTAATCCGTACATCATGGCTGGCCTCACCACTGTCTTATAAACTTTGCCCTCCATCCTAGCAGAGACTCTTCTGTCACTTAACACACCTGCAACCTTCCTCCATTCGTGCTTGGACCCGTTTCTTCACTTCCCCACCATACTCACTATTTCTCTGAACTGTTGCCACTAAGTTGCCCACCCTTGCAATTTCTTTTCCTTGTAGCCTCACTCTTCCCCTTCCCCTACTTCAGCTAATCTTCATTGCACATACATTGTCTTACTTCAAATAATCTTCATTCCGCTCCTTTCCAGTACATGCCTCCACCTTTCTGACTGTTCCTCCACCTGGTCCCTGTTTTCACTGCAGAACACAGTGTCATTTGTGAACGTCATGGTCTACAGGGATTCCAGTCTAACTTCATCTGTCAGGCTATCCATCATCACTGCAAACAGGAAGTGGCTCGGGGCTGATCCCTGATGCAGTCCCACCTCCACCATAAACTCCTCTATCACACCAAAAGTGCACCTCACCACTGTTCTGCTGCCCTCATACATGTCCTGTACTATTCTAACATGCTTTTCTGCCACTCTATACTTCCACATGCAGTACCACAGTTCCTCTTTGGGTACTCTGTCATAGGCTTTCTCTAGATCTACAAAGACACAATGTAGCTCCTTCTGACCTTCTCTGTACTTTTCCATCTACACCCTCAAGGCAAATAATGCATCCGCGGTACTCTTTCTAGGCATGAAACCATACTGTTGCTCCCAAATACTCACATCTGTCGCGTCTAGCCTCCACTACTCTTTCCCATAACTTCATTGTGTGCTTCATCAACTTTATTCCTCTATATTTCCCACAGCTCTGCACATCACCCTTGTTCTTAAAAATGGGCACCAGCACACTTTTCCTCCATTCCTCAGGCATCTTCTCACCCGCTAGAATTCTGTTGAACAAGCTGGTCAAAAACTCCACAGCTACTTCTCCTAGATGCTTCCATACCTCCACCAGAATGTAATCAGGACCAACTACCTTTCCATTTTTCATTCTCTTTAATGCCCTTCTTACTTGCCCCTTACTAATCATTGCTACTTCCTGGTCCACCACACTTGCCTCTTCTATTCTTCCTTCTTTCTCATTTTCCTCTTTCATAAACTCCTCAAAGTATTCTTTCCATCTATCCAGCACACTACTGGCACCAGTCAACACATTTCCATCTCTATCGTGAGTCACCCCAACCTGCTGCACATCCTTGCCATTTCTATCCCTCTTTCTGGCCAAACTGTACAGATTTCTCTCTCCTACGTTAGTGTCCAACCTGGCATACATGTCATCATAGACCTCTTGTTTGGCCTTTGCCACCTCAACCTTAGCCCTATGGCACATCTCCTCTCATTACTTCTTCTTAGCTAAGCTCTTTCCTTGTATGATGTCCTGTACTTTGAGGTTCCACCACCAAGTACTCCGGTATAAGTACTGCTTATCTTTCTGATCATCTTAGCTGTAGTGGTCCAGTCTTCTAGAAGCTCCTCCTGTCCACAGAGAGCCTGTGTCACCTCTTCCCGAAAAGCCACACAACACTCTTCCTTTCTCAGCTCCGACCACATGGTTCTTTGCTCTGCCTTTGTCTTCTTAATCTCCTCCCCACCACCAGTGTCATTTTACACACCACCATCCTATGCTGTCTAGCTACACTCTCCCCTACCACTACCTTACATTCAGTAACCTCCTTCAAAGCTAAACTCAACCACGAACTCCCTAAATACAAGCAGCACATCGACTGTCCTACCAGGGAAAATAATACTTTAGACCACTGCTACACCACGGTAAAAAACGCATACCGTGCTATACCTCGTGCAGCCTTGGGCTCGTCTGATCACTGCTTAATTCACTTAATACCGGGCACTGGGGCGCCCCAAGGTTGTGTCCTCTCTCCGCTGCTCTTCTCTCTCTACACGAACGACTGCACCTCAGCGAACCCGACTGTCAAACTCCTGAAGTTTGCAGATGACACCACTGTCATCGGCCTCATCAAGGACGGTGACGAGTCTGCATATCGACAGGAAGCGGAGCGGCTGGAGCTGTGGTGCGGCCGACACAACCTGGAGCTGAACACGCTCAAGACTGTAGAGATGATCGTGGACTTCAGGAGGCATCCTTCGCCACAGCTGCCCCTCACGTTGTCCAGCTGCCTTGTGTCAACCGTCGAGACCTTCAAGTTCCTGGGAATTACAATCTCCCAGGACCTGAAGTGGGCGACCAACATCAACTCCGTCCTCAAAAAGGCCCAGCAGAGGATGTACTTCCTGCGGCTTCTGAGAAAGCATGGCCTGCCACCGGAGCTGCTGAGACAGTTCTACACAGCGGTCATCGAATCAGTCCTGTGTTCTTCCATCACAGTCTGGTTTGGTGCTGCTACAAAAAAGGACAAACTCCGACTGCAACGGACAATCAAAACTGCTGAAAGGATTGTCGGTACCCCCCTACCCACCCTTGAGGACTTGCACGCTGCCAGAACTAAGACAAGGGCGTGCAAAATCCTCTCGGACCCTCCCCACCCTGGTCACCAGCTCTTCCAGCTCCTTCCCTCAGGTAGGCGCTACCGATCAATGCAAACTAGAACTAGTAGACATTCCAACAGCTTCTTCCCTCTTGCAATCAACTTCTTGAACAGCTAACTTACAATTCCATTACAACAAGCTGGCAATTTTTTGACTTGAGTTCGTTGTCACATTTCTGTATTATGTATTACTCGTGCACTCACTGTAGTTGTCTCGCCGTGCTGCACTATTTGCATATAGTGGCCACTCATGCCAGAGTAGCATCTGCTCCATTTGCACACTGATTGAGGAGTATCTGTAACATTTGCACAACCATTGTCCCAGATTATCGCAGTACTCGTCACTTTAAACCGCATACACTCCTTGAAGTCTCAGTGCCCTTTGCACAATGGTCATTGCACCGGACTATTGCGATATTAGCCATTCGAACTGAGGACTCTGCATCTTTTTGCACAATTGTTGTTTGTTGTTGTTTTTGTCAATGTCTTTATGTCTCCAAAGTGTTCTGTAAATTGACTGTCTGTTGTACTAGAGCGGCTCCAACTACCGGAGACAAATTCCTTGTGTGTTTTGGACATACTTGGCAAATAAAGATGATTCTGATTCTGATTCTGATTACATCGTCTGCACAATATGTAATCCACCTGCATGGTTCTACCTACGCTCTTGTAGGTCACCATATGTCCTCAAAAAGGCCCAGCAGAGGATGTACTTCCTGCGGCTTCTGAGAAAGCACGTTCTGCTGAGGCAGTTCTACACAGTGGTCATTGAATCAGTCCTGTGTTCTTCCATCACAGTCTGGTTTGGTGCTGCTACAAAAAAGGACAAATTCTGACTGCAACGGACAATCAAAACTGCTGAAAGGATTGTCGGTACCCCCCTACCCCCTACCCACCCTTGAGGACTTGCACGCTGCCAGAACTAAGACAAGAGCATGCAAAATCCTCTCGGACCCTCCACATCCCGGTCACCAGCTCTTCCAGCTCCTTCCCTCAGGTAGGCGCTACCGATCAATGCAAACTAGAACTAGCAGACAGCTAGTCCAACAGCTTCTTCCCTCTTGCAATCAACTTCTTAAACACCTAACCTACAATTCCATTACAAGATGCTGGCAATTTTTTTACTTGAGTTTGTTGTCACATTTCTGTGGGGCCAATTATACATTATTTGTGCACTCACTGTAGTAGTCTCGCCACACTGCACTATTTGCATATCTGTTGTTGACCAATACTGGCCACTCATGCCAGAGTAGCATCTGCTCCATTTGTACACTGATTGAGGAGTATCTGCAACATTTGCACAATCAACATTGTCCCAGATTATCGCACTACTCGCTTGAAGTCTCGGCGCCCTTTACACAATGGTCATTGCACCGGACTATTGCAATATTAGTCTTTCGAACTGCTCTAAGTACTAGAGGACTCTGCATCTTTTTGCACAATTGTCAAAATAAATAAATAAAAAAATGATCGAAGAACATTGCTTCGTGATCACTGTATCCCTCATCGGGGCGAAAGCCTTCACGTGTGCTAAAATATGGGCTTTGTCCTTAATAATGGTCGCCACGGTTGACCGACTGAAGCCCAAGTCTTTACCTATGTTCATCGGTGTCTCTCCTTTCTCCGATCTTTTTATGATGTTAAGCTTCGTTTCCATGGTAATTGCTTTTCTTTTGGCTGGACCAGCATTGCTAGAAGACCCAGCTTTCTTCTTTGGGGCCATAATGTGAAAAAAGACACAGAAAAGCAGAAACACTATGGTACTGGGGACAAAATGGTGGACGAGGCACAGGCGTCGTAAAGTCGAAATGTCGTAGGTTGAGTACGTCGTAACTCGAGGACTTCTTGTATATCCATCCATCCATCCATGGTCAGGTCCCAGGGGCAGTAACTTAACAGGGATGTCCAGACTTCCCACTCCCCAGCCACTTCATCCAGCTTTTCCCGAGGGGGATCCTGAGGCGTTCCCAGGCCAGCCGGGAGACATAGTCTCTCCAGCGTGTCCTGGGACGTCCCCAGGGTCTCCTCCCGGTGGGACATGCCTGGAACACCTCACCGGGGAGGCGTCCAGGAGGCATCCTAATCAGATGCCCGAGCCACCTCATCTGGCTCTTCTCAATGTGGAGGAGCAGCAGCTCTATTCTGAGCCCCCCTCGAATGACCGAGCTTCTCACCCTATCTCTTTTTTTTTGTCCTGTTCGGCTGTTAGGTCAAGCAGAATAGAAGATCTGTATCCCTTTTATGCCAGAACAGTTTTAATGTGTCACAGTGGAGTTTTTAAGCTTCCACTGTGGTTTCTTAGTATTATATTTGGAGTTTATTGAGAATCATAGTCGAACAGAACAAAGTTTTTAGAGGGGAGAGAGAAACAAAGACAAAAGACAAAGCACTAATTGTAAACAGGATGAGAAAAATCAAAGTATTGTTGATTTTGACCAGTTGATGGTCTGATATTTGTGAAAATGTTTTAATGAGGTTGAAGACTGCCTGAAGAGAATACTTGGGTTCCTGTAAGTAAAGAAGAATATCATCAGCATATAGATTGATTTTGTGTTCTGTCACACGTTGAGCAGATACCTTTAATATTAGCATTCTGTCGTATAGCGACAGCAAGATGTTCGATGAATATTGCAAATAGCATTGGTGAGAGTGGACATCCTTGTCTGGTTCCTCTTTGTAATGTAAGACTTTGTGAAGTAATCCTATTTGTGGTGACTGTCGCTTTCAGCAAATTGTATAATGTTGCTATCCAATGCATAAATGAATCTCCAAAGCCAAATTTGTGAAGTACTGCAAACAGGAAAAGCCCAGTTAACTTTATCGAAAGCTTTCTTTGTCAAGTGACATGATGATTGCGTTTAGATTTTTACCCTGTGGCATGCTTATTAAATTTAACAGACGTCTGACATTATTTGTGGAACTTCTACCTTTAATGAAGCCTGTCTGGTCATAGTGGATTATCGACGGAAGTACCTTTTCAAGTCTCGCTGCAAGGGCTTTCGAGATAATCTTGATATCTACATTAATCAGTGATAAGGGCCGATAATTAGCCGGGAGAGTGTGATCTTTACCTGACTTTAGTAATTACTTAATTCAAGCTGTGTTCATATGGCTACTAATTTGACCTTTATCGTTTATCTCCTTGAATGTTCTGAGAAATAGAGGCGCTAGAATTGGCCAGAAATGTTTAAAGAATTCGACGGCGATTTCGTCCGGGCCAGGAGCTCATCCCGATTGCATATTTTTCAATGCGTTATGTAATTTTGTGATGATTAAAGGAACATCAAGGCTGTATTTAATTTATGTATTTAATTGAGAAATGTTTAGATCCTTTAATAAAAGTTTAAATTTCTTTGTGGTCTGGGTTGTTCGAAGATGCGTATAAGCTGCTATAATAATTGTAAAAAATGTCATTTATTTCTTGTGACTGTCTACAGTTTCCATTTGAATCTTGAATGGCAGTAATTAATGACTTTTCTTTACTGAAGTTGGTTCGCAAGGAATTTTCCTGATTTATTACTGTATTCAAAGTTAGTGTATCTTTACTGTTGTTGTAGAAAATCTATTCTGGTCTAATTGATGTTACGCCTTTTGAAGTTGGTTTCTAAGCGTATCTGTCGGATTAATTGCATATTCTTCTGTGAGGTGTTTAATTTTTTCCTCAATTCCATTTTCCAATTATTGTTCTTGTTTTTTTTTTTATATACGAAGAGTATGATATGATTCGACCTCTCAATACAGCTTTCCCGGTTTCCCACAACAGAGATGGGGAAATGGTTGCGGAGTCATTAAATTTCCAAAACTCATCCCATTCCTTCCTCACGAAAGAATCAAAATCCGGGTCCTCCATATGTCAACAAGACCAAAGTCGTCCATATACTGCTGTGCTCTATTGGGGCGTTGGGGCTGATTGCTATTTTTGAGATTTGAGCGATCTATTAGGGGATTTAGCGTAAGGTTAAAATCACCTCCCATGATAATTGTAGAATTGACTGACAAGTTTAACAAGTGTGAAAAGAGCATGTGAAGAAAGGCTGGATCATCTTTATTTGGAGCGTATACATTGACTATTATGTAAAGTTTGTTAAATATTGTAGCCTATATAATTATATATCAGCCGTCTGGATCTGCTACTGTACTATTTATTGTAAAAACTAGTCTTTTCTTTACGATTATTGAGACTCCTCTTTGTCTACAGTTATAAAAGGCCGAGATAACCTGAGTGAAGTTTTTTTGTATTGTGTTGATAAATGTTATTTAGAGAGGGTGACAGAGATGCTATATTTAAGTACAGCAAAGCCAGGGTACATAGAAGGGTAACGAAAAAACACTGAACATAAAAAACAAACAGTGACAAGGGGATAATATGGTGTGTGCTTGTTTGTAGTGCGCAAGAAGAGTTTTGAGCAACTAGTGTTTAGTGTGTGTGGAAACAAGCAGAGCAGGAAAGCAGACAGGTAGGAGTGAGGATTCATGCTGGTGGCGTGCGTGATTCCGTTTTTTTTGTTTGTTTGTCTAAGGAAAAGTGGAAAGAATGAAACAAAATACAGTACACTTTTGACAATTCATAACGACAACAGATCAAAAGAAGTACTTATCTAGAAGAGCCAGGCGTGACGTTGGCAT
This sequence comes from Phyllopteryx taeniolatus, assembly GCF_024500385.1. NCBI lineage: Eukaryota > Metazoa > Chordata > Actinopteri > Syngnathiformes > Syngnathidae > Phyllopteryx > Phyllopteryx taeniolatus. The sequence continues at coordinate 2,723,691 of NC_084504.1, forward strand.
CACGAAAACAGTTGGCCGTCGAAATATAGTTAACGACAACTAGCCACGCTTGTTTGCCTTTGTCGCGGTGATTCTTCATCAACAGGTACAAGATTTTACGCCTCTCGGGGAATTCCTTGGGGAACTGATCGTTCATTCCAAACGAAGTCCATTTGAGCTCTCGACCTTTTGATTTTACAAAAACACTTTGCTGAAAGTGTTCAAACTTTACAATGATGGGACGTGGTCGGTTTCCTGGACGAGGGCCTCCGAATCCGGGAACACTGTGAATCTTGTCGACTGTATCTTGCTGTATCTTGAGTACGACATCATAAGCTTTTTAATCTGCACCTCGGGGTCTTCCGGAGCATTTTCTGGAATGCCTGAGAAAAAGAGATTGTCGCGCATGCTTCTTGATTGAATGTCCAGCGTAGTTTATATTCCAGTCTAAGAGTTTAATGCAGCGCTATGGGGGGCACAAGCCAGTGCAAACTGTAGGCCGGTCCCAAGCCCGGATAAATGCAAAGGGTTCCGTCAGGAAGGGCATCCGGCTTAAAACTTTGCCAAACAAATATGAGCGTTCATCCGAAGAATTCCATACTGGATCAGTCGTGGCCCGGGTTAACAACGTCCGCCACCAGCGCCGTCAACCTACAGAGAAATTCAGCTACTGTGGGTCCAAGTCGAAGAAGAAGAGTTGGAAAGCGAGTTATTTGGCAGAAAGAGAAGAGGAAAGCACAGAGCCTAGAACTGAATGTGGTCCCCAATGGAATGATGGGACTATGACAGGAAAATCTCGGGCGTTTGATGACATGATGATTAGGAGAAAGGTTGATTTATTGTGAGTCCAGGAGACCAGGTGGAAAGGCAGTAAGGCGAGAAGTTTAGTGGCAGGGTTTAAATTATTTTACCATGGTCGAGATGGGAAGAGAAATTGGGTTATTTTAAAAGAAGAGTAGGCTAAGAATGTCTTGGAGGTGAAAAGAGTATCAGATCGAGTGATGAGGCTAAAACTTGAAATCTAGGGTGTTATGTATAATCTGATTAGTGGCTATGCCCCACATGTAGGATGTGACCTAGAGGTGAAAGAGAAATTCTGGAAGGAGCTAGATGAAGCAGTTCTGAGCATCCCAGACCTGAAAGAGAGTCGTGATTGGTGCAGATTGTCATGGAAATGTTGGTGAAGGAAATAGGGGTGATGAAGAAGTGATGGGTAAGTACGGCATCCAGGAAAGGAACTTGGAGGGACAGATGGTGGTAGATTTTACAAAAAGGATGCAAATGGTTGTAGTGAACACTTTTTTCCAGAAGAGGCAGGAACATAGGGTGACCTACAAGAGTGGAGGTAGAAGCACGCAGGTGGATTACATCTTGTCCAGACGATGTAATCTGAAGGAGGTTACCGACTGTAAGGTTGTGGTAGGGGAGAGTGTGGCTAGACAGCATAGGATGGTGGTGTGTAAAATGACTGGTGGTGGGGAGGAAGATTAGGAAGACAAAGGCAGAGTAGAGAACCATGTGGTGGAAGCTGAGACAGGAAGAGTGTTGTGCAGCTTTTCGGGAAGAGGTGAGACAGGCTCTCGGTGGAGAGGAGGAGCTTCCAGAAGACTGGACCACTGCAGCCAAGGTGATCAGAGAGGCAGGCAGGAGTGTACTTGGTGTATCTTCTTGCATGAAAGGAGAGAAGGAGACCTGGTGGTGGAAGCTCACAGGACAGGAAATCATACAAGGAAAAAGGTTAGCTAAGAAGAAGTGGGACATAGAGAGGACTGAGGAGAGGCGAAAGGAATACATTGAGATGCGACACAGGGCAAAGATAGAGGTGGCAAAGGCCAAACAAGAGGTATATGATGACATGTATAGCAGGTTGGACATTAAAGAAGGAGAAAATGATCTATACAGGTTGGCCAGACAGAGGGATAGAGAGGGGAAGGATGTGCAGCAGGTTAGGGTGATTAAGGATAGAGATGGAAATATGTTGACTGGTGCCAGCAGTGTGATAGCTTGATGGAAAGAATACTTCGAGGAGTTGATGAATGAGGAGAATGAGAGAGAAGGGAGAGTAGAAGAGAGAGAGTATGGTGGACCAGGAAGTGGCAACGATGAGTAAGGGGGAAGTTAGAAAGGCATTAAAAAGGATGAACAAATGGAAAGGCAGTTGGTCCTGATGACATTCCTGTGGAGGTATGGAAGTATCTAGGAGAGGTGGCTGTGGAGTTTTTGACCAGCTTGTTCAATAGAATTCTAGCGCATGAGAAGATGCCTGAGGAATGGAGGAAAAGTGTGCTGGTGCCCATTTTTAAGAACAAGGGTGATGTGCAGAGCTGTGGGAACTATAGAGGAATAAAGTTGATGAGCCACACAATGAAGTTATGGGAAAGAATAGTGGAGGCTAGACTCAGGACAGTAGTGAGTATTTGCGAGTATGAAACGGTATGGTTTCATGCCTAGAAAGAGTACCACAGATGCATTATTTGCCTTGAGGATGTTTATGGAAAAGCACAGAGAATGTCAAAAGGAGCTACTTTGTGTCGTTGTAGAGCTAGAGAAAGCCTATGACAGAGTACCCAAAGAGGAACTGTGGTACTGCATGCGGAAGTCTGGAGTGGCAGAGAAGTATGTTAGAATAATACAGGACATGTACGAGGGCAGCAGAACAGCGGTGAGGTGTGCTGTAGGTGTGACAGATGAATTTAAGGTGGAGGTGGGTCTGCATCAGGGTTCAGCCCTGAGCCCCTTCCTGTTTGCAGTGGTGATGGATAGGCTGACAGATGAGGTTAGACTAGAATACCCGTGGACCATGATGTTTGCAGATGACATTGTGATCTGCAGTGAAAGCAGGGAGCAGGTGGAGGAACAGTTAGAAAGATGGAGGCATCCACTGGAAAGCAGAGGAATGAAGATTAGCCAAAGTAAAACAGAATATATGTGCATGAATGAGACGGGTGTGGGGGAAGAGTGAGGCTACAGGGAGAAGAGATAGCAAGGGTGGAGGACTTTAAATACTTGGGGTCAACCATCCAGAGCAATGGTGAGTGTGGTCAGGAAGTGAAGAAACGGGTCCAAGCAGGTTGGAACGGGTGGAGGAAGGTGTCAGGTGTGTTATGGGACAGAAGAGTCTCTGCTAGGATGAAGGGCAAAGTTTATAAAACAGTGGTGAGGCCAGCCATGATGTACGGATTAGAGACAGTGGCACTGAAGAGACAACAAGAAGCAGAGCTGGAGGTGGCGGAAATGAAGATGTTGAGGTTCGCTCTCGGAGTGACCAGGCTGGATAAAATTAAAAATGAGCTCAGACAAAGTTAGAGAGAGCAGACTTTGATGGTTTGGACACGTTCAGAGGAGAAATCGTGAGTATATTGGTTGAAGGATGATGCGGATGGAGCTGCCAGGCAAGAGCGCTAGAGGAAGACCAAAGAGAAGGTTGATGAATGTCGTGAGTGAAGACATGAGGGCAGTTGGTGTTCGAGAGGAGCATGCAGGAGATAGGCTTACATGGAAAAGGATGACGCGCTGTGGCGACCCCTAAAGGGACAAGCCGAAAGGAAATGAAGATATTCCAGTTTGTAGTTCTGATGGCATTGACATCATGTTTGATCGGAGCGCAGTATGATCTAAACTTAGGAGAGCCTTCCTCAGAGACCCCAGACTCTGCTTCCTCATGGAAAGGCGTGTTGGTGGAATTGAGGAGGCCTTCAAAGTATTTGGCCCACCGATTCACAACGTCCCGAGTCGAGGTCAGCAGTGCCCCATCTCCACTATACACAGTGTTGATAATGCACTACTTGCCCCTCCTGAGTGGCCGGATGGTGGATCAGAATTTTCTCGAAGCCGTCTGGAAGTCTTTCTCAATGGCCTCACCGAACTCCTCACGTGCCCAAATTTTTACCTCGTCGACCACCGAAGCTGGATTCCGCTTGGCCAGCTGGTACCCATTATCTGCCTCAGGAGCCTTCTTCGGCTTGACGGTATCCCTCACCGCTGGTGTCCACCGACGGGTTCGGGGTTCAGCTCCAGTTGACCGCCTCAGCAATGAAGGCGCGGAACACGGTCCACTCAATGTCCCCCGCCTCCCCCGGATACGTGGGTGAAGTTCTCCCAGAGGTGGGAGTTGAAGCTCCTTCTGACAGGGGATTCTGACAGGCGTTCCCAGCAGACCCTCCCAATACCTTTGAGCCTGCCAGGTCGGACTGGCATCTTCCCCCACCATCTGAGCCAACTCACAACCAGGTGGTGATCGGTTGACAACTCAGCCCCTCTCTTCACCCGAGTGTCCAAGACATGCGGCCGCAAGTCCGATGACACGACCAGAAAGTCGATCATCGAACTGCTACCTAGGGTGTCCTGGTGCCAAGTGCACGTGTGGTCACCCTTATGCTTGAACATGGTGTTCGTTTTTGGACAATCCTTGATGAGCACAGAAGTCCAATAACAGAACACAACTCAGATTCTGATTGGTGGATGGGGGCATTACTCCCAATCACACCCTTCCAGGTCTCACTGTCATTGCCCACATGAGTATTGAAGGGGCAGTAAGTATACCCACACCTGCTCCGCGCCTCTCAGCGTGGGCAACTCCAGAGTGGAAGAGAGTTCAACCCCTCTCAAGAGGAATGGTACCAGAGCCCAGGCCGTGTGTGGAGGTGATCTAGCCTGAACTTCTCAACCTCACACACCAGCTCGGGCTCCTTCCCTGCCAGAGAGGTGACATTCCACGTCCCTAGAGCCCGCTTTTGTAGCAGAAGATCAGATCGCCAAGGTCCCCGCCTCCGGCCACTGCACAGCTCACAATGCACCCGACCCCTATGGCCACTCCCACAGGTGGTGAGCCCATGGGAAGGGGGACCCACGTTACTACGTAAAAACTATCCATAGATGTGAAGGTGAGTGTGAATGGTTGTTCCTCTATGTGGCCAGAGATTGACTGGTGACAAGTCAAGGGTGTATGCTCCCTTTTCGCTCAAAGTTAGCAGGGGTACAGTAATTTTATTTTAGCAATATGGTATCATTTTGGCTATAGTCTTTACATACTAGATTCACGAAGGGACTTCCATCGCATTGACTTTTAGTCTGAAATAATTCAGTAAGTACAAAATATTCACTAGTGTCAAATGTATGTACATACAGTAGCTTGTGATTATTAGCACACATATACTACAGTATAAATCATTGCCATCATTTGACAGTTTTTTGTGTGTCTCATTTAAAAACTATGACACATCACAGACAGCCCACATTGTTGTTTGGTATTGACAGGTTGTTGCATCTCACAGCTACCCACACATACACTGAACAACAAGTAAGCATTTGAGTCATCTTTACACAACTTTCAGCTTGATAGATTTTTAAAAAAAATTTTTTATCAGTTACCTTTTTTTACCAGCAACAGTTTTAATGAATGAAGAACCCACAGCAGTGACAGTACATTGTAGATTGATGCATTATGGAGGCTTAGGGATTAAAGTACAGCACCCTTTTTCAGTGTTACTGTTTAAGATTACCATCTTTTTTTCTTCTTCTTATCAGCGTCTGTCAGTCTGGCGTCTGAGAATATTCTCATGAAACAAGAGGTGCACGTTGTTTCAAGTTCACTTTTTTTTTTTTTGCTTTATTGCACATTTTTGTGCAGCTGCTCGAAATTCCAATTGTACCTCATTATATAAATGCTTTTCACAATGGACATATAACAAATGGCACCTCTTGTTTTCCTGAACATGCTTACACCCACACATACGGTAAATATCTGGTTGATATTAAACATGGGATGGATAAACAATAAGTATCACACCCACACGTGTAATGATGACTCCAAATATCTACTTTGTGTGTGTGTTGCATGAGCATGCTGAATGCAGGTCCGTAGTGATTCCCTGCTTTCCTCCCAATGCACACTGGGATTGGCTCCAGCCATTGGATATGGATGAGATTTAAAATGCAGGACAATGACAACAGACGTTTATTGTCATTGTGGAATACCAAGAAAAGTGTGTTTGCTTGTTATTCAGTGAAGCACAATAAAATGGGAACAGTCTGACTGAAACTAATGCAGAACCACAATATGAAACGTACAGAAGCATATTTTGGACCGATGTTACAAACCTTTGTAACGATTTTGCAATCTGAGCCATTGGACCAAGATTAAATTCCTTGCCTTACATCGAAATGGTTGGCAATATGGTAAAAGAAAAAAATACATACAAATGACAGAGAGACTTTTTGAAGAGCAATATAATTCTGAAGTAAAATAGTGGACCAAAGTTGTTGGAATGTCAGCTTGTTTTAGTTTGCATTGTTCGGTAGCGCCTACCTGAGGGAAGGAGCTGGAAGAGCTGGAGACCGGGCTATAGAGGGTCCAAGATGATTTTGCACACACTTGTCTTAGTTCTGGCAGCGTGCAAGTCCTCAAGGGTGGGTAGGGGGGACCAACAATCTTTTCAGCTGTTTTGATTGTCCGTTGCAGTCGGAGTTTGCCCTTTTTTGTAGCAGCACCAAACAAGACTGTGATGGAAGAACACAGGATTGATTCGATGACCGCTGTGTAGAACTGCCTCAGCAGCTCCCGTGGCAGGTGGTGCTTCTTCAGAAGCCGCGGGAAGTACATCCTCTGTTGGGCCTTTTTGAGGATGGAGTTGATGTTGATCGGCCACTTCAGGTCCTGAGAGACTGTAATTCCCAGGAACTTGAAAGTCTCGACAGTTGACACAAGGCAACTGGACAGCGTGAGGGGCAGCTGTGGCGAAGGATGCCTCCTGAAGTCCACGATCATCTCTACAGTCTTGAGCGTGTTCAGTTCCAGGTTGTGTCGGCTGCACCACAGCTCCAGCCGTTCCATTTCCTGTCGATATGCAGACTCGTCACCGTCTTTGATGAGGCGGATGACAGTGGTGTCATCTGCAAACTTCAGGAGTTTGACAGCCGGGTGCGTTGAGGTGCAGTCGTTCGTGAAGAGAGAGAAGAGCAGCGGAGAGAGGGCACAACCTTGGGGTGCCCCAGTGCTGGTGGTGCGTGTGAATGAGGTGGTCTCCCCCAGCCTCACCTGCTGTGTCCTGCCCGTCAGAAAGCTGTAAATCCACTGGCAGATTGCAGGCGAGACCCTGAGTTGGAGAAGCTTGGAGGAAAGGAGTTCAGGGATGATAGGGTTGAACGCTGAGCTGAAGTCCACGAACAGGATCGTCGGGTAGGTCCCTGCACTGTCGAGGTGTTCTAGGATGAAGTGCAGTCCCATGTTGACTGCATCATCCGCAGACCTGTTTGCTCGGTAGGCAGCAGGGGACCTGTGACGCTCTTGAGGTGGTCCAGCATGAGACGTTCAAAGTACTTCTTGACCACAGATGTCAAGGCGACAGGCCTGTAGTCATTTAGACCTGAAGTGACCTTTTCAAATCTGCAGTAGAAGTCGTTGGCTAGTGTGCTATTGTTCTCAGCTTGGGGTGATCGTCGCTTGTAATTGGTCAGCGATTGGAATTCATGTCAGACTGATTTAGAGTTGTGCGCGCTAAACTGTTTTTCCCACTTTGCTGCATAGTTTCTCTTTGCAATGTTAATTTCTTTAGTCAGTTGATTTCTAGTGCGATTATTCAGGGTCCTGTCGCCGCTCTGATATGCGCCTTCCTTAGCTTGGCGAAGTTGCTTAAGTTTGGCAGTGAACCACGGCTTGTTGTTATTGAATGTGCAAAAGGACTTTGTTGGTACACACACATCTTCACAGAAACTAATAGAGGATGCGACAGTGTCCGTATATTCATCCAGACTGCCAGCTGAATTTACAAAGACACTCCAGTCTGTGCAGTCTAAACAGTTTTGAAGTTCTGTCTTTGCTATATTCGTCCATTTTTTCACTCTTTTCACTGTAGGCTTCACACATTTGTTGGTATTAAGTGAATTAAGCAGTGATCAGACGAGCCCAGTGCTGCACGAGGTTTGGCACGGTATGTTTTATTTAGCGTAGTATAGCAGTGGTCTAAAATGTTAGATTCCTGCCATGTTTCACATGGAGACTGCAGTCACGTGACTGCCTGGGTCTGTTTGATTGGTCGAATGGAGTCAAACGTCACTAGTAGTTCCAACCCCAATTCCAATTAAGTTGGGACGTTGTGTTAAACATAAATAAAAACAGAATACAGTGATTTGTAAATCATGTTCAGCCTATATTTAATTGAATAAACTACAAAGACAATATATTTAATGTTCAAACTGATCAACTTTATTGTTTTTAGCAAATAATCATTAACTAATGGTGCCTTCACAGATGTGAAAGTTACCCATGTCATTGGCACTAACACAGCTCATACCATCACAGATGCTGGCTTTTGACCTTTGCGTCCATAACGGTCCGGATGGTTCTTTTCCTCTTTTTGCGCCAGAGGACACGATGTCCACAATTTCCAAAAACAATTTGAAATGTAGGCGGCACGGTGGGTGACTGGTTAGAGCGTCAGCCTCACAGTTCTGAGGACCCGGGTTCAATCCTCGGCCCCGACAGTGTGGAGTTTGCATGTTCTCCCCGTGCCTGTGTGGGTTTTCTCCGGGCACTCCGGTTTCCTCCCACATAAATTGGAGACTCTAAATTGCCCCGTAGGTGTGACTGTGAGTGCGAATGGTTGTTTGTTTGTATGTGCCCTGCGATTGGCTGGCAACCAGTTCAGGTTGTACCCCGCCTCCTGCCCGATGACAGTTGGGATAGGCTCCAGCACACCCGCGACCCTAGTGAGGAGAAGCGGCTCAGAAAATGGATGGATGGATGAATTTGAAATGTGAACTCGTCGGAACACAGAACACTAGACAAGCTCGGGCCCAGAGAAGCCGGCGGCGTTTCTGATTGTTGTTGATAAATGGCTTTTGCTTTGCATTGTAGAGTTTCAAGTTGCACTTACGGATGTAGCGGCGAACTGTATTTACTGACATTGTTTTTCTGAAGTGTTCCTGAGCCCATCTGATGATATCCTTTACACATTGATTTCGGTTTTTGATGCAATGCCACCTGAGGGAACGAAGGTCACGGGCATTCAATGTTGGTTTTCGCCCTTGCCGCTTACATGCAGTGATTTCTCCAGATTCTCTGGACCTTTTGATGACATTATGGACCGTAGATGATGAAATCGCTAAATGTCTTGCAATTGTACATTGAGGAACATTGTCCTTAAACTGTTCGACTATTTTCTCACGCACTTGCGCACAACAAAGTATTTATATATATATATATATATATATATATATATATATATATATATATATATATATATAATCCACTTAGGTTGTCACTAACCACCGAGAAATAACATTTGCTTTGCGGCAAAGCAGCAAAATGGTCCACTTTCTTATGGCAAAACTCTTCCTCGGTACTCCACTCATTCGATTCCTTTTCCTATCGAACTCCGTAAAGCGTTCGATCACCCCGTTCAGGGCAAACAAGCCACCCGTCGTCTCATGACACTCACGCAGGGCGCTAAATCAGCAGCGGAATATTCCATTGAGTTCCGGATATTGACGGGTGAATGTGGGTGGGATGACGAGGTACTTCCGAGGATTTTTTTCTAATGGCCTTTCCGAGCAGCTCAAGGATGACCCAGGATCTCATCAGCCTTTCCATCCGTCTGGATAACAGACTGCGTGAGAGAACACGAGAGAGAGGGGTTCGCAAAAACCCTCCCACTCCGAGCAACATGCCGTCAGCTTATCACCGGCCTCCCACAGGGTCTCCCACACTTCCGTCACTCCCCGTAACTACCACAGAGCCCATGCAAATTGGTAAAACGAGTCATCCAGTGTATCTACTGCGGTCAATCCGTCACTTTATTTCCTCATGTCCCCTGCGATCAAAAGACCAGGCTCACCACGACACTCTCCACACCCAGCCAGCCACAAACCTCCATTCCCTCAAGCTCTCCCTCTCGCATGACCGTTCCCCCTTGCATTATTGTTTCTGCTCAGAACACCCCTATTTCTGCCCTTATAGATTCCGGTGCCGATGACAACTTCATTCATGAAGCAATAATTCACTAGCTCCAAATCCCTCTCTAACCACTTCCGTCCCCGAAGAAAGTCACAGCCCTGGAAGGCCGAGTCATATCCCCTGTCACCCACCGAACAGTGGTATTCACTCTGCTTCTCTCCACAAATCACCATGAGGACATTTATCTTCTTGTTATTCCTTCTCCTGAGACCCCTTTAGTCCTCGGTATTCCCTGGCTTAAACTTCATAACCCTGCCAGAGACTGGACACGTTTAGGTATAACAGGATGGAGTACTCACGGCCACTCACACTGCCTGCGTTCTGCGATACCACCCTCTGGATACCCACCACCACTGCCACGCCCGTTGACCTCTCCCAAGTCCCTGAAGAATATCATGACCACTCCCCTGTTTTCAGTAAAGGGCTTTTTTTTTTGCTGCAATTACAGCAAGGTCGCACTTCCCCTCACCAGCCTCACATCCACCAAGTTTCCCTTTCAGTGGACCCCGGCAGCATCCCAAGCTTTCGAGCAACTCAAAGCCCTTTTTTCCAGTGCTCCCACCCTATACCACCCATACCCCTCCTTCCAGTTTGTGGTCGAGGTTGACGCCTCAGACATAGGGGCAGGGGCTGTCCTCTCGCAGCGGGATGCCATGACCCAGAAACTCCACCCCTGTGCTTTTTTTCCCCGTCGGCTCTCCCATGCCGAGAGGAACTACGGTGTCGGCAACCAAGAGCTGCTGGCCATTGTTTGGGCCTTGGAAGAGTGGAGGCACTGGCTGGAAGGAACTGAACTTCCATTTATCATTTGGACTGACCACAAGAATCTCTCTTACCTCCGTACCGTCAAATGCCTCAACTCTCGACAAGCCCGCTGGGCCCTCTTCTTGAGCAGGTTTAATTTCAGCCTCTCCTTCTGTCCTATATCTCGAAACAGCAAACCAGATGCCCTATCTCAAATTTTCTCACTCCCCTCCAGTCCAGAAGAACCAGAACCCATCCTTCCTTCCTCATGCTTCGTTGGAGCAGCCACTTGGAAAATTTAACGGGTGGTTAAGGAGGCTCAAGAGACTCACCCGGATCCCAAGACTGGGCCTCCAAACTGCCTGTTTGTACCAGATTCTGCACGCTCTGACGTTCTTCACAACTGCAAACACACCTGTCATCCTGGCATCACCCACAGCATTCAATTAATCCGGCAGCATTTCTGGTGGCCTTGTTAAAGACACCCGGGAGTTCGTCCAAGACTGCTCCGTCTGTGCCCGAGGGAAGTGTTCACACCTGCCCCCAGCTGGGCTGTTGCGTCAATTGCCTATCCCTAGCCGCCTTTGGTCCTATATCGCTCTGGACTTTGTTACCGGTCTACCTCCTTCTGAAGGTAACTCTATCATTCTCACTATTGTCGATCGCTTTTCCAAATCCGTCCATTACGTACCCCTCCCCAAACCACCATCCGCCTTGGAAACTGCTAACCTCCTTGTCCTGCATGTCTTTAGACTCGACGGTATTCCAATCGATATTGTCTATGACAGAGGTCCTCAGTTCTCATAACTGGTTTGGAAGGAATTCTGTAAAGCGGTAAGCGCAGCAGTCAGCTTGTCGTCAGGATATCATCCGTATACCAACGGCTAGATGGAGCGGGCAAACCAATCCCTAGAATCAGCCCTCCGTTGTGTTGCCGCACGCAACACCTCCTCCTGGAGCTCATTCCTCCCGTGGATTGAGTACGCCCATAACTCCCTCACCAGTTCCGCTACCACTCATGGCTTGGTATAGTTACCAACCGCCATTATTCAAAGAACAGGAGCAGGCAGTGGCAGTCCCCGCAGTCGAGGATCATCTCCAGAGAATCCAGGCAGTGTGGAAAGACGTCCGTGCGTCCTGAATCCCGTAAACTCACTCCCCGTTTCATTAGCCCTTTCCGTCCAGTTGAAGCATCCACAGTCCTTAACGATCCACCCAACCTTCCACGTCTCGTTGCTCAAGCCTGTCGACACCTGAGCCCTAAGCCCTCCGGCTGAAACCCCCCGGATTATTGACGACCATCCGGCCTTCACGTTGTTGCGCATCCTCGACGTGAGGCCTAGGGTGAGGGGGTACCAGTACCTGGTCGACTCGGAGGGTACGGGCCGGAGGAGCGGTCTTGGATTTTGCGGAAACTTATACTCGATAATACCCTTTTGGACGACTTCTACGCGGCTCACCCGGCAAAGCCGAGAGGCGTCCGTTGTTATGGGGGTACTGTCATATACTGCCCTGCAGTTCCATTATAGAAGCCTGGAGGGCGCTTTGCATCCTCTCTCTCTCCCCCCTCCCCTCTCTGTTTTCAGCACCTGTCTCCAATAAGCCTCATCACCATCGGTATATAAGACTGCCTGTTCGAGGAAATCATCGCCAAAGTATTGCAGTTACTTCCAGCGGTACCACGGCCCATTTGCCTCCAAGTAAGCCACGCTATTCTTTGTTCCCTTCTTTGACTCCTGTGTTTCCTTCTTCTCAGTGTTCCCGTGTTCTTGATCAACGTCACTCCTGCCACCAAGCCAGCCACCTGTACTCCCCACTACCTTGCACCTGCCCACGCCACTGCCTGCTAACGCACCCAGGACCACTTCCATAACATTTTCTCAATAAACTGTTCATCATTTTACATCTGCCGCCGCCTGCTCTTGGGTCCAGCTACTCCCCATACGTGACAGAACTAGAGCTTTTCATCCAGGCCGGACTTGAAATTTTCTTCTGACGAATGTACAAAAATTCTGACAGATGCACAATAAAAAAAATCATTGAGAACATCTACATATCCTCTTCCACTTAGACTTCCATCCATCCATCCATTTTCTGAGCCGATTCTCCTCACTAGGGTCGCGGGCGTGCTGGAGCCTATCCCAGCTATCATCGGGCAGAAGGTGGGGTACACCCTGAACTGGTTGCCAGCCAATCGCAGGGCACATACAAACAAACAACCATTCGCACTCACATTCACACCTGCGGGCAATTTAGAGTAGTCAATTAACCTACCATGCACGTTTTTGGGATGTGGGAGGAAACCGGAGTGCCCGGAGAAAACCCACACAGGCACGGGGAAAACATGCAAACTCCACACAGGCAGGGCTGGGGATTGAACCCCGGTCCTCAGAACTGTGAGGCAGAAACTCTAACCAGTCGTCCACCGTGCCGCCCACTTAGACTTGTGAAGTGTTAATGATCAGTAATTCCAACACTTTGTCCATATAGTGTCATTTGAAAAGTGAAGCTCATCAGTGTGATGTTTTACTTTCGAAAAAGATGCACACCGCCTCTCAGGCTGCAGTGATATGGTTTACCATATAACATCTGTCGGAAATGTGGTTCATCCCCTTGTGCAGTAATTTAGAAAAAAAGCATTTCATCTCCTCTTTGTTTTCACATCAATAATGCTTTTACATCTGAGGTGTTTATTTTCACCCATGACCTCATTTGCCAGGATGGGTGAGAACATGAATAAAGTAAAAACTGAATAGATAGCAGAACAAGAATTCTATTGGTTTGGCCTCTAAATAATAAATAGTAACTGTAGCTTTAAGTGTTTCTTAACCATACCATTAACAGTATTCACAATTTGCCTTAAAGTTGACATTCAAAATTGAAATTTTGTATGTTCATTCATGGACTGTATTTGGACCAAGGTCCGAGATTTTTTGCATTATATTAATTATTATACTAGTTATTCCACTCATTTCTGCATGGCCACTGGTCTGTGAGCGCAAATGAGCGTATGAGCTTCTTCAATTTCACAGCCCTCTAATCTTTCTTTTTCCCCATCATCACTGCATCATTTTCTAAACTATTCATACCATCCACTTTCCCCTGTTCATCTGAAGCCCAGTTGGTCTTAACTGGAGTTCTGAGGAAGCCATTTAATATCCCAGCAGTCCCTGTGGCCTTCGTCCATAATCATCTCATTGCCCCATGAAATGAGATTGGTGGCCTTATTTAAACCAAGGTTCTCCAGCACCATGCCTCCTGTATGAAAAGACAACTGTCACTAAACAGGTGACATTCATTGGTAAAAGGTTCACATATTCCATCTGTCCAAGATAAATAAATGATGAATTAGGTTGTATGCACTGAACACAGCACGATGGAGGAAGTGTAAGAATATGAATGGCATTTGTGTTTCTGGGCAAGTGTGAGAACAACAAAGTGAATATTTTCTTGTAACATGTAGGTTCATTTTTGTTTGTTTTTTACTTGTAAATGGGAAAATAGCCTTTCTGTCTCTCCTTCAGTGACCCTGATCACATACTATTAATAGTCGTGGTATCAGTGGTAGTAGTCTGGTACCGCCTTTCAGTGCAGCTCAGAGTTGTGTGTTGTGTGCAGTGATTGTACAAACAAGTCTGATGTTACATCATGTGTTAAAGCTTTTTAATGTTGATTTTTTTTTTTAGCACCAACAATCATTAGCTTGGCTTCCTACAATCAGACTACCGGTATATCTTTGTTGGTTGTTGATTTGTACTAACCAGAGAGACTTGCGCAAAGTCGAGTAAAAAGTGGCTTGAAGTCTATCAAGTCTATCAAATTGATACTAAACTGTACTGTACATCATTGCTGCAATTGCATTTAGAAATAGATGATGTGACAAGTGACTTGAGAATGGTGACCTGTAGGAAGGTACCAGGATGAAAGTGGCCAGAGTGAAATAAAACTGTACAAAACAAACAATATAATACGATTAGTGCAGGAAATTTAATCAGCTTTGTCTTACTACGACACAAGTTGTTCTTTTTACGGTGTCCCCACTGTCCAGGCTAAAAATATAGCAGCGGCTTTCAGGCAGGACCTCTTTTGGCATTAATGTGATTGGTGAATGTAGTAGATTAATCGTCAGCCCTTAATCTGCTTGTTATCTGTGCTCTAATTGTGAGCATTGTTGCATTATCAAACAGAGCACACTGGATGTTGTAATGTCTCAATCCTATAAGCTCCAAAAGCATATACAGGTGAGGTCTGTCTTAAAAAGACACGTAGAGTCACTTAGACATTCAGCTTTTTAAGATTAACCAAATATTTGCCATATTTGAAGGGAACTTGTTCTCCAAGGTGACCACCACAGACATGCTGTCAGGCTCAAGGTGATCACTAATGCACCGACCAACAGTAGACCCGATGACAAGGACACGGGGTGGATGAGAGTCATTTATCTTAATAAAGTGGACCATCAAACTGATGTGGCTGCAGAGTAACTAGTTAAGCAGAGGGAGGCATGCACGGAGAAAGAGGAGATGAGCATACTGGGCCCTGGAAAAGCATTTTAGCTGAAAACAAAGTGTTATCTGTCCTCTGATTTGAACACAGCATGTCTACCTGTTGGCAACCTATTGACAGAAAAGCTGTAAAACACATGATCATTTTTACCCAAATATTGTGCCTAACAGTGACTACATTTCCCTACATGATTTACTACACGTCCTTCATCATAATGGGACATAGGGTACTTTAGGAAATGCCATCATCATCTTATCATCTGCCATGGCAATGATGGATTACAAGGTGCCAGCAGTTTGTTTATAATACTACTTGTAAAACCCATGTACAGTATTTGGAACAGGCAGTGAACAAACAATGACAATTGCATCGCCCACAGAGTCTAACAATTCATTGCGATGAGGAAATCCAAGGGGACAAAACAGTTGACAACTAATCTCTTGCAAGTGGCATGCAAAATCACCACAGGGATGACAATGTCTGGGTGAAAGCCACAATGTTTAAAATACTGAGCGGGTGATGTGTGTTGCATGGCCACAAAAGATGTGCTGGGTGTTACCTGTGGCTCTTCATGCTACCATCTGCTTCCTCTTTAACAACGAAGACAGGCCTGACAATGCAGCAGCAAATACTTCCATAAGTGGACGCAAAGTGGTTTTCTTGTTAGCACTTCCACTGCAGCTGTTTCACAACAAATCACCTTGATTGTTTGCTATTACTTTCAAGCTGTAGAGCTGAAGTGAACAAGTTGCATAAGAGGGTGAAGGTGGTTTGACATGGCAGCAGCAATATGTAGCCTACTAAATTTAACCTACCGGGGGGTATTCCAGCAAGCAGGTTCAAAATATTCTTAATCTAAACCTGAGTTCTGACTTGAGCACCCCTGAACTCAAAAACTGGGGTCATTCAAGATCCACAGTTGGTGATCTGAATTAGTTCAATCAAGAATAAGTATGCTCACCCTGAGCTAAGCTCGCGCACGGCCAAGTCCAAAAGACATCTTCAATTCCCCCTTGGAATTTGATGTGCTAATGCGGGTGTTTAGTGATATATATATTCTATAATATATATATATATATATATATATATATATATATATATATATAATATATTCTGTAAAAAAAACTAACAAAAAAAAAAAACAACACTGGTGCGGCAGTGATCGAAATAGAAGCAATTGATGCACGAGTGAATGTGGAAGTTTCAATGCATTACTATTGAATGCACTGACTTAACATTTGAGCGCACTTTAAATTGCAGCATATTGGAGTATATTTATAATAACGTCTGATTTTCATGCAATGCGGCATCTAAAAGCATACATCGAAGCAGTTTCATGAAATACAAAAACATCACATAGGCAGTCAAGGCAGTGCAGTATTTTCACTCAATTAACCAACCGTTCATGTTTTTATGTCTCAAAAGTATTCACTGTCAATCGAGTGTCTTTTGTCGTACTAGAGCAGCTCCAACTACCGGAGACAAATTCCTTGTGTGTTTTTGACAGGCTTGGAAAATATTCTGATTCTGATTTTCCGTACTGCTTATCCTCACTAGGGTCACGGGCGTGCTGGAGCCTATCCCAGCTATCTTCGGGCGAAAGGTGGGGAACACCCTGAACTGGTCTCCAGCCACTCGCAGGGCACATATAAACAAAACAACCATTGGCACTCACATTCAAGTTCAGAGGCATTTCCATACAGTCGTTCTTAGTGTAAACAGATGGCTGGCCTCTTGGCCCTTTCCAGGTAGCAGACATGTCCAAAAGGGATCAAACAAATCTGATATATATTTATTTTTTTTAATCCGTGTAGTTCATTGCCTCGGATGTGCAGTGTGACCAAATGTTTCCCTGTAAGTATGTTGGTTCTTCAACTAATCCGATGTTTGAGAGGAGATCAAATCTCGAGCAGGACTATGATGTGTGTGGTTGTTTGCATGTGTGTGTGTGTGTGTGCGCGTGTGTGTGTGCGCACTCATGTTATCTGGTCAATAGCAAAGATTTGATGTCGGAGAGGACACTAAATTCAGTAGTCACATAATGACAGAGTACAGCAAATAAAATGCATGCAAACCCTCAACACACAGTCTTCCACAGCATGAAGAGTTAGACATACAGCCCATTCTATTTAGTTATTGCCATGGCAACTGGACTGGAGTGAAAAGCCTTCACTATGGTGCTGAGAGCAGTGCCTCCACAACATCCTCAGTCTGAAAAAAAAGGGCACATTTATGTGGTATGACCCTGTTTAAAATATTGTATATGACTGTAAATGTAAATGTAAGTATAAATGTATCAGATGGATATATATTGTTAATGGTATACACTCAAAAGTATTCCTTCTGAAATAATAGGATTCTATTATAGCCTTATTGCAAAGGTGTCAAAGTACTCACACTCTGTAATTAGGTCGAAGTGCAGATGCTTTTGTAAAAAAAAACAAAAAAAACTTCCTCTTCCACTCTGGAGTTGGCCACGGTGAGAGCCGCCGAGCAGGTGTGGGTATATTTATTGCCCCCCGGCTTGGCGCCTGTACGTTGGGTTCACCCCGGTGGACGAGAGGGTAGCCTCCCTCCGGCTGGGGGGACGGGTCCGTCCACTGATCACCACCTGTTGGTGAGTTGGCTCCGATGGTGGTGGATTGATGCCGGTCTGACCTGGCAGGCCCAAACGTATTGTGAGGGTCTCCTGGGAACATCTGGCAGAATCCCCTGTCAGAAGGAGTTTCAACTCCCACCTCCGGCATAACTTCACCCACGTCCCGGGGGAGGCAGGGGACATCCGAGTGGACCATGTTCCGCACCTCCATTGCTGAGGTGGCGTGTGGCCGTAAGATAGTCGGTGCCTGTCGTGGCAATCCCCGAACCCGTTGGTGGACACCAGCTGTGAGGGATGCCATCAAGCTGAAGAAGTAGTCCTATCGGGCCTTTTTGACCTGTGGGGCTCCTGAGGCAGCTGATGGGTACCGGCTGGCCAAGCGTAATGCAGCTTTGGTGGTTGCTGAGGCAAAAACTCGGACATGGGAGGAGTTCGGTGAGGCCATGGAGAACAATTTCCGAATGGCTTCGAGGAAATTCTGGTCCACCATCCGGCGTCTCAGGAGGGGGAAGCAGTGCACCATCAACACTGTGTATAGTGGGGATGGGGTGCTGCTGACTTCGACTCGGGACGTTGTGAGTCAGTGGGGAGAATACTTCAAAGACCTGCTCAATTCCACCGACACGCCTTCCCATGAGGAAGCAGAGTCTGGGTTCTCTGAGGCGGGCTCTCCTATCTCTGGGTTTGAGGTCACCGAGGTAGTTAAAAAGCTCCTCGGTGGCAAGGCCCCGGGGGTGGATGAGGTTCCTAAAGGCTCTGGATGTTGTGGGGCTGTCCTGGTTGACACGCCTCTGCAACATCGCGTGGACATCGGGGACAGTGGCTCTGGAGTGGCAGGCTGAGGTGGTGGTACGCCTTTTTAAGAAGGGGGACCGGAGGGTGTGTTCCAACTACAGGGGGATCACACTTCTCAGCCTCCCTGGTAAGGTCTATTCAGGGGTGCTGGAAAAGAGGGTCCGTTGGGAAGTCGACACTCAGATTCAGGAGCAGCAGTGTGGTTTTCGTCCTGGCCGTGGAACAGTGGACCAGCTCTACACCCTCGGCAGGGTCCTCGAGGGTGCTGTGGAGTTCGCCCAACATGTGTTTTGTGGACTTGGGGAAGGCGTTCGACTGTGTCCCTCGGGGAGTTCTGTGGGGGGTGCTTTGGGAGTATGGGGTGCCGAACCCCCTGATACGGGCTGTTCGGTCCCTGTACGACCAGTGTCAGAGTTTGGTCCGCATTGCCGACAGTAAATCGGACTCGTTTCCGGTGAGGGTTGGACTCCCCCAAGGCTGCCCTTTGTCACTGATTCTGTTCTTAACTTTTTGGGACAGAATTTCTAGGCACAGCCAAGGCGTAGAGGGGGTCCAGTTTGGTGACCTCATTATTGCATCTCTGATTTTTGCAAATGATGTGGTTCTGTTGGCTTCATCAAGCCGTGATCTCCAACTCTCACTGGAGCGGTTCGCAGCCGAGTGTGAAGCGGCTTGGATGAGGATCAGCACCTCCAAATCTGAGACCATGGTCCTAAATCGGAAAAGGATGGAGTGTCCTCTCCGGGTTGGGGATGACATCCTGCCCCAAGTGGAGGAGTTCAAATATCTTGGGGTCATGTTCACGAGTGAGGGAAGAATGCAACTGGGGGATCGGTGCATCGTTTGCAGTATCGGTCCGTTGTGGTGAAGAAGGAGCTAAGCCGAAAGGCGAAGCGCTCGATTTACCGGTCGATCTACGTTCCTACCCTCACCTATGGTCACGAGCTGTGGGTCGTGACCGAAAGAACAAGATCCCGGATACAAGCAGCCGAAATGAGTTTCCTCCGCAGGGTGTCCGGGCTCTCCCTTAGAGATAGGGTGAGAAGCTTGGTCATCCGGGAGGGGCTCAGAGTAGAGTCGCTGCTCCTCCGCAGAGGAGCCAGAAGAGGTGGCTCGGTCATCTGATTAGGATGCCTCCTGGATGCCTCCCCGGTGAGGTGTTCCGGGGACGACCCAGGACACACTGGAGAGACTGTCTCTCTGCTGGCCTGGGAACGCCTCGGGATCCCCTCGGAAAAGCTGGAGGAAGTGGTTGGGGAGAGGGAAGTCTGGGCTTCCCTGCTGAGGCTGCTGCCCCCGCAACCTGACCTCGTATAAGCGCAGGAAAATGGATGGATGGATGGATGGAAGTATTTTTTCCTCATTACTTTCCACCAATACCTTATTGTGAAAAAGTGATGTCTCAGGCCCACTGTTCCTATCATGAGATGAAAGTTGCTACTTAGCGCTCACCTTCTTCCAATATCTTTTTTTAATCTGTAAAATTCAACACAAGATGGACATCGGTACATGTCAGCACTCTTCAGTGCCCCATTTTCAACCATTATTTTCCAAGTTTTTCAGGATTATTAGGGATTACCATGGGATTAATTCAGATTCAAGATGGTTTTTGTAGAAGGGGAAAGGTTAAATCACAGCATAAATACCTTTTCATTCTCTACCAGCTGCAATTTTTGAATTCTTACATACTGTAGGCCTACAAGACATTTGGTCACATGTTCCTATTTTCAAAGGACTATTTCATCAATCCATCCATTTTCTGAGCCGCTTATCCTCACTAGGGTCGCGGGAGTGCTGGAGCCTATCCCAGCTATCAACGGGCAGGAGGCGGGGTACACCCTGAACTGGTTGCCAGCCAATCACAGGGCACATTTAAACAAATAACCATTCACACTCACATTCACACCTATGGGCAATTTAGAGTCTTCAATCAACCTACCACGCATGTTTTTGGGATGTGGGAGGAAACCGGAGTGGCCGGAGAAAACCCACGCTGGCACGGGGAGAACATGCAAACTCCACACAGGCTGGGCCGGGGATTGAACCCTGGTCCTCAGAACTGTAAGGCAGACGCTCTAACCAGTCGTCCACCGTGCCGCCCAAAGGACTATTTATGAAAATATTTATGTTTTTGGAGCATTTTGAACAGCATGTCCAAAGTGCATGCATGTGAGAGGAAAGGTCATATCAGTGTGAATGTCAGTGCTATTTTCTATTCTGCTAATTAGTGATTGAAGGACCATACCTCTGCAACTGATCTCTAGCTTTAAATGTAGTTAATGTATTCATTTATGACACAAGATATCAAATTTTAGTGTCATTTGCTGCCACTTTGTAGGATCTCCCCTTAAGTCTGAACTGTGTACTGTTAAACCTACATCGTATTAAATGTGTTCTCTTTCCAACAGAAAACGTCATGAGTAGTGTGTTGAATGGATCACCTTTCAGTCTTACGTGCAGTCTTCATTTAAATGCTTGCTTAAAATAAATCAACTCAATCTGGGAACCATCTATGGTATTAATTTGTTTGGCAGGCAGATACTTTTCTCCGGGTTTCCTCCCACATCCCCAAAACATGCATGGTAGGTTAATTGACAACTCTAAATTGCCACTTGGTGTGAATGTGAGTGTGAATGTTTGTTTGTTTGTATGTGCCCTGCGATTGGCTGGCAACCAGTTCAGGGTGTACCTCGCCTCCTACCAGATGATAACTGGGATGGGCTCCAGCGCGCCCGCGACTCTAGTGAGGAGAAGCGGCTCAGAAAATGGATGGATGGATGGATGGCAGGCAGACAGTCCTATAAGGATTTGCTCTGACTAGAACGAGAGTGAATCTTAACCTGTATTTGTTTTGGTTTCTAGACTCTCAATGAATGCCTCCAGTATTTATGGCTCAGTTTTTTATTTTATTTTATTGAATGGTTATGGTTGTTTTACTCTCAGAGCTATGTCCATTTCTCTCACGTGGAACAAAATGATTTAATTTTACTCACATCTTGGGACTATTGCTGCAAGGTGAAGTAGAGCATATTTGTTGCAGGGGTCTTCATCCTCGGTGCCACAACCCAGTAGGGGGTGGTAGATCATTTGGTACCGGGTCGCAGAGAAAGAAGAAAATAAAAACATAATTTCAATAACATGTAGCTGATCCGCTAACAATTTTATTCTGAAAATTGGATGTGCGTCTTACCGACACTTGAATTGTCTCACATCAGTAAACGGAGGTGCGTTGTAAACGTGCTACATTTATTCAAGTAACATTTTGGATGAATTGTACTTGTCAGAGTAGTTTGAATGCACCATACTTTTTATTTTACTTGGGTACCTATATTAAAAAGACTCAATACTTTTACTCCATTACAATGATCGATATGCCATTAGCTACTTTTAGTTCTCCATTATTGCATGCACAATCTATATTTAGACTTCATCTTCGACTTCTACATAGGGCGCCGTTGCGGCAATCCAATTTAACCACTAGTGTCATTTGACAGCACTAGGCAGTCACATGACCGCACATAAAGACTTCATGGGCCAATCAAAGTGACTCATTTAAAAAATAAATAAATAAATAAAATACAGTCGCACGAGTGTTACAGACTACGGAAAACAACTGCTTTATGATGCATTGTAGTCTTGCGTCTGCCCAAACATGGATATTTCAGCTCACTTCTAACTTGAGAGAACTGTTGGTTGCAGATATTTCTATTCTTGTTTTGGCTGTGCACCTGGCAACAATATCATGTGTCTTTGGGATGCTCTAAAAACTAGAAGAAACCTTCAATGGACAATCTGTATGTACAGCCCATAACATAACACAACACAACACTATCATTTATTAATTAGTGGAAATAAGCGTGAATAACTCGTGGTCAGCTATTGACTTCCATAGGCTTTCTGCCAACCGAGACACCACGTGGCCATTTTGTGACAACACAACGAACGCTCCCATAAGTTTGGTCAGGAAACAGCTTGTTCATTCAGTCATTTCAGTGAATAAAGCAAATAATGTTTCTATAATGAGTGAACTGGCGCCTATCCTAACTCCCAAACTCATACTCTCTTGGAGCGCATGCACGCTAGCACAGACTGTATTAATTAAACTTGACACGTGAACAGCGTACCATCGCCTCTTTAGCACGACATCACTGTGCCCCACTCTTAGAGCCAATCTCAATTCTACCCCTTCATTTTACCCTTTGCCCTTAACCCTCTGTTTGGAGGGCCAAGATGAAGGTGTGAGATAAAGAAGAATTGGATACTCACCCTTGGCACCCTACTGAATGTGTCGCCGGCAGACGTGACAA
Organism: Phyllopteryx taeniolatus; assembly: GCF_024500385.1. Taxonomy (NCBI): domain Eukaryota; kingdom Metazoa; phylum Chordata; class Actinopteri; order Syngnathiformes; family Syngnathidae; genus Phyllopteryx; species Phyllopteryx taeniolatus. The sequence goes on from NC_084504.1 coordinate 2,746,573, forward strand.
TTGTTTACATTTCCAAGATGCCATCTTGTGTCAAATGAATATTACTATTATAAATATCTGTTTTATTTTTTTTTATTTGTCTGGCTGAACCATGCTGTTTCGAAAGGTGACTGGTATTTTGAAAGCTTAAGCAGGGAAGCTCAGACTTCTTTCTCCCCAGCCACTTCGTCCACTTCGTCTTCAGGGGGGATCTCGAGGCGATCCCAGGTCTTACGACACACAGCTTCACACTCGGCTGCAAAAAGCAAAAACGCAATGCTGAGGTCACCAAACCGGACCCCCTCAACACCTCAGCTGTGCCTACAAATTCTGTCCATAAAGATACTGAACAGAATCGGTGACAAAGGGCAGCCTTGGCGGAGTCCAACTCTCACTGGAAACATATTGGACTTATTGCCGGCAATGCGGAACAAACTCTGACACTGGTCGTACAGGGACCAAACAACGCTTAATAGGGGGTCTGGTACCCCATATTCCCGGAGCACCCTTCACAGTACTCCCTGAGGGACAAGGTCGCACTCCTTCTCCAATTCCACAAAAAACATGACGACTGGTTGGTCGAACTCCCATGCACCTTTGAAGACAATTCTGAGGGTGTCGAGCTGGTCCACAGTTCCACGGCTAGGACAAAAAGCACACTGCTCCTCCTGAATAAGAGAATCGATTTCCATAGTGACCCCCCCTCTCCAGAACCACCAAATAGACCTTACCAGGAAGGCTTAGGTGATCCCCCTGAAATTGGAACACACCCTGCGGGCCCCCTTCTGAAAAAGGGGGATCAACACCCTGGTCTGCCAATCCAGAGGCACTCTCCCCATCTGATGTTGCAGAGACGTTTTAGCCAGGACCGTCCCACAAAATTCAGACCCTTTAGGAACTCCAGGCGGATATCATCCACCCCTGGGGCCCTGCCACCGAGGAGCTTTTTAACCACCTCGAAGACTTCAAACGCGGAGATAGGAGAGCCCGCTTCAGAAATCCCAGATTCTGCTTCCTCATGGAAAGGCATGTCGGTGGAATTGAGGAGGTCTTAGAAGTATTTGGCCCACCGACTCACAGCATCCCGAGTTTAGGTCAGCAGCGCCACATTCCCACTATACACAGTGTTGATGGTGAACTGCTTCCCACTCCTGAGATGAATTTCCTCAAAGTTGTCTGGAAGTCATTCACCATGGCTTCACCAAACTCCTCCCAGGCCCGGGTTTTAGCCTCGATGGCCACAAAAGCTGTATTCCGCTTGGCTAGCTGGTAACCATCAGCTGCCTCCGGAGTCCTACAGGCCAAAAAGGCCCGATAGGACTCCTTCTTCAGCTTGACGGCATCCCTCACCGTTGGTGTGCACCAACGGGTTCGGGGATTGCCACCACGACAGGCACCGACCACTTTATGGCCAGAGGTTCAGTCAACGGTGCGGAACATGATCCACTCGGACTCAATGTCCCCCACCTCCCCCAGGACGTACACGAAGTTCTGCCGTAGGTGGGAGTTGACTCTACTTCATACAGAGGACTCTGCCAGACTTTCCCAGCTGACCCTCACAATACATTTAAGTCTGCTAGGTCGAACCGGCATCTTCCCCTACCATCGGAGCCAACACAGGTGGTGATCAGTTGAGAGCTCCGCGTCCAAGACATGCGGCCGCAAGTCCAATAACACAACCAAAAAGTCGCACATCGAACCACTACCTTGGGTGTCCTTGTGCCAAATGCACATATGGACACCCTTATGTCTGAACATGGTGTTCGTTATGGACAATCCGTGACGAGTACAGAAGTCCAATAATAGAACACCGCTCGGGTTCTGATCGGGGAGGGTGTTCTTCCCAATCATGCCCTTCCAGGTCTCACTCTCATTGCCCAGGTCAGCGATGACGGTCCCCAGCAGAGCGAGGGAGTCCCCAGCAGGGGAACTCTCCAGCAAGGACTCCAAGAAGGGTGGGAACTCTGAACTGCTGTTTGGTGCATCCAGAAGGCACAGACAACAGTTAGGACCCGTCACCTCACTCGAAGGCGGAGGGAGGCTACCCTCTCGTCCACTGGGGTGAACCCAAACATACAAGTACTGAGAAGTGGGGCAATCAGTATGCCCACACCTGCTCGGCGCCTCTCACTGTCGGCAACTCCAGAGTTGAAGAGAGTCCAACCCCTCTCGAGAAGACTGGTACCGAAACCCAAGCTGTGTGTTGAGGCAAGCCTGACTATATCCAGTCGGAATTTCTCGACCTCGGACACCAGCTCAGGCTCTTTCCCTGCCAGAGAGGTGACGTTTACGTTCCTAGAGCCAGTTTATGTACCCGGTGATCGGACCGCCAAGGTCCCTGACTTTGGCCGCCGCTCAGCTCACACTGCACCCAACCTCCTTGGCCCCTCCCACAGGTAGTGAGCCCATGGGTAGAATCTGTTTACCAACAATTCATAACATGGCTAATATTTAGGTAGATTAAAAACATAGCTGTCCTGATGATGAATATCAATAATATGCCTACTTACATTTATGTATTTCCTTGTCTGTTCATCCGTGTTGTAAGCAAGCTCTTAGTCAGTCAAAGGGGGCTGAGTTTCATACCCCTCGCGTTCAAGTGAGTTCTTGGACCTCACTTGGTTTTGAGGGCTAAACACCCCTTTGTCTTAGACCTTCCCCTAGGAAATGGGATACCCCTTCATTCTCGTGCACGTGCAAAACCAAGGGCTAATACGAAGGGTAAGGGCAAAGGGGTAGAATTGGGATTGGCCCAGGCAGGGCCAGCCCTAGCCAATGTGGCGCCTGAGGTGAGACTTTATTTGGCACCCCCTCCTTCCGCAATTGACATATGCGGACAAAAGAATTCTAATAACATATTTTTTTACCATTGCCTTTAATTTACAAGATGTCTCCCACAATTTAAAATATAAATTAGAAAACGTTTTTCTTTTAATTACTGTATCATTACTGCCAAACAAATCATGTTGCAACATCTTTTTGGACAAACCAAAAGTAACAACAACTTGACCTCTCTTTCTCCTATTTCCCTCCTTTTTTTCTTCACTGCGCTCTGGGAAGTTTTGGTCATTTTGACGTGTTCCATGTTAAAACGTAGATTAAAAATTATTGCAAATATGTGCAGCTTCCCTACTTGAAAGACACTGATTGATCAACGGAAGATTTCATCTGGACTCTAATCAATGATCAAGTAATATTTTCCTTTTGTATCATTTTATTTTAGCATTCAGTAGTTTGACATGGCGGCGCGGTGAGAAACTGGTTAGGGTGTCTGCCACACAATCCCGAGGACCGGGGTTCAAATCCCGGCACCGCCTGTGTGGAGTTTGCATGTTCTCCCCGTGCCTGCGTGGGTTTTCTCCGGGTACTCTGGTTTCCTCCCACATCCCAAAAACATGCATGAATTGGAGACTCTAAATTGCCCATAGGCATGACTGTGAGTGTGAATGGTTGTTTGTTCCTATGTGCCCTGCGATTGGCTGGCAACCAGTTCAGGGTGTACCCCGCCTCCTGCCTGGGATAGGCTCCAGCACAACCGCGACTACAGTGAGAATAAGCGGTACAGAAAATGTATGGATGGATGGATTAAAGGGTTTGGGTTTCAGATCAAACGATGAATATGAGACAAAAGTTCAGAATTCCAGATTTCATTTCATGATATTTACATCTAAATGTGTTAAACAACTCAGAACAGAGCGCCTTTTCACTTTTCAAGTGAGCAAAGGTATTGGAACAGACATGATTAAATTAACTTAAAGTGATATTATTTAATATTTTAAGGCATAACCCTTACTTGCAATAACTACATCAAGCCTGCAACAAATTGACTTCACCAGACTGTTGCATTCTTCATTTGAAATGCTTTTCCAGGCCTTTACTGCAGCCTCTTACAGTTTTTGTTTGTTTCTGGGGGTTTCTCCCTTCAGTCTCCTCTTCCGGAGGTCAAATGCATGCTCTATTTGGTTAAGGTCCGGTGATTGACTTGGCCAGTCTTTATCTTAATAAAGATTTATCAATAATTAATTAATAGTGTTGTGTCTTATCTACCTATTGTTTATGTCTATGACAACAATAGACCAGGAAGCCTAAAAAGCATCCATGCTTCTTCCTGGTCAGCCTTTAAGTAGCTACTTCCAAATATGTGTCATGATACGATTTTAACTGGAACCAGAAGGAAGCGGAGGATGAGAGGTTTGTGGTGAAAGGTTTATTGGAGAAGATATGGAGATGGATCCTTGAGGCGTCCTGGCGGGTTGTCGAGATAGGGAACGTGCGGCAGGTGATGCCGTGAGCAGGTGGATGGCTTGGTGGAAGAGGTCAACACGGTGGGGAACATGGAAGGAGCACTGAGGACAAGGAAAAACACAGAGGTCGGAAGGATAGCGAGGACTGGCGTAGATTATGTGTTGGTTAGCGAGCCAGTGTGCCACGGGAGAGCGTTAATACTCTGGCGAGGATTTCCGGGATCTGGCAGGCTTTTATGCAGGTGATGATGAGGGCTGATTGATGAAAGGTGCGCGGTCGAGGTGGTGCTGATTACTGGGAAGAGAGAGGGAGGGAGGGAGGGAGGGAGAGAGGGCGAAAGGGGCGCAAGGCGCCACCCAAGCTCCAACAAAAGAACTGCGGGGCACAGCTCATGACAATATGGGCAAGCTTGCACTGGATGTATCTAACTGAACAATCTTTGAGGATTGCAGACATGAAAACAAAAAAAAGGACTTTGTTTTGAAAATATGAGAGGGGCGCTTTCCAAGGTGGAAGGCAACAACATCGAGCAGGAGGCGGGGTACACCCTTAACTGGTTGCCAGCCAATCGCAGGGCACATACAAACAAACAACCAGTCGCACTCACATTCACACCTACGGGCAATTTAGAGTTGTCAATTAACCTACCATGCATGTTTTGGGGATGTGGGAGGAAACCGAGAAAACCCATGCAGGCACGGGGACAACATGGAAACTCCACACAGGCGGGGCTGGGGATTGAACCCTGGTCCTCAGAACAGTGAGGACTGTTGTTAATTATAGACAAAAATAAAAGCGAAGGTGGCCGAACGGGTAGTGATGGCAGCAGCATCTTCTGAATAAGAGCTATGTTCCCCCATAATGATGTAAATTAGGATTATCCCTCTACTTAATGTTAACTTCACTTCTAAAGTGACCAAAGTTAACTGACAGTTCTTTTTTATGGCAAAAACAACAGCTCTGCACATTTTTTCAGATCACTAATATATTAGATACAGCTCTCATGAGGATGCTGGTCAGCTGTACGTCACTGCAAACTAAAACAACAGCACTTATCAAATAGTTAATACAATGTTAAAATGTAAATGTTTACAATTTGTATTGACAATGTCAATACTAATTGTAAATTATTATCTTTGTAAAGGCAATATTTGATACAGCGACAAAACATGTAATGAGAAAACTGTTGAAAAGATCACCTCTCAGAATGCCATTTGCAGTCTTTATGAAAAGCGCAAACAAAACAGTGTGCATAAACTGACTGTGTGAAATCTTGCCTGTCAAACAAAATAATTCATTTTATTTCTAAAGCAGCCAAGCGGGTAAACAATGAGCATTCAATCTGAACCACTGTGATTATACTGTACTGTACTATCATTAAGCATGAGTCTGTCAGTCTAGCCCTCGTAATGCTTTTGAGCTTGCTGTGTTATCTTTGATTTGCTACATTATCTCTGTGTCGAATAACCAAGATTGCTAAATGAAATGGTTAGGACTTGTGCAATGTGTTAAAAATACTGTAAGACGGATGTCCATATCATATTTTCCTTTTAGTCACTTTCTATTACATGTTATACCTCAATACTTATTCCTTTTGTTTATGCACCACCTCGCTATGATTCCCAAAATAAGCAGGTTGCATTGATATTTTAAAAGGTACTATACAATAATCAGTGTCCTTGAAAAAACACACGGTTGTCCATTTGGACACTGAACAAACTGTGACCCATTTCTTGGTCCTCTTACACTTTCAAGTCTGTCTTTTTAGGACAAATTCCCTCTTTTTTCTTTTTGTGGCTTTGTTTTTTTATGTATGACGTCACATAAATCCATCCATCCAAACATTTTCCGTACCGCTTCTCCTCACTTGGGTCGCGGGTGTGCCGGAGTCTATCCCGGCTATCTTTGGGCGAGAGGCGGGGTACACCCTGAACTGGTCGGCAGCCAATCGCAGGGCACATACAAACAACCATTTGCGCTCACATTCACCTAATTCAGGAACCTTAAGTGCAGCAGAATATTTCTTTGTAACCTTAGCCAGCTATGTGCATTGCCACAATTCTGTCTCTGAGCTCTTCAGGCAGTTCCTTTGACCTCATGATTCTCATTTGCTCTGACATGCACTGTGAGCTGTAAGGTCTTATATAGACAGGGGTGTGGCGTTCCTAATCAAGTCCAATCAGTATAATCAAACACAGCTGGATTCCAATGAAGGTGTAGAACCATCTCAAGGATGATCAGAAGAAATGGACAGCACCCGAGTTAAATATATGAGTGTCACAGCAAAGGGTCTGAATAGTTATGACTGCGTGATATTTCAGTTTTTCTTTTTTAATAAATCTGCAAAAATGTCAACAATTCAGTTTTTTTATGTCAATATGGGGTGCTATTCGTACATTAATGAGGAAAAGAATGAACTTAAATTATTTTAGCAAATGGCTGCAACAAAGAGTGAAAAATGTAAGGGGATCTGAATACTTTCCGTACCCACTGTCATCTACTGGATAGATTACAATTACAAATTATCTGTCTGTCAAATAGGCCTTCATTTAATTATAGTTTTAGCTCTCGTATTGGATCTCATTAGTGTACATGTTGTGACCATTAAATGTACATTTCAATTATAGTGACTTTAAAGATGACGAGTGTCACTTTTCAAAATTAATTGTAGTGTTTTGATGATAAAATTAAAAAGAAACACAAGTATGGTGCCATAGAAATTAAACCCTTTCCTTCTAATTCTAATGGAATATTATTGCAATATTGTTGCAATATTGTTTGCATCGGCAAACATCATTTATGGAAGATGGTTTTATAAATTAATGCATGTGATTACTGCATCTGGCATATGATCAAATTGGATTACTGTAGGTTCCCATCCAAATGAAAAAAGCCTATGCTGCAGATTAATTTTTCTTGTCATGGAATGGCATAGAGGACAACTGTATTTAGTCCCAACAATGCATGTTAGAGATTGAAAGCAGAATTTAGCTTCATCAAACATGCATGATGTCTCACTGTTGTTAAAACAAATCAAATGGCAAAAAAAGTTGTCAAATTTGATTATCAAATTTGATTATGATACCACATAATCCACCATTCCGAGTCGAAAATGTCAATTGCAAATGACTATTTAACAGAATTCCATCATTCTACAAATACATTATTCGGGTGTTTAAACCAGAACTATTGTCGCCTATATGCATATGCAGCATACACATGGACACAGATAAACTGGTTAATTAAATGGGCATTCAGACTCATTGTGCATGAGTGTCCCAGCTAGTGTCACAGAGACAAAATAACATCAACATGTAACATCATAACATCAGTGAATCACATGCGTTACCATCATACTGTATTGTATTCTCTCTGTTGCTCTTATTCTCTCTTTCTTTCATAGGTAGGTAGATACATTGTCTTACAGTAATTTCTCGTGTATAATGTGCATTTCCCCCCCCCAAAAAAAATTGTCAAAAGTCAATAGTGTGCATCATACATAGCTATAGGGGCTAATGGGGGAAAAAAACGTTCACATTTGATATATGTATGCCGCCATCTAGTGGTTATGAAAAGCTGTACACTTTCATTCCAAAATGCCATCACCACCTAGAGGTTATGAGAAAGGTATACACTTTCATTCTAATACGCCACCTAGTGGTTATAAAAAAAGGTGTAGCCTACACTTTCATTCCAATATGACAGGTACGCATGACTGCATATATGTACAGTTGTGCTCATAAGTTTACATACCCTGGCAGAATTTGTGAAATAATGATTTAATTTTTTTTAAATACGACTGATGACTCAACAACAACCATCATTCATTTCTTTATGGTTATGTTTTGTTTAATGATAATGCTTTAGTGAAATGCTTGACCATTTAATTTGAATCCCATTAAAATAAAATTAAATGTTGTTTGCCTGGTCCTTTATGTTTTCTTTAAAGAATTGTACCCATCTTACAAATTTTGCCTGGGTAATCAAACATATGAGCACAACTGTGTGTTTTCTAATAAAAGCAGGGCTGTGAATTTCAAGATAAGAGCAAGTAAATAAAAAAAGTATTACGTGTTCAAATAAAGTGCTTAACTTCAGAATTATTCTAAAAAAAACCTAACAAAATACAGATAATATTTCATGTTTTGATCATATGGGTAGAAGCAAGGTGGCACGGTGGCCGACTGGTTAGAGCATCTGCCTCACAGTTCTGAGGACTGGGCTTCAATCCCCGGCCCCGCCTGTGGTTAGTTCGCATGTCTCCCCGTGCCAGTGTGGGTTTTCTTTCTCCGAGCACTCCGGTTTCCTCCCATGTCCCAAAAACATGCATGGTAGGTTAATTGACTACTCTAAATTGCCCGTAGGTGTGAATGTGAGTGTGAATGGTTGTTTGTTTGTATGTGCCCTGCAATTGGCTGGCAACCAATTCAGGGTGTACCCCGCCTTCTGCCCGATGATAGCTCCAGCACGCCCCCGACCCTAGTGAGGTTAAGCAGTGCAGAAAATGGATGGATGGGTAGAAGCAAAATCATGCATTCTAAAAATGCATTATACATAGGTAGAAGGGTTTCCCAGAATTTTGTGGGCAACTTTGGAGGTGCGTATAATACATGGGTGTGTATTATACACGAGAAATTACGGTAATTCAAACATACATCGGTTGCACATGGTTGAGATGTGCTAAACTAACATTTATTATTGTATTATTATTGTTGGGAAAACGGGAGAATTAAATCAGTTTACCACATTTTAATCAGGAGGAACTGAAAATTATTTTTTCAGTGTGGATAGATAGATAGATAGATAGATAGATAGATAGATAGATAGATAGATAGATAGATAGATAGATAGATAGATAGATAGATAGATAGATAGATAGATAGATAGATAGATAGATAGATAGATAGACAGACAGACAGACAGACGGACAGACAGACACAGACAGACAGATTATAGTGACTTGATCTATATGTGTATCTTTTCTGGTACCATATCCGGGTTATTTATATTTATATTTACCAGAAGAAGCAATGTTGGTTCATACATGGTCAAGGCAGTAAATAAAAGCAAATCTCAGCATGCATTGCTAACATTGATGAGCAGAAAATAGGATGAGCAGCATTAGGAGATGATAAATCCTCACATCTGTGGGATTATAGTTATTTTGACAAATGCTTTAGAAAGAAAATGTAATTACATAGTATTAAAGTCGCGGCACGATGGATGACTGGTTACCACGTCTGCCTCACAGTTCTGAGGGCCCGGGTTCAAATCCGGCCTCGCCTGTGTGGCATTTGCATGTTCTCCAGGTACGCCATGTTTCCTGCCACGTCCCCAAAACATGCACGGTAGGCTAAATGAAGACACTAAATTGCTTGCAGGTGTGAATGCGAGTGCGAAAGGTTGTTTGTTTCTATGTGCCCTGCAATTGGCTGGCGACCAGTTCAGGGTGTACCTCGCCTCTCGCCCGAAGCTAGCTGGGATAGGCTCCAGCACGCCCGCGACCTGCGTGTGGATAAGCGGTTCAGAAAATGGATGGACGGATGGATGTTTGAAGATAAGTGCTGCAAACCTGTGCGAAGACTGAGTACAGTCTTCTTCTTCCTTTCGGCTTGTCCCGTTAGAGGTCGCCACAGTGTGTCATCCTTTTCCAAGTAAGCCTATCTCCTGCATCCTCCTCTCTAACACCAACTGCCCTCGTGTCTTCCCTCACAACATCTATCAACCTCCTCTTTGTTCTTCCTCAAGCTCTCTTGCCTGGCAGCTCCATCCTCATCCCCCTTCTGCCAGTATACTCACTCTCTCTCCTCTGGATGTGTCCAAACCATCGAAGTCTGCTCCCTTTAACTTTGTCTCCAAAACATCTAACCTTGGCTGTCTGGCTGTGCTCCTTTCTGATTTTATTCACTGGTCACTCCAAGAGTGAACCTCAACATCTTCATTTCCGCCACCTCCAGCTCTCTTCAGTGCCACTGTCTCTAATCCGTACATCACGGCTGGCCACACCATTGTCCTTTAAACTTTGCCCTTTATCCTAGCAGAGACTCTTCTGTCACATAACACGCATGACACCTTCCTCCACCCGTTCCAACCTGCTTGGACCTGTTTCCTCACTTCATTACCACACTCACCATTGCTCTGGACTGTTTCCCCTAAGTGAGTGATTTCCAACCTTGATGGAGCCAAGGCACATATTTTATAGTTGAAAAATCTCACGGAAAACTAACAAACAAAAATGTCACAAAAAGTGGATAAATTAAGTACTGTATGTACTTCCTGCCAGACAGCGGTGCAGCTCGGTCTGGAGTTTGGGGTCATGGTGCTATCGGGCGAGAGCATGTCCGTTACAGTGGTAAAATGAAGCTGAAATACACAGGGTCTCTTAAATACCAGTAATTGTGCAGTTTTGATGTCCTTCCAACCATCCATCCATTTAGTCTACCATATGTCCTCATTAGAATCACAAAGAACTGGAGTTTAGCCCAGGTACACCCTGGACTGGTCACCAGCCAGTTGTAGGTTTAGGTAGGTTGATTGAAGACTCTAAATTTCCCTTAAATGTGAATGTGAGTGTGAATGGTTGTTTGTATATGTGCCCTGCGATTGGCTGTCGACCGGTTCAGGGTGTACCACGTCTCCTGCCCAAAGATAGCTGGGATAGGCTCCAGCAGTCCGCGACCCTAGTGAGGCTAAGCGGTAAGGAAAATGGATGGATGTATATACAGTAGTGTGTACAACTGATGGAATCTACGACTGAGTAAAGGCAGCATGGTTGGCAAGAGGTTAACACGTATGTCTTACAGTTCTTCAAATTTTGGCTGATGTGGCCTTCCTGTGTGGAATTTATATGTCTTGTACTGGTATCTGCTTATCCTGCAAAGCATTGCATTTAAAACTTGGGACAGCGACACTCAAAAATCTCTGGAAGAGGCCAGCAGACCCATGACCAATTATCACAGAGCTGTGAAACCACCCAGAAGCATCGAACATTGTTGAAAGGAGTTTTGTCAGGTGATATGGCATGACTCTTTCTTGTCGCTTCTCCCTTACATATTTCAGAAGGTCCAACTTTGCATTGCTTAATAGACGGTATGTTTTGCAAATTTTTTTTATGGCATTTCAAAAGTGTTTACACGTGTGAAAAAGTTATCTCTGCCGCCTTAATCTTGCCTGCGCTTTGTGGCACTGCTGTGTTTGCCAGTGCAATCTGTCTCAGATGTGATGAATCACATTGTGCTTGCAGGGGGGACTCACCATTTGGCAAACACAAGCAATTGACGGGTAACAAAGGAGAAACGGTAAACTATATTAAAGTTGATTTATGTTCAATTGTTGGCGTCTTCGCGGCACAGTGGACAAGTGGTTATCACATCTGCCTCACAGTTCTGAGGACCAGGGTTCAAATCCCGGCCCCACCTGTGTGGAGTTTCCATGTTCTCCCCGTGCCTGGGTGGGTTTTCCCCGGGCACTCCGGTTTCTTCCCACATCCCCAAAACATGCGTGGTAGGTTGATTGAAGACTCTAAATTGCCCTTAGGTGTGAATGTGTGCACGAATGGTTGTTTGTTTATATGTGCCCTACGATTGGCTGGGGTCCAGTTCAGGGTGTACCCCGCCTCTCGCCCGAAGATGGCTGGAATAGGCTCCAGCACGACCGTGACCCTTGAGAGGATAAAGCGGTACGGAAAATGGATGGATGTTTTCGTCTTCTCAATTAAGGTAAAAGCATGGATATGATCCACTTGTTCGATAATAACCCACAAGAAGCATTTTAACTAGAAAATGTCTAGCTCAGGAAATGGGAGATTTTTTTTTAATTCATACTTTTGAGCTGATGATAAACATTCATATTCAAAATCCTGCAATATACGGATGTGGAGGGCCCCGTGGTTGAGTTTGCAATGGGCCCCAAAATGACTAAAAAATGCCCCCGTGCACATGTTAAGTTCATCCATTGGTTTATACTTCTCTCAGACTACGCTAAATGAACTGCGCTGCAAACAGACACAATCCTGGGTGCACCCAGTTTAACTATTAACCAGGCTGGTTAGTTACAGCTAGTAGATCAGCTTCCACATATGTTTAGGTGAGCAATTAAGTTTGCGCCTGTTTTTGGGTATGCAAACCTTTAGTATATCAGGCCAATAGTGGTCTTGATAAACTCTTGCTAACTTAGATGGCAACTTGAAATTACCACGTACCAAAACTCTTCTGAAATTTGAAATCATCCTTAAGAGTACATACGTTGGTGGCATTGATGACTTAGAAGCCTCTTGTGATTATTCATGTTGATGTCAGTAGCAAGTGCCTGTGGGGGTGAGTTGCAATCGTAAATGATGGGAAATGATGGTGATACTGGGTGTGCGAAAGCATTTACTCCCACCATCAATGTATAGATAGATTTTATCAACAACAAAATGTAGCAAAATCATGTTTACACATTGTTAGGTGCTTTAAAAAAAAGTCACAGTCTAATTGAGATTTCTGAGCGCTTTTCACCTCAAGAGAATTGAAGTCCAGCAATACACAATGAGTCATTTTAGCTGAGGCGCACATGCAAAAGCAAACTCAGGGTGGATTAAAAGAGACATGCATCATAAAGTTTTAAGGGGATATAATGGCATTTTACAGTCTGAATGTATAGTATACAGAAGTACCTGAAAAAGATTTTTGGCTGTAGTTCCCATAAAAAAAAGATGGTTCTCATGCCAGATGTCTGCTTTATTGTCTTGGCCAGTACCCAATGACTCACTATACAATGACTTATTGTCAAGAGGAACGAAGACTGTTAGATAGCTATTGCATTCAAGAAATTTGATTTCATTCTATATGTGCGTGTGCTGTACACCTACGTATATTGGGTGGGAACTCTTCAGCCATTAGAGCTGTGGAAATGAAGACGACACCTCAGGCGAAGTTAAATGTATGCATCTTTAAGCCTCATGCAGCTGTTGGCAGCTGTCCAACATGAGAGTGAATGACTCACCTCTCTGAAAGCTCCTCCCATAACAGCCAACATTCTCCTATATTCCTAATTAAAACCTAAATGCACACTGTGCCGGCTTGGCCAAAAAAGCTTTTATTTTACCCGCACGAGGATGTGCAGGAGTGTTATAGATACGGAGACTTCTTCTTCAGAAGGTCTTCTCGGAAAAGCAAAAAAAAATTATTTCGAAATGTGAGTGAGTAAAAACTTAAAAAAACGTCTTAAAAAAAGAAAGAGAGAGAGACTGATTACCTTGTTTTTTGACAAATTTCACTTTTTAAGCAAATTTTTACTTGAAATACTGTAAGTAGACAAAACGTGGCGGCACGGTGGTTGACTGGTTAGGTCGTTAGGTTGTCTGCCTCACAGTTCTGAGGACCGGGATTCAATCCCTGGCCCCGCCTGTGTGGAGTTTGCATGTTCTCCCCGTGCCTGTGTGGGTTTTCTCCGGGCACTCCGGTTTCCTCCCACATCCCAAAAACATGCATGGTAGGTTAATTGACAACTCTAAATTGCCCATAGGTGTGAATGTAATTGCAAATGGTTGTTTGTTTATATGTACCCTGCGAATGGCTGGCAATCAGTTCAGGGTGTACCCCGCCACCTGCCCGATGATAGCTGGGATAGGCTCCAGCACTCACGCGACCCTGTGAGGATAAGCCAAGGTGGTCAGAGAGGCAGGCAGGAGAGTACTTGGTGTATCTTCTGGCAGGAAAGGAGAGAAGGAGACCTGGTGGTGGAACCTCACAGTACAGGAAATCATACAAGGAAAAAGGTTAGCTAAGAAAAAGTGGGACACTGAGAGGACCGAGGAGAGGCGAAAGGAATACATTGAGATACGACACAGGGCAACTATAGAGGTGGCAAAGGCCAAACAAGAGGCATATGATGACATGTATGGCAGGTTGGACACTAAAGAAGGAGAAAAGGATCTATACAGGCTGGCCAGACAGAGGGATACAGATGGGAAGGATGTGCAGCAGGTTAGGGTGATTAAGGATAGAGATGGAAATATGATGACTGGTGCCAGTAGTGTGCTAGATAGATTAAAAGAATACTTCGAGGAGTTGATTAATGAGGAAAATGAGAGAGAAGGGAGAGTAGAAGAGGTAAGTGTGGTGGACCAGGAAGGGTCAATGATGAGTAAGGGGGAAGTTAGAAAGGCATTAAAGAGGATGATAAATGGAAAGGCCTGATGACATTCATGTGGAGGTATGGAAGGACCTAGGAGAGGTGGCTGTGGAGTTTTTGACCATCTTGTTCAATAGAATTCTATTGCGTGAGAAGATGCCTGAGGAATGGAGGAAAAGTGCACTGGTGCCCATTTTTAAGAACAAGGGTGATGTGCAGAGCTGTGGGAACTATAAAGGAATAAAGTTGATGAGCCACACAATGAAGTTATGGGAAAGAGTAGTGGAGGCTCGACTCAGGACAGAAGTGAGTATTTGCGAGCAACAGTACGGTTTCATGCCTAGAAAGAGTACCACAGATGCATTATTTGCCTTGAGGATGTTGATGGAAAAGTACAGAGAAGGTCATAAGGAGCTACATTGTGTCTTTGTGGATCTAGAGAAAGTGTATGACAGAGTACCTAGAGAGGAACTGTGGTACTGCATGCGGAAGTCTGGACTGGCAGAGAAGTATGTTAGAATAATACAGGACATGTACGAGGCCAGCAGAACAGCTGTGAGGTGTGCTGTAGGTGTGACAGACGAATTTAAGTGGGACTGCATCAGGGATCAGCCCTGAGCCCCTTCCTGTTTGCAGTGGTGATGGATAGGCTGACAGATGAGGTTAGACTGGAATCCCCGTGGACCATGATGTTTGCAGATGACATTGCGATCTGCATTGAAAGCAGGGAGCAGGTGGAGGAACAGTTAGAAAGATGGAGGCATGAACTGGAAAGCAGAGGAATGAAGATTAGCCGAAGTAAGACAGAATATATGTGCATGAATGAGAGGGTTGGTGGTGGAAGAGTGAGGCTACAGGGAGAAGCGATAGCAAGGGTGGAGGACTTTAAATACTTGGGGTCAACCGTCCAGAGCAATGGTGAGTATTGGTCAGGTATTGAAGAAACGGGTCCAAGCAGGTTGGAACGGGTGGAGGAAGGTATTCGGTGTGTTATGGGACAGAAGAGTCTCTGCTAGGATGAAGGGCAAAGTTTATAGAACAGTGGTGAGACCAGCCATGATGTACGGATTAGCACTGAAGAAACAACAGGCAGCAGTGCTGGAGGTGGCGGAAATGAAGATGTTGAGGTTCGCTCTCGGAGTGACCAGGTTTGATAAAATTATAAATGAGCTCATCATTTATAATGGACAGCCAAGATTTTGGAGACAAAGTTAGAGAGAGCCGACTTCGATGGTTTGGACACATCCAGAGGAGAAATAGTGAGTATATTGGTAGAAGGCTGATGAGGATGGAGCTGCCAGGCAAGAGAGCTAGAGGAAGACCAAAGAGATGGTTGATGGACGTCGTGAGGGCAGACATGAGGGCAGTTGGTGTTCGAGAGGAGGATGCAGGAGAAAAGGATGAAGCGCTGTGGCGACCCCGAAAGGGACAAGCCGAAAGGAAAAGAAGAAGAATATATGAGATATAATACATTGCATATATAATTTTGCTTCTGCTTCCAGATTAATTTTTTTTCATAATCGCATTAGAAAAATATTACCTTTTTAAAATGTATTTGTTCATATTCACAACAAATTTTAAAATGAAAAATGGTAATGATACTACTAATAATATTAATAAGAATAATAATAATAGCTTAGATTCATAAAGCATCTTTCAAGGGATGTAAGTATGCTAAAAATGTACTTTAAAATAAATTGAAACTTTAAATGGCACCATCCATTAAACTGCACAACAGAGAGGCTTGAATTTTAGTTTCAAAGTGCACAAGCGGCTTTGTATTATACATCTTTTTGTGTTGTTGTAAGTGTTTTATGATAAGATCTGTATAATAGAAGAACTTTACCTTCCAAAGGGGTGTATTTATTCATGCATTTACTGTTGTGTAGAGGTCCTTTGAGTTTAACAGTGTTGGACAAAAAAAAACAATGTTTACTGTCTCAGTAACAGCAGCTGGAGTTATTTTATGGCTCCTTTGGATTGCAGCCGGGATTCGCTAGCTCTGTAGAAGCTAAATAGACAAGACAAGAAATGTTGAGGAGATAAAGGTTCGAAGTGCATTGCCCACTGCAGTTGTAGAGCAAGCGGGAAAGGGTGATTGCTTCAACCAAACATTTATATCGACTTCACCACTTACAGTCTTGACTTTTATGGTTCCACTAATTGGTGAAAACAAGCCCACAATGTCCTCTTTTCTCAACAATTTGTACAAAGCAAGCCCAGATAAAGACACACAGAGATTTACCTTATTTTACATCTGTGTATTTAATTTTCATTACTTCTTCGGAAAGAGTGTTCAAAGTTCAGACATAGACAAAAAGGTGTCTCCAACTAATCTTCCAATTTAAGCAGTGAACAAACAAAGCCAGATTGCTGCTGCTGATGGCATTGTGAATCATGACCAACGCTAGATACGAACAGAATGGGGAATCAAATTAGTTTTAAGTAAATTCCTTTGTGGTTTGAGCAAATAATCCAAGACAGAATATCGAATAATACAGTAGATGTCCCTCAGCACAACTGTTATAGTGAGAAGTCATTTTTTTCCATGATGGGGCTTTGAAAAGCCTCTCGAGACTTGTACTCGTATAATATTGGAACAAAGAACAAACAATACCATGGATCTAGTCATTCATCATTCTCCATTAAAAGAAACACCACTATTTAATAATTGAACGGCTGACTCAAATGATGCATTATATTTAAAATTATGTAATACGTTATTGTGTGTGTCTGTGATTATTCTCATTCTGTTCTGTCCTTTGTATTGTATAGTGTGTGATGTGCCATATATATATACAGTACAGTACACTTCTTTCAACTGAATTTTGCTTATGCATTACAGTAAGAAAGTTCTTGGTTATCATTAGATGAGTTGTTGCAGCAACACTATAATGATCATATAACTATTTATCAGGCTCGAACAAAAGAATAAAATCTCATTGATCTCTCTGAAACCGAAATGACTGCATTGAAAGGTCATTGCAACAACAAAGCTAGTGGCAGACCAAGACTTTTGCAGAGTATTGCATACTATTCTATATATACTGTATGTCACAATGTGGAAGTGAGTATAATAGTTCATTCATTTTAGGCATTATATCTCCAAATACTGTACATTAGACCTCTGTGCCATTCAATTGCAAATCCGACCGCACTGCAGGTAAACCTGCACAGGAGTCAGCTCAGTGGTGATATAATAAGCAGTATTTTCTAAATGGAGCCTTGATTCCATTTAAAAGAGGGCAGAAAGCATGTGTGCTCTCTTGCTCAAGGCTTCCATATAAATCATTGTGGTTGAAAGTTGGTGTTTGAGCACCACATATTTCAGGTCTTGGGGCGTGCTTCGTATCACAAGCCAAGACTGCATTAATGACAGCACAGTGCCATGAGCAAATGAAGCCAATTTTAAATATTCTTGGAGCGGATAAAATGTTGAAATGGAGGCTTTTCGACCGATTCAGAGAGCTCATGTGTGTGCCTATCTCCTTTTTTTGGGCTTTCTCTGCTCTTCTAGATTCCGCTGCAGTTGAGAGCCCTGACGTACAGTTGTGAGCCGTCAGTGCTGGACTACTGCCACGCTCACCTGCACGTCAACACGGAACCCCACTTTCAGGAGATGGATGGTCGGAGGCCAAGCAGGTACCAACGGGGCCCGGTGACCGTCCTTCCCCCACACCACTTCCCTCCGCCAGTGAGCAGCACACACTACTAAATAGTCCGCAGACGTTTCAAATAAAACACAGACTGTATTGACGGGAAGCGGTCCTGGTCAAGAAGCAACAGAGACGGTTAATCTTCTGCAGAGCATCCAGGACCCAGCGTAATGAGGATGAAATATTTCTCGATGGAAATACAGTATCAGGGTACAGTCATTATTATTGATGGATGAGCTTCTGAGCCATCAAACTCTCAATAGCCTCAATTAGCCAAGGAGGCTGAACAGAAGCTTGACTTTCAACGTTCCGCTTTGCTTGTTGAGGAGTATTAGAGGTAATACTTCAATGATTTGTTAATCCTATTAAACATTCTGTATGTTTGTCCCTTCTCCTCATCTGGGTACCGCTGCTGTGTCAGGTAAAGTGATCAAATGGGGAAGGCTATAAACTTAGCATGGGAAACAGCGGGAAGAAGCGCCGATTCAAAGTTTTCTGCTGCTTTTTTGTTTTGTTTTGACATTCTTACCAAACAGTATTACGCTGACAGTCACGTGTCTCTGTTTCAATTTTCGCTGCACTAACCACTCAAATGAATATCAAAGTAAAAGAGCAGACACAAAAGTGCGACATGTACAGCCACACACCATACACAGAACTTTGATTTTCGTAATGATTTGTGAAATCCATTCCATTATAATGAACTGCTTCGAGACGTACTCAGATAAATAAAAGAAAAATAATAATAATAAACAGCAAGTACAGATGTTCTCATCTGAACACTCATATATTGAGCCAGCTTTTCACCATCCATTTCCCGCATTCCTGTATGAAATGTTTATTTATCGTGCGCTCACATATCTACATGCGTGAACTTTCTACAGGATGTTACATATTATATGGGAAATAAAGTGTGCTAAATCACCTGTTTTAGTGTTATTTCTTATGAATTATCAGTGACATGAACTCAAATAATCTTCTATTTGGACTGATGCAGAGGTGATTGAGACTAAAGCGCACATTTCAAGGGCACCTATTCTGCTTCGAAAGTTGAACTGAGGTAAAGACACCCATGTTGGCCACAACATTAGGTACACCTGCACGATCTAATAATATGGAATACAAGAGATGGTTCTGACTCAACAGCAATAATGATGCTCAGTTTTTATTTTTATTGACTGTCAGAGAGATGATGTGTCAACATGTTAATGCAAGTGCACCTCATTTTGTGGTCGCTGAGTACACGTAAAGACCTCAAAGTGATTTGACTAATTATTGTTTTATATATGGATTGACATCAGTTCCATGTTCTTCCTTTCCAGATATAGCTATAAGATATCGAACCCTCCAGTTGCTGCATCATCAGTATGTGAATGAGGGAGAGACTTCATAGCGTTAAACTGCTTTAAGTACCTCGTAGCCCATTTACCATCGAACGATCAGTTCCAAGTCTGAATGTCAGACTGAACAAAACTCTATTTTGAATGACATTGAATTATGAAAGGGAAAACTTTTTAACTTCGAGACAAAATTTTGTCATATTTGTTAAAGGGACAGTATAACATTTTCAGTTGTTTACTAGCCAAAATTGATGTCTGCGTTTATATATGTAGTATCATTAGGGCATTATGACCTCTGCAGATTATCTGATACATTCCCAAAAGTGAAACATTTTAGATTTATTTATACATAAGCGCAGTGATCCAGTAGGGGAGCGCCATGAAAGTCTGCCTCCTTGAAACTACAGCCGCCTTAAGGGGACAAGCAGCACCAAATGTGGAATAACTGCAGAGATTGAGACACCAGAGGAGAACATCATCTTATTACCATACCCCAGCATATCTGCACTACTGCCGCAGCATAATGGAGGACCACGGATATGCAATGGAGACGGTTACGCCATCGACGAGAAAGCGAAAAAGGCAATTTAAGCTGTGAAGCATTCAAAAAAAGGATAAACATTGGACTAGCCTTCCCCAGGTGGAAGGAGCTCATGAGAGAAAATAATTGTCAAAGGGACGCTGAATTTGCCAGCTTTCTTCTCAGTTTGGAAACGTGTCGCCACGCTGCGTCGCATAACCGGGGCTCTTGTTTACAACTGAACACGTGCTTGGTCGCGATGTTGCCTCACTGTTAACTTCATATTTTGTCATTCAAATTGAAGTTTGGTGAGACGTTGCCTTGTTACATGGAGCAACACCTCGTCACATGATCGCAAAGGGGGGAAAAAATCGACAACAGATTAATTTTTACAGGTTTCCTGCTTAAGAGCGGCAAGAAAGAGGGAATTCCTAGTAGTTTCAGATGATGTTGGATGGCTTTGATGTCAACTGTAAAATGAAAAAAAATAAAAATAAATCTAACCTCGGCTTCATCATGTTGAGGTCGTGCATCCACCCATTGGTACTATACTTCTTAAAATGCTCTGAAGTATAGGCACACCACACCGCACACAATGGAAGCAAGTCCGGGTCACTGCTCCACTCTTTATTCAGGATTTCGTATGGATCCAAACCATTTTTGCTGCATGTATTTTTGGGGATTATGTTTTCTCTGTAAAATCCCATCTGTTTCTTGCATTTTAACATTTTTCAGTTGCGGAAAATACACAGCGTTTGTACAGCCTGCTTAGCGAGCCATTGCGACCGCCTCAACCCAAACCGGTTTCCATGCCCTATTTCATTCGATTTTGTTAGACATTGTTGTTTACCATAGGCAGCATAACACAGTAGGGCCAACTGTCCTGTATTAGCCGGTGTTCCGACAAACGTTCTAATCTTTGAGGGTTTTTGATCTCCGACGACTACCGTTGTTGCAATACGTGTTTGCCCGAAAACTGAGGCGCTAGAGTGCACTATTCGTTTGGATGTAAAACACAACTTCAGCAATAGATGGGAGTAATTCTTACACAGTGTCCCTTTAAGAACTAAAAGTACTGTGCTGCACACAAAATACTGCATCTCTGGGTAGAAGCAGACCTGAATCTAATGTATAACACAGGTTGCACCATTAATGAATAGTGAAGCTTAATAAAATTAAATTGTGATTAAAAAAAATAATAATAATAATTGTCCAAACAGTAACTCGGCACATTGAGTATGCCAAGCAATGAGCCTTTCTATGTGTAAGTAGTTTTTGTTTGAGATTGATATTCTGCATTTAAGGAATTAGGAGGGTCATCTAATTTTATGTAGTCTTTCGACAAACACAAGATCAAGGAATTGGATTGTACAGAAGGTGATTTACTGCAGCAACAGAAGCTGCACCAGTCTAGTTAGGATGCTGCACCTCATTGGCTAATCAATGCATTACTTTCATTGATGTGAGAATAACTTTAGTTTCCCAGCTAATATAGACATGATTCTAAAAAATAATAATAGTGAAATAAAATATTTTTAAGGGCATGTCATTCAATGGTGGTTGATGGGACTACAGGAAGTTTTTTTAATTTTGTCATATTTTCTGAATTCAAATTTCCAGTGTTTAATCATTTATGTGTCAATAAATTTTTATTTTTGATGATCTGTGTTCCCCAGGACCTGCATTTCCAAGGTAGAATGTTCCCATTCAGTTTGTTAATGTTTAATTGCAAGTACGTGATCTCTTCTTCTCCTCGCATGCCTTTAGATAAAATGTAAAAAATACATGTGCATGCACTCTTCATGTTTAATTGCAATAGTGTCTCGCTGCTTGGTATAAAACCATAAATCAGTCACCGAACAGTTCGTGCTAATGGCTAAAGTGTTCTGATACATGATAGAATCATGCTGTTTGACGATTTAGTGCTAAGAGGCCAGAGCTATAGCCATACACACCAGTTTGAACAGTTCAACGACACTGATAAATTGCATGCTGCATTCACGTGGAGTGTTCAGAATAGTGCTGGCTGAGAACTTGAGGACAGGGAGAAGCAGCAGATGCTGCATTGAGACTTATGGGTGTAAATGCATTTATGCAGAATGCCTGGTGACTCATGATACTTCAGTCAATCAGCACTTCTGGGGCCATTCTGACTTTAACCACAAAATGAGACATAATCATCTCCCACAGCTCATCTCCAATCAGCTATGTGACTCACAGACAAGATATTTTCTGTCTGGAGTTTGCCTAAACCAGGTGATATTGAGAAATTATTTTACAGGTACTTAAGAGATGCTGAGAGAACTATCAAACTGTGAAACTTAACGCTTTATAAAATAATAAACAGCTATGCCCCTTAACAAGGCGGACGGAATGTTGTGTATGTCCACTTCTTTCAATTTTAGAAAATGAAAGTGTCAAAGCACGAGATATTTTATTTTTGTGTGTATTTGTGATTCACTTGACATTTTATATGTATTGGTCCTTCTTACTCTCAAGGTTGCAATATTCCAGGGAAGCAGACAAACTATTTTCTTCTTCAGCAGAGCCGTGAAACTGAGCCAGACATTATAAATACTCTAAAATATAAGGGAAAGTTTTCTCATTGTGTTCCATTGATTTCATCTAATGAATTTAGGACGTTATCAAGAGAGCACTCTGCAATTCTAAGACTCATAAAAGCATATATTTGCACCCAGTAGAGTACATACTGGCACCAAGCCCAGAAAATAAACATTTTAATGAGCAACAAATTGTATGCATTTGTAGACTCCCATATTTTGCATATGACTGACATTGCCATACCTATGGAAGCCCATTCCCGCCAGTAAAGAAAAAAAACTGAACATGAAGTTCTGACAGTGGCTAAAAAAATAAATGAATAAATAAAAAATCTCATTGGTGGAAAATGGCTTCTCCCAATTAAAAAATTTTTTAAAAAATCACTGGCGGGAACGCGCTCCGCCTATATCTATATATTTTTTTGGGACTGGCGGAATTGGGCTTGTCACGGTGCGAAGTCGGATGTGAATTGGATTGGACCCAAGAGCTGACTGAGGTGGAGGGAGTAGATTTAGAATGGTTTATTGCAGGTTGGCTCAGGGTAATGACATCCAAGGCGAGGTGGTGGACCGTCGGGAACAAGGAGCGAGCAGAAAGCGGGAACGGGAGCAGGTGGGGAAGCTGGTGTAGTCAGCGAGATGAGGAAGGCACGGAAGGAACACTGGAAGACGGAGAAGAACACAATCGGGTGAGTACAGATGCGGGTACTTTCATACCACAAACGTTCTTATTAGAATCAGAAACTTTCTCATTCTAATGAAAAACATCCTTATTAGAATGAGAAACTTTCTCGTTCGGACGAGAAACTTTCTCATTCGAACGAAAAACTTTCTCATTAGAATGAGAAACCTTCTCGTTTGGATGAGAAATATTCTCATCCTTACGAGAAAGTATAGTCCATTGTATGTGTGCATGTATAAAAGACCCTTATACATTTGAGATTTTGGTTTACATTTCTGTATGAAAATAGTGCAGGAGTTAGTTTGGTTATATTTTCACCTTGGACTTTATTATAAGGACATTGCTGCTTTACTTGCAAGTCATCACCATTGTGTTGTGCCAGAGAGACATTAAAGATGGCGCCCAACCGGGTGGTCACCCCGGTTATGTGCTCTCTAGTACTGTCGATGTGTTTGTGTTTTTCCTTTTCTTCTTTGGAGACATTACGTCACTCACTTACACAAGGAAGGACGGAGTTTCTTTCACGACCTTTCTCAAATCTGCTCAGTTCTTTCTCTGAGTTTCTTACCGGAGTGATGGCCGCGGTGTACGGTGCATGGAGGTGAATGTGACACCGCAGATGGGAAAAGAGCCTGAGTCAGGCTTCGTAAGAGAGGATTCCGAATGCCGCTCCCGTCGATTCACGATTTCAAAGTAATGAAACATTGAACAGTTGGACATGTGCATTTGAAAGTTTAGAGAAGGTCAAATTAAGATGAAATGAACTGATATTTCACTTTAGGCTCGAAATCAAGTTGTGCTCTCATTTCAAAATTATGATGCTACTGCTGGTATGCAAGGCAGCTGTGAAAGTTTTTTATTTCCCCTGAGACTCACCTTTGGCATCTCACTGGCCCAACTGTACTATATTTCTAAACTATCTTTCAAGTCACTCTCAAGGCAACTTTATTAATGCCTTTCAGGATCAAAGCTTTTGTCACTGTTTTAATTGTGCCAGTGAATCAGAGCTCTGTTTGACTCATTAGATGCAGCTATAGAGATAGACTGTCCTCAAAAGGTCGATAAATGTATAGGGCTAGAAAGCCCAATTAGCATGAAAGTGAAACATCTGAGTATTCCCCAAGCAGTTTGCATCTTGACTTGCAATGGGAATATGAAAAAAACAGATTGCTGATTGCCTCCCTGTTATTATGGTGACTATGCTAACTAAACCACAATGCGTTCAAAGCCTACCTCAACAGGTATTAAGGACAGTGTCAGACATGCTCAAAGATGTTATTTGGTTCTCAATCTACAGTATAATTAACCAAGAATGTGAATAGAAAGATGTATTTGGTTTGAAATATTTGGGGAAATGTAAATTATTGCTTTTCAACATGCTGTATGTTTTCTAATGTAAGCTAAAGTAATAGCAGATGGTTAGCCTTACATGGATTTCAGTGTCTGTGCCATCAACTACGGTAAGTGTCTCTTTCAATTTGAACAATCAGCTTTGTAGGCCACAATCCACTTCCCAATTTGAAACCTAGAAAGATGGAAAGATACTGCAATCCAATGAAGAGGGACACCTACCGTACCCCTGTGTAACCCAATAACCTTATGCATTGTCCCGCTGGTAAAGCAGAAACCATCCATCTGGTCTCTGCACTGCTTATAGTGTTCATGGTTGTGGGGTTGCTGAAGCCTATCCCAGCAGACTTTGGGAGAAAGGTGACCTACACCCTGGACTGGTCGTCAGTCAATCACAGGGTACATATAGAGACCGACAACCATTCACACTCACATTCACACCGTACCTGAGCGGGAACTGAATCCACGCTACCTCCAGAATCTAAATTCAAATAAAAGACATGCTTAGCATAACTATTACTGCACAATAAACACAAGGATGGAGGTTTAATACTCCAACCCAATATACAAACAAATATTTTCCTTGAATCCAAAGATTTCCTGTATGTAACAGAGATTATACAAGAGAAAAAGCATGTCAACCCACTAAAACCAGGATTAATGATGCACATTTGGTAACAGTGCAACAAGGCAAGCATTGTTTCCTTTTGATGAGCGTTAGGAAATGTCATTAGACTCAGTTTGTGGGTCGTAGCCACAGCAGTGTCCGCCTGCTGTCTCGGCTCTCATGGCAAGGAAGTGAAGGTAATAGACCATCTTCATGAATCAGTCTCTCTCAGTGACCTTCCTTGTTGAAATCATCACAAATATGATACATCCAGAAATTGTGAAGAAAATAGCGCTCTGTATTGTTTACAATATTGCATGTACATGAACGGACAAGCACCCAAATCAGGATTGCATCCATATTAAATGCTAAATGATGTGAACGCACCTGTGCCAATCCACCTTAAGGCTTTCATGAATGAAGTCATTTAATTTTACAATCTCTTAAAAAATATACTGTTGTTAGCTTTGTTAATGTTGTGGTTCGTTCAACTTGTATTCAAATTAGTAGCAGTGGTAGTATTTATTCAGTCACCATCCAGCAGCATGCAGTATTTCACAATACAGACACTTAACAAACGGTCATATACTGAGTGGTGAGAGAACTAGCACAGGCAGAAGCAAAATGCTTATTAAAGCCTCGCTTAATTGTTAACAAACATATCTAATTAAGGTACCAGCTTTCAAAATATTAGGGGGAAAAAACAACAGACAAGTCATTAATGTTTACAATCTTCAAAAACAGCTTTACGGACAAGTATTTTGAAAAACGAAATACGAATCACAGTTTTTCAGATTTATACTTGCATCATCCAGAATTTAACTCCAACAACAGAAACATATCTCCTTTTGAGCTTTTTGTACATGAAACTTAAAACACCTCTTAAGTCATATTGATATATATATATATATATATATATTCATTAATTCATTCATTTTCCGTACCACTTTTCCTCACTAGGGTTGCAGGCGTGCTGGAGCCTATCCCAGCTATCTTTGGGCGATAGATTCAGCTTCACCCTGAACTGGTCACCAGCCAATCGCAGGGCACATAGAAATAAACAACCATTCACACTCACATTCACACCTACGGGCAATTTAGAGTCCTCAATTAACGTACCATGCATGTTTTGGGGATCTTTTTTGTCATCAGAAACCATAATCTTCCCGAGTCAACGATGTGCCAACCTCCACAAATTAGTCATTACATACATTAACAATATCTTGTCAATTGCTTATTGTAGTATCAAGGCTATTTATGAAATAACCTGGATGTTCAGATATGTGACATCAATTCTGAATAACATGATTTATCATCTTCCATGTCTTCTGTAATTATTTTTACTCTCCTCCAGTGATTTACTATAGTAATTATTTTTCTATGTTCTTATAATATTCATGAATAACGTTTTTTAAAGCTTGTATTTTTCTTCACTATCACTAGTTCTCACTTGTAAGAGTTTTCTTTTTTCTTATCAGACCTAAATTAAAAAATACAAATAATTGAACTAAGCACCCCGTGCTTCTCAGAGCTCAGGTAGGTATTTAGACTGAGGGAAAAGGTTGCTAGGCAATCGTAAGAGATCTAAGAAAAGGTCTGCAAGAGACACGGCGAAGACAGAGAGCCGCCAGTTGCTGGGCGAATTGCAAGTTGACAATCAAAGCCTTATCACGCTGAGCTGAGAAGCAGAATGAGAGAGGCTGAGTAAAGCTCTCTCCAATCTGTCATCATACGTAGCTGCGAGTTATTGTCAACAGTGAGCAGGTGACATTTAATCCTGCGTTCCATCCCGCACTATATATTAGTCAGCGATTGAATGTTTTATCCAAATTTGGACTGGAAATTTTGAAAGACAACAGGGTCGGCTCACTGAGGATACTTTCGTCGCATCTGCTCTGATTCTGTGCAGGACGTGACGGAGATGGCGTGATTGGCTTCTCACACACACACACACCCCTCTTCCCCTCAATGAAGCATCTCATTGAATGATGAATGTTGATGGAACAGCACAAATGCCTCACACTTGACCACAGACTCCCACTGACACGGCACAGCGGGAAAGAGTGAATTTGGCTATCTTTCCGTGAAAGCTGAATACACAGGTGTGTTTGTGTGCCCTGAGGATCGTGTGTGATTAGAGGGGCGGGAGGGGCTGAGACTCGCTGTCATGTCCCTGCAGTGGCAGCCCCACCACATCTCTGCCAAGGCGCAGTTTACGCTGACAGCACTGTCCTTGCATCCCAATGAGCTGCATGCAAGACATGGTTAATGTTACAGCCACTTGTCTCGTATCCTGGGAGATGAGCTCAATTAAGTCAACATAAGCACCATGGAAATCCAAAGAGATATAGCCCTTTTATTCAGCGGTGCCTATAGTAACGCTATATAGTAACAGACTAAGAGTGAATGTCAATGTGACTGATAACTTTAATGCTGAATGTATTTCTTTGTTTCTCATCTATGCTATGCATCTGTCATCGAGCATTCATTTTCGACGAGGGCTGGCAGGGCCAATGAGGGGGGAGTCGCGTGTAGTAAAACATCTCCCCAAGAAAAATAGAAGAAAACACTTTTACACGTGTTGGGGAATCCATCATGTGAGGTCTAATCAAGAACCTCAAGGCTAAATAGAAGTCTCCCCTTGATCAAGTTTAATCAGTCAGTTGTAATACAGTACATTCGTGCCTAGGTAAATCCATTAGAGACATGGGGGTTAGATGCACAAGCACTAATGCCTCTTTGATCACTGTTGCTTGAAACCATTTTCATGCTTCTGTCCCTTTCAACTGGGTCCATTTGGCAGCATTACTCTTCCAACTATATGACATAGTTAATTCAAAGATAAATACTGAATATTACTTTTTGGGTGAATTAGTTTTACGGTCATGTAACCAGTGCATGCCTACACATTAAGCAAATAAAATATAGCCATACAATGCAAAAAAGGAATTTGCATCAACATGGTCGGGCTTTTTACATTTTTTCCCCCTACAATAAAAAGTGTTATTTGCTATTCAGTAATTACATTGTGCATAGTGTTTTACCTCATTGTACATCTGTTACCTTTTAATTATTTGCTCCCTTAATTAATCTATTACTAAACTATGTCTTTGCTGTGTTGACATGAGTTACACAATTAATTTATTTTAAAAGATTGTTCTTTTAATTGTCATTTCTTCAGTGCCACCCCAGCTCCAAAATGTTGCAAAGCACTGTGCAGATATTTCTTCTCCTTTTAAGACTGTTAAATGTTTGTTTTCTCATCTTTCTTTGCTAGTGTGTGTTGCTTGTTTGTAAGGCCCAGGGGCAGTGTGTTTATGGCTGTAAAAAAAATGATTTATTAAATAGTTTTCTCCACAACAACCACAAATATCCAACGCAATGCTATCTACACTACTAGTAAATGTCTGTTGGATGTCGCATAGTGCCACATAATGATGAATTCGATCTGGCAAAGACCAAAACGATCTGTAACGGATGCAGGCACGACACTATAAATATTGTTTTAAGATTCTGGTGTTTGGCTCGAACCTCGGCTCCAGCCTTCCTGTGTGGAATTTGCATGTTTGTAAATAACTGTGGAATTTACACGAATGTCTAACAGTGTGTGTGTGTTCCCCGAAGAAATGCATTTTACAATTATTCCAAACAAGTCTATAATTATTTTTGGTGAGGTGTATATACACTATACTGTCAAAAGTATTCGCTCACCCGCCTTGACCCAGATATGAATTTAACTGACATCCAATTCTTTTTTAATCCGTAGAGTTTAATATGACATTGGTCCACCCTCTTAAACTCTTCTGGAAACCCACAACCCTAGCGAGCATAAGTAATAAAGAAAATGGATGGATGTAGGGAAAAATTTTGCCATTGGTTTCTAGCTATTTCACTCGATTCTTCAGTATGTTACAGTTACATTTTTATTCAAGGCTCATAGTCATGCCTGACACCATCCAAGATTTAAAAAAAAAAAAAAAAAGGGCTGAGCTGGCTTCAGGCATGCTTATAACCAAATCAATAATAGCAGCAACATATTACAAACTTTTTGCGTTATGGCTAATTAAAATTTTTGAGTTAATCATGATTTCAGAAGTCTATCAAATAACCGTTGTGGAACGCAAATAAGTAAATTTACTCAACATGTAAGTTCTACCTCCTTATCTTTCTATTTCAAAACAATGTATAATTTTTAGGTTAAAAACATGCATTTGAATTGGGCAAAAACAGGGCTGCTTTATGGACGCATGCAAAGTAACTCTAATCTCTTAAAAGCATTTGACACTGTCTTACTCTTTTTCAAAGTGGGTATACCTTTTGCTAATAATAGTTTTATTGGTTGTTTTTTACACTTTTATAATATTTAAATTGCAAAGCTTTTACTTCTCATTTATTTCACTTTATTTGAGTGCTTTTTAAAACATGTTTAATTGTATCTTAAAGAGTTGCTACGAATCCAAATTGTTTTGCAGCCTTTCCACACACCTCTCACCCAAATATCTAAAATACTATGACAAAGCCTAAAATGAGCATTTTCTCCTCACCCAATACTTCTCAGTTCTCAGGGTTGACCGTTTCCTAATTTAGCAGAATAAGGTACCATCGCTGCCAGATTTTTGGAAAGTATGCAATATTACAATGTAATGTAATATAATGAAAAATTGCTTAGTATCAATGTTAATTGGTCATACTAATCAATCACCATTGCTCAAGGCGTAATAAATGCGTTCAACTTTGTCACTCACTCAAAAGTCCGCATTTGTGGCTGCACTACAGGGTTAGGTGCAGTGCGAGCTGGGCGGTGGGCGAAGGCAGGAACCTTGGCTACAGAAGCTGGCTCTACGGAAGTGGAATGTCACCTCTCTGGCAGGGAAGGAGCCCGAGCTGGTGTGTGAGGTCGAGAAGTTCCGACTAGATATAGTCGGACTCACCTCCACGCACACAGCTTGGGCTCTGGTACCAGTCTTCTCAAGAGGAATTGGACTCTCTTCCACTCTGGAGTTGCCCACGGTGAGAGGCGCAGAACAGGTGTGGGTATACTTATTGCCCCCTGGCTCGCCACCTGTACGTTGGGGTTCACCCCGGTGGAGGAGAGGGTAGCCTCCCTCCGCCTTTGGGTGGGAAGACGGGTCCTGACTGTTTTTTGTGCCTATGCACCAAACAGCAATTCAGAGTACCCACCCTTTTTGGAGTCCTTGGAGGCGGTGCTGGAGAGCGCTCCCGCTGGGGACTCCATCGTTCTGCTGGGGGACTTTAATGCTCACTTGGGCAATGACAGTGAGACCTGGAAGGGCGTGATTGGGAGGAACGGCCCCCTCGGTCAGTGCTCATCACGGATTGTCCATAACGAACACCATGTTCAAGCATAAGGGTGTCCACACGTGCACTTGGCACCAGGACACCAGAGGGTGCCGTTCGATGATCGACTTTGTGGTCGTGTCATCGGACTTGCGGCCGCATGTCTTGGACACTCAAGTGAAGAGAGGGGCAGAGCTGTTAACTGATCACCATCTGGTGGTGAGCTGGCTCCGATGGTGGGGGAAGATGCCGGTCCGACCTGGCAGGTCCAAACATATTGTGAGGGTCTGATGCGAAGGTCTGGCAGAATCCCCTGTCAGAAGGAGTTTCAACTCCAACCTCCGACAGAACTTTGCTCATGTTCCAGGGGCAGTGGGGGACATCGAATCCGAGTGGACCATGTTCCGTGCCTCCATTGCTGAGGTAGCCGACCGGAGCTGTGGCCGTAAGGTGGTCGGTGCCTGTCCCCGAACCCGTTGGTGGACACCAACTGTGAGGGATGCGGTCAAGCTGAAGAAGTAGTCCTATCGGGCCTTTTTGGCCTGTGAGACTCGTGAGGCAGCTGATGGGTACCGGCTTGCCAAGCGGAATGCAGCTTGGGTGGTCACTGAAGCAAAAACTCGGGTATGGGAGGGGTTCGGTGAGGCCATGGAGAAAGACTTCCGAACGGCTTCGAGGAAATTCTGGTCCACCATTCGGCGTCTCAGGAGGGGGAAGTAGTCCACCATCAACACTGTGTATAGTGGGGATGGGGCGCTGCTGACCTCGACTCGGGACGTTGTGAGTCGCTGGGGAGAATACTTCAAAGACCTCCTCAATTCCACCGACACGCCTTCCCATGAGGAAGCAGAGTCTGGGGTCTCAGAGGCGGGCTCTCCTATCTCTGGGGTTGAGGTCACCCATGTGGTTAAAAAGCTCATCGGTGGCAAGGCCCCGGGGTGGATGAGATTCGCCCGGGGTTCAATAAGGCTCTGGATGTTGTGGGGTTGTCCTGGTTGACACGCCTCTGCAATATCACGTGGACATCGGGGACAGTGCCTCTGGATTGGCGGACTGGGGTGGTGGTCCCCCTTTTTAAGAAGGGGGACCGGAGGGTGTGTTCCAACTAAAGGGGATCACACCCCTCAGCCTCCCTGGTAAGGTCTATTCAGGGGTGCAGGAGAGGAGGGTCAGTCGGGAAGTTGAATTTCAGATTCAGGAGGAACAGTGTGGTTTTTGTCCTGGCTGTGGAACAGTGGACCAGCTCTATACCCTCGGCAGGATCCTCAAGGGTGCATGGGAGTTCGCCCAACCAGACTACATGTGTTTTGTGGACTTGAAGAAGGCGTTCGACCGTGTCCCTCGGGGAGTCCTGTGGGGGGTGCTTTGGGAGTATGGGGTACCGAACCACCTGATAAGGGCTGTTTGGTCCCTGTACGACCGGAGGCAGAGTTTGGTCCGCATATCCGGCAGTAAGTCGGACTCGTCTCCGGTGAGGGTTGCCCTTTATCACCGATTCTGTTCATAACCTTTATGGACAGAATCTCAAGGCGCAGCTAAGGCATAGAGGTAGTCCGGTTTGGTGGGCTCATTATTGCATCTCTGCTTTTTGCAGATGATGTGGTTCTGTTGGCGTCATCAAGCCGTGATCTCCAACTCTCACTCGAGCAGTTAGCAGCAGGTGTGAAGCAGCTGGGATGAGAATCAGCATCACCAAATCTGAGACCATGGTCCTCAGACGGAAAAGGGTGGCGTGCCCTCTCCAGGTCGGCGATGAGATTGTGCCCCAAGTGGAGGAGTTCAAGTATATTGGGCTCTTGTTCACGAGGGAGGGAAGAATGGAATGGGAGATCGACAGGCGGATCGGTGCAGCGTCTGCATTTATGCTGACTTTGTATCGGTCCGTTGTGGTAAAGAAGGAGCTAAGCCGAAAGGCGAAGCTCTCAATTTACCAGTCGATCTATGTTCCTACCCTCACCTATGGTCACGAGCTGTGGGTCAGATGAGGTGGCTCCCAGACGCCTCCCAGGTGAGGTGTTCCGGGCACGTCCCACCGGGAGGAGACCCCGGGGACGACCCAGGAGACGCTGGAGAGACTACGTCTTTCGGTTGGCCTGGGAATGCCTCGGGATCCCCCCGGAAGAGCTGGATGAAGTGGCTGGGGAGCGGGAAGTCTGGGCGTCCATTCTAAAGGTACTGCCCAACCTCGGATAAGCAGTAGAAAATGGATGGAAGGATCAATCCACTGTCTGTATTCAATGGGCCATCCCCTATAAACTGTGGGGCAGTCTCTTAGAAAATAGGTAAATAAAAACAGCGTCGCAATCAGCCCCAGAGGACTGCTAATGGCCAGTCCACCCCAGCTTCTCACACTACTCATTTTTGATTGAGAAGACGTTACTATCTTGACTTAGACAGTAAAGCCTCCTCATCATTCCAACCAGAAGAACTCCGACAGGTCTTTGCGGTATTAACTGGCTGTCAAAATTAACATATATAAGAAGCACTGTAATGTTATTTTAATTTGGGGGATTTATAGGAATTCAAAGCAAAAACGGAACCTTTTGCCACGGTGGGCAACTGGTTAGCACATCTGCCTCAAATGCTTCAAATCCGTCCTCGCCTGTGTGGATTTTGCATGTTCTCCCAGTGCCTGCATGGGTTTTCTTCGGGCACTGCGTTTTCTTCCTACATCCCAAAAACATGCATGGTAGGTTCATTGAAGACTTTAAATTTCCCATAGGTGTGAATGTGAGTGCAAATGGTTGTTTGTTTATATGTTCCCTGCGATTGGCTGGCGACCAGTTCAGGGTGTACCCCGCCTCTCACCCAGAGTCAGCTTGGATAGGGTCCAGCATGCCCGCGACCCTCATGAGGATAAGTGGTCTGGAAGATGTATGAATGAATGAATGAACAGCAGCTTTTATGGATGGGCAGCCATGGCCTGCCATGGTGGGGACCCCGTTCCAAGTTACTGATTTAAATTCCCCAGACCCACACCTGTGGTGTCCTTGAGCAAGACACACTGGGATCTTAAGCACCCCCTTGCTCCAGTGTGTGCCACCATCAACAGCGTGTGTTTGCTATGTCCACAACTGCGATGGGTTTAGTGCAGAGGAAGAATTTCGTGTGCATGTCTTTATGATAGTAACAGATGATTCTTCTTTTATTACTCTATGAAAAAAAACATTTACATACTGGCATATGCTGTAATCCTACTATCGTGTACAGTAATCCAAAATACAGTAATATACTGATAATATAAATTACCAACACTCACTATTTAATTATGGTAACATACTGCAATCTAAAATACACTAATATACAATCAAAATAAATTGCTTACGCTCACAATTAAATTAGGAAAGCATACCTTAATTCATAATATGGTAATACTGTCTACTGTTAAAATAAACTACCGTAGATGTACTGTTGAATTATGGTGACACACTGCAATCCATAATATAGTAGCATACTGTTCAAATAAAGTATGGTAGATTTACTGTTCAATTACAGAGACAATGCTGCAATCCCAAAATACAGTACTGTACTGTTAAAATGAAAATACTGTCAATGCAATGTAAAATAACGTTAAATTACTGGCATCCCTGCTGCGAGTAATAAAAAAAAATTACAGTAAAATTCTTTAGAGTGTGGGTTTCATTCTTCTAGCTTCAGGCCTTTATGTGTTAAATTTGCATGTCTTCCCTGTGCTCGGATTGTGTGGGATTATCTGGCTTCCCATCAAATTCCATAAACATGCATGTTAGGTTAATTTAACATTCTAAATTGGCCATAGGTGTGAATGTGAGTGTGAATGTTTTATTTTGTCAAAATGTGCCCTGTAACTGAATTACAAAACAAAATAAGAGTATGTCTTTGGTGGTAGAACTCGAAGAACACCACTTGAAGACTTGGTTCATGAGTTGAAAAGACTAAATCAAGTGTCAACCAAATGAACACCATTGTCTCACAACCGATTTTGATCGTTATTTGAGGGTCCACTGTACTTCATCTGAAGTATTTTAAGGAAAGGTTGCCAAGTGCAAGCCTTTTTTCAAAACATGCAAGATGTTCATGTTCTTAGAATGCCTCTTCACAAGTGAAGTAGCTCACAAAATCTATTTCACCTGTAAGCCAAGTCCATTCTGAAAAGTGGGAAGAATAAACTGAAAACCCCTCTGCTCAGCCAGAGGAAGAAAATCCTGCGTCTGTTACATTGTATAACCTATTAAGATGTTCCCACACAAGCTGCACTCTCACACCTGGCAGCTTCAGAGATCACCCACGCAATATGTGCAATTGTCTGTCTGCCCTGACTAACAGCTCAACAGCTTCGTGGCAGGCTGTGGCTCTTCCTCCACGGCCACCGAGAGCTATGCACATCCATCATAATTATGTACTGAAATAGCAGCTCTTCGTTCTTCGAGAGGAATATTGCAGCATTACCTCAATAATACTCCACAGTTGCTAAACAGAATATTTGGAATGCATCTAGGATGTACAAAACTCATCTGTCTCAAATGTGTTTTTCCTGTTACCTGTGCGGGAGAGGTCACCTGACATTTTTACTCATCTTCAGAGGGATTTCAAGCTGGGCTTCCCTACCAGCATCATATCCACTTTCTCAATTGCATCTGAGACTCAGTTAACCGACATATAAATCTCACAGGGTCTCACCACGTGAAAACACACATGGGGAAAATTGTTAGTACCCTTCAATTAAATAATCAATACACACAAAAAAAACAAAAAAAAAAAAACAATTGTCACTGGAATAACTTTTTATTGACAAGCCACAAAGCTTCATAGAGAATGTGCTTTGGAGAGATGACACAAACGCCGAAGTTTTTTAGCAAGTCACATCAGCTCTATGTTAATGCAAAAATGAAACATATCAAAAAGAAAAGTCTGCCTCTGGTTATTTTTGAGGGTTGCATTTCTAAATCATCCACTGGGTGTCTTGACTCGGTGCAAGGTACAAGACTAGCTTGTCATTCTGCAGTGAAGTGTGTTGCCCAGTGTCAGAAATATTGGTCGTAGTGGCAGGTGATAAATTCCTCTATAATGACTTAAAACACAAAGCTAATTTCTTTTATTTTGTTGATTTTTTTAATAATAATAATTAAAAACAACAAGGCTTGCTAAGATCGAAACATTGGACTATTCTGAAGCGGCCTTCGATGAGCCCTGATCTAAATCCTTTGGAAAATCTGTTGGAAGGAGCTGAAACATTCACTCTGGGCATGGCACCATTCAAACCTGAGACAGCTGAAGCACTTTGCTCACAAAAAGTTTGACAAAATGCCTGATTGATGAATCAAACTGTGATTGCCTCATAGCGTGCAACAAAATACAAAATGTTTAGGTACCAAAGTTTTTATCCAGACCTGCTTCATTAGTTTGTTATTTAAATAAATCTGTTAGGGGTTAAAAAAAAAACACACACACACAATGCCTAATGTTCATTAGTAATATTAATCCATCCATTTTGTACACCACTTGTCCTCATTAGGACAGGTAACTGCAGGTAACAGGAGCCATACCAGCTAACTGGGCAAAAGAAGGTAGTGTACACCCCGGACTAATCCTCAGACACTCATGGGGGGCACATCAATACCAGTGGCAGCTGTACAATAGAGGCACTAGAGTGCCACCCCACCACTGGCGGTGGTCACCACATCATATATCTTGAAGACAAAAAATAATAAATAAAATTACTACTAATAAAAATAAACTTTTTCAAAATATATTCATATAGATTGTAAGATGAGCTGGGGGGAAAATGTACAGTGTATACTGTAGTTAATGATAAATTGTTTCATTCATCTCTGTTGTCTGAAATGATGTCGCACTTGTGGTCTGGGGTCACATACTGTATCTTTATCCGTTGACTCTCGTTAAATGTTTGACATGCACAGTAACTCCTCTTTGTTACACTACACCCTAAAGAATTTCACTGTAAAAAAAAACGGTGTATTACTGGCAGCAGGAACACCAGTAGTTTATTATTTTACAGTGCATTTACTATAATTTGATTTTAAAATTATAGTACTGTTTTTAGGATTACAGCAGTCACCATAATTTAACAGTGCATCTGCTGTAATTTATTTTAATGATATACTACTGTATGTATTATGGTTTACAGATTGTTACCCTAATTTAATGGTGAGTGTTGTTAATTTATTTTAAGAGTATATTACTGGGCGGCACGGTGATGACTGGTTAGCACATCTGCGTCGCAGCTCTGAGGACCAGGGTTCAAATCCCGGCCCTGAGACGTTTGACTAATGATTGTGTTGTCACCAAAATTGAAACATAAGGCCTCAAAAATAAGTAAAGATGCTAATGGCATCTGGGCATTTGAAGGGATGATAGTGGCTGCTTCCATCACATGAGAGAAAATATAGGGCAAAAGTGGCTCATTTGTTAGAGCCACTCATCCACTTACCAAAGAACTAGTGGTTCGAATCCCGGCTCCGACTGTCTGCTGTTGAAGCATCCTTGGGCAAGTGAACCTGAACTTCCTTCCAGGTTGACATTGTACTTGAGAAACTGTTCTAAATTGCCTTATCTGGTTAAACAAAAGGCAGCACGGTGGAGGAAACTGATTTCGGCCGCTTGTATCCGAGATCTTGTTCTTTCAGTCACGACCCAAAGCTCGTGACCATAGGTGAGGGTAGGAACGTAGCTCAACCGGTAAATTGAGAGCTTCGCCTTTCGGCTTATCTCCTTCTTTACCACAACAGACCGATACAAAGTCCGCATTACTGCAGACGCTTCACCAATCCGCCTGTCGATCTCCCGTTCCATTCTTCCTTCACTTGTGAACAAGACCCCAAGATACTTGAACTCCTCCACTTGGGGCAGGATCTCATCCCCGACCTGGAGAGGGCACGCCACCCTTTTCCGACTGAGGACCATGGTCTCAGATTTGGAGGTGCTGATTCTCATACCAGCCGCTTCATACTCGGCTGCGAACTGCTCCAGTGAGAGTTGGAGATCACGGCTTGATGAAGCCAACAGAACCACATCATCTGCAAAAAACAGAGATGCAATACAGAGGCCACCAAACCGGACCCCGTCTATGCCTCGGCTGCGCCTTGAAATTCTGTCCATAAAAGTTGTGAACAGAATCGGTGACAAAGAGCAGCCTTGGCGGAGTCCAACCCTCACCGGGAACGAGTCCGACTTACTGCCGGATATCCGGACCAAACTCTGACTCCGGTCGTACAGGGACCGAACAGCCCGTATCAGGGGCGAACTCCCATGCACCCTCGAGGACCCTGCCGAGGGTGTAGAGCTGGTCCACTGTTCCACGACCAGGACAAAAACCACACTACTCCTCCTGAAACTGTGATTCGACTTCCCGACGGACCCTCCTCTCCAGCACCCCTGAATAGACCTTACGAGGGAGGCTGAGGAGTGTGATCCCCCTGTAGTTGGAACACACCCTCCGGTACCCCTTCTTAAAAAGGGGGACCACCACCCCAGTCTGCCAATCCAGAGGCACTGTCCCCAATGTCCACGCGATGTTGGAGTGGCATGTCAACCAAGACAGCCCCACAACATCCAGAGCCTTAAGGTACTCTAGGCGAATCTCATTCATCCCCGGGGCCTTGCCACCGAGGAGCTTTTTAACCACCTCAGTGACCTCAAACCCAGAGATAGGAGAGCCCGCCTCAGAGAACCCAGACTCTGCTTCCTCATGGGAAGGTGTGTCGGTGTAATTGAGGAGGTCTTCGAAGTATTCTCCCCACCGACTCACAATGTCCCGAGTTGAGGTCAGCAGCGCCCCATCCCCACTATACACAGTGTTGGTGGTGCACTGTTTTCCTCTCCTGAGACGCCGGATGGTGGACCAAAATTTCCTCAAAGCCGTCCGGAAGTCTTTCTCCATGGCCTCACCGAACTTCTCCCATACCCGAGTTTTTGCTTCAGCGACCACCAAAGCTGCATTCTGCTTGGCCAGCTGGTACTCATCAGCTGCCTCAGGAGTCTCACCGGCCAAAAAAGCCCGATAGGACTCCTTCTTCAGTTTGAGGGCATCCCTCACCCTTGGTGTCCACCAACAGGTTCGGGGATTGCCGCCACGACAGGCACCGACCACCTTACGGCCACAGCTCCGGTCGGCTACCTCAGCAATGGAGGCGCGGAACATGGTCCACTCGGACTCGATGTCCCCCACCTCCCCCGGAACATGAGGAAATTTCTGTCTGAGGTGGGAGTTGAAACTCCTTCGAACAGGGGATTCTGCCAGACGATCCCGGCAGACCCTCACAATACGTATGGGCCTGTCACGACGGACCGGCATCTTCCCCCACCATCGGAGCCAACCGAGTGTCTAAGACATGCGGCCGCAAGTCCGATGACACGACCACAAAGTCGATCATTGAACTGCGACCTAGGGTGTCCTGGTGCCAAGTGCACGTGTGGACACCCTTATGCTTGAACATGGTGTTCGTTATGGACAATCCGTGATGAGCACAGATGTCCAATAACAGAACACCGCTCGGGTTCTGATCGGTGGGGCCGTTCCTCCCAATCACGCCCTTTCAGGTCTCACTGTCATTGCCCACGTGAGCATTGAAGTCCCCCAGCAGAACGATGGAGTCCCCAGCGGGAGCGCTCTCCAGCACCCCCTCCAAGGACTCCAAAAAGGGTGGGTACTCTGAACTGCTGTTTGATGCATAGGCACAAACAACAGTCAGGACCCGTCCCCCACCCGAAGGCAGACGGAGGCTACCCTCTCGTCCACCGGGGTGAACCCCAACGTACAGGCACCAAGCCGGGGGTCAATAAGTATACCCACACCTGCTCGGCGCCTCTCACCGTGGGCAACTCCAGAGTGGAAGAGAGTCCAACCCCTCTCGAGAGGACTGGTATCAGAGCCCAAGCGGTGTGTGGAGGCGAGTCCGACTATATCTAGTTGGAACTTCTCGACCTCACACATCAGCTCGGGCTCCTTCCCTGCCAGAGAGGTGACATTCCACGTCCCTAGAGCCAGCTTCTGTAGCTGGGGATCGGATCGCCAAGGTCCCTGCCTCCGGCCACCGCCCAGCTCACACTGCACCCGACCCCAATGGCCCCTCCCACTGGTGGTGAGCCCATGGAAAGTGGGACCCACGTTACCCTTTCAGGCTGTGCCCGGCCGGGCCCCATGGGTGCAGGTCCAGCCACCAGGCGCTCACCTTTGAGCCCCACCTCCAGGCCTGGCTCCAGAGGGGGGCCCCGGTGACCCGCGTCAAAACCAAGTCCATCGTTTGTCGTCATCATAAGGGGTCTTTGAGCCGTGCTTTGTATGGTCCCTCACCTAGGGCCTGTTTGTCATGGGTGACCCTGCCAGGGACATAAAGCCCCTGACAACTTAGGTCCTAGGATCATTGGGACACACAAACCCCTCCACCACGATAAGGTGACGGCTCAAGGAGGGAGTGTAGGGCTAGTGTAGTATAAATGTAGCCTTCACAGCGAAAAGCCTCATCTGAAACATCCATCCATCCATCCATTTTCTGAGCCGCTTCTCCTCACTAGGGTCGCGGGCGTGCTGGAGCCTATCCCAGCTGTCATCGGGCAGGAGGCGGGGTACACTCTGAACTGGTTGCCAGCCAATCGCAGGGCACATAGAAACAAACAACCATTCGCACTCACAGTCATGCCTACGGGCAATTTAGAGTCTCCAATTAATGCATGTTTTTAGGATGTGGGAGGAAACCGGAGTGCCCGGAGAAAACCCACGCAGGCACGGGGAGAACATGCAAACTCCACACAGGCGGGGACGGGGATTGAACCCCGCACCTCAGAACTGTGAGGCTGACGGTCTAACCAGTCGGCCACCGTGCCTCATCTGAAACATGTATTGTTTAAATAATCAATGTACAGGGTGTACAGTCCCGTACGCCAGTCGCAACATCAGACTTATGTACAAATTCGGGTTAGGTTGCAGCTGTAGGAACGGAACATCATAAAGCTAGGACCCTCTGAGCAACAAAACCCATCATATCTCCCAAAACATTTGCCCACATGAAAAATGGGTGGATTCAAATAAAACGTGTGAATTTTTGAAATTGTGCATCAGACCAAGATGTAAAAATCTCAATATAAAAGCTGAAATTGATTTTCATCCTTTGATGGCAAACCCAAATGTTTTCAGAACATATAAAGCAACAACAAAGGAATTTGCCTGTTCTTGGCCTGTTCCAGTACTTATGGAGTGGAGTTTATGGTACAGTATACAATATGTGTTGCATGACCTTGAACATGTGTTTCGTAAAGCATATAAAGAATCACTCTTGTATCGACCAAATACAGCTCTGTTAAATAAAACCATCTTGGATTCTGCCGTTTGTGGGAGGACTTTCTGGTTTCAAGTTACATTTTTCTTAAAGTGAGAAATTCCATCATAGGGTAAGGTCCAAAATAAAATGTAATTCTTTCCCCTCAAGATGGGATTATTCTCAATTTAATTTTCCTCTGGTCGTTTTTCTTCTACAAGGGAGGCACATTTGTTGCACAAGACTGGTGATTTGTAGAGTGTACATGGCCTCTTCCAGGATAATGT
This sequence comes from Phyllopteryx taeniolatus, assembly GCF_024500385.1. Classification (NCBI taxonomy): domain Eukaryota; kingdom Metazoa; phylum Chordata; class Actinopteri; order Syngnathiformes; family Syngnathidae; genus Phyllopteryx; species Phyllopteryx taeniolatus. Next base: position 2,787,467 of record NC_084504.1, read on the forward strand.
ACACACAATGTTACCTTGAGGCCACTTTCTGACATCGAAGGAAACGTAACGGAAAAGAAGAGGAAAATCGTCATCATAAATCATAAAGTTTTAACTCCTTGGAAGAGGAAGGCTGGATGAAACTCGGGGGAGATTAAGTGAGATTAAAAATGCTTAATACCTGGCAGGCTCATCATTGGGCAGCTTTCCATGAAGCAGCGACACTAAAGGTGACTTTGATACTAAGAGTAAAGCTGTGACACCCTGTCATGTGAGAGCGCGGCTTTTCCACCGCATTCATCATGAAAACACAACCGAAAGAATAATCTAAAACTGTAATTATTTTGGTTGGCTCTTTAAGTAAATATGGGGTCTGTTTTTTTTGTATTAAAAAAAAGGATTTTTTGTTCTAAGTGTGCTTTTTTGGTTCATTGATTTCATTATGTGCATACTGCAACATGGAACATATAATAATTTAAAAACATTACTATAAAACAATTTTCCTTAATTTATTTGTATTGTAATTATGTATTTATTTATTTATTTATTATTAATATAGAGGCCCACTGAACAATACAAGAGCATGTGTTTCAGTCTATATATCCTCAATATTGGGTTTATTGGGACATTATCTTTGTAATTAAAATTTATAACATTATTTACGTGAATGTAAATAACCATTTGATATGGGAAATTTCATCCAGCCATCCATTCCGTCTCTAAACTGTTTATCCTCACTAGGGTCGAAAGTACTTATAAACAAACAACCATTCGTACTCACATTTACACCTACGGACAGTTTAGAGTCTTCAATTAACCTCTTTCACTTTTAAAACATTAAGCTCATGCAGAACTTCTTCAAAACACATTCCTGTATTCCCCACATTCCCGTATTACCCACATTCCACATTTTACACACACATTTCACATTTTATTATGTTAAGAGACCTCGCCAAGATGGCGCCTACCAGTGTGGTCACCTCGGTAACGCGCTCTCTAGTATTGTTTTTGTTTTTATGTTTTTCGTTCGTCTTTGGAGACATTACACGACTCACTTACACAAGGGGAGACTTGCTAACCATCAAGGAGGCTACTCCGGACTTTCTTTCTTTCATGGTTTTCGGCGCATGGAGGCGGAAACGGCCCCACAGAGGGAAGCGAGCCGGCATTCAGGTGAAACTCCGCAAGAGAGGACACAGATTGCCGTTCCCGTTCCCAATTGCCTTTTTACTCGCCGCGTGAGTTCGCATCATTCATCCTGGCTGGCGTCTACATTCTGCCTCAAGCTAACACGAACACCGCACTGCTAACGCTCGCCGAACAAGTCAACGAAATTGAAAAAAAACACCCGGACTCACCCCTCATTATTCTCGGGGACTTTAACAAAGCTAAACTCAACCACAAACTCTCTAAATACAAACACCACATCGACTGTCCTACCAGGGAAAATAACATTTTAGACCACTGCTCCACTACGCTAAAACACGCATACCGTGCTATACCTCGTGCAGCCCTGGGCTCGTCTGATCACTGCTTAATTCACTTAAAACTGACGTACAGGCAAGAAGTTAAATGCACAAAGCCTCCAGTGAAAACAGTGAAAAAGTGGACCAATGAAGCAAAGATGGAACTTCAAAGCTGCTTAGACTGCACAGACTGGAGTGTCTTTGAAAATTCAGCCGGCAGCCTGGATGAATATACGTCGTGGGGAGGTCTTGAGATGATCTATTGCGAGAAGTGAAAAGTCTTGCCATTATCAACTCCCCTTTTCTCCACGTTTGAATCGATAGCTATACAACTCTATGGACACACTCCCACTATCATTGCTATTATTTACCGGGCACCTAATAACATAAGGAATTTTCATCTGACTTTGCTGCCTATCTGTCCCATCTGTCTTCACTGTCTCCTAATATTATACTGCTTGGCGATTTTGATATTCACATAGCCATCTGCAATAATACAAGTTCCAATGAGTTCTCATCCTGTCTCAATAACATTGGTCTTCAACAATTAATTTAAGGTGCCATATTTTACCAAATCAACTTTTTCTAGTATTTTGGATGTACACTTGTAATATTGTCTCTAATGTGCCTCAGTAAACATGTGAAATATGAATTAAAATCATCCACGCAATCTTGAGCTCCAGACGTTTTTCTGCCGAGAGGCCTGAAATCAGGTAATTCAAATTTCTCGAGCTTATCTACGTCACTAGCGAAGCTCTCTGCCTACCTCTCCAGTCCCGAGCCAGCGCTGTCAACATAACAAACACGTGTGCTCTCACAAGTGGGTCTTCTACACAGAGGCAACCAATCAGAGGAAATGTGGCGGTCTTACCCAAATATGGACAAAGCGGATACAAAACTGGGTCAAACAGAAGTCTCAGTCCATGTTGGAGAGTCACTTCATGCAGGTCTAAATAGCTAAAATATGGGACCTTTAACTTCTCCACTCACTGCAGAGGACACATCCTGGATATGGTATGCTGTTCCGGTATCACTACAACCAACTTTGATTTCAACTTACTCCCCTTTGCAAACCACATACTAATAACTTTTTATACTAACCTAACCTTTTCCAAAATCAACCTCCCCTGTGCCATCACTTTCAGTCAAATCAAGAACATTAGCTGAGACACTTTCTCCACTCTCATCAACAGCTGCCCCGGCACAGACTCTCTCTCCACCCCCGATGAACTGGTTACTCTCTACAATAATAATCTCCATCGTCTCCTCAACACACTTAAAAAATAGATCTGTAGCTTTCACCATTGCTGCACCCTCGTTCACCACTGCACTGCGACAATGAAAATCCAAAGGTCGTCAACTCGAACACCTCCAAAAGAAAACCGGACTCACTATACATAAGGACATGTCCAGTCATCATCTTAACCACTTCAAAGAGCCTTTAACACTAGCCAGATCTACCTACTACACAACCCTTATCCATAAAAACAAAGACAATTCTAAGGCACTATCATCCGTACCATATTTCACACCTCCCGGACCCCATTCCCTTCCACTTGTACTCATCGGCTTTCTGTAATTCCCTTAGGTAATTTTCCATTCAAAAATCCAATGGATCCAACAGCAACGTTTTCCTTTCTCCTGCCTTTGTCCATCCTTACTGCCTCCCCCTGTCCAACCCGTCCACCCACTTACAAGTTTTACTCTGCCTTCTGCCATGGACATTTCAGAAATCATCCATCGTTCCAAGTCCTCCACTGGCCAAATTGACCCCTCCATACTGTTCTGGTAATAGTTTACCTCCCCTGCCAGGTCCCCCACATCACTAATATCATCCACTCATCTCTCTCTACATGTATTCTTCCTACAGCATTCCAAACTCCAGTCATAACCCCAACACTGATTACATTAACCTCCGTCCCATCTCCAACCCCCCATTTCTCCCAAAAATCTGGGAAAAGAAAGTCATTTCCCAGCTCCACCCCTACGTCACTTCCAATAATCTCTATGAACAATTCCACTCTGCCCCACCTCGTCCATACCACCAAACAGCACTCATCAAGATCACCAATGACCTGCTCCTGGCAGCTGACTCTGGCCTTCTCACCATCCTCATCCTCTTTGATGTGACTGCCGCTTTAAATACCATTTCCCACACCATCCTCCTCAACAGACACCGCCAGAGGTTTAGTTCTTACCTATCCAGCCGCATCCAGTTTGTTCAAATTAAATCATTCAAATCCCATTTCCCATCCCGTTTCTTCTGGTGTCCCCCTGGGCTCTGTCTTGGCCCCCCTCCTCTTGATCACCTACATCGTACCCCTTAGCAATATTGTCCATAAATTCAACTTCAACTTTCACTGTTATGCAGATGACACCCAGCTCTACCTCTCCACCAAACCCACCACCACTCTTCCTCCTTCCTCCCTTACTGACTGCTTTTCTGAACTCAAACTTTTCTGTTCTCATCCAATTTTCTCCAACTGAACAGTGATAAAACTGCAATCCTACTCACAGGCATCAAGTCCATGCTTGGCAAAATTGACAGTTCTTCCATGACACTTGATACTTCCTCTGTTTCCCCACCTGTCAGGTTAAGGTATCATCCTCAACAGCACACTTTCCTTCCAAGCACACATAAACAACATCACCTGGTCAATCGCCTCTGTCCATCCCTCACGTCCCACACTACTGCCGTCACTTACTGCCTGGATTTTTGCAACTCTCTCCTGTTTGATCTCCCCCACAAATCATGACAAAAACTGCAGCTTTCCAGAACTCTGTCGCCTGTATTATCACAAGGACTCGACTCACCACATCATTCCAGCCCTGCAACAACTCCACTATCTCCCTGTCCAACATCGTATCCAATATAAAAACCTGATCTGCACCTTCAAGGCAATCAATGACCACGGCCCATCGTGTCTTGCTGAGCTCCTTCATGTTGCCATATTCTCCCACTCTCTCAGATCTTCATGCTCAATCACCTTCACTGTCCCATCTGCCCATCTGTCAACCGTGGGGGACATAGCCTTCCCCCCTGTCTTTGAAATTTACTACCACCTGATCTCTGAAACACAGACTCATTAACCCTCTTCAAATCCAAACTCAAGACACACCTATTCCGGACTGCCTATTCACTTAAACATTTCCCATATCATTTGCCATTTTAATCGATGTTTTATGTTATGTTATTTTTATTGTATTGATTGATTTATGTTTGTGCAGTGACCTTGAGTGACTTGAAAGGAGCCTATGAATAAAATAAATGATGATAATGATGATGATGATGATGATGATTATTATTATTATTATTATTATTATGAAATACACACAATACACATGGTATTGTTGTATTTGCTTCCTGTGTTTCCATCATCTGAACTGAATAGCTCAATTCTGGTACAAGGATATTGTAGTAATAGTCTATATTCGTAGTAAGTGCATGAAATGTTATACTAGTGTTTATAAAAATAATATAATAATAAGTAGTTAAATAACAGATTTAAGTAGAGGTGCACATTAGCGTATCGTTCACAAATCATTTTGTACATTGTGTCACATTTATTGTGTACAGTTTGGCTCCCTTGCATGTTCACAAGAGTCTTTTAACCAGAACATGAGGCTATTATTTAACATCGAATCATATTTCCACTATACTATTAATCACACTTGATCCCAATGGCTCCTTCCAGAAAGAAGAAATAAATCTTTCTCAAATAACATAATTCTAGTCCAGCAGATACCTAAATACATGAATAAAATTAAAGTGCAGTAATTCCCGATTCTCTGGCTCCTTTTCCCAACATCATGTTTGTTGATTGCATTTCTTCAGGGTCATCCATCATGTATTTTGTTTATTCAATGCATCTTCATAAATCAGCAGTTGTATTTTAAAGGGGTTGCTCTGGACCTCCACGTTCTGTAGATGTAAGCTCAGTGTTTCATTGACTTGGGCAAAGCTAGTCCATGTTCAATTTCCCCCACAATAATGTGCACTTGAATTGAATGGCCTTGTAAAATTGAAAATATAGGAAACCATTTTGGTGTGATGGAATTATATTTCGTACGTTGAGAGCAAAGTCCACTACTTCTGAGCGATTTTAGGGGTAGGAAAATCAATATCTCTTTGGCGGCATTTCTGCCAACTTGACGGAGGCGGTTGACTAGAGGTGGAGAGAGTTGGGAATCAATCAATTTCAAGATATTTCATCTGAAAGGGGAGAAATACAGGGGCACTGAAGGGAGAATGAGGCTACTTTAAAGGTTCCGTCGAAGTGGAAAAGGGTGTGCCATCTTGTTGGTGAGGTAATAGGAAGGTTTGAATAAAGTGTTGTAGACAGAATGACTTACAGTTTATAGCAGGTATTGTCCGTGTTCTACATTGTGTATGAACTTTTTTTTCAGTTTTGAAACATCAAAATCAAGCAATTGTAATACGCTAAAACATTTAATCATCCTTAATCTATGGTTCAGTTAGTATTTGGCTTGAAAAAGTCTCAAGTGAAAACTCAGTCCCACGACCCTAGTGAGGAGAAGCGGCTCAGAAAATGGATGGATGGATGAAAACTCAGTGTTGTTGTTTTTTTGATTGCAAAAGACAAGACAGATTGCTTGTCCATCCGTTTTACTCTTGTTTTCTTGTTGTATCTGCAGCCAAGTCTCTCTTTCATTTCCCTCATCGCTCGATGTGACCTGTATGCGCTTTTAGGGGAACAACACTTGGTAAAATGTCACTATCCTATCCTCGATGTCTTCCTATTTTATCGCTTCACGCAAACAGATTACTTGTGTAATTCCATTAACACACAAACACACACACATACAAAATTCTGTCATTTGCTCGGTAATTATTGCCATGCTTTGCAACATTTTCTCACAAAAACAGAAATACAGCACAGAGACAGCTTTGAGTTTTCCAAATTGTTTGAGTAGATTCATTCACAACACAAAAATTAACCCATGAGATCCACTTCAGTGGCATGATTGGCGGTTTATTTATGAGACACACAAAAACCCAAATAGAGTGAGTGTAAATTAGTGTAAATTGTTGCTCAAAATAAAAGACATTAAAAATAGAAGCAATGTATGTTATGTGTTGATTGTAACGTAAATGATGACTATGATTTTGAAACTTCCAAAAGTCTAAAAGTCTGTTATGTCCCCAATTAGTATTGTACTCTGTCAGCCACCACTAAAATGATTCGGCAAGAAGCTCACATTGCAACACATTGCACAACAAATTGCAGTTTTTTTGGGGAAATGGATAATTGGGTCCTGTTTGTGCAACAACAAATTGGACCCATCATTCCTTCCCAAGTGAAATTGTATATACTGTAGTCAGTGGTGTTGCACTAATGACTAGGAGTGTCGAGAAGTACATCAGTGCCGTACAGCATTGTGGTGTATACGATATCTGACTGCCATTGATTCTCCAACAAACTTAACTTTGAGTCCTTCAATGTTGTGCAACATTTTCAGTGCACTTAAAAATGTACTGTTTGATGACCTTTTCACGTAAGTCCATTAATTAATGAGGCCATTATTTTGCCTTCCATTTATGCTAAAATCTGCTTGACAAAATTTGTTGAATGAATAGTATTTTAATTATCTCATTGTACTGCTCATCTGCCATTCACCAGTACAGGGTTTACCCTACCTCTTGCAGAGTCACCCGCCAGACCCTTCCCTTTATCACATTAATTCCTATTTCCTGTTCTATGGTTATAATTACACTTCACGGTCATAGATTGTACCCTTCTGGAATTGCATCACAAAAAAAGCCAATGAAAATCAAAACCCACCAGATTCCTCTGTATTTCCGTTCCACTGTACTCTATACTAACTAAAATCCAATACCAGCATTTTACAACAGGTACACACTTCTGTCATCGTTTTTGTTATATAGTCTTTAAAGTGCTTTTACAGTATCAGGTTTGCAAAATAATTTGGTTTGAAAATGCCCAAAATGCCCTTTTTCGAGCTATTGTATTTGGTCTTTCCACCTGGCATTGGAGACGGCCGGATTTCTTATTAATATTAGTTTTTTAAGTAAGCTTTGCTCTGATTCCATCACTGTTAATCTTAATTTTTAAATATATATATATATATATATTGTTCTTATTGGTCCTTGGCGATACCGTGGCGTCTTGTGGCTCGGGACGGTCAAGCGTTGGCCCACTAATAGGGAACGTGAGCTGAAAGGGAATCCATCCATCCATCCATTTTCTGAGCCGCTTCTCCTCACTAGGGTCGCGGGCGTGCTGGAGCCTATCCCAGCTGTCATCGGGCAGGAGGCGGGGTACACCCTGAACTGGTTGCCAGCCAATCGCAGGGCACATACAAACAAACAACCATTCGCACTCACAGTCACACCTATGGGCAATTTAGTCTCCAATTCATGCATGTTTTTGGGATGTAGGAGGAAACCGGAGTGCCCGGAGAAAACCCACGCAGGCACGGGGAGAACATGCAAACTCCACACAGTCGAGTCCCATTCATTTGAACATAACAGTCAGGGCTCGTGCACATATTGGCGACAATGACTGCACGCTTCGCTATTTCATCGATAGTTTCATCCTAAATTATAAATATAGTTAAATATTGTTGAACAATCCTCAATTTCAATGAAGTTGGGATGTTGTTGAAAAGGTAAATAAAAACAGAATAGAATGATTTGCAAATCCTTTTCAACCTTGTACTGTATATTCAATTGAATAGACCACAAAGGCAAGATATTCAATGTCCAAACTGATCAACTTTATAATTAAAATATTTTTGGCAAATATTCAGTCATTTAGAATTTGATGCCTGCAACACATTCCGAAAAAGCTGGGACATGGGGATGTTTACCACTGCATTACTTCGCCTTTCCTTTTAACAACACTCATCAAGCGTCTGGGAACTGAGGACATTAATTGTTGAAGGTTATCGTTCCCTCCTATTTCAAGGTGAGTTGATGTATGGCTTGAACGCAGAATTATTTTCCATTGTTGCTTGATGTACAATTTCATTTGGTCAACAGTCCCCCCCCCCCCCCCCCCCCCCCCCCCACCCACCCCAAACACACACAAACTTTGTATGCCACTGACCATGACAGGTTTTTTTTTCAGAACTCTAGCTTGTTGAAGTCTGGCTCGCTGGCAGAAAATTATGTCACGTTTGAGCAATAACATAACATTTTAAACACATTTAATTCAGTATGCAAAATATTTTGAAACAACCTCCCCATTTATAATGTGTATAAAAAAAAAAATAAATGCTTGTGTTTTCATTTAAGCCTACCTGTTTTTAGTTGTGTTTGTTTTGTCTATTGTTGGCCCCAGAGAAAGCATGGCAGTCATCGAGAGATACAAAAATATACCAGATACAAAAATCTCCCTGTATGTGTATTTCATTATTGGATTGGAAAATATTAATGTACTTTTTTTTACTGAAGTACATTTGTGCACAGAGCAGCCTTTGTATCTAGTAAGGCTTTAAAAGCCATACATCTACTCACCTTGAAATAGGAGGGAACGATAACCTCACACCTGCTGTTGGCTTTCGCTCAGCTGCGCTGCTCGATAATTCTCGCTGAGTGGCACGCTAATGTCCTCATACAGACATTAGCGTGTGCATAAAATGTCAGCGTAAATTCCAACATGTGGAACTAATGTTCATGGAGAGCCTCTCACATTTTATTGAATTACTTCCTATCCATGAAATAACTATTTAGTACATTAAAGAGGGGGGACTTCAAATCAGCATAGAGATTTCTCACTCATGAAGCATCAAATGCGTCTATCCTGCTTTAGAGGCCTAAAATTAATAACATGTTTCCTCGGCAATCCTGTTAGTGCCATCTAATCCGGCTCAGACTGAAAGACTTGAAGACTGGTCTCAGAGACAGTTGAAGGATTACCCAGTTTCAATTTTACAGACAACATTCGCCTGTTTTGGCTGAAGACTGTGGAAGAACATAGCAATTGGAATGAAAGGGAAATTCTGTGGTCTGACCTGAACTCTTCATTGTGCTCACTACACATATTCAGGGCTGAAGTGATGAAAGAATAGCAGATTGCTGTCCAGATCAGGGATGAGATCCTGTCCCAAGTGAAGGAGTTCAAATGTCTTGGGGACTTGTTCACTAGTGAGGGAAGAATGGAACGGGAGTTCAACTGGCGATCGGTGCAGCGTCTGCAGTGATGCGGACTTTGTAGTTCACCGTTGTGGTGAAGAAGGAGCTAAGCCGAAATGCGAAGCTCTCAATTTACCGGTTGATCTACGTTCCTACCCTCACCTATGGTCACGAGCTGTGGGTTGTGACCGAAGGAACAAGATCCCTGATCCCTTCATTTCCCCCTTTCGCCTTCACCTCAATGCTCCGTACACCGCGGCCGCCCATGCGGTAAGTAACTCAGAGAAAAAACTGAGCGGAATTGTGAAAGTTGGTGAAAGAAAGTCCAGGGTAGGCTCCCTAATGTTTAGCAAGTCTTCCCTTTTGTAAAAAAAAGTCGTATAATGTCTCCAAAGACAAACGAAAAACACAAAAACATGGATAATACTAGAGAGCACTTAACCGAGGCGACCACATGGTTAGGCGCCATCTTGGACGCAATTAAACACAGGTTAAGAACCACTGGTCAACCACTATACGTTGCACGGGCCGAGAAAAATTCAGAATCGTAATTCTTGGCGGCTGTGGATCAGTAGGTAGAGCAGGTCGTCCAGTGACCAAAGGGTAGCTGGTTCGAATCCCGGCTCCAACTGTCTGCATGTCAAAGTGTCCTTGGGCAAGACACTGAACCCTAATTTGCTCCCAGTGGGCCTGGCATCGCCTTGCATGGGAGCAGTCGACCATTGGTGTATGAATGTGTGTGTGAATGGGGGAATGTGAGGCTTTGTAAAGCGCTGTGATCGTGTAGATAAAGTGCTATACACAGTAAGTGCAGTCCATTTACCATCTGATTTGGATCTTTAACACACAACAATTCAAAATTGAACACACATCAGAACAAGTGGGTATGATAAAAAGGTGGCACTTGTGCTTCCATCTACAATGGACAGAAACGTGCAGAGAGGCAGAGGCGTCAGTGTGAGTTGTGGTGGACAAGAACACCAACCATTTTAATTTCTCCTCGTCCAAGAGAGGCTCAGTCGTCAAATTCAACATCAAAAGTTAGGATCTGTCCTGTGTCACTATGTAGTTTTTTTTTTCCAATCCAGGTTACTACGTATATCAAATAGATACAAAGAGGATAATTAATCTAAGTAAGTATTCATTAAATTACAGCCATGCAGCTTTTATACCTTCAATATTTGTTTTTAATTCAAATTGTCCACAAACTGTCCACAGCCACAGAATATCTTATATGAGGAGTGTGGTTCCAGACCTGCTACTTCTGTTATTTGTCACTTAAAAATCAATTGAATTAATATGCTGTCTTCATAGTCCATTTTATGTAGAAAGCCATTTTCATTATTTGGAGTGCAGCAAAAGTAACATGGAGTGTCTATGTAGTTTAGGAGTGTCTATGTAGGTTTAATTAAACTTTTGGCTTTATGTATTTCTTGTCTTTTCTATTTGAAGCCTTTGGTATGAACATTAAAGATTTTTGGAACTTCAAAATTTCATTTAGAAACGTCTAGTCAAAGTCAGAGGTCACATTTTAAATGAAAAGAAATCAATGTACCATAGCGTGTTTTAATTTTTATTGTTTAGGGAAATTTTTACTGTAGCTGTTTTAGACTGTTTTAAAGGGTCTCAGCTGCCTAACTGGTTGCCCTTCATTTAAAAACAGTCTCTAATTTTAAAGAGGTTAGGATGTGTTTGTGTTTTTAGTTCCAAAAATATATAATAAAGCATGTCTCAAGGGATTATTAAGATGCAAAAAAAAAAGCTTCTTACTGTTAGTCATCAATTTTTGAGTGTTAAGTATCACTACGTGTTCAACTTCAAACTATACAAATATTGTACAAATTCTCACAAATCTTGTTTATCTTCCTGTTGAAAACATAGTGCACTCAAGACCCCTCAAGTTGTTTCAGGAATTTTGTATGAGAAAAGACCAAAGTAATTCTCAGAACAAGTTGTGTTCATAACAAATAAATCATCATACAACCAGACGAACCAGTTCAAACGATGAAGCACATCCCAAACCCAGAACAAACAAATTTTCTATAACCTATGGAAAAGGATGTAATGCACTACTTTATTGGATTACTCATTTAAAATCCACATTCAAAAAGAAAATGAATGGAATACTTCATGAAAATATGTTTATTTTAGTCTTGATGGACCCCAGGAAGATTAGGATTTTCACAAAGCAAGACCTAATGGGGGATTAAATAAACAATAAACACATTAAAAAACATGCTATCCATTGGGGACTTATTATTCAACAACCAGCAATGAACTTGTGTTAGCCGACAGTACTTAAGTGAGCAGCCTCTGCTGTAATGAAATTGAAGTAAAAATAATATTTTTGGAAGATCTATCTCAAAAAATGTAGTTTTTTTTTCTCTCAGTTTTTATTTTCTTTCTCAATTTGTAAATTTTCAGGTATACTTATCACTCACTTTCCCTCTGAGAAGCTGTTTATTTAAATCCAGCTAAAATAATCTCCTTGAGCCGTCACCTTATCGTGGTGGAGGGGTTTGTGTGTCCCAATGATCCTAGGAGCTAAATTGTCTGGGGCTTCATGTCCCTGGTAGGCAAACAGGTCCTAGGTGAGGGACCAGACAATGCACGGCTCCAAAAACCCCTATGAAGAATAAATCAAATGGATCTAGGTTTCCCTTCCCTGATCACCTCTGAAGCCAAGCTTGGAGGTAGGGCTAGTAGGCATGCGCCTGGTGGCCGGGCCTGCACCCATGGGGCCGGCCGGGGACAGCCCGAAAGGGTAACGTGGGTCCCCCTTCCCATGGGCTCCCCACCTGTGGGAGGGGCCATAGGGGTCTGGTGCAGTGCGAGCAGGGCGGTGGCCGAAGGCAGGCACCTTGGCGATCCCCGGCTACAGAAGCTTGCCCTAGGGACGTGGAATGTCACCTCTCTGGCAGGGAAGGAGCCCGAGCTGGTGTGTGAGGTCAAGAAGTTACGACTAGATATAGTTGGACTCGCCTCCACACACAGCTTGGGCTCTGGTACCAGTCCTCTCAAGAGGGGTTGGACTTTCTTCCACTCTGGAGTTGCCCACAGTGACTGGCGCAGAACAGGTGTGGGTATACTTATTGCCCCCCGGCTCACCACCAGTATGTTGGGGTTCACCCTGGTGAACGAGAGGGTAGCCTCCCTCCGCCTTCGGGTGGGGGGACGGGTCCTGACTGTTGTTTGTGCCTATGCACCAAACAGCATTTCAGAGTACCCACCCTTTTTGGAGTCCTTGGAGGGGGTGCTGGAGAGCGCTCCCCCTGGGGACTCCATTGTTCTGCTGGGGCCTTCAATGCTCACGTGTGCAATGACAGTGAGACCTGGAAGGGCGTGATTGGGAGGAACTGCCCCACCGATCAGAACCCGAGCGGTGTTCTGTTATTGGACTTCTGTGCTCATCACGGATTGTCCATAATGAACACCAAGTTCAAGCATAAGGGTGTCCACACGTGCACTTGGCAACAGGACACCCTAGGTCGCAGTTCGATGATCGACTTTGTGGTCGTGTCATCGGACTTGCGACCGCATGTCTTGGACACTCGGGTGAAGAGAGGGGTGGAGCTGTCAACTGATCACCACCCGGTGGTGAGTTGGCTCCAATGGAGGTGGAAGATGCCGGTCCGACGTGGCAGGCCCAAACGTATTGTGACTGTATGCTGGGAGCGTCTGGCAGAATCCCCTGTCAGAAGGAGTTTCAACTCCCACCTCCGACAGAACTTTGCTCATGTTCCGTGGGAGGTGGGGGACATCGAGTCCGAGTGGACCATGTTCTGTGCCTCCATTGCTGAGGCGGCCGACCGGAGCTGTGGCCGTAAAGTGGTTGGTGCTTGTCGTGGCAGCAATCCCCGAACCCGTTGGTGGACACCAATGGTGAGGGATGGCATCAAGCTGAAGAAGGAGTCCTATCGGGCCTTTTTAGCCTGTGGGACTCCTGAGGCAGCTGATGGGTACCAGCTGGCCAAGCGGAATGCAGCTTTGGTGGTCGCTGAAGCAAAAACTCGGGTATGGGATGAGTTCGGTGAGGCCATGGAGAAAGACTTCCGGACGGGTTCGAGGAAATTCTGGTCCATCATCCGGCGTCTCAGGAGGGGGAAGCAGTGCACCATCAACACTGTGTATAGTGGGGATGGGACCCTGCTACCCTCGACTCGAGACGTTGTGAGTCGGTGGGGAGAATACTTCAAAAACCTCCACAATTCCACCGACACGCCTTTCCATGAGGAAGCAGAGTCTGGGGTCTCTGAGGCGGGCTCTCCTATCTCTGGGGTTGAGGTCACCGGGGTGGATGAAATTCGCCTGGAGTTCCTCAAGGCTCTGGATGTTGTGGGGCTGTCGTGGTTGACACTCCTCAGCAACATCGGGTGGACATCGGGGACAGTTACTCTGGATTGGCAGAATGAGGTGGTGGTCCCCCTTTTTAAGAAGGGGCACCGGAGGGTGATTTCCAACTACATGGGTATCACACTCCTCAGCCTCCCTGGTAAGGTCTATTCGGGGGTGCTGGAGAGGAGGGTTTTAGGAGGAGTAGTGTGGTTTTCGTCCTCGCCGTGGAACAGTGGACCAACTCTACACCCTCGGCAGGGTCCTCGAGGGTGCATGGAAGTTCGCCCAACCAGTCTACATGTGTTTTGTGGACTTGGAGAAGGCGTTCGACTGTGTCCCTCTGGGAGTCCTGTGGGGGGTGCTTTGGGAGTATGGGGTACCGAACGCCCTGATAGGGGCTGTTCTGTCTCTGTAGGACCGGAGTCAGAGTTTGGTCCGCATATCCGGCAGTAAGTCCTACTCATTTCCGGGGAGGGTTGGACTCCGCCAAGGCTGCCCTTTGTCATTGATTCTGTTCGTAACTTTTATGGACAGAATTTCTAGGCGCAGCCGAGGCGTAGAGGGGTTCCGGTTTGGTGGCCTCAGTATTGCATCTCTGCTTTTTGCAGAGGATGTGGTCCTGTTGGCTTCATCAAGCCGTGATCTCCAACTCTCACTGGAGCGGTTCGCAGCCCAGTGTGAAGCGGCTGGGATGAGAATCAGCACCTCCTAATCTGAGACCATGGTCCTCATTCGGAAAAGGGTGGCGTGCCCTCTCCAGGTCAGGGATGAGATCCTGCCCCAAGTGGAGGAGTTCAAGTATCTTGGGGTCTTGTTCACAAGTGAGGGAAGAATGGAACAATGGAAAAGAACAAGATCCCGGATACAAGCAGCCGAAATGAGTTTTCTCCGCAGGGTGTCCGGGCTCTCCCTTAGAGATAGGGTGAGAAGCTCAGTCATCCGGCAGGATCTCAGAGTAGAGCGGCTGCTCCTCCACATCGAGAGGAGCCAGATGAGGTGGCTGGCGCACCTTAGTCAGTTGCCTCCTGGAGGCCTCCCTGGTGAGGTGTTCCAGGCACGTCCCACCGGGAGGAGACCCCGGGGACAACCCAGGAGACGCTGATGAGACTATGTCTTTTGGCTGGCCTGGGAACGCCTCGGGATCCACCCCGGAAGAGCTGGATGAAGTGGCTGGGGAGAGGGAAGTCTGGGCGTCCCTGCTAAAGCTATTGCCCCCGCAACCCGAGCTCGGATAAGCGGTAGAAAATGGATGGATGGATGGATGGATGGATGGATGGATGGATGATGGAATCCGGTTTCCTCCCACATCCCAAAAACATGCGTTGTATGTCAACTGAAGACTCTAAATTGCCTCTAGGTGTGAATGTGAGTGCGAATGGTTGTTTGATTGTATGTGCCCTGCGATTGGCTGGCGACCAGTTCAGAGTGTACCCCGCCTCTCACCCAAAGATAGCTGGGATAGGCTCCAGCACGCCCGCGACCCTAGTGAGGATAAGTGGAACACCAGAGGGTGCCGTTCGATGATCGACTTTGTGGTCGTGTCATCGGACTTGCGGCCGCATGTCTTGGACACTCAAGTGAAGAGAGGGGCAGAGCTGTTAACTGATCACCATCTGGTGGTGAGCTGGCTCCGATGGTGGGGGAAGATGCCGGTCCGACCTGGCAGGTCCAAACATATTGTGAGGGTCTGCTGCGAAGGTCTGGCAGAATCCCCTGTCAGAAAGAGTTTCAACTCCAACCTCCGACAGAACTTTGCTCATGTTCCAGGGGCAGTGGGGGACATCGAATCCGAGTGGACCATGTTCCGTGCCTCCATTGCTGAGGTAGCCGACCGGAGCTGTGGCCGTAAGGTGGTCGGTGCCTGTCCCCGAACCCGTTGGTGGACACCAACTGTGAGGGATGCCGTCAAGCTGAAGAAGTAGTCCTATCGGGCCTTTTTGGCCTGTGAGACTCGTGAGGCAGCTGATGGGTACCGGCTTGCCAAGCGGAATGCAGCTTGGGTGGTCACTGAAGCAAAAACTCGGGTATGGGAGGGGTTCGGTGAGGCCATGGAGAAAGACTTCCGAACGGCTTCGAGGAAATTCTGGTCCACCATTCGGCGTCTCAGGAGGGGGAAGTAGTCCACCATCAACACTGTGTATAGTGGGGATGGGGCGCTGCTGACCTCGTCTCGGGACGTTGTGAGTCGGTGGGGAGAATACTTCAAAGACCTCCTCAATTCCACCGACACGCCTTCCCATGAGGAAGCAGAGTCTGGGGTCTCAGAGGCGGGCTCTCCTATCTCTGGGGTTGAGGTCACCCATGTGGTTAAAAAGCTCATCGGTGGCAAGGCCCCGGGGTGGATGAGATTCGCCCGGGGTTCAATAAGGCTCTGGATGTTGTGGGGTTGTCCTGGTTGACACGCCTCTGCAATATCACGTGGACATCGGGGACAGTGCCTCTGGATTGGCGGACTGGGGTGGTGGTCCCCCTTTTTAAGAAGGGGGACCGGAGGGTGTGTTCCAACTAAAGGGGATCACACCCCTCAGCCTCCCTGGTAAGGTCTATTCAGGGGTGCAGGAGAGGAGGGTCAGTCGGGAAGTTGAATTTCAGATTCAGGAGGAACAGTGTGGTTTTTGTCCTGGCTGTGGAACAGTGGACCAGCTCTATACCCTCGGCAGGATCCTCAAGGGTGCATGGGAGTTCGCCCAACCAGACTACATGTGTTTTGTGGACTTGAAGAAGGCGTTCGACCGTGTCCCTCGGGGAGTCCTGTGGGGGGTGCTTTGGGAGTATGGGGTACCGAACCCCCTGATAAGGGCTGTTTGGTCCCTGTACGACCGGAGGCAGAGTTTGGTTCGCATATCCGGCAGTAAGTCGGACTCGTTTCCGGTGAGGGTTGCCCTTTGTCACCGATTCTGTTCATAACCTTTATGGACAGAATCTCAAGGCGCAGCTAAGGCATAGAGGGAGTCCGGTTTGGTGGGCTCATTATTGCATCTCTGCTTTTTGCAGATGATGTGGTTCTGTTGGCGTCATCAAGCCGTGATCTCCAACTCTCACTCGAGCAGTTAGCAGCAGGTGTGAAGCAGCTGGGATGAGAATCAGCATCACCAAATCTGAGACCATGGTCCTCAGACGGAAAAGGGTGGCGTGCCCTCTCCAGGTCGGCGATGAGATTGTGCCCCAAGTGGAGGAGTTCAAGTATATTTGGGCTCTTGTTCACGAGGGAGGGAAGAATGGAACGGGAGATCGACAGGCGGATCGGTGCAGCGTCTGCATTTATGCTGACTTTGTATCGGTCCGTTGTGGTAAAGAAGGAGCTAAGCCGAAAGGCGAAGCTCTCAATTTACCAGTCGATCTATGTTCCTACCCTCACCTATGGTCACGAGCTGTGGGTCAGATGAGGTGGCTCCCAGACGCCTCCCAGGTGAGGTGTTCCGGGCACGTCCCACCGGGAGGAGACCCCGGGGACAACCCAGGAGACGCTGATGAGACTATGTCTTTTGGCTGGCCTGGGAACGCCTCGGGATCCACCCCGGAAGAGCTGGATGAAGTGGCTGGGGAGAGGGAAGTCTGGGCGTCCCTGCTAAAGCTATTGCCCCCGCAACCCGAGGTCGGATAGGCGGTAGAAAATGGATGGATGGATGGATGGATGGATGGATGGATGGATGGATGATGGAATCCGGTTTCCTCCCACATCCCAAAAACATGCGTTGTATGTCAACTGAAGACTCTAAATTGCCTCTAGGTGTGAATGTGAGTGCGAATGGTTGTTTGATTGTATGTGCCCTGCGATTGGCTGGCGACCAGTTCAGAGTGTACCCCGCCTCTCACCCAAAGATAGCTGGGATAGGCTCCAGCACGCCCGCGACCCTAGTGAGGATAAGTGGAACGGAAGATGAATGAATGAATGAATATCACGAACTTGCAAAATGTGAGGGGGGAGTGCCCTCTGCGTGAGTGTGTAACGACACCTAAATCCGCGCGCACACACACACACACACAACTAGGGAGCAGAGCGGCTGAAGACCCTGCCTCTCATGGTGCTAAGACGGGCAGGTGTAACATTCAGAATGATGGAAGAGGAGGATCTGGGGCTGCGGACTGGGGTGGCGATGTGGGGGAAGCCAGACAAGTATGGATGGGCAAGACTGTGAATGGCTTTAAAGGTGTAAAGGAGGAGCTTCAATTCTAAATTTGACCGGGAGCCAATGAAGTTGCTGAAGGACGGGGGTGTTATGATGGAAAGAGGGGGCTTTGGTGATGATACGAGCAGCAGAGTTCTGGACCAGTCGGAGCTTATGGAGTGACTTTTGATGGAGGCCGAAGAGGAGAGAGTTACAATAATCAAGACGGAGGTGACAAGGCTGTGGACAAGGATAGTGGCAGTCTGGGGGCCGAGGGAGAGGCAGAGACAGTTGATGTTGCGCAGGTGGAAGTATGGCCTGGTTATGTTATTAATATGTGAATGGAAAGATAGTGTGCTGTCGAGGATGATATCCAGACTCTTAACCCGAGGGGTAGGGGAAACTAAGGAATGGTCGACTGAGATGTAGAAACTGCCAACTTTGGAAAATGTAAATTTTGTGCCAACAGTCATTCCAAGCAGAAAAAACAACACTTCCAGTCCAGCTCCCTGTTTTCTATCACGCCCGTCCTCATTCGGGTAACAGGTAAGCTGTATTCCAGCTGGCTTTGGGCGAGAGACGGGGACACTGAAATCAATTAAATGTCCCAAATTAAAATGACACAATACAGAGGGGTTCCCCGGTGACCCGCGTACGGGCAAGGGAAACCTATTTCCATTTATTGTATTCATCATTGGGGTCGTAATAGTTTGAAATTGAGAAAATAAAAATAACAAAAGTACAGTCGAACCATTCTGTTGATTACCACTAGGTAGTGCTCTAGCAGCAGCAGTTTCATCAAAACAAGACAAGTCTCACCTTGCTGACATCAACTAGACACTCACTGGCTTGTCAAAAAAGCGGTTTGTAGTTGAGGTAATGCACAACTTGTTGATCTTATTCGTGAATAGTACAACTGAATATTCTTTCCATTGGTTTTGACATAAAAAATGTTTAGCCTTCAGTTACATTACAGAAGAAGTACAAGCCTCGGACTAATACGGAATGTAAATATAAAAATAGTGTTTGTATAGTTCTGAACATTGCAACTTTAGGCCATTCTAGGTAATTAATTACTTTTTTGCCCTAATCCTTTTACCAGTGAAGAATACGTTAAAGTTAATAGAGCATGTTTGCCTTGTGAACTTTTTTAATTGAAAACAGGCATCATTCCAAGACATGCACCCAATGACCACATTATATTTGACATTCTTCAATCAATCAATCAATCAAATTTTATTTATGTAGCAGTTTTCATACATAAAAAATGCAACCCAAAGTGCTTCACAAGAAATACACAGGAAATATACAAAAACCCACCCCTCCCATCCCCATATATAAATGCAAACACACCCATGCAAACACACATACCAGGACGCACACACAAACACAGGACCGATGACTAAAAGAATAGAGAGACACGGCAAGGCACTGAGGATCCTGGGCGAGGAAAGACAACTTGTGGGAACCATCCACGCCGAGAGGTACCACAGAGGACGCCACCACAGAGACCACCACGACTAGGGTAGACCAAGGGGGTGACTCCCCACATTGTGCTGCTGGGGAAACTGTATGTTGACATCGCCGGGGGAAGACTGAACACCCCTTACCAGCGTGGAGGCTCCCATGTGGAGACACTGGAGTCAAATTTCGAAAGACAAAAAGACAACAGGACAGGATAAAAACTCAAGGACAATAAGAGATGCAATGAAATAGGATAATACATTTTAAAATAAATAGTTTAATGAATAAAATAAAACAAAATAGATACATGAATAAGCAAATGAGTAGATAAATAATTGTCTAAATGAATAACAAATAAATCAGTTGAAAGTAGGGAACCGGTAAATTAGCATACGCTCGCCAGCACTTGCTGAAATGACCATCATCCAATGACTCTGACTTTGTAACTACAACGCTCGAGGTAAGACCCAGCGGCCTACAAAGCAGATCAGGCCCACGGAAGAGCAAACGGGAGAAGCCATGTGGAAGCACGGTTGTCACGATGGGCTAACAGCTAAGGTAACAACAGCTAAACCCTGCACTTATCTTCCTGTCCAACGTTCACTCACTGGACCACAAATTAGATCATCGACAAATGGAATTACCATCAAATCACACAACTTCCCTCCTTCGTTCGGCAGGGGAATGCGCCAGCACGCATTCGCTAATGGCGCGCGTCTGCCAGCTTGCTGGATCAGCATCAACACTCCCCCCGGCACTCTTCGCCCAGCCATAAATTAAAATGTCTTTAAAATAAATTAGCATAAATGATCTCCTATTCTTATATTGTTTCAAATGAAAAATAGAAATATTTGAACGTGTATTATTTGACTATCTTAGTTTTGATTGCAGGTACATTGATACGTGGCAGCTCATCTCTATCTCATTGTCCTTGTGTATATAGTGACAGTAAAAAGGCATTCTATTATAGGACCAGTTTAATATAAAACACAACTATGTATATAAAATATACATAAGTAGGGGGTCCCCACTTCAGATTTCCAAGGGTCCTTGGTCTGGAAATTGATAAAGACCCCTGATATGAACCATTAAAAATATATAATATCAGTATGGGCTTAGAGAATCAGCAAGTTATCGGTTATCGGTATCGGTGGGAAAAAAACAGTTATCGTCCATCCCTGGTTGAAAGGTAAAAAAAAATAATCAAGAAGTCAGTTAAAAGCTCCACCAAACAGGTAGGTCTTCAGCTTCCTTTTAAAAACATCCTTCCAGAAGCAAAAGTGCTTGATGAGGTCTCAGTGGACCCTTGAAATCAGCAGACAAATATTTGGCTTGCGTAGGTGGTTGTCTCAAAAGTCCAAAAACACAATTTTGTGTTTTTGCGCCACCGGCCATGATTGTTAATTTTTCATGTGATCCTACTTTTGGTCCTACTGACTTTAATGGTCTTTTGCAGCTTCGGCAGCTGCTTTCTTGTATTTATTTCAGATATATGGCTATATATATATATATATATAGCTATATATGGCCTGTGATTGGCAAGCGACCGGCTCTCACCAGAAGATAGCTGGGATATGCTCCAGCGGTACAGAAAATGGATGGATGTATATATATATATATATATATACACACACACACACACACACACAGTGGGTACGGAAAGTATTCAGACCCCCTTAAATGTTTTACTCTTTGTTATATTGCAGCCATTTGTTAAAATCCATCCATCCATTTTCTTTACCGCTTCTCCTCATGCAGGAGCCTATCCCAGCTATCATCGGGCAGGAGGCGGGGTACACCCTGAACTGGTTGCCAGCCAATAGCAGGGCACACATAAACAAACAACCATTCGCAGTCACATTCACACTTACGGGCAATATAGTTGTCCATGCATGTCTTTGGGATGTGGGAGGAAACCGGAGTGCCCGGAGAAAAACCACGCAGGCACGGGGAAAACATGCAAACTCCACACAGTCGGGGCCGGGGATTGAACCCCGCTCCTCAGAACTGTGAGGCAGACGCTCTAACATTTGATAAAATCATTTAACTTAATTTATTTCCACGTTAATGTATACGCAGCACCCCATATTGACAGGAAGAAAAAAGGAATTGTTGACATTTTTGCAGATTTATTAAAAAAGAAAAACTGAAATATCACACATTCATAAGGATTCAGACCCTTTGCTCAATATTTAGTAGAAGCACCTTTTGAGCTAATACAGCCATGAGTCTTTATGGGAATGATATAATAACTTTTTCACACCTGGCTTAGGGGATCTCCAGTTCTGTCAGGTTGGATGGTGAATGTTGGTGGGCAGCCATTTTCAGGTCTTTCCAGAGATGCTCAATTGAGTTTAAGTAAGTGCTCTGGCTGGGCCATTGAAAAACCATCACAGAGTTGTTCTGAAGCCACTCCTTCTGTATTTTAGGTGTGTGCTGATGGTCATTGTCTTGTTGGAAGGTGAACTTTCGGCCTAGTCTGAGGTCCTGAGCACTCCGGAGAAGGTTTTTGTCCAGGATATCCCTGTAAATGGCCGCATTCATCTTTCCTTCGATTGCAACCGGTCGTCCTGTCCCTGCATCTGAAGAACACCCCCACACTACCATGCTTACTGTTGGGACTGTATTGAAGAGGTGATGAGCAGTGCCTGGTTTTCTCCACACATACCGCTTAGAAATAAGGCCAAAAAGTTCTATCTTGGTCTCATCAGACCAGAGAATCTTATTTCTCACCATCTTGGAGTCCTTCAGGTGTTTTTGGAGGGTCAGCTCTAGGAAGGGTTCTGATTGTCCATCTAAGGATTATGGAGGCCACTGTGCTCTTAGGAACCTGAAGTGGAGCAGAAATGATTTTGTAACCTTGGCCAGATCTGTGCCTTGCCACAATTTTGTCTCTGAGCTCTTCAGGCAGTTTCTTTGACCTCATGATTCTCATTTGCTCTGACATGCACTGTGAGCTGTAAGGTCTTATATAGACAGGTGTGTGGCTTTCCTAATCAAGTCCAATCAGTATAATCAAACACAGCTGGACTCCAGCTGGACTCCAATGGACTCATATATTTAACTCGGGTGCTGTCCAATTCTTCTGTTCATCTCAAGGATGAACAGAAGAATTGGACAGCACCCGAGTTAAATATATGAATGTCACAGCAAAGGGTCTGAATACTTATGGCTGTGTAATATTTCAGTTTTTCTTTTTTAATAAATCTGCAAAAATGTCAATAATTACGTTTTTTTCTGTCAATATGGGGTGCTGTGTGTATATTAATGAGGGCGGTAAATGAACTTAAAGGATTTTAACAAATGGCTGCAATATAACAAGGAGTGAAAAATTTAAGGGGGTTTGAAAACTTCCCGTACCCACTATGTGTGTATAAAACCAAATACTGAAACTGTGTTTGTGGTCCCTTGTTAGTAGGAAGGAAATGCAGGAGAGGCTGCAGAAGATGAGACACTTTAAGATTCTTTCCCATCAATCCCCCTAATCCACAAAATAAATGAGAAGCATCCCATCAATGAGATAAAACAAGGACTTCCTGCTCTTCTGTGTTTACTTCAAACTTGCCTCCGTATTTTACATCTGCCGTGCTTTCATCTACACTGAGTGACTCTAATGATGTTATTACAAAAAGGCAGAGAATTAGCTTTAATACCAGTAAAGTTTGAGGAAGAGGTGTCAGAAAGACAAGTAAACAAAAAGACTAAAAACACAACTTCGGAGCAGCCTACAAATTCAATCAAAATGAAAAAACACCAAAATATTGACTCCACATTAAATGCTACATCTGGGATACTAACACACTAAAAATAGAGTGTTTTCACATGAGTTGGAAAAGGGAAGTGCATAACTCAAGTGTCACCATGAGCGTCACTGTTGCAGGATAATTAAGCATACACAAAATGAAGAGTCCTGCAGCAAACATTTCTCAAAACTGCCATGCTGTTGGCATGCTGCAGGAAAACACTATTTAACACAGTTTGACATAATTTTAAAGCTATTCAGTTGAGAGCATATTATTTTCGTAACAACATCGATAAGGCTTTCCAAATAAGCAACAAAAACGGATGTATACTAGTCATAACATTGGGTGACTCTACAAATGCATGTAAGTTTGTTCCGCACACATGTTGATATTGAGTAGTAATGTGGTTATTCTTTTATTTATATCTGAACTGAAGATGGGAGTAAAATTTAATGGGATTTAATATAGAAAAGGCAAGATTGGCATTGGTTGTTTCAAACAGTTGTAATGAAACGTCAAAGTCTGGTTTAAAAAGAGGGAACTCAATGCTACAGCAAGGTCTAGAAAAAAAGCAATCAACTTTGTCCCCCTGCACAATACTGGCCAGCCCTGTTTTAGAGATTTGGGAACAACTATTTCCGAGACCTGAAGGAAAGGAGCTGCTTCTTCTCTTACTATGTCAACAACAGTATGCTCTGCTGCAGGAGATTTTGAGGCAGCTCTATCTTCCAGTCCAGTGAATGCATCCGGAGCAAATTCATCAGTTTGGTTTGGGGCTGACAAACTGGACTACAGCATACCACAGCAAACAGTTAAGACAGCATTGTAAAAAATATTATTGCTGCTCCCTGCCCCACCCTTCCAGACTTCAAGAGATAGAATATTGCAGGGGGAAATAACATTGGTGATTCCTAACACGAGAGCAGTTTGTGTCATTTTGCACACCCCCCCCCACATAAGTAACACCCCGAAATATCAGTGACACAACTGTATTACTGTGAATTGAACACCAGGCTATAACGCGGAGTACCCAGTGAAAACCCACGCAGGCACGGGAAGAACATGCAAACTCCACACAAGCGAGACTAGATTTGAACCCCGTTCCTCAGAACTGTGAGGCTGACAGGCTCATCAGTCGGCCACCGTGCTACTTGGAATGTGCTATAAAATATATATATATACATATGTCACACCTAGAGACTCTTTGATGAACAATTTAAAGTAAACTAAATTGATATGTGATGCAATTTGTTCTGCAGGAATGTATTTGGAACAATATGAGCTCATCTGTTGCTTCATTGGGGCTACAGTATCACTATTATGCAATAAAATTATTTACACGTTTTGAAAGCTGCATTCAGAAAGCTTATGTCACCAATGGATAAAAAAAAAAAAAAAAAACTCAAAGAAATAAAAATAGTCTAAAGTTGCAGTATCTCAGCTTTATAGTCCATTTTATATTTACGGTTTATTCAATCCCAATGCTCCTATCAACATGTTTTGCAGCAACTTTATTTTCAAAGAATAAAAACAAAAATCCATACTTCCAGTAAAAAACAAAAAAAGAAGCACGTCTGCGTTAGCATCGAGGTCCCAGGTTTGAATCTCTACTCAGGCCTTCCTGTTTGTTCTCCCGGTGCTCGCGTGGGTTTTCTCCAAGTACTCCTGCTTCCTGCCACATTTCAAAGACATGCAAGTTAGGTTCATTGAATGTCCATAAATGAGTGTGACTGATTGTTTATTCCTACGTCCCTTGTGATTGGCTGCCGATCAGTCCAGGGTTTACCTAGCCTCTCACTCAAAGTCGGCTGTGATAGGATCCAGATCACCTGCAGTCCGAATGTGGGCAAGTGCAATGGAAAATAGATGGGTGGCTGATTTTTTGGGGAAGAGAGTACATTTATTCCTAATAAACAATAACAGGTCATTGCATTTACACCACTGGTTTGCATATGTGTTGATAAAGATAAGGATACAAATTGGTTTTTAAGAAAAGCGCTCAAGCCAACAGAAATGCTGAGGTTCACAAAACAATTTTAGACTGTAATCCGGTTATATCAGTCACTCTGCGCTAATAAATGAAATCATCTGCTTCAACTGGCAGGTTGCCAAGTTGACATAAATAAATTAGGCAACAGATTTACTCCACCTCCTCTGGTGATTGCACCTGGTCTCTCTGAGCAGAAACCAGCATAATTGAACTGATAAAGAGCTCAAAATAAATTGTATTTAAACTGAATTCATTTCAGCCATGTCCACGTACTTGTATATTTGTAACTTGGATAATGAAGACTTTTGACATTTTTTTTAAATCCGTCTTTTAAGTCCAATGAATAGCTTGAGATGGTAGAAACTAAGATAAATGTTGAACTTCCAGAGGTTGAAAGAACTTGGCAAGGTTACCCAAAACTGAAAAATAATGTACATTTCAGAGTTATACAAAAAGGCGTAATCTCCAGAATTTAACTTTAAACTGGACAAAAAGAGTGAAAGCGATACAATCTACAAGTGTACCACAGTTCTGGAAACGTCCACAACAGAGTTGGGAAAAACCTTCCGAAGAAAGTTATTATATTATATTATATTATATTATATTATATTATATTATATTATATTATATTATATTATATTATATTATATTATATTATATTATATTATATTATCCCTACTTGAGCCGTCACCTTATCATGGTAGAGGGGTTTGTGTGTCCCAATGATCCTAGGAGCTAAGTTGTCTGGGTCATTACGCCCCTGGCAGGGTCACCCATGGCAAACAGATCCTAGGTGAGGGACCAGACAAAGCACGGCTCTAAAAACCCCTATGACGAGTACAATAAATGGATCAAGGTTTCCCTTGCCCGGACGCGGGTCACCGGGGCCCCCCTCTGCAGCCATGCCCGGAGGTGGGGCTCGAAGGCGAGCGGCTGGTGGCCGGGCCTGCACCCATGGGCCCGGCCGGGCACAGCCCGAAAGGGTAATGTGGGTCCCCCTTCACATGGGCTCACCACCTGTGGGAGGGGCCATAGGGGTCGGGTGCATTGCGAGCTGGGCGGTGGCCGAAGTCGGGGACCTTGGCGATCCAATCCCCGGCTACAGAAGCTGGCTCTGGGGACGTGGAATGTCACCTCTTTGGCAGGGAAGGAGCCCGAGCTGGTGTGTGAAGTCGAGAAGTTCCGACTAGATATAGTCGGACTCGCCTCCACGCACAGCTTGGGCTCTGGTACCAGTCCTCTCGAGAGGGGTTGGACTCTCTTCCACTCTGGAGTTGCCCACGGTGAGAGGCGCCGACCAGGTGTGTGGGTATACTTATTGCTCCCCGGCTCGGCGCCTGTACGTTGGATAAGCGGTAGAAAATAGATGGTGGACGGATATATTATATTATATTATATATAAATTTAGAGATAATGCCACAAATGTGTTCAGCTGGTATATCTACCCAAGGTGGCTACTTTAATGAGTCAAAGGGTTCGAATACATTTTTATTTGTAGATTGATTCCATGATTTCTTTTGTTTAATAGTTTATTTGTTCTGTGCTTTCATTTCAGAGTAAAACGAGAAATTGAACTGTGTAAATTTCAATAATTTAAAAAAATAATTGGGTTGTTCTACGTTTGACCCCTCCTTCAGCCGTCACTTTATAGTGGTGGAGGGGTCTGTGTGTCCCAATGATCCTAGGAGCTAAGTTGTCTGGGGCCTTATGCCCTTGGCAGGGTCACCCATGGCAAACAGGTCCTAGGTGAGGGAACAGACAAAGCATGCCTCCAAAGACCCCTATGATATGTACAAATACTGGAGGATGTTTTCCCTTGCCTGGATGCCCCCTCAGGAGCCAGGCCTGGAGGTGGGGCTCAAAGGCAAGCACCTGGTGGCCTGGCCTGTACCCTTTGGGCCTTGCTGGGCACAGCCCGAAAGGATAACGTGGGTCCTCCCTCGCATGGGCTCACCACCTGTGGGAGGCTATAGGGGTCCGGTGCAGTGTCAGCTGGACGATGGCCGAAGGCGGGGATTGTTCCCCATTTTTAAGAAGGGGGACCGTATGATGTGTTCCAACTAAAGGGGGATCACACTCCTCAGACTCCCTGGTAAGGTCTAATAAGGGGTGCTGGAGAGCAGGATCCATCGGAAAGTTGAATCTCGGATTCAGCAGGAGCAGTGTGGTTTTCTTCTTGGCCGTGGTACAATAGACCAGCTCTACACCCTCGGCAGGGTCCTCGAGGGTGCATGAGAGTTTGCCCAACCATGTGTTTTGTCGACTTGGAGAAGGCGTTTGACCCTGTCGCTCGGGGAGTCCTGTGGGGGGTGCTTTGGGAATATGGAGTACAGAACCCACTGATACAGGCTGTTCGGTCCCTGTACGACCAGTGTCAGAGTTTGGTCCACATTGGTGGCAGTAAGTCGGGTTCGTTTATGGTGTGGGTTGGACTCTGCTCAGGCTGCCCTTTGTCACTGACTCTGTGCATAACCTTTATGGACAGAATTTCTAGGTTCAGCCGAGGCATATGGAGTATCCAGTTTGGTGGCCTCAGTATTGCAACTCTGCTTTTTGCAGATGATATGCTTCTGTTGAAAAAAAAAATAATAATAATTTACCGGCATTACCAGATAACTAGCAACCCTTTATTGCTCAGTGGCTGTTTTTTTGTCAATGTCTTTATGTCTCAAAAGTGTTCTCTGTCAATTGACTGTCTGTTGTCGTACTAGAGCGGCTCCAACTACCGGAGACAAATTCCTTGTGTGTTTTTTGGACATACTTGCCAAATAAAGATGATTCTGATTCATCAAGCCATGATCTCCAACTGTCACTGGAGCGGTTCGCAGCTGAGAATGAAGCAGTTGGGATGAAAATCAGCACCTCCAAATCTGAGACCATGGTCCTCAGTCGGAAAAGGGTAGAGTGCCCTCTCCAGGTCGGGAATGAGATCCTGTCCCAAGTGAAGGAGTTCAAGTATTTCAAGGTCTTGTTCATGATGAGGGAAGATCGCTGCAGCATCTGCAGTGATGTGTACTTTGTATCGGTCCATTGTGGTAAAGAAGGAGCTAAGCCGAAAGGCGAATCTCTCAATTTACCGGTCGATCTACGTTCCTACCCTCACCTATGGTCACGAGCTGTGGGTCGTGACCGAAATAACAAGATGGAGGAGTTCAAGTATCTTGGGGTCTTGTTCACAAGTGAGGGAAGAATGGAACAATGGAAAAGAACAAGATCCCGGATACAAGCGGCCGAAATGAGTTTCCTCTGCAGGGTGTCCGGGCTCTCCCTTAGAGATAGGGTGAGAAGCTCGGTCATCCGGGAGGAGCTCAGAGTAGAGCCGCTGCTCCTCCACATCGAGAGGAGCCAGATGAGCTGGCTGGGGCATCTGATTAGGATGCCTGCTGGACGCCTCCCTGGTGAGGTGTTACGAGCACGTCCCACCGGGAGGAGACCCCGGGGACGACACAGGACACGCTGGAGAGACTATGTCTCCCGGCTGGCCTGGGAACGCCTCGGGATCCCCCCGGGAAGAGCTGGATGAAGTCGCTGGGGATAGGGGAGTCCGGGCGTCCCAGCTAAAGCTACTGCCCCTACGACCCGACCTCGGATAAGTGGTAGAAAATGGATGGATGGATGGATGGATGGATGGGATGACGGGTCATCTTATATACACTGAACAAACATATATCAAGGTACATTTTATAGCCCATTTCAATCTAGCACTTCACACTCCTGACCAAGCCATCCTAATCTTAGGGAGACATTATACACTATATATAATAAATCTGTATAGATATATTATATATACTTAACAAAAATATAAATGCAACACTTTTGCTTTTCTCCCATTTTTCGACTCCAAGATGTAAAACTATTTCTACATACACAAAAGGGCATTTCCCTCAAATATTGTTCACAAATCTGTCTAAATCTGTTTTAATGAGCATTTCTCCTTTGTCAAGATAATCCATCCCACCTCACAGGTGTGGCGTATCAAGTTGCTGATTAGAAGGCTTGATTATTCCACAGGTATGCCTTAGGCTGGCCACAATAAAAGGCCACTCTGAAATGTCCAGTTTTATCACACAGCAGAATGCCAAAGATGTTGCAAGTTCTGAGGGAGCGTGCAATTGGCATGCTGGCTACATTAATGTCCACCAGAGCCGTTGCCCGTGAATTGAATGTTCATTTCTCTACCATAAGCTGTCTCTAAACGCGTTTCAGACAATTTGGTAGTACATCCAACCGGCCTCACAACCGCAGAACACATGTAACCACACCAGCCGATGACCTCCACATCCAGCATTTTCACCTCCAAGATGGTCTGAGACCAGACACCCGGACAGCTGCTGCAACAATCGATTTGCATAACCAAAAAATTTCTCCACAAACTGTCAGAAACCGTCTCAGGGAAGCTCATCTGCATGCTCGTCCTGCATTTTATCGATGCCATTTTTAATGCATCACCCCATGTTGCAAGGATCAAAGTTTTAGATCTTCTGAGTCCAGCTCACGAAAAATGGGAGCAAAAACAAAAGTGTTGCATTTATATTTTTGTTCAGTATATATACATCTAGCGGCACGGTGGCCGACTGGTTAGAGCATCAGCTTCACAGTTCTGAGGACCCGGGTTCAATCCCCGGCCCCACCTGTGTGGAGTTTGCATGTTCTCCCCCTGCCTGCGTGGGTTTTCTCCGGGCACTCCGGTTTCCTCCCACATCCCAAAAACATGCATTAATTGGAGACTCTAAATTGCCCGTAGGTGTGAATGTGAGTGCGAATGGTTGTTTGTTTCTATGTGCCCTCCGATTGGCTGGCAACCAGTTCAGGGTGTACCCCGCCTCCTGCCCGATGACAGCTGGGATAGGCTCCAGCACGCCCGCGACCCTAGTGAGGAGAAGCGGCTCAGAAAATGGATGGATGGATGGATTCCCTTTCAGCTCACGTTCCCTATTAGTGGGCCAACAGTCCAAAGTTTGGTGAATTCTGTCTCACAATGATAATGAGACTCCACGTTGATGGACCTGTGACACTGCTCTGAACGCTTGACCGTCCCGAGCCACAAGACGCCACGGTATCGCTCCAGCACGCCCGCGACCCAAGTGAGGAGAAGCGGCTCAGAAAATGGATGGATGGATGGATATATATACATCTATAAAATGTACTAGACTATTTATGCTCTAAAATAACATAATCAAAATAATGAGCAGGTCATTGTTTTGAATTCCTGCAAACTTGAATCTTGCATACACATTGAATCATCTATAAGTGAACAAAATTGATGGCATGCTGTTAAGATGTTCATGTAGTTTTACACAAACGCACACACATGTACACACACACACACCTACACACTTGCCACTTATCAAAGAGGGAGTACATAACAATGTCTGGATGACTTAATGAGCTTGAGCTTCAAGGTAGCGGCCTGTTTGAGCAGGGAGCAGCAGCAGCACAGGCTCTCTCAGTGTGGATGGATGGTGCTGTTTGATGGCTTGTTATCCAAGTGTGTTACTCCAAGGTCGCTGTGTTATTGCATCTAGTATAATTATGTGAAGTCAAAACCAGAGTCATTTCACATTTGAATTCATTAAGATTGTCAGGGACCCTTGCCCTCAGCTATACAATTAAAGGACAGAAAATTCCCTGCAAAGAATGAAGTTTACATTTCTGTGGTTAAAGCATCTGAATTCTTTTGTATGCAAGTCTGTGTGCTCATGTTGGGGGGGGGGGGGGGGGGAGTATGTGAAGAATGATCGTATGTGTTTACATATTTTTAGATGAAAATCATTATAAATCCTTCACTAACTTAATTTAAATGAGAATTTTATTAAGAAAAGGATCATTCAAATTAATGGCCCAGAAATAAAAGATCTTTCATCAAATGTGTGAAATGACTGTACTGCATCAGTCACTTCTTGCAGATGGATGAGTCTTTTTCTGCATCAACCTCAGATTAATCCTCATCTGCAGGCTTGTCTTTCACTCATTCATCGGATCATTTAGTACAAACATAGATAACAAATTCCACAATAGTGGAGAAAACACACATTTGTGTACTCCATTGAGACAGATATTTGTGTGCTTGAAACGTGAGCTTAATTGCTTAAGTGTAAACACTGTTTTTTTTTTCTTTGTCCTACAATCCGCAACTGGAGCAAACATGAAGTAATGATCTCAAGTGTATTACATTTTAATTATGTTATTACCCCATATGAGTACAATTAGTTAATCTGAAAGCGTTGATCATTTCTAATGGCGTAGCTCTGTTTAATAGCAGGATTCTGGCGCTGCAGGAAAAACATCTTCTATCAGGTGGATGACATTTAAAACCATAAACTATTTATAACTTAGATTGTGTGTGCAATTTACCAGAAAAGCCAAAAAACTTAGGATAGACTTTGCAAGGAACGCTGAACTAATTTTCTAGTCCTTGTGCTACTTTCTTTATTGAAAATGTGAAATATTAAGTCACTCTCAAACTAATTTTAGGTTGAGCCGCATAATTTTGGAACAACAATCATTCCTGCAGAGAAGCTTTTGGTCAGGATATTCTGTTTTAGTACCTCTTCTGATGTCAGAAAACTAAGTTTATTGCGATCAAGTGATGTATAGCTTTCGTGATACCTCTCACATGACAGCAATATCCTTTGACAGGTTCGCGCTTATCGGGACACCTATAATGATATCCGATGAGGCAACTTGTAATTGGACAGGTGAAACAGTATCTCATCCTGACAAAAGGACAATGGCAACAGGGTGAACATTTATAACAAGGAAAATTGGATTAAGGTGCATCTATTTTATCATGATAAGGGAAATAAAACATGCCTTAATATTAACAAAGTCTGTTCAAATGGTATTTTACTAGACTCTATTCCATTTCTGGAAGTGAATAATGTGTCAATATGGTGGTTGAGTTGTGTTAAAGGGTTATGGTAAGGGCTTCGAGTTTAAATAAAAATGGAACAGAAATAAGCTTTCTTAATGTATATACAGTACACATATGGAAATCATCTCTTTTTTTCCAGCAGTATGACAGAGACATCGCATGACTCTGGTTATGGTTACAACACCAGCAAAAACATGGCACATGACATTTGTATATTCGTCCATCCATTTCCCGTACCGCTTGTCCTCACTAGGGTCACGAGCGTGGGGGAGCCTATCCCAGCGGACTCTGGGCGAGAGGCGCGGTACAACCTGGACTGGTTGTCAGCCAATCGCATGGCACAAATTCTGAAGGTAAGTACTTTATTTGAACACGTAATACTTTCTTTTTATTAACTTCCTCTTAATTTGAAATTCACAGCCCTACTTTTATTTAGTAAATGAGAAAACACAAACATCATATGTTTGATGAACATTTGTTGTGAATGTGAACAAAAACATTTTAAAAAGGTAATATTTTTCGAATGTGATTACGAAAAAAAATAAATCTGAAAGCAGAAGCAAATTTATATATGCAATGTATTAAATATGTCATTCACACCCGTTTAACCTCTGCATTACTTTGTTTGTTTGTGTGAGTGAGCAGAATTTTTGTATTTATTTTTTTTAACCGGTCCTGTTCAGCTGCATGGCCTTGCAGAATGGCAGATCTGTATGCCTTTTTGCTGGAACAGTATATATATATATATATATATATATATATATATATATATATATATATATATATATATATATATATATATAGACAGACAAAGCACGGCTCAAAGACCCCTAATGATGACGACAAACAATGGACTTCGTTTTCCCTTGCCCGGACGCGGGCCACCGGGGCCCCCCACTGGAGCCAGGCCTGGTGGTGGGGCTCGAAGGCGAGCGCCTGGTGGCCGGGCCTGCACCCATGGGGCCCGGCCGGGCACAGCCCGAAAGGGTAACGTGGGTCCCCCTTCCCATGGGCTCACCACCTGTGGGAGGGGCCATAGGGGTCGGGTGCAGTGTGAGCTGGGCGGTGGCCGAAGGCGGGGACCTTGGCGATCCGATCCCCGGCTACAGAAGCTGGCTCTAGGGACGTGGAATGTCACCTCTCTGGCAGGGAAGGAGCCCGAGCTGGTGTGTGAGGTCGAGAAGTTCCGACTCGATATAGTCGGACTCGCCTCCACACACACCTGGGGCTCTGGTACCAGTCCTCTCGAGAGGGGTTGGACTCTCTTCCACTCTGGAGTTGCCCATGGTGAGAGGCGCCGAGCAGGTGTGGGTATAATTATTGCCCCCCGGCTCGGCGCCAGTACGTTGGGGTTCACCCCGGTGGACGAGAGGGTAGCCTCCCTCCGCCTTCGGGTGGGGGGACGGGTCCTGACTGTTGTTTGTGCCTATGCACCAAACAGCAGTTCAGAGTACCCACCCTTTTTGGAGTCCTTGGAGGGGGTGCTGGAGAGCGCTCCCGCTGGGGACTCCATTGTTCTGTTGGGGGACTTCAATGCTCACGTGGGCAATGACAGTGAGACCTGGAAGGGCGCGATTGGGAGGAACGGCCCCCCCGATCAGAACCCAAGCGGTGTTCTGTTATTGGACTTCTGTGCTCGTCACGGATTGTCCATAACGAACACCATGTTCAAGCATAAGGGTGTCCACACGTGCACTTGGCACCAGGACACTCTAGGTCGCAGTTCGATGATCGACTTTGTGGTCGTGTCATCGGACTTGCGGCCGCATGTCTTGGACACTCGGGTGAAGAGAGGGGCGGAGCTGTCAACTGATCACCACCTGGTGGTGAGTTGGCTCCGATGGTGGGGGAAGATGCCGGTCCGACGTGGCAGGCCCAAACGTATTGTGAGGGTCTGCTGGGAACGTCTGGCAGAATCCCCTGTCAGAAGGAGTTTCAACTCCCACCTCCGACAGAACTTTGCTCATGTTCCGGGGGAGGCGGGGGACATCGAGTCCGAGTGGACCATGTTCCGCGCCTCCATTGCTGAGGCGGCCGACCGGAGCTGTGGCCGTAAGGTGGTCGGTGCCTGTCGTGGCGGCAATCCCCGAACACGTTGGTGGACACCAACGGTGAGGGATGCCGTCAAGCTGAAGAAGGAGTCCTATCGGGCCTTTTTGGCCTGTGGGACTCCTGAGGCAGCTGATGGGTACCGGCTGGCCAAGCGGAATGCAGCTCTGGTGGTCGCTGAAGCAAAAACCCGGGCATGGGAGGAGTTCGGTGAGGCCATGGAGAAAGACTTCCGGACGGCTTCGAGGAAATTCTGGTCCACCATCCGACGTCTCAGGAGAGGAAAGCAGTGCACCACCAACACTGTGTATAGTGGGGATGGGGCGCTGCTGACCTCGACTCGGGACGTTGTGAGTCGGTGGGGAGAATACTTCGAAGACCTCCTCAATTCCACCGACACGCCTTCCAATGGGGAAGCAGAGTGTGGGTTCTCTGAGGCGGGCTCTCCTATCTCTGGGTTTGAGGTCACCGAGGTAGTTAAAAAGCTCCTCGGTGGCAGGGCCCCGGGGGTGGATGAGATTCGCCCGGAGTTCCTAAAGGCTCTGGATGTTGTGGGGCTGTCCTGGTTGACACGCCTCTGCAACATCGCGTGGACATCGGGGACAGTGCCTCTGGATTGGCAGACTGGGGTGGTGGTCCCCCTTTTTAAGAAGGGGGACCGGAGGGTGTGTTCCAACTACAGGGGGATCACACTGCTCAGCCTCCCTGGTAAGGTCTATTCAGGGGTGCTGGAGAGGAGGGTCCGTCGGGAAGTCGAATCTCAGATTCAGGAGGAGCAGTGTGGTTTTCGTCCTGGCCGTGGAACAGTGGACCAGCTCTACACCCTCGGCAGGGTCCTCGAGGGTGCATGGGAGTTCGCCCAACCAGTCTACATGTGTTTTGTGGACTTGGAGAAGGCGTTCGACCGTGTCCCTCGGGGAGTCCTGTGGAGAGTGCTTCGGGAGTATGGGGTACCGAACCCCCTGATACGGGCTGTTCGGTCCCTGTACGACCGGAGTCAGAGTTTGGTCCGCATATCCGGCAGTAAGTCGGACTCGTTCCCGGTGAGGGTTGGACTCCGCCAAGGCTGCCCTTTGTCGCCGATTCTGTTCATAACTTTTATGGACAGAATTTCTAGGCGCAGCCGAGGCGTAGAGGGGGTCCGGTTTGGTGGCCTCAGTATTGCATCTCTGCTTTTTGCAGATGATGTGGTTCTGTTGGCTTCATCAAGCCGTGACCTCCAACTCTCATTGGAGCAGTTCGCAGCCGAGTGGGAAGCGGCTGGGATGAGAATCAGCACCTCCAAATCTGAGACCATGGTCCTCAGTCGGGAAAGGGTGGCATGCCATCTCCAGGTCGGGGATGAGATCCTGCCCCAAGTGGAGGAATTCAAGTATCTTGGGGTCTTGTTCACGAGTGAGGGAAGAATGGAACGGGAGATCGACAGGCGGATCGGTGCAGCGTCTGCAGTGATGCGGACTTTGTATCGGTCCGTTGTGGTAAAGAAAGAGCTAAGCCGAAAGGCGAAGCTCTCAATTTACCGGTCGATCTTCCTTCCTACCCTCACCTATGGTCATGAGCTGTGGGTCGTGACCGAAAGAACAAGATCCCGGATACAAGCGGCCGAAATGAGTTTCCTCCGCAGGGTGTCCGGGCTCTCTCTTAGAGATAGGGTGAGAAGCTCGGTCATCCGGGAGGATCTCAGAGTAGAGCCGCTACTCCTCCGCATTGAGAGGAGCCAGATGAGGTGGCTGGGGCATCTGATTCGGATGCCTCCCGGACGCCTCCCTGGTGAGGTGTTCCGGGCATGTCCCACCGGGAGGAGACCCCGGGGACGACCCAGGACGCGCTGGAGAGACTACATCCTTCGGCTGGCCTGGGAACGCCTCGGGATCCCCCCGGAAGAGCTGGATGAAGTGGCTGGGGAGAGGGTAGTCTGGGCGTCCCTGCTGAAGCTACTGCCCCCGCGACCCAACCCGGATAAGCGGTAGAGAATGGATGGATGGATGGATATAGATATAGATATATATATATATATATATACAACCCCAATTAGGATGAAGTTGGGACGTTGTGTTAAACATAAATAGAGACAGAATACAATGCTTTTCAAATCATGTTCAACCTATATTTAATTGAATACACTACAAAGACAGGAAATTGAATGTTCAAACTGATAAACTTGATTGTTTTTAGCAAATAATCATTAACTTAGAATTTTATGGCTGCAACACGTTCCAAAAAAGCTGGGACAGGTGGCAAAAAAGACTGAGAAAGTTGAACAATGCTCATCAAACACCTGTTTGGAACATCCCACAGGTGAACAGGCTAATTGGGAACAGGTGGGTGCCATGATTGGGTATAAAAGGAGCTTCCCTGAATTGCTCAGTCATTCACAAGCAAAGATGGGGCGAGTGTGTGAGAAAATAGTCAAACAGTTTAAGGACAATGTTCCTCAACGTACAATTGCAAGGAATTTAGGGATTTCATCATCCATAATATCATCAAAAGGTTCAGAGAATCTGGAGAAATCGCTGCACGTAAGCGGCAAGGCCAAAAACCAACATTGAATGCCCATGACCTTCGATCCCTCAGGCGACACTGCATCAAAAACCGACATCAATGTGTAAAGGATATCATCACATGGGCTCAGGAACACTTCAGAAAAGCAATGTCAGTAAATACAGTTCGGCGCTATATCAGGAAGTGCAACTTGAAACTCTACAATGCAAAGCAAAAGCCATTTATCAACAACACCCAGAAATGCCGACGGCTTCTCTGGGCCCGGGCTCATCTAAGATGGACTGATGCAAAGTGGAAAGATGTTCTGTTCTCCGACGAGTCCACATTTCAAATTGTTTTTAGAAATTGTGGACATCGTGTCCTCATGGCCAAAGAGGAAAAGAACCATCCGGACTGTTATGGACGCAAAGTTCAAAAGCCAGCATCTGTGATGGTATGGGGCTGTGTTAGTGCCAATGGCATGGGTAACTTGCACATCTGTGAAGGCACCATTAATGCTGAAAGGTACAAACATGTTTTGGAGAAATATATGCTGCCATCCAAGCGACATCCTTTTTTAGCAAGACAATGCCAAACCACATTCCACAAACCACATGTTACTTCAACAATTAGTGTCCTCAGTTCCCAAACGTTTATTGAATGTTGTTCAAAGAAAAGGTGCTGTAACACAGTGGTAAACATGACCCTGTCCCAGCTTTTTTGGAACGTGTTGCAGCCATAAAATTCTAAGTTAATGATTATTTGCTATAAACAATCAAGTTTATCAGTTTGAACATTAAATATCTTGTCTTTGTAGTGTAGGTTGAACATGATTTGCAAATCATTGTATTCAGGTTTTATTTATGATTAACACAACGTCCCAACTTCATTGGAATTGGGGTTGTGTATATATATATCCATCCATCCATCTTGCGTACTGCTTATCCTCACTAGGGTCGCGGGGGTGCTGGAGCCTATCCCAGCTATCATCGGGCAGGAGGCGGGGTACACCCCGAACTGGTTACCAGCCAATCGCAGGGCACATACAAACAAACAACCATTCGCACTCACATTCACACCTACGGGCAATTTTAAGAGTCTCCAATTCATGCATGTTTTTGGGATGTGGGAGGAAACCGGAGCGCCCGGAGAAAACCCACGCAGGCACGGGGAGAACATGGAAACTCCACCCAGGCGGGGCCGGGGATTGAACCCCGGTCCTCAGAACTGTGAGGCTGGCGCTCTAACCAGTTTTCTCACCGTGCCGCCTATATATATATTTATATATGGTCGTCCCAAACATCTTCCATTTAAAGATTATGGAGACCTTTGTGCTCTGAGGAACCTTAAATGCAGCAGATTTGTTTTGTAACCGTGGCCAGATCTGTGTCTTGTCACAATTCTGTCTCTGAGCTCTTCAGGCAGTTCCTTTGACCTTATGATTCTCATTTGTTCTGACATGCACTGTGAGCTGTAAGGTCTTAAAAAGACAGGTGTGTGGCTTTCCTAATCATGTCCAATCAGTATAATCAAACACAGCCTAGAACCATATCAAGGATGATCAAAAGAAATGGACAGCACCCGAGTTAAATATATGAGTCTCACTGCAAAGGGTCAGAATACTGTTTTCAGTTTTTCTTTTTAAATAAACCTGCAAAAATTTCAACAATTCCGTTTTTATCTGTCAATATGGGGTCCTGTGTGTACATTGAGGAAAAAAAATAACTTAAATTATTTTAGCAAATGGCTGCAATATAAAAAAGAGTGAAAGATTTAAGTGGGTTTGAATACTTTCCATACCCACTGTATATGCAGTCATATTGGAATGAAAGTGTTGGCTACACTTTTTTCATAACCTCTAGGTGGCGGTGGCATATTGGAATGAAAGTGTACAGCGTTTTCATAACCTCTAGATGGCAGCATACATTTATATAATGTTAATGTTTTTTTCAATTTTCCCCTATACCTACAGTATGTATAATGCACACTATTGACTTTTGACAATTTTGCGGGGTAAAAAATGCGCAATATACACGAGAAATTACAGTAAGTCTTTTTTTTAGATGCCTATTTCCGAAAATGTGTATGTTAGCCGGCCATTCTGAGTTTCCCCAGATTCTGACGTAACACTGGAGCTAATTTACATAATACAGCTCCCATGCCAAGTTTCTCCACCCATGACTTGGCAGCTAGCCTAGGCAAAGAAATCTGCCATTGTCAATCTACATGGTAGCACTATCTGTCATGAGTGTGTGTTCCGGGTTTTGTCTTCCCCCTGTTTCACACACACCTGCTCCTGTGAGCATCTTCACCACCTGTGCCTCGTTCACCCTAATTACCCCTTGTATTTAACCTCGTGTCTCATTCCCTCTCGTTGCCAGTTCGTTGTACCTTGTCGTCGCGTTCCAGCATTCCTTGTTTCCACGTCACAGACTCACAGTAAGATTTGACCCTGTTCCGATTATCAACCTCGCCTCTTTGCCTCATGTATTTGGATACTGTTGCCTTTCTTGGATTGCCTGCCTGTGTACCGACCTATGCCCATATATTAAACCTCTCTTTTTGGAAACTGTCCATTTGTTTTGGAGTCGTGCATTTTTGAGTCCTATCCTCTGTTCCGTTCATGACACTATCAAACCTTTGCCTTTGCCTAAAGTGAGAATGAAAATGATGCTTTTTCTTCATCTACATGGAGACTCATATTTCTCTTCTCATTTGAGAATAACTGCTTGCCAAGTAGCAATGCACTAGCTTTGTCCCCCATTGTCATGGAAACAAAAGCTATACTTGCCATTGTACAGGTAGTCGGGGTGAGCAGTGGCTCATTTGCAGGAAACAGAACCCCCACAAAAAGAGACATTTCAACCAGGGTTACAAGTGGACGCTAAGTGTGTTGTAATTCTTCATCATTTGTCTATTTTGAGCAAAGTCTTAATACAAGGTCTTCATCCCTTTTATTAAGACACTTGTTTAAGTTATGAAAAAATGCATAACCTTTGCTTTAAAGGCTATATTTGTTTTAAAGCAACATTTTAACGAGTGATAAATTTAAAATTTACAAAGCCACGACTTTTTAAATCACAGGTTCATCAAACTAAGGTGCTTCATGCACGAGTGGTTCATGAGCATGAGGGCTGTGATTATTGAGCTGTTTTGTTTTTCTGATGATTAGGTCTAAGCATTTGCTTCATATGGGATATGGTTATGTATTAATAAATGATAGTAAAAACCTTTGCTCTCAGGATAATGTAATGCAGTTCTTGACTACTACCGAAATAATAATGGATATGCGTAATTGATAGCAACACTGTAGATGAATTTCTCTCTGACAGTCTAAATAAAAATTGAGCTTCATTACCTTTGTCAAAGCAGAGGTTTTCATACAGCTGTAATATTGGATCTCATTAGATTGTTCGGATACAGGACAGTACAGTACAAATCAGAATAAATGACTCCATCTTATTTTCTACTCTATATTTCTCTTAAAACTGCCCACTAATCAGATTCCCTTGTGGTGGCATTTCTTTTCGGCTGCCTCATTTTTATCACTTTGCAAACTGATTACTTTTTTGCAAGAAGAGTAAGCAACACATTTCAGAAATGCCATGCATTAATAATATCATAGTCGATTGAACAGTGGATTTTATTCAAACAGCAAATCATGTTCACTGTTCTATAACTTAAAAGCTCTTTAGTTACTTACTGTCTCATTGTCTGTGAGTTAAAGCCTTCATAGTTTGATGGGAACAAAATCCCTCAAGCCTTTTTCTATAGTGCTTGTCCTCATAAGGGTTGTGGGTGAGCTGGAGCCTATACAGGTACAAGTCAACTTTGTTCGAGAGGCGGGCTACACCCTGGACTGGTCCCCAAATAATTGTAGGGCACATACAGACAAATAACCAGTCACACTCACATTCACACCTATGGGCAATAGGTGCCCAAAGAGCCCGCAAACTCTAATTCAAACCCGTTTCCTCTGGAATGTGAGGCAGACACACTAACCACCCACCCAGAGGGAATACTTTTTCAACAAAATTTTAAGATTTCATTTCAAATGTAGCAACGTGGAATGATCTTACATTTAGCTTTAATGAAGGCATTGATTAAACTGGCAGTGTTGCATTGGTAGGCTTCCAATGAATAAAAATGTTTTTCTGGCATACATTACAGTCTTGTATTTCAGTTTATTTAACAATCAAGGCTACTGTACATCTGCTTTCCATTTATGCACATTATATACATATTAAATATTTGAATAAATAAAAAAGCCGGTGTCAAAAGGGTTTATTGATTTAAGTGGATTCAGAGAATAATGACAAATAACATTTATTACAACTGTGAAACAGGAAGAACGTTGAAAAGAATGTCGTCTTTAGACGATTGCATCTGGCTCGCAGATGAATCTTATCTGACAATTCTTAACACGATAAATAATAAATAATTCCACTGATATTTTAAAGTAAAACATGACAGAAATCTTTGTGTTAAAAATAACGTTCAAAATATAAACCATTCTCATGCATTTGCATCCATCCATCCATTTTCTACCGCAATGCGGGTGGCTGGAGCCAATGTCAGCTCTTTCCAGGTCAGACTATTTTAACTGGATAAAGCGGTAGCCTACCCGGGTCATTGTGAGATCAATAAGTAAGACACAGGTCAACAAGAGGGGAAAAAATATTCAAGTCTTTCATCGAGTTCACTAAAGAAAAAAACTCAACACGTATCAACCAGGCTATAAAGCCATCAGCAAAACCATGCAGCACCAGAAGTAGCATTCATGGTAAAAATATTTTATTTATTAATGATTAGCTTCAGGACAAAAACATTATTAAAAGAAATACTCCATTCAGAGACTCATTATATTCTAAAATTGTTGGTCTTGCTTAAAATTGCATGCTTTTAGTTGTTTTCAAGTGTTAAAAAAAATATTATATGACTCTCACGGGAATACATTTTAAAATATGTGGCTTTCATGGCTTTCTTAGCCAAAAAGGTTCCTGACCCCTGGCTTTAAGTTTTAACAGTATATATTTTTCTGCATCACTGTCATTGGTGTGTGTTCCGGTTTTTGTCTTCCCCCTGTTTCACACACACCGGCTCCTGAGAGCATCTTTACCACCTGTGCCTCGTTCACCCTAATTACCCCTTGCATTTAACCTCGTGCCTCATTCTTTCTCATCGCCAGTTTGTTGTACCTTGTCGTCACGTTCCAGCATTCCTTGTTTCCACGTCAAAGACTCACAGTAAGACTAGACCCTGTTCCGATTATCGACCTTGCCTTTTTGCCTCATGTTTTTGGATACTGTTGCCTTTTTTGGATTGCCTGCCTGTGTAACGACCTCTGCCCGTATATTAAACCTCTCTTTTTTGAAACTGTCCATTTGTTTTGGAGTCGTGCATTTTTGGATCCTATCGTCCGTTCCGTTCATGACAATCACAGAATGTGGACCTGCAGTAGATATCGTTTGCCAGATAAATTGAATTGAGACATATAAAAGAATATCGACAGCATGGAAAAACAAATGCAACTGAATAGATGTGGCAGGAGCACTCTAGATGAAAAGAGAGACTCTCATTGTTGAACATTAAACTTGGCTTCTTTGATTTCGAGGTTTCCCCTGGTGATTTTTTTTGCCACATGCATGATGTAACACACTCCGGTTTCCTCCCACATCCCAAAAACATGCATTAATTGGAGACTCTAAATTGCCCGTACGCATGACTGTGAGTGCGAATGGTTGTTTGTTTCTATGTGCCCTGCGATTGTGCCCAGTTCAGGGTGTACCCCGCCTCCTGCCCGATGACAGCTGGGATAGGCTCCAGCACGCCCGCGACCCTAGTGAGGAGAAGCGGCTCGGAAAATGGAAAGCATGATGTAACACTGCTCCTGTGATGTGCATAATTTTACAGAACTGTGTTTCAATCTCATTATATTACATGGATTGTTTAGTAAATGTCGATGAAATCTCACAACTATCAGATGTGATAAGAATTCTGTCATGACTGTTTAATTTGGGTGCATTTGCTTGCTGATTATTAAACAACAATTTTGTTTGTTTGTTTGTTTTACAAGTTCAAGCATGTGATTGTTTGGTTTGTTTTGCTGATTTTTTTTTTTCAAAAGTTATCAAATGGCAGACCCGTTCCCAAATCAAAGGGATTCCACAATCATCATTCTGTTTGTAACATCCCTTTTGGGCCAGGACACAATCTACAAATGTTTGATAAGCAGCCTCTTGCTGAAGCCAGTCAGGAGAAGAATGAAGAAAACGGTTCCTTTTACAAAAGCCTTCTGTGCTCATCTTTTATTTAAGAACTATTGATGAGTTCTTTGAAACCTGCTGCTTGTGAGCGTCCATGCCAATCTCTCTTTACAAGCTTCAACGCATCTAAACTACACCTGACACTTGCAGCTACAGCCTAAATCTACTCAGGAGATGCTGGTTGTGCTGTATTTGAGTGGCCACAGTGTTGTAGTATAGCTTGTAGCCTAACAAGAAGGATTTGTGATGCTATACAATGTACTGTAAAGTCCCAAAGCCAGCTACTTTACAAGGTTTGTAAAAAGGCCAACGTGATTGCCTTAACCAAGTCTCAGTCATTTACACTAATCAAACAAGTAATTTCTTCAGTTTATACCTTTTGAGCATTTTTAGATCCAGATTGTTAGATTCAACCTGAATGTTTTATATATATATATATATAGATAGATAGATAGATAGATATATAGATATATAGTGTGGTCTGCGGTTGTGAGGCCGGTTGGATGTACTGCCAAATTGTCTGAAACGCGTTTGGAGACTGCTTATGGTAGAGAAATGAACATTCAATTCACGGGCAACGGCTCTGGTGGACATTTCTGCAGTCAACATGCCAATTGCACGCTCCCTCAGAACGTGCGACCCCTGTGGCATTGTGCTGTGTGATAAAACTGCACATTTCAGAGTGGCCTTTTATTGAGGCCAGCCTAAGGCACACTTGTGCAATAATCATCCTGCCTAATCAGCATCTTGATCTGCCACACCTGTGAGGTGGGATGGATTATCCCAACAAAGGAGAAATGCTTACTAACACAGATTTAGACGGATTTGTGGACAATATTTGAGGGAAATGCCCATTTGTGTATATAGAAAAAGTTTTAGATCTTGGAGTCCAGCTCACGGAAAATGGGAGAAAAGCAAAAGTGTTGCGTTTATATTTTTGTTCAGTATATATAATATATCGATATAGATATAATGAAAATGTGAAAAATGCATACTCCATTGACAAAGATCAGGAAATGCTATGCTGCCAAGAAAGTCATTCTAAACTTAGGATGGGCATTGATGGAACAGGGGGAAATGATCTATTTATTGAATATAACTTCTATTGGGATGTGAATATTCTGAAATGCTTGCAATGTAATATTTTAACAACAAATATACAGCACCCCTTGCTTTAAAAATGGTTTGTTCCACCTGATTCCTCCCACCTCTCCCCGACTGGGCTCTGTACGTGCTAACTGTCGCAGAAGTGTGGACTCGAGTCACATGACTTGGACTGGAGTCAGACTCGAGGGATAAATTTGATGACTTTAGACTGGACTTGACAGTATATTAAAAGACTTGCGACCCGACTTGGACTTGAACAGCAATGAATCATGACTTCACACAGACTTGAGCCTATGGACTTGAAAAGACTTGCCACTTTTACCAAAGTGTTGAGAAACGAACACTCTGTGGCTCTTTCTCAACAGCTCAAAATACCAATATTTATTTTATTACAGACATTTCAGAATGATGTAACCATGAAGTTGATATGCTCAGCAGGTAGACGTGTCCCACCATACCAAAATATAAGTAGAGCTTATTTCTTTTAACACTTAATCCCCTGTTGTCCCCATTAATCTACCATGTATGTTTTTGGAATGCGGGAGAAAAACGGAGTACCCGGAGAAAACCCACACAGGCACGGGGAGAACATGCAAAATCTACACAGGCAAGGCCGGATCCTCAGAGCTGTGCGGCAGATGTGCTGACCAGTCGCCCACTGTGCTGCCTGAAATCTATTCATTTTTGTTTCATTTATTTTTATTTGTGTTTTAAATTGCCTAAAATGTTTGTAGACATGAAAATGCACTTTCCTGCTATATGCACAATATGAATTTAAGAAAAATACTGTTGACTATTTAAAAGAGGGAACCAATTGGTATTTTATTATTAAGTGAAATTGTTATGATCTGTGCCTT
This sequence comes from Phyllopteryx taeniolatus, assembly GCF_024500385.1. Taxonomy (NCBI): domain Eukaryota; kingdom Metazoa; phylum Chordata; class Actinopteri; order Syngnathiformes; family Syngnathidae; genus Phyllopteryx; species Phyllopteryx taeniolatus. The sequence goes on from NC_084504.1 coordinate 2,832,306, forward strand.
GCAGTTCCTTTTTTGGCGCTTGGGTGGCACTTTGGGCGGCACGGTGGCCGACTGGTTAGAGCGTCAGCCTCACAGTTCTGAGGACCCGGGTTCAATCCCCGGCCCCGCCTGTGTGGAGTTTGCATGTTCTCCCCGTGCCTGCGTGGGTTTTCTCCGGGCACTCCGGTTTCCTCCCACATCCCAAAAACATGCATGAATTGGAGACTCTAAATTGCCTGTAGGCATGACTGTGAGTGCGAATGGTTGTTTGTTCCTATGTGCCCTGCAATTGGCTGGCAACCAGTTCAGGGTGTACCCCGCCTCCTGCCCGATGACAGCTGGGGTAGGCTCCAGCACGCCCGCGACCCTAGTGAGGAGAAGCGGCTCAGAAAATGGATGGATGGATGGAGGGTGGCACTTTGTGCCTCGCTTTCCCCCCTCTCTCTCTCTCTCTCTCTCTCGCTCTCTCTCCAGCAATGACCACCTCCTCGCTCGCGCACCTGTTTCCAATCAGCACTCATCAACTGCCTGTATTTAAGCCTGCCTGACCCAGGGATCTAGCGCAAGGGTATTAGCACTTGTTTGTGGACTCTCGTGATTCCTACTTTTGTGTGTAAGTTGATTATCTGTAGTGATGGTGAGATGAAGCCCCATGAAGCATCGATACTTTCAGTCAACTGTGCCGGCACATGTACCGACACTTCATTTGGAATCATTTACTCTATGGCGCCATCAAGAGGTCAATAAAATGTACTACAATCTAGTTGCCACCTACAAAACAAGTGATAGGACCACAGTGAAACACAGTATTTGAAATAGGAATGCTTGTAATTAAATAAAGAAAATTAAAACAGCAATATCTTTCATTGGTTTTTATTTTTTAAAAAGTAGTTTCTCTAAAGAGCCAGGACTAAGGCGGTTCCGCTTTTTAATGTAATAATTTCTTTGCTTTCTCCAGTACTGCAGTGGGTCTATGTTTGGTTCTGCCAGGTATTTCTGTACTTCGATTGATGCATTTACTGTCAGTGATGTAGATGTGGGAGTTACACTTTGCTGAATGGATCTGTCTCAGCGATGCCACAGTTTGCTTCCTGAGAGAGAAAAACAGTCACTATATTGAAAAATAAATGCTCATGTACCATATACATTACCTTGTGTTTGTGACTGTGAAACTTCAGATGGCAATGATGAAGCTGAAGTGGAGGCTGAAGCGCGTCTTATAGCTAAAGCACATTCAGAGGTCAGTCGTCTTTCTGCCTCAGCAGCTTTGTGTGGACTGAATCTTGGATCCAGTATAGTGCTGAGAGATAAAATACTTTGAGATTGCAACTTGAAGAGTTTTTCTTTTAGCTGTTTTTTTAGACACCCCACTAATGCCATGCCCTCTGGAGTTTTTCTTTTAGCTGTTTTTTTAGACACCCCACTAATGCCATGCCCTCTGGAGTGTGTCCACATTTATTTCCTCTTCTTCCAGAGCATGATGGAGCATGGCCAGCATAGGGATGACTTTAGACCCGGACACACGCTTTTCCTCTGATAACTCATTTGTTGCATCATTGAACGGTCCCAGAACCTTTAAAGAATCTGGAATTATGTTGAGATGCTGGGAAGAAAGAGGAGCAATGTCAGTATTCAAGCCAGCCAGGACTGCACCAACTGGTTCCCTTTCGTGAAAAAAGTCTCTGGAGCATATTACTATTCCAACGTTGTCTCCACCTCCTGGATCAGTTTGAGAACAGGCCGACCCATTTGCAGTTGAACCTGCGATAGTTTCTCCTTCAAGTACAGCAAATTATTCTTATTTATCCATACGTGTGTGTGTGTGTGTGTGTGTGTGTGTGTGTGTGTGTGTGTGTGTGTGTGAGAGGGAGAGAGAGAGACAAAGATGGAAAAAAAAAAAATGTTTACCTTTGCAGTTGTGCTGCTCTTGAAATATCCAACAATTTTCCTGCTTTTGTCTCTTCTTTCTGATATTTCTTTATTAGAATTAAGTGCTTTTTTGACAATCAGATTTAATGAATGTGCCACACTGATGACATGGCGAACTCTCATTTCTTTAGTGCATGCACCCATATTGGCAGCTCCATCCGTGACTAGGCAGGTGACCTTGTTACTGATGCCCCACTGTACAAGAAGGTATTTTTTTACACTTGCCAAATTTAAGGCAGTGTGTGATTGTGGAAAGTGCGTAACACCTAACACAACAGACTGTAACATGATATTTTCATCGACAAAGTGGCCAGTGGCGGCAAGGAATGCATCGGTGTTGATCCATATCTGAAGTAAGGCTCACTGATGATGCTTTCATTACATTGGATTTAGCCTTCCTTCGAATCATCATATTTTTTTTCTACCATCGCTTTCAGGGCCTAAATACAAGATGAAAATCAAAGCAATAAATACAATTCACAAGCAATAGTAGAACCACTTGTACTCTTCTTCTTCTTTTCCTTTCGTAAAGCTTGTCCCTTTACAGGTTGCCACAGCGCGTCATCCTTTTCCGTGTAAGCCTATCTCCTGCATCCTCCTCTCGAACACCAATTGCCCTCATGTCTTCCCTCACGACATCCATCAACCTTCTTTTTGGTCTTCCTCTTGCTCTCTTGCCTGGCAGTGTCTCACCACTGTTTTATAAACTTTGCCCTTCATCCTAGCAGAGACTCTTCTGTCCCATAACACACCTGACACCTTCCTCCACCTGTTCTAACCTGCTTGGACCCGTTTCTTCACTTCCTGACCACACTCACCATTGCTCTGGACGGTTGACCCCAAGTATTTAAAGTCCTCCACCCTTGCTATCTCTTCTCCCTGTAGCCTCACTCTTCCCCCACCACCCCTCTCATTCATGCACATATATTCCGTTTTACTTCGGCTAATCTTCATTCCTCTGCTTTCCAGTGCATGCCTCCATCTTTCTAACTGTTCCTACACCTGCTCCCTGCTTTCACTGCAGATCACAATGTCATCTGCAGACATCATGATCCACGGGGATTCCAGTCTAACCTCATCTGTCAGCCTATCCATCACCACTGCAAACAGGAAGGGGCTCAGGGCTAATCCCTGATGCAGTCCCACCTCCACCTTAAATTTGTCTGTCACGCCTACAGCACACCTCACTGCTGTCCTGCTGCCGTCGTGCATGTCCTGTATTATTCTAACATACTTCTCTGTCACTCCAGACTTCCGCATGCAGTACCACAGTTCCTCTCTGGGTACTCTGTTATAGGCTTTTTCTAGATCTACAAAGACACAATGTAGCTCCCTCTGACCTTCTCTGTACTTTTCCATCAACATCCTCAAGGCAAATAATGCATCTGTGGTACTCTTTCTAGGCATGAAACCATACTGTTGCTCGCAAATACTCCCTCACGGAGACAAATTCCTTGTGTGTTTTTTGGACATACATGGCAATTAAAGATGATTCTGATTCTGTCCTGAGTCTAGCCTCCACTACTCTTTCCCATAACTTCATTGTGTGGCTCATCAACTTTATTCCTCTATAGTTCCCACAGCTCTGAAAATCACCCTTGTTCTTAAAAATGGGCACCAGCACACTTTTCCTCCATACCTCAGGCATCTTCTCACGCACTACAATTCTATTGAACAAACTGGTAAAAAACTCCACAGCCACCTCTCCTAGATGCTTCCATACCTCCACAGGAATGTCATCAGGACCAACTGCCTTTCCATTTTTCATCCTCTTTAATGCCTTTCTAACTTCCCCCTTACTAATCATTGCCACTTCCTGGTCCACCACACTTGCCTCTTCTACTCTCCCTTCTCTCTCATTTTTCTCATTCAACAATCAACTTATTTCCATCTCTATCCTTAATCACCCTAACCTGCTGCACATCCTTCCCATCTCTATCCCTCTGTCTGGCCAGCCTGTATAGATCGTTTTCTCCTTCTTTAGTGTCCAACCTGCCATATATGTCATCATATGCCTCTTGTTTGGCCTTTGCCACCTCTACCTTTGCCCTGTGTCGCATCTCAATGTATTCTTTTCGCCTCTCCTCGGTCCTCTCAGTGTCCCACTTCTTCTTAGCTAACCTTTTTCCTTGTATGATTTCCTGTACTGTGAGGTTCCACCACCAGGTCTCCTTCTCTCCTTTCCTGCCAGAAGATACACCAAGTACTCTCCTGCCAACCTCTCTGATCACCTTGGCTGCAGTGGTCCAGTCTTCTGGGAGCTTCTCCCATCCACCGAGAGCCTGTCTCACCTCTTCCCGAAAAGCTGCACAACACTCGTCTTGTCTTAGCTTCCACCACATGGTTCTCTGCTCTGCCTTTGTCTTCTTAATCTTCCTCCCCACCACCAGAGTCATCTTACACACCACCATCCTCTGCTGTCTAGCCACACTCTCCCCTACCACAACCTTACAGTCGTAACCTCCTTCAGATTACATCGTCTGCACAAGATGCAATCCACCTGTGCGCATCAACCTCCGCTCTTGTAGGTCACCCTATGTTCCTGCCTCTTCTGGAAAAAAGTGTTCACTACACCCATTTCCATCCTTTTTGCAAAGTCTACCACCTACCATCTGTCCCTCCAAGTTCCTTTCCTGGATGCCGTACTTAGCCATTACTTCTTCATCACCCCTACTTCCTTCACCAACATGTCCATTACAATCTGCACTAATCACGTCTCTCTGTCTGGGATGCTCAGAACTACTTCGTCTAGCTCCTTCCAGAATTTTTCTTTCACCTCTCGGTCACATCCTACCTGTGGGGCATAGCCACTAATCACATTATACATAACACCCTCAATTTCAGGTTTCAGCCTCATCACTCGATCTGATACTCTTTTCACCTCCAAGACATTCTCAGCCAACTCTTCTTTTAAAATAACCCTGACTCCATTTCTCTTCCCATCTACAACATGGTAAAATAATTTAAACCCTTCCTCTAAACTTCTAGCCTATCAACCTTTCTCCTCATCATCATGTCAACCAACTCCCAAGATTTTCCTGTCATAGTCCCAACATTCAAAGTCTCCACATTCAGTTCTAAGCTCTGTGCTTTCCTCTTCTCTTTCTGCCAAAGAACCCGCTTTCCACTTCTTCTTCTTCTTCTTCAACTTCGACCCACAGCAGCTGAATTTCCAACGGGGCCCTGCAGGTTAACCGCGCCGGTGGCGGACGTTGTTAGCCCGGGCCACGACCAATCCGGTATGGAATCTTTTGGATGAACGCTCATATTTGTTACAAGTTTTAAGCCGGATGCCCTTCCTGACGCAAACCTCTGCATTTATCCGGGCTTGGGACCAGCCTACCGTTTGCACTGGCTTGTGCCCCCCATAGGGCTGCATTACCACTCAATAAGAACACAGTGTGATAATACTGTGTTGAACACACTATTATTATTAGCATTCCTCAATTTTGCTGCATTTAACCGTAGCTCACTGTTGATATTGTTAAGTAGGAGTTATTTCATGTTTTTTTTTTTTCTTGCAAGGAAACGTTTTACTGGTCAGAGACAGCACCACTGTCCTCTGTTTGAATTGGAATTACAGATGCTCGCTGTTGTGTCATGTGCATGTGTTAATATTCAATCCAAGGTGCTACTGACAAGCTAACTGACTAATTAACATACCTATAGGACACAGAGAATGGGCGGAGTAAGGAGATGATTGCATATATTAGTCTTTAAAGTATTCACAAAAGTCGATATTTGTAATTGTGTTATACATGTTGCGCATTGCATTTCATACAAAAGTCCCCCATAAAGTTCAGGGTCAATTTTTGTTCTTGTTAGTACTCACTAGGGCTGGTTTACTCTAGAAAAAAATAATTATACTGTTTATGTGTATTAATGTGGCCTGGGACTGACTGGCGACCAGTTCAGGGTGTAGTCCCCCTTTCGCCTGAAGTCGGCTGGGATAGGCTCCAGTGCCCCGCAATCCTTACCAGGATAAGCGGTGCTGAAAATGGATGGATGGAAACATGTGCATTAAAGAGGTGCTGCTGGATCGAAATTAGTTGTCTTCCTCAAGAAATGATTGGGGTTACAATATGTTTGTTTTATAAAGCCAATCCATTCCTATTTGGCTGTGGCCCAACATTTAAACAACCTTTATCAGATTTGATGGTTTAGTCACAGACTTTCCCCAAAAAGTACTATGCTTGTCTTTTGTAAATGTGGGAATGAAAATGCGTTAGATTGTACAAAACAGTGAAATGTACCCTGCCTGGCCAGGAGCTCATCACCCCTAAACCTCACTTGAGGAATTTCATAGCATGGTCGTAGCTCAACCCTCCAGATGTGATGTAATGGTCTTCCTTTTCAGCCCACTAACTAATTGAGACTGAATCAAAAGCACTTCTGCTGGTTGCATTCAAGGAGTAAACTAAATTTTTGCCTCAACTGCAATCAGCACTCTATTATACACAATCGAAGTGTTAATCTATTACTCCTTTTCCCGCCAAATTATGTTAGGATGTCTCGTTAGAAGGGATGTGCACGTTGTACGTGCATTTGCCTCACAGTCAAAACTGTTGCCTTAAAAATTGTTTGCTTTCATGAGATTTCTCAGGAAACACTCCAGCTTCCCTCCACATTTCAAAAACATGCATTTGTTTAATTGAAGACTAATTCCCCTTAGGTGTGAATATAAATGTTTCCTTGTGATTAACTGCCGGCAAGTCCCGGTCACCTGGGATAAACTCCATCTCAAACATGACGCTCAAGAGGACAAATAGTAGAAAATGGATGAATGGCTTGTCAAGATAGTCAAAGAATAATCATTTTAGTTTGTAAAAAAAAAAATGACTTTCACAAATTATGTATTGAAGTCTCGGACGAACGTAATGAGCCACACCCAATAGAAATGTACACCACTTTTTAAGTTACATCCAGACTCAAAACTGCACACACACTTACACAAGCATAAATAAACAGGCTCAACAAACTAACACTATTTCTAAAAGAAAATCTGCAAACAAGAAAACAACTGACATATTTTGTTGTTGTTGTTTTGTTTTGGTCAGACTTCTACATGCTCCTTCAGCCTAAAGTGACTTCAGAAAGAAGTCACTTTATCGCTTCATCACCGTGAGAGGTGATGAAGCTCAAGGTCAATTCAAAGAGATCCGGATCTTCGCCTTCGTGAAACTGTAAAACGTGGGGAGATCATGACATGTCACTCATTTGCTTCCTCTCGCTTTAAGTCACTAAGCTTGTGATCTTTTTTTTCCTGTCCCTTCTTCAATCCATTAAGTCCTCTAGATTCACAAGTGTTTGTTTTTCATTCTTCATTCTTCTTATCAGTCCTTTGTGTGGGGGGAAAGCGGGGTGGGTATACTGTAGATAATGGAAACCTGCCAAAACATAAAACCGGGCCTCTAGTAGTATTAATTGGGCTACCTCCCATCTGCTATGAATTGCCACTATAAAATGGAATTTTCACATTGAAGTCTATATAGAATCTATTTTTACTCACGCTCTTCAAAGCACAAGTGCAACACCTTGAGCAATCGGCGAGGGCATGACCATGTCTTCAATAAGAAAAAACGGAGGAAGAAAGATGCAATAAAGGCAAAGTAAATCCCTCTGATACCGCTTGGCAGACGGTGGTTTGATACACCTCAGGCTGGATATTAAAAATCTCAGATGGGCTGTCCAACTGACAACTTAATCCATTTAGAGTCTCTGAGTAAGCAGCAGCAAGCTGAGTCAGGGTTAGCATACACAGAGGTCTGTCATTTCTCACATGAGGCACAATAAATTTACAGTATCTCTGTGAATGTATAAAACACACTTGAGACACAAACAGCAGAAAGGCAGCAAGAGGAGAATGCAATCGTCCTGTTGATATCATGATGATTAGAAGGCGCCCCACACGCAAACTCACACAGATGGCGGTCACACAAGAAGTGCTTGGAAAGAATGGCGTATGTTTTGCCCATTTTCAAACAATAGGATTGATGCAACGCTAAAAGTGTATACGATATTATTATCCAAAATGCGTCAAGTGGGTAAGGGCGATAAGATGACCTTTAAAAAAAGGAGCAGTTCAGTATGTTAATTAAAAAGGCCATGTTCCAACCAGGCGAAAGATCAGCTCAGGGCACAGTAGTCTTATTACCATGGGTGGGAGAATAGAAGGTGAGATTTGAAATACATTTTAGAATTGAGTTTTGATGTGTCCGTGACATAGAAAAGAACATTTGAGTCTGTTAATAAAGAGAGAAAAGTAACATGATTTCTAAACAATGACTCAACTGCCGAGTGGGACGCCAGACATTAGAAAAGCACTTGCATCTCTTCAATCTGTTAAGTGAATGTTATTCGATATTACACATACTGAAGGATATCTTAGTAAATTGCATTTTGCTGAACTGCTTGATCCATAGCTACTATGACAAGACCACTTATTTCTGATGTTATATTGAGCTGATTTACTTATGTTGTCAAAACTATTTATCAATATACATCAGCAGGACTTCCACATTGCGAGTTGACAGATAAATATAGTTTGACGTTTTTTTTTTTTCATTTGTTTTACTCAATCAATAACAATCAAAGATCCGATTGTGTCCAAATGCACCCAACATAGAGTGCAATAGAAATATGACTCAAGCTATCGTATAAAGATAGAAATTCCAGTATGCAATACGGACATGCCTCTTGATAGGTGATTGAATATTTACATTCAAAGAGTATTATACAAATTTATATAATTTACAGATTATTTTGATCTATATATTTTGCAATCATGTGTAGAGTTTTTGAAAGTAAATTGTACATTATGTTGCCTTTTGGGGTAGAATACAGTGCTGTTGTTGTTTATTTGGGGACAATTTGGTAAAATCCTTAATATACCAAACCCTAGCAGCTGCAGGTGCTTCTGTTAGCTTACTGTGACTCATATATTGACTGAAGCATTTACAGACAGTTTAGGCGTAGCAAAAAAATGTCAACTCTGACAGGTGTCAGCCTTGTCAACTGTGTGCTCCACAGCCACAGAGAAATGAAAGGATAAATGCCTCTGTGTGTGTGTGTGTGTGTGTGTGTGTGTGTGTGTATGTCAAAATCTCATTAAAGCAAATTAAAATCAAGATACTGAGTTGGTAGCACCATACTGCCATCTCCTGGATCATTACCGTCGTGTCATGACGCCAAACCTACCATACGGCCATTAGTCGAAACTTCAGATTTTGTACAACTCTTGCTATGTATAACTGCTTTGTAATTTATAACTTATCTGTACTATTGGACAGAGAGTAAAATTTATGAAGACTTATAGATACTGTGTATTGTGGGGTTATAATACTTATGTGTAAATAGATGGATAAATTCTGGGTTGTCTAGTAAGTAAGTAGCTTTAGGTGATTTTAAATAGTTGTTTTTCGTGTTTGTTTGTGTTGGTTTTTTTTTTGCTGTACCTTTCACATTGAATATGAAGATTGTTGATTATATGATTGTTGGTTAGTTTGCTGTCCATTCATGTTTCATTCTGCTTTTCTGACATCTGTATCTAATACTATTAAGACAGTGATTCTCAACCAGGTGTGCCCTGAGGTGTTCATTAGGTGTTCCACGGGAAATTAGCCAATTTCACTAAATTGGTCTGAAAAAAAAAATAATTAATTTACCACAACTTTTCGACCTCACACACCAGCTCGGGCTCCTTCCCTGCCAGAGAGGTGACATTCCACGTCCCTAGAGCCAGCTTCTGTAGCCGGGGATCGGATCGCCAAGGTCCCCGCCTTCGGCCACTGCCCGGCCACTGCCCAGCTCACACTGTACCCGACCCCTACGGCCCCTCCCACAGGTGGTGAGTCCATGCGAAGGGGGAACCACGTTACCCTTTTCGGCGCCACCAGGCGCTTGTCTTCGAGCCCCACCTCCAGGCCTGGCTCCCGAGGGGGGCCCCGGTGACCCACGTCCGGGCAAGGGAAACCTTGATCCATTTGTTTCTTTCTTCATAGGGGTTTTTGGAGCAGTGCTTTGTCTGGTCCCTCACCTAGGACCTGTTTGCCATAGGTGACCCTACCAGGGGCGTGAAGCCCCAGACAACTTAGCTCCTCAGATCATTGGGACACACAAACCCCTCCACCACGATAAGGTGACGGCTTCCAGGAGGGGTTTGTGTTATCTATCCATCCATTTTCTGAGGCGCTTATCCTCACAAGGGTCACGGGAGTGCTGGAGCCTATCCCAGCTATCTTTGGGCGATAGATTCAGCTTCACCCTGAACTGGTCACCAGTCAGTTGCAGGGCACATATAAACAAACAATCATTCGCACACAGATTCACACCTATGGGCAATTTAGAGCCTTCAATTAAGCTGCTATGCATGTTTTTGGGATGTGGAAGTACCCAGAGAAAATCCACGCAGGCATGGGGAGATCATACAAACTCCACACAGACGGGGCCGGATTTGAACCCGGTCCTCAGAACTGTGAGGCAGATGTGCTAACCAGTTGGGCACCGTGCTTCCTGTTGGTTATTTTCAATAAAAATATGAAAATGTTGTGTATTAGTTTCAGCAGATTGTTTATTGTTGTTATTCAGACTACATTTTATGACCAATTTATGCAGAAATTTAAGAAATTCCCAAGGGTTCACATACTTATTCTACCCACTGTATGTCAACATAAGTGTCTGTTTCTATGTGTGTACAAGTTATGAATATGCCATGACAATGATAATGATCATGATTAATATAGTAAGGTAGCTATTCAGTATGATAACTATACAGTACGCACGGTGTACATTATCAATGTACTGTGCAATGTGCAATTACTGGAGGAGAAAAAAATGATTGATTATACAGAATGTATTATTATATATATTGGAATAAAAAAATTCGGATAATTTATAGTGGTAATGTGTCAATTAAGTATTACGACATGGTATTTTACATTGTTATTGTCGAAGAATGTGCGCATCACAGCGTCACACCGCGTGACCCGCTTAATGGTTTAAGGTTGCCGAACCGGGTTTCTGGCAATTTCATGCGCATGCGCACAGCGACCTGTTTGGCTCGGTTTTCGGTGTTCATCGCATAACCAGTGGGGGTCAGCAACGCACTCAACGTGCCCGGTCGTCTGCCGGAAATCAAGAAGAAGAAAAAGATTCTATGCGAAAAATTACAAATTAGAAGTGAATGATGAAAAAAAAATGGCGTCATTTTAAAGTTATCAGTTGCAAAAGTGTAATGCCTTACACACGAGCTAAGGTTGAAGAAGTCCCTTGATAGCTTGCTAGCAAGCTAGCCACCACTGCTATCTGTTTGAAGACTCGTCGGTGCTCGTTCTTCTTCACAAAGACACCGGCCAAGAACATTTGGAAGCATGGCGAGTGTTCATGAAAGTTTGTATTTCAACCCGATGATGACGAACGGGGTTGTCCACGTTAATGTATTCGGCATCAAAGACTGGGTGACTCCGTATAAAATATCCGTATTGGCGTTACTGTACGAGATGACATCGTCGAAGATCACGCTGCCAGAAAGAAGACGCCTGAACAAGCTCATCTTACCTCTGCAGCAGGTAGTCTTTAATAAAGTGGACACATTGCATTCCGCACCAGTGCGAGTGGATGTCTCATCGCTCTTGTTGCATGCTGTGTTTCAGAGCTCGGACCTGTCTCTTGGTCAGTTCCTCAAGACTGTGGGAGAGTGTTGCCCTGACACTGCATATTCTGTCAAAATCAGGTTTGGCAAAAAAAAAAAATGTCACTTAACCTGCACAACCTTTTTATACAGTTAGAATATTTTGCCTCCCTCATGTAGCTAAAAAGGTAAGATGGATATTAGAAATCTCTCTGCATGATGCATTTCACGTCAACAATACCGCAAACTTCAAATACCATAACAAACGTTTTAAGAAAATAAAAATCTACGTTCTGAAAGTAACAATTATAACTAAGCATTATTAACTAATTAAAGGCATAATTTGCAAAACAGCTCTTGTATTGGACCACATTATCTCATTATAGCTATAAATTTGTGTTAACTGTTGCACAGTTACATTTGCACATTCTGCACGTTATGTGGCATCTACAGTTACGCAAAAAGTTATTAGACCACCCATTTAATGCCTGGTACCACAAAAGGTACAGTGGGGCAAAAAAGTATTTAGTCAAGCCACCAATTGTGCAAGTTCTCGCACTTAAAAAGATGAGAGAAGCCTGTAAATTTCATCATAGGTATACCTCACCTATGAAAGACAAAATGATGGGGGGGGGGGAATCCAGAAAATCACATTGTCAGATTTTTAAAGAATTTACTAGCAAATTATGGGGGAAAATAAGTATTTGGTCACCTATAAACAAGCAAGATTTCGGGCTCTCACAGGCCTGTAACTTCTTCTTTAAGAGGCTCCTCTGTCCTCCACTCGTTACCTGTATTAATGGCGCCTGTTTGAACTCGTTATCAGTATATAAGACACCTGTCCACAACCTCAAACAGTCACACTCCAAACTCCACTATGAAGACCAAAGAGCTGTCAAAGGACACCAGAAACAAAATTATAGACCTGCACCAGGCTGGGAAGACTGAATCTGCAATAGGTAAGCAGCTTGGTGTGAAATCAACAATTATTAGGAAACGGAAGACATACAAGACCACTTGTAATCTCCCTCGATCTGGGGCTCCACGCAAGATCTCACCCCGTGGAGTCAAAATGATCACAAAAACAGTGAGCAAAAATCCCAGAATGACACGGGTGGACTTAGTGGATGACCTGCAGAGAGCTGGGACCAAAGTAACAAAGGCTACCATCAGTAACACACTACGCCGCCAGGGACTCAAATCCTGCAGTGCCAGACGTTTCCCCCTGTTTAAGCCAGTACATGTCCAGGCCCGTCTGAAGTCTGCTAAAGAGCATTTGGATGATTGGGAGAATGTCATATGGTCAGATGAAACCAAAATAGAACTTTTTGGTAAAAACTCAACTTTTCGTGTTTGGTGGAGAAAGAATGCTGAGTTGCATCCAAAGAACACCATACCTACTGTGATGCAAGGAGGTGGAAACATCATGCTTTGGGGCTTTTTTTCTGCAAAGGGACCAGGACGACTGATCTGTGTAAAGGAAAGAATGTCTTCAGTAGGGTCACGTCACTGGTGAGCTAGAGCCTCCCAGCTGACTTTGGAAGAGATGCAGGGTAAACCCTGGACTGGTCGCCAAAATATCGTGGCGCACATATAGACAAGCAACCATTCACACTTACATTCACTCCTATGGCCAATTTTATAGTCCTCAGTTAAACTAAGTAAGCTGAAGACAGCACAGGGAGAACATGCAAACTCCACACAGGAGGGCCTGAGATTCAAACCCAGAATCTCTCCATTGGTGAGGTAGATGTGCTAAACACTAGGACTTGGAAATTGTATCTGAAAAAATCGTACTGTTGCCGCTTAACAGAACACGATCTATGGATATCTTATATTGTTTCTGTATTGTTTTTGCATTCAAAGGCTTCATGAAATGGTAGATGGAGAGCTGAGAGACATGGAATATTTCTTTTCCACCCTACCCATTCCATTCACAGCTTTTGATTCGGAGGCGTATAAAACCAGTGTTGTGGGTGGGTAGCAGTGCAAAGCTTTAAAAAAAATAATAATAATGTTACAATAGAGCTAATCAAGCATTCATCTCTGCTTTTCCTCTGTTTTAGGTCTTTTTATGAGACACATGCTCCTGGCCTACAACAAGCTTTCCTTCAGTCAGGTGTACAAGTTGTACAAGTCCCTGCAGCACTACTACCACAGCAACTATTCCAAGCCAACTGAAGGCCAAGTGGGTTTGATGGCACTGGCTGTTGATGAATCTGATATGGATCACACCGACACTGAGGATACAATTGGGGACCGATTAGACAGAGAGGAGGAGCATAACTCTTTAGACGAGTCAGAAATTCAGTAATTATTATTTTTTGTTTATTTAAAGTACCAATCTATTTTGTTATGATCGGGATGATTGCTCACTTGTATTACTCTATTATTTTAGGCATGAAAACACTCCAAGCAGAGGTCCCTTGTCACAAAAACAAGCAGAGTACTTTCTTGCGAGACAGGCGAGTTCTAACTTCAACAATTTGTTTCATATCAACTTGCATTTGTGTGATCCACATTTGGTGTATTTGTGTGTCGTCAGGCGTACCTTCTAAAGAACGATGAGAACAAAGCTCTGAAGCCTGCATTGCTGCAAGAGGAGCTTAACAACATGCTGAGGTTTAACCCAGACTTCGCTGAGGCGGTGAGACTCTCCGCCTTCAACTTTACAATATAACCATTGGTTAATTAAATGCATTATTTTCTCTTTCCTCAGCACTACTTGAATTATCTGAACAGCATCAGAGTGCAGGACATCTTCCTGTCAGCCCACAGTCTCTTGCATTATTTCGACCGCCTCATCTTGTCTGGGAATGACGGAAAAAGCAATGGAGAAGAAGGCTACGGCAGAAATCTTCGCTACGCCACTCTAAACTTGGCCAGCCTTCACTGTCGCTTTGGACACTAGTGAGTACAAGAGCAGTTGAACTCAACAGACAGGTCGTTAGACTACCTGACTTTTTGTCCTTTTCTGTCCTCCAGCCTGCAGGCTGGTCTGGTTCTGCAGGAGGCCATCCGCATCGCCCAGGAGTCCAATGATCATGTCTGCTTGCAGCACTGTTTGGTAAAATAAACTATTCATTTTCTCACATTTGTGTTCTTTTTTTTTTGTATAGTTATTGATCATGAGCATCTTAGGCTTTTGTTTCCTTGTACCCCGCATCAGAGTTGGCTCTACACACTGGAACAGATGAAGGGATGCGACAGCACTGTTTTAACGGAGGATTCCGTCAAAATGGCTGTTCATTTTTGCCTGCCGGTGAGTGCAACGTGACCTAAAATAAAAATGTTATAATGAAGTCACGGGGACTTATTTTACAGTTAATGTTTAATTAGCAGCTGCCAGCAGATGAGAGTTGAATATTTGATTAAACGGCAATGACTAAAATAAGTCACCTTTCTGTTCAGCAGTACTGTAAAAGCTACTGTGAAAATACAACTGCTCTCCAATAATCAGACCATATAATAATAATAATCGTAATTTTATTTATTTATTTAACCTTTATTTATCCAGGTAAGGCAATTGAGAACAGATTGCAGGGCTCGAGACTGCGACCAAATTGGTCGCATATGTGTGACCTTTTTTTCAGCTTGTCCGATTAAAAATGTCATTTTGTCACATTTGCGCAAGGGCATGTTTTAATGGTTGAAAGTCTCTTTTTTTCCACTGCAGTCTCCTCCTCCTGCACACTCTCCGAGAGAGAGAGCCAGCGAAGGAGTGCTGTGATACCGTCCCAATCATTGTTATGAATTCCATTTGAGTTAATAGCAACCTGCAGCAATATGTTTGGCTGCCTTCTGCAACATAATTGGCTGCTTGACTGCTATTATCTACAGCACCTTTGCATGCAAGCGCACCACATATGCACGCCACACACAGGCTAGTACGTCATTGTGTCTGGCCAGTGGAGCGGTCACCCTGTACCTATATTGACGCTGGCCCGCTACGTCTTCATTTTAAATGACAAGTGTGAGCCATCAATTAATCTGGACGACTAGTGAGCAAACTAGCTAGCCCCAACCGACCTTGTAAAGTTCGGTAAGCCAGCAAACTCAGCCGCAAGTCACTGACAGCTTTTCTTTCTACACATAACATTATCATTATCAATGTTGCTACATTTATCACGGGAATAAAAGCAGAAGTTGTTTCCCTCCCAGTGACGTCACGTACTGTATGATCGTCTCAAAATTACGAGGGTGTGTGTAGGTGTGTGCGTGCGGCGTGGGGCGTGGCTTTATACCGCTAAATGCAAAGGTTGCCTGCTTAATTTGTCTGTCATTTTCATTTCAGGCATTATTACAAATCCAGTCGTGCAGTTTTTAAAAACTTAATGAAGCTAGCAAATGTATCTACCAACCTACCTAGCTATGTACGTATGTCAGTTTGTCTGTCTGTCTAAACCCTGTTTATAGTATCAACATGAAAATGTTGTATGTGAAAAGTTAAAAAGCCCAGACACCTTTTAAAGAAGAATGTATAGGAAAACAAACTATCATTAAAATGAAGTGCAATATTTGCAGTAGTAATGAGTCATCCATGTTCTGTATGGGACTATGATTTTAAATGGGTAAATTGGTTTGTTTTGCAAGTATATAATTAGCAAAATAATGTGAATAATCATAAGTGATACTTTTATATTGTGATGGTACACTTATGCAGTCATTTTTAAGTTACGTCTATCATACAGTTGTGGTAATGCTCAAAATGAAGTTGTTTTCCCAGGAGAAGAGGGTTAGGAGCCCTCACTATAAAAACTGGCCCCTCTTGAGTTGAACAAATGATCAAATAAAAGAAAAGCCTTTGTTTTTTAAATGTAATTGACCTGTTTTGTCTGCTACTGCTTGTTGCAGACAAACCTGTTCACAGTAACATATTTTGTGCAAATATCATATCTCAAGTCACTGTCAATCTTTACTTCATACAAAACTATGATATGCTGTACTGCCTCAAAAAGGGTGCGGCCAAATCATGTGCTGCTGCGACCCACTAATAAAGTTGGTTCCACCAGTCCTACTAGTGGAAAAGTTAGTGTAGAACCCTGGATTATCTTTTGCAATGCCAACCTAGCAATAATAATAATAATAACAATATTAATACATAGTACAGAGGAAAAAGGTTCCTCCCCAAGAAACATATTATTGGTATGTAGCAGCACTTCCTGAAGCTGCCCCACACCAGTTCCTTCAGGCAAGTACTTGGAGACATAACTACTCCATCATTAGTAATATGAGAAACCATGTACAGTATGTGCGCTAATAGCCTCAGAAATCTCAAATTTGTTGGCTCGGGCGACGGTAAAAAACAACAATTGTAGCAGAAACCATTGACGATAAGCGAATTAAATTGCTGCTGTTTGTGGCTGGTTTACATTTAGTCTCTGCAGTAATTGCAGTTAATTATTTGCAGATTCAGCTATTCATGTTTATGTAAAACCTATCCCCAGTTATTTGTTGAAAACCCCCAGTATATTAGGAAAGTTTTACATTAGTGCCAAGTAACTATGTTGATGTGACACATTGTGACTTTGTGCTTGTAATGTCAAGCAAGATGTAATTTTACCCCATGTTGTTAGTGGAAAGGTAAAATGTCTTCACTGTATGTGCATATATACGCACGTACTTTGTGCTTTTTTTTTAGCAGTTGTAAGGCATTTATTTTTAGGGGTAATGTAAGATGAGTTTGAAATGATACATTTTGGGGGATCATAATAGTCTGTGGTATATTTACTGTTTCAAATATTTCCATAGGCAATTCTACACATGGGGATAACTACATGCAAATAACACAGCACTTGAATGTAACATAACCAATACATCCTTATATAAATGTCTGTTCAAAAGGTGCCCGCGACCCTAGTGAGGATAAGCGGTAAAGAAAATGGATGGATGTTCAAAAGGTTTTAAAAGTTAACAGAAAGGTGTATGACAAAATCCCACATTCAGCATCTTACCCGAGAGATGTGTTCCAAAGACAGCAGTCAGGTGTCATGGAAATTATTTTGTCAGACAAGTACCATAAAAATCTGTCTGAGCTCATTGGCCTACAAACTGCACCCACTAAATTAAAAGTGAAATAAACTTTATATTACTTATACAAATACTGTACAAGACAAAATAAAAACTGCCAACTTTACTGTGGGAAATAAGCACAAGCGAAGCGAAAATAACTTGAAGGCTGCATAATAGGCATGATGTTGTGTTTCGGCATGATGAGGGTGTGCACTTTAGCAGAGCAGATCTGAATACCTACCTGGACTCTTCAGTATGTGGAGAGTTAATTTTAATTTGTTAAAACTTCAACATGGAGCTCATGAAAATATTCATGAACATCCATCCATCCATCCGTTTTCTGAGCCGCTTCTCCTCACTAGGGTCACGGGCGTGCTGGAGCCTATCCCAGCTATCATCGGGCAGGAGGCGGGGTACACCCTGAACTGGTTGGCAACCAATCGCAGGGCATATTCATGAACAGTAAACGCAATTTTGATGAGTTAAAGGGAAGTTAAGAATAGATGAACGTGACACTTGTGGGCTTGGGAAAATCCTTAAATAAAATTGCATCGTTGTTTAAACTGGAGGGGTTGCAGTTGGAGGAAAGATTTTGCACCTTATAGTCTGAACTATGAGGTTTTTGCAAGGCTGTCCACTGTTCAGGCTGAAGTACTGATGAACTCCTCTCTCCGTTACAGTACCTGGCATCGCTCGGCATCCAGTCTTTGGTCCAGCAGGGCACAACGCAGGGTAAAACAGCGCACAAGCTGATGGATGCACTGAAGGACACTGACATCTTGCACTGGAAGCACAGCCTCTCGGAGCTGATCGAGATCAGCTTGGCTCAGACAACATCCATATGGAGGATGTATGGCAAAAGGTCAGACTTGTTTACCTTGTAAGGCTGGTACAATAACTATGGCTTTCTGCAACGCAACTTCAAATCTCATACACATTTGAAATGTTTAAGATTTTTTTTGTGCACAAATAAATACAGGGAAAAAAATATTAGGACAGCCACGAATTGTGCAAGTTTCCCCCCTTTAAAAGATGAGAGGTCTGTAATTTCCATCATGGGTACACTTCAACTGTGAGGGATAGAATGTGGGGTGGGGGGAATTCAGGAAATCACATTGTAGGATTTTTTTTAAAACAATTTATTTGTACATTATGGAAAAAAATACATATTTAGACAATCAAAAAGTGTAACTCAATACTTTCTAATGACCTTTGTTTGCAATTACCGAGGTCAAACGTTTGCTGTAGTTCTTCACCAGGTTTGCACACACTGTAGAAGGTACAGTATTTTGGCCCACTTTTCCATGCAGAGCTTATCTCGGTCTGTCATGTTTTGGGGCTGTCGCTGGCCAACACAGACTTTCAACTCCCTCCACAGATTTTCTATTAGGTTGAGGTCTGTAGACAGGCTCGGCCACACACAGGATCTTGAATGCTTCTTACAAGGCCACTCCTTAGTTGCCCGGGCGGTGTGTTTGGGGTCATTGTCATTCTGGAAGACCCAACCACGTTCCATCTTCAATGCTCTTACGGAGGGAAGGAGGTTTTTGCCCAAAATCTCCCGATAATGGCCCCAATCCTCTCCTTAATACAGATCAGTCGCCCGGGCTGTTTTTCTCCAAAGCTAATGCTTTGGAGAAAAACAGCCCCAAAGCATTAGCTTCACAGTGGGTATAGTGTTCCTGGGATGACGCTCATCATTCCTCTTCTTCCAAACACAGCAAGTGGAGTTTACACCAAAAAGTTATATTTTGGTCTCATCTGACCACATGACTCACTCATCCAGACGGTCACTGGTAAGCTTTAGATGGGGCTAAACGTGCTGGCTTAAGCAGGGGGAACTTTCGAGCACTGCAGGATTTGAATCCATGACGAGACAGTGTGTTAACCACCTTTGTGACTGTGGTCCAAGCTCTCTTCAGGTCATTGACCAGGTCCCCCCGTGTGGTTTTGGGCTGACATTGATACTCCACGAGGTGAGAGCTTTCATTGAGCCCCAGGTCGAGGGAGATTGTCAGTCATCTTGTACTTCCTCCATCTTTTAATAATTGCGCCAACAGTTGATCTCTTCTCACCAAGTTGCTCGCCTACTGTAGAGGAGCTCATCCAAGCCTTGTGCATGTCTACAATTTTTTCCCTGGTGTCCTTAGACAACTCTCTGGTTTTGGCCATAGTGAAGAGGTTGGATTATGACTGTTTGACGGTGTGGACAGATGTTTTACAGACATGGAGTTAAAACTGGTGCCATTAATACAGGTGACGTGTGGAGAATAGAAGATTTAAGGATTATTGCTGGTTGGGTACAGTCCTGCTCACCATTATTGGCAACCCTGCATTTCTTGCATAACTTGTATAATATCTTCAGAAATAAATGGAAATGTACCAACTGTATATCATCAGGATATTTTAATTGGAGGTCCAAAGTATTTTAACAAAAAATATATTTTTTTCAGCTTAGTTTGTCATTTAAAAAAAAAACAGCATGCGCAACAATATTGGCACCCCTCCTTAATATTTGGTTACTCACCCTTGATGACAGCCTCCAAACATTTCTTGTTTCCATCTATAAGCGTTTTGTACTTCTCAGGTGGTATTATTTCCTACTCTTCCTTTGCTGTTTGTTCAAGCTCTTGAACATGTGCAGGGTTATTTTCCCCAATGGCAGATTTCAGCTCCCCCAAAGATTTTCAACTGGATTGAGATCAGGACGCATTGCTGGCCATTTTAAAACAGTCCCATTTTTTTTCCCTTTTCAACCATTCTTGTGTGCTTTTAGATATGATCTTTGGGTCTTTGTCTTGCTGGAGGATTCATGATCATCTTCCCCTTTAACCAAGGTTTTCTTACCATGGGTAAGACATTTCGCTCTAAAAACTCTTGATCCTTTCTGATTTCATGATACCTGTGATACAGTCAAGGCCTCCAGTACCATATGTAAAAAAGCAGCCCCACAGCATTATGGATCCTCCACCATGCTTGACTGTTGGCAGGGTGTTCTTTTCCTTAAAGGTCAGATGACAAAGATGTTATGGGGTCTGTCAAAATTCATATTTGCATTGTTTGTTATGTAATACATGCACGGAATTTCCAGCAAGTTTTCAACCATAGTTTAGCTAAAGGGTTTTTATGACGCATATTGAGTCCTCCCCGAACAACTCAAGATACAGGGGTGTGGTTACTCTGTCCACCGCAAGGGCTACCAGAAGTGACGTTGCAATTGACAAACAGAGTGCGCTACACACTATACGCAATGGTGAGCAACGTGTTGGAATATGTGGAGGTGGAGGATTTCGACGTACAGGATCACCCAACTGAACTTGGCATCGTCAAAGCGTACATGTTTGAGCCGATCAGACAGTGACGACGACGAGCAGCCAAGTAGCAGCTGTACAACAGAAAAAGAGTGGCCACTGGCTCGATGTGACGGTATGTCAAAAGCATGTCTTTTTATACACATGGCTTGAAAGAATGCCACCCCAGGGATGCCAATATTTTTTAGCACGACGATGCGTATTATATTTTCATATATGTTTCAGTGACACGGCACAAGCTTTTACATGGGATGCAGTATTCCTAGATATTGTGTGGTCCTCGCTCGAGTTGCGTTATAACACGCCGCACACAAAGTCTTTGCCGTGAGTCTGTTGGCTTGTTATATAGGCAAAAGTACAGACGACAGTACCGAACAGTACTGTGCGGATCTTTTTTTTTCCTACTCCCCAGTGCACAGTAACCATAATAGTCGTAGGTATATACAAGGAAATGCTGACCTCTGGTCTGCGCCGCTTCGCTGCTGCGAGATTTAGTTATCTTGCTGGCGGTGGAGGTCCCGATGGCCGTAGGAAAAATAGTTGGCACCGCAGCTGGTTTCAGCATCTGCCTCTGTATCCAATGGAATGCTTGCTAGGCACCCATAGCTGAGCACATTTGTTCCCTTGTCGATTGACTTTGCCTATCCACTGGTCACGTATTCCTTTTTCACTTGGAAAGCCAAAAAAATAAAAAACTTGCCGCTGCCTGAACCATTTGTACAACCAAATGCCACACAATAAACCATTGTTACATCGTTAAATCATACGACAGCAAATATACAAGGATGGGAACAACACCATGGAACAATAGCACACAACGCCGGATGAACAGGATGTTTGGCTTATGTGACGTCACAGCCCCGGAAAGAGACGAAGACCGGAAGGAGCGGGATGCAAAAAGCAGAAGGCGCATTCTGCATCATATCAATTTAAATGCTGTATATCTGCCATATAATCACTTTGAAATGGCAGATGTGGTTTGTAAAGGGCTTCTAGAGTTAACAAGAAAAAAATTTAAATCTTTGTCTTCTGACCTTTAAAGGCTTCATTGCGCCGTGTGTAAACATACTGTTTGTGTGCATTGCCCAAAAGCTCTCATTTTTGTTTCATCTGTCCATAAAGTGTTGTCTATCATTTGCACTTTTGTATCCAACACACATTCTCTATAGAAAAATGTTGTTTCACTGGATTCATTTTCTTCAGTCTACATTTAGTACTTCATGGGTGCAAATAATGGTGGGCAGGACTGGTGTCCAAATATTTATTTTCCGCAAGAATATACAAATAAATTATTTCAAAATCCTACAATGTGATTTCCTAGATTTTTAATTTTCTTTTTCTCTCTCTCTCTCTCTCTCTCTCTCTCACTCTCTCCACATTCTGTCTCTCACAGATGTAGTGTACCTATGATGACAATTACAGACCTCTCTCATTTTATTAAGTGGGACAACTTGCACAATCCGTGGCTGTCCAAATGCTTGTTTTCCCCACTGTTACTTAAGTAATGATGATTTAACTCCATTACATTACAATCTATATACAGATGAATTGTTTTACTCCCATGGGACCTCATTTACTAATAAGTGCATAGAAATGTTCTCACTCTGCGAGTTGAGCATATACACACCGTCAGATTCATGACACGTGCGTACCGGCCGATTTTCTTCGTACCTCTGTATGTATGTTCATTCAAAATGACGGGCTTGTTTCTGTGACCTGCAATCTGCATAAACCGTGCTCCTATTGCCCTATGAAAGGACATCCGTCTGACTCATCTTAGCCAATATGCGGAGGGTTTTTTCATGAGACGGCTGATCCACAACTTTAATAACTTTCTTAATCTTTATCCTATTTGCAAAACGTTGGTATCATCGGGAAAAAGCTTGATAAACACAGAAACCGACAACATATGAGGGTCATGTTAATCATTTTTACTTCATTCCAAAGTTCAGTTAGAGAATGTGGCTCAAAACAACCAATACAAAAACAATTCAAGAGCTGAGAATGAGCAAACAGTTCATACGTGGTTAATATACATAGTAAGGAAATAATTCTAGCACAGCAAAGAGGCATTTGTAGTTGATGAAATTTATTAAATTACTGTTGGAATCAAAAGAAAATACTCCAGCAAATATACTGACCGGAGTATGTCACAATTAAATTCAACCACAGCGGTGGCGGTCTGTGGACTGTGAATTGATCAATTTATATCACATCTGCATATGCAGAATAACGGACAAATAAATGCATCAGATTATTGTCGGGATTAGAAAGAGAATACTGAAGCCTTGAAAAAAAACTAGGAAATGCAACCGGTCTGATTGCACTCCATTGTTGAGTGTCAACATTGGTTGCGCACACTGGCATGTTGAGCGAGGGGCACGCAAAATGCACATAACCTATTGTACATGTGCTTGAACGGGACGAGGGTAAAAGTGATGAGAAGTGCCTTTTAATTGTTATTTAGGACAGTGGTTCTCACCTGTTGTCACACTGGGATGCACATTTTCCTATTGTTGCCAAGTGAGGACCAACCTTCATGGAAGTTAAGAACAATTAAGAATTGTTTTGTTGAAAAATAGTCTGAGCACACATGTACAATATATTATACTTTTAAATGTCATTTCAAATGAGTTGCTGTACCACCAAAGGCGTGTTGCTTGACATATCCGGCAACCAAAGGCTGAGCTGCACTGTATATGTTTACAGAGTAAACTAGTGGTAGAAAACAAAGAAGTAACGTATGTTGTCGCTTTCCTACTATGTTCCGTGTAGAAACTTGGTACGCCTCTGTACCGTAGTGGAAAAATCTGAATGGGAATAGATGTAATTTTTTTTTCTAGCTGTCCGCGACTCACCCAAAATGGTTCCGCTCCCCTCTTTTGGGTCCCAACCCACCAGTTGAGAAGCCCTGATTTAAGCAAATTTCTGATTTGAGTTTATTATCGGCAAAGTTATTATTATTATTGTTGATTTTATGAATGGCATTTGTGGCGGCACGGTGGCCGACTGGTTAGAGCGTCAGCCTCACAGTTCTCAGGACCCGGGTTCAATTCCCGGCCCCGCCTGTGTGGAGTTTGCATGTTCTCCCCGTGTCTGCGTGGGTTTTCTCCGGGCACTCCGGTTTCCTCCCACATCCCAAAAACATGCATTAATTGGAGACTCTAAATTGCCCGTAGGTGTGACTGTGAGTGCGAATGGTTGTTTGTTTCTATGTGCCCTGCGATTGGCTGGCAACCAGTTCAGGGTGTACCCCGCCTCCTGCCCGATGACAGCTGGGATAGGCTCCAGCACGCCCGCGACCCTAGTGAGGAGAAGCGGCTCAGAAAATGGATGGATGGATGAATGGCATTTGTTCCAATACGCTGTGCATCTTTGGTAAAAGATGTTTCTATGTATTTAAAATGGCTGATCCTGCATTGTGTGTACGCATGATCTGAGGATGCTCTAAATTTGTTCGGATAGTACGAACAAGAACGACACATTGACAAATCACAGGCTTGTGCGTCAAGCATGCGTATGTACGATTTAAGCGCAAATCTGTGCGTGCGCATGGTTAGTGAATGAAGCCAATCGTGTTGATATGCGCAGCACCATGGCTCTGCAGCAGGCCCAACTGCTTCTCCACATGAGCAGCTTGGAACCGGTCAATTATGGGGTCCAGCAGAACAACACGGAGGCCTTCGCTGTGGCTCTTTGCCATCTGGCTGAGTTGCATGCTGAGCAGGTAGGTCTTGTACACATGATTTATGCCCCGCTATTTGGTATCTGATATGCTTGGAGAGAAGGTAATAGACGCAGCGGTTCTTGTGCTCCAGGCCCTGTACGGTGCAGTTTCAGACATCCTCCAGCATCTGAAAGATCAGTTTCCTGCTCACACACAGCATGCCAAGGTGTGTCGTCTCACACACAAATTATTTCTCCATATATCATGTCCATATTCACCTTGTTTTATCTTTCCAATTCAGCTCTGGATGCTGTGTGATCTAAAAATCCAGTTTGAGAGGCACATGATTGAGGCAAAATACAATTTAGCAGAGCAGCTAGTCACTTCTATTTCTGCTTTCAACAAAACAGAGGGTCTCTACAGGTAATATGAAAGCACACACCCAAAAGTTATTCCTCCCAATTGGAGCTGAGACTCTATTTGTTGTTGCCAGGAAAGTCCAAGTTTTAAAAGTTCTCAATCGAACCACTGAGGCGTACAGCATCTTGCAGCGACTGCAGGTGCACTGCGAGAAGACCAAATGTACAGAGACTATCATCAGGTGGATGGACACTGCTGTATTTTTTTATTATTATCATCATCATCCCTATTACTGTCATTGACAGAGGAGTGAACTCCCTAACTCTAACCCCATGCAAAATTAAACAGAATGTGACTAACATTTCTTATTATTAGAAACGTTGAGATACTTTTCTTGGAGGAATCAGCAGGTGTTTTGTCTCACGCAGAGTTCTGCTTTCCACGGCTGAGCTGCACTGGGAGTCGTCTGGCTTCTCCACAGCCCTTCCTCTCCTCTTCCAAGCCTTGGCTCTGGCCCGACAGCACCACCTGCAGTCGCTGGCCTCAGAGACCCTCCTTCACCTGACCTTCACACAGGTCAGTCCAAACCCATTTGCCATAAATTCTAGTCATGGCAGGCTACAGCATTTAGTTTTTTTTCCCTCTCTACACAGTTGATGTTGGGCGTACCTGAGCAGGCTCTTCTTGTCTTGCATGAAGCCATTGAGCCTGTTCTGGCTCATGGAGCGCTGGTGGACAAAGGCCGTGCCTTGCTGCTGGCAGCCCGCTGTCAGATGGCTGTTTCTGAATTTCGGCCAAATAGACAAGGGCAACCAGGTAAACATTCCTACGTCAGAGTAGCTCTTCAGCCTCACACACAGTGGCTATTGAAATATGTTTTTTTTTTTTATATCCTTGATATCCAGCTTATGGACGAAGTACTAGTACACCTGTCCTCACTAGTAGGACAACTTTGGTATACTAATAGGACAAGTACTTGTT
The DNA here is from genome assembly GCF_024500385.1 of Phyllopteryx taeniolatus. NCBI lineage: Eukaryota > Metazoa > Chordata > Actinopteri > Syngnathiformes > Syngnathidae > Phyllopteryx > Phyllopteryx taeniolatus. The sequence goes on from NC_084504.1 coordinate 2,858,173, forward strand.
ACTAGTGTGAGAAAACTGTGCAGTTGTTGACAACTACGTGACACTAGTACTACTGTTGACATAAAATTGTACTTTTTCAAATCTAGCACTTCACTGATATTACTAGTACTGCAAAAATACCAACTAGTGCACAGTTTTGCCTCTAGTAACATAAAATTGTCCGACAAGTATGCCTAAATTAGTCTACTAGTGAGAATATAGAGCATCCTAGTACATGGACATTAAGCTGGAGATCAAGGATCATAAGGTGTGACATGTGCCTACAAGTGTTATTAGTTCAGCACAGTAGTTTACTATTAAGATTTAATTGCCTACTAGTCAGCCAAAAGTTTCAGTAGTCAAAAAAAACTTAATACAATCTTTCTACAACTGTGCCGAATTGTCTTACTAGTGAGGATAAAGAGCATAGTAGTACATGGACCTTAAGCTTGATATCAAATAAATGCTCAAGTAGCTTTCCATAAACAACTGACTTTCCCCAGCAGATTCACATGTTGCGGTTTTGGCGGTGGACATGTTACATGAGGCTGCAGCTTATTTCACAAAGCTGAATTGCAAGCTGCACCTCCGAGAGGTCCACTACCTGCAGGCTCAGCTCTACCATTCTCTGGGACAAATACCGCAACGAAACAAAAGTGCCCTGCTTTTTCGCCTGTTGGACCAGGAGCTGCAATCACCGGCACCGCCACTCTCTATGCGCCTCTAAACTCTTTGACATTTTGACTTTTGAGAGGAAGCCTGAGGTGGCCGCTAGATGGCGGTAAGGCCCTGTTCTGCTTGGTTCTGCTCTCAGCCCCATCTTTTGTAAGTTTATTTATACTGACTGCTGTAGAGGTGAATATGAATCACATTCTGTTGTGGTCCTGTATTAGGTTTATGCCATACACCAAATACATACACTCTTGAGTTTTGTGCAGCAACCTGTATTCTAGTATACTATTGAATGGCAGCACGTTGCTCAACGTAACATGGTTTCATTGTTTGCGCCACAACAGCAGCCCAAGTTTGTCAGACACTGCTAGATATGGCAAAGATTTATCAGAAGCTATCATTCACCTGTGATTTTAGCTGCTGCTTCTTGATAAATGGAGCAAATCTTGCACTTTCACTGGCCTGGATTATTCACAGTTCACCAGGGGGAATGCTGATGATGTATCCACAGGAGGAAATTGGGACTTTGCTTTGGCACGCTGTGTGAAGACTGATAACATCTATGTTCTTTGACAGGATGTTCCCCCAAAAATGTACGGTAAATGATTTGACAGTACTTAGTTTTTATTCATTTGGTCTGTAAGATTTTGGGAACCACTGAAAGGTCTTAACGTACAATTATAAAAACATTTTATCAATCAGGTTGGACAAGACCATTAATTCACCCTAATTACTTCACCTTCTCAATTTTGAAAAATTCTTCCAATGTCGTGGGAACAATTTGGGGCATGCCCCATTTTGCTCCTGTTTGACTGTGGCACAGTGCACAAATCAAAGTCCATAAAAGTGAAAATTCTTAATTTACATGGGATAAACCCCTTGAGATGCAACATCAAGGGATGCTTGGTTGAGTTTGAAGCGGAACTACTCATGAGCCCTCACCTTAACCTCATCAAACACCTTGGGGATGGACAAACTTTTTCTGGGATTAGACACATTTTACAATAGAAAATCTTACGGGTCACCACAAAACAAAAATCACAAAAAGTAGATATACTGAAATAATGATGATCTCGTGTCAGTTTACTCATAAACTGACTTATCGGTGTTAGTTGAGCACACAGCTGATATGCTGGCAGAAAGCCTTGACTTATTTTGTTGTATGAATGGCAAAAGGCGTATACACAGGTTTTACCATCAGCCGTCTCATGGAAGAGCGTTTATGGGTATGTTACAAAAATTTTCCAAATACCTTTATATTAAAAAAGACACTACCAGATAGAGGAGTGTTAGACTAATAAAGCAAGCCGTAGTTTGTAAGAATCAGGTAGGGATTATGGGTTTTATGTCAACAATTTGACAAAACTTTCTTGCCTGGATATCAATGTAAATCATTTGGAAACTTGGCAAATCATTTCGAAATCTTGACTCTTTTGTAGAAAATATTCCATATCTTTCTTATTAGTTGAGATATCTATGAAGTGTTAGGTCTATCAATTTTCTATTTAATAAAGACTAAGTAATTCAAGACATTAAGAAGGGTTAGATTAATGATTGGTTTAAATTAGAATAGAGTGAAGCCCTTATTTTCCATTTACCAATCAGTTACATGTTGGTGTGTGCTGTACAATTTCAGACAGCTATAACAGAAGGGAGAAGGATGGCGTAGAGGAGAGCAACAACCTTGTTATGGTGAAGAACAGGTTTGCTGTCAGATTTCAAAAACGTTGCAATAGCGCCAGTCATGATGAACCACTCCGAAGGCATCACGAGAGTCTGTGTAGATTGTGACAGATTTACCTTCTGCTAGGCGGCAGGCGTCAGTGAGCGCTATCAACTCAGTCGCTTGCGCCGAGTAATGAGAAGGGAGCGGTGAGGAAGTCACAGTGTGGAAGTCATCAACAACAGCACTGTGTTGTAGCGGAGCCAACGTGCAGCAGACAGGTGAGAGCAGCGTTGCTCCTGTAAGATAGAATTTACACAGTGAGGAATGCACAAAGTTAGCGGAGAATACACCACCTAGTCACGTGTGGCGAGAACAGCCTGTGCACTGGCGGCCACCGCGCGAAGGCCACGAGCCACCTAATCAAGTTGACAAAGGGAAGTACTCCACCGGGCGAAGGGGTCTCCATAACGGTCGTCTACAATCTGAACAAACTGCTTGGATGAATCAGGAAGCCCCAGAGTGGGGGAAGACTGCAGGGCACACTTTAGATGTTGGCTTATCGCGCTTAAAGTTTGCTCCTCCAGAGAAATGTGCAGTGTTTTGGTTAGGAGAACAGACAACACAACAAAGTCATGACTGGAGAGGGGGGAAAAAATCATAAATTGCCGATATTGACTGAGTGTTTTGTAAAAAGAAAAATCAAAAAATCTTCTCAAAATGCCATAATGAAATACAGTTTCCAGCGTACCCCTCCTGGAAGCTGTCACCTTATCACGGTGGAGGGGTTTGTGTGTCCCAATGATCCTAGGAGCTTAGTTGTCTGGGGATTCACACTCCTGGTAGGGTCACCCATGGCAAACGGGTCCTAGGACAGGGACCAGACAAAGCACAGCTAAAAGACCCCCATGTTGAAAATTATTAATGGATTGATGTTTCCCTTGCCCGGACGCGGGTCATCGGGGGCCCCCTCTGGAGCCAGGTCCGGAGGTGGGGCTCAAAGGGGAGTGCCTGCACCCATGGGGCCCGGCCAGGCACAGCCCGAAAGGGTAACGTGGGTTCCCCTTCCCATGGGCTCACCACCTGTGGGAGTGGCCATAGGGGTCGGGTGCAACGTAAGTTAGGTGGCCGAAGGCAGGGACCTTGGCGATCCGATCCCCGGGATAAATATCTGTTTATATTAAAATTAAAATTGTCCCAAATTTAACTTTGAATGCACACTGATAATTATCCCAAACTAATAACTTAATTCAATCACTATTATTATTTTGTGTGAATGTCGAGTTGCACTATAAGGCTTTGATCAGCCTCCTCTTTTTTTCCCCCCAGTGGAATCTGTCTTGTTATCAGTAGGCTTCTCCCTTTCAGGTCTCGAGGCGTCATTCTTACTACTTCATAAAACAAAACTCTTGCTCTCCAATATCACAGCGTCACACTAGTTAATCACCAATCCTCCAAAAAACATTTTCCTACAACTTATTTATCCCCTGCAGCAACAGCTCACAACGCATTACATAAGTAATATCACGCACACAGATACATACAGTATTAACAGTGAACGTATCTTTCAGTAATCAATCAAACAATCCACTTCCACCAAACACTCGGCCAAGATTCCACTATTCGTCTCTCATACAAAAACACACCAGTAATCAGTAGACTGCACAGGCATTTAGAGAAAGTTGTTTTTGTCCATAAGTTGAGCACACGTCTTGTCAGTCAGATAGTCTTTTCTTCATTCTCAAACATCTTTAAAGCTTTTCTCGTCATTCTAATTTCTGTGAAGCACTTGGTGTTATATTTTTAATGTTTAAAAAGTGCTATATAAATAAATGTTGCTTTCATCACTTTGGCAGCATTTGAAACAAGCATTGTTTCAAACAAAACATTTAACGCTGTTGAGTACAAACAAATTGTGGTTTTAAACTCAATGTGAAATGCGCACTTTCACCAAAGCGATATTCTCATCCCTCACAGTAAGTAGTTAACGTACTGCTTTTCACATTTGTGTTCATCATGTATTTACATCAATGGCATTAACCATGAGTTTAACTAGTATTTTTGATTTAGCTAATACTAAAAAAATAATAAACCTTGGTTTATTCAAAATCAATTAATCATTAATTAATGCATTTTAATTCTTTTTCTCAGACCAAATAGTGAGATGGTTTCTTGAAAACCTTTAAAATTTTCAAATAACCGTCCTTCATTTCAGGTGTTTCCTCAATCACCTTCCCTTTGGCCCCAGGCCAAGTTACATCATCCCCGGCCTACTGTAGATTTGTTCAAGCAGTTCCAAACTGCCAAACATCTATGCGAGGAGTAGATCCTCAGACAATTACAAGTCATGATCCTACATTTCAGAGAGTTCAATATTCCCATCTGTATTACTCATGGTTGTTGTGATGGGAGGACATCTTTCTAATTTAAAGGGATCTATCAATTATACTTCATAGTTTCATACATTAACTCCATAAGTGTGCAAATGAATGTCTGGTGGTGACTGTATAATAAATAACTAGCCTAAGCGAAGCAATGTTATCAGTACCAAGTGCGTCTTCATTGCAAAAAAAAAAAAGAAACAATGTTGATGCAGTGTGTGTTTGTATTTCACCAGTTATGCGTAGCGTTGTCTCTGGCGCCGCCTGGAGTCACCCAGAGGTCCGATGAACTGTGTCCCCCACCATCGATCGCCACCATAAGTGCAAAAGTCTTCCCCCCCCTTCGGGCGGTCTCTTATCCAATGTCTAGCCAATGCACCTTCTTTCCACAATGGAAGCATCTTCTACGCCTGCCGCATCCCCTCCCTTGTCCAGGCCGGCCTCAACCTCCTCAAATCTGGTTCAGCGATGCTTTGCTGTCCGTGAGGCTGTCGTCGAGTGCATTCTACAAGGCGGGTGGGAGGCAGCAGGCTGTGTGAGGTGGGAACTCCAGAAGCGCTGTGGGTCCCAGGAGGCGAGTGTGTTGTTGGTCTTTTCCAGATTGCATTCTCCTTGATCTTCATCATAGGGTGATTGATTTGTGTAGGCCACTGTGGAACCCAGCTTGCGACCACAACCTGACTTCCTCCCCGAGGCCAAGTCGGACAGATCAGACCACAGACGATACACAGTCATCAGTAACTTGCCCTACAGGTAGTTTTTCTCAGAAAACTCCTGTCCCTGTTCGCATCCACCACCTAACAGTCAACCACATTTCCAGACATTTGACATTTTTCTAAATTTCTTGTAAACCTTTTATTTGTTTGCTTGTTCGTTTGTTTGTTCTTCCTCAAACAACGACGTATACACCGGTAATCCTTAATTTTTCTACAATATTCGAAGGTCTTCGAAATTGTCGGGGACTCGAACCCCTAACCCCCGGACTCGAACCGGGGAACTTTCATTTAGGACTTTGACCTGGACTTTATGCCCAGGACATTAAGGACTTGAAACCCTACCAATGGAATGTGGGGAGAGCAATTACCAATACCACTTAATACAAGGACAAGATTGTTTCACCATATGAAATGGTCAAATTTTCAAGGAATTAAAATTGTCTTTACAATAATTCTTTGTTTGGAGGACAATGCAGGTCCGTGTGGTTCTCCAGGCGACAGTCAGTTGTCCAGGGGCCAGCCAGTTCCCCCTGTCCAAATGTCTCGGGTAAGGGACAAGACAGTTACTTGTCTTGGATGATCGGTCTGCCTCCAGTCCCTGGTCTGACAGTCGATCCTTAGATCCCACTTCTGACACCAAGATTGTTTTGGAATTAAATCAGGAAACAATCTTGTCTTTTGTCAATTTAATGAATTCTTTGCAAAGAGAGAGACAGACAGAAAGCTTACAGTCTCTAAGGAACACGGAAGAGCAAGAAAGAAAGAGGCCCGTTCACACAGTTATATTGTCCGTGAGAGAAAAAGGAGGCTGGTAGAGCCACTGAAAAGGGAAGAAAAAACAATTGAGCTACTAGGTACATTTGAAAATGTCACACAACAACAAAGAACTATTGAATAAAAATCACACAGAAACTATGGGCTAATATAATAAAATAATATAGACTATATTTTGTCATAACACTGTTTTAGAAAAATATATTTGCAAATGTTTTCAGAATCAACAATACATAAACTCAACAGCTACTTTATATAAAATGTCTAATTTATTGTAAAATAATAAGGTAATGCTTCTGCTTATTAAAAAAAAACAAAAAACGGGGTTATTTATCTTCATACAACCAGGATCATACTACAAATCAGAAGTAAGATATTGGCAGACATTTAACAGGCGAACAACCTGAGTTGTTTTTATTTTATGCAGAGCAGCTGCTTGCAAGTCTGGTTAAAAGGCATGAAAACAAAGAATTTTAAACAGGAACGATCAATATCAGTTATTTTCACACACACTTGACAACGTCTAACATTTCAACTTTTTGTATCACTGTATTTTACATTATCAGGATTTGAGTTGCGTCTTTTGAAAATGTTAAACTCTATTTAAATGGAGATGGCTACGGTCCAACTCAAGTAACTTTTTCTCTTTCTAAATATTGAAAACATCACCATCCGCTCCCTTAGAAGTACTGAATAGCATCAGTGCCGGTTTCTAATGGACATTTGATAACAAATGCAACTTTTTACTTCAATATTTCGTTTGTTTCGCAGAGGTATTAAAACTGAGTCATTCCTTGCTTGGCATGCGTTTTTTTTTTTGAGGGGGTCTGGAACCATATTCAGTATCCAGCAGGGTATCCTCCTTTCCTGGGGTCTGATTCTGCGCGGAGATGCCCTCCCTGTCGCATCACCACCTGAACCACAGAATCTGGAGTCCTCAGCAGCTGTGTTACATGGTTCTTCCAGATCAGGCCTTCTAGGATTCTCTGGTACAATCACACACACACACACACACGCAAGTCTTATGATGTGTGGTTGAGCATGTGCTTGCTGTAGCGTACGTTGCAATACCATTGCACGCCAAAGTGACCCCACCCCCCATCAGGCACGTTCACAGAAATTTGGGGGAGGCAGGTGCTCTAGCCAAAACAGTAGTATATACATTATTGTCTTCGGAATCAAGCAATCACATTCAAATTCATATTAAATGGAGATCAGTACACACCTGCCACCATTTCAAGTGCCTTTGAATAACCCTAAATCAATTAAGGTGGGAGCATATGTAGAACTCTCTCAAGGACTCAAATAAATGCCCCTCAAATATCAGAACACCGGTTGGAATTGATGACAGAGAGGGTAATTTTTATTTTTTTAAATAGATGAATGGGGGGGGGGGGGGGGGAATGGGGCTGCAGCAAAAAGGGCAAAGGGAGAGGTGCTTGAGCATTTTAGCTTCTCTCACCTTTTCAAAATCCTGCTCCACTACTGTCATATTTGGATTGAGTTGATTGTGCACTCGCGGTTCAGTCACCGCTTTCCTTAGGTCGTACTTAAAGAACAAGGAGTTCAGGATGACCTGTCCACAGGATAAAAAGGAACATGGAATTCCAGACAAGTGAATGAGACTGCATCTCAGAGCTGCATGTGAGTGGTCTTACCAAGGCAGTAGCTGTGGTAATTTTTGTGCCCCCAGATGCTCCGACAACCATTTTAACTCTTTTGTCTTTATCAAAGATTATTGTGGGAGACATGGAGGACAGAGGCCTCTTGCCTGTAACACAATGCACCCATAGTGGATGGTTTATTTAAGAACTATCTATCTGAGATTTCTGAAGATGACAAATGCAAATAGACACACGAGGCCGATAAGGACTGGTGTTGTGAACACTGAGCCTCATAAGTTCTTTGTAACAAAACACTCTTACTTACGCATGCACTCCAATGGTCATGACCTCAAATGGAAGGGTCTCACCTGGTTGAATGAAGTTGTTAGGGGAGGGAGGGATTCCAAAGCCATTGGTTATGTATGGAGAGCTGAAGTCATCCATTTCATCATTAAATATGATTCCAGTTGATCGAGACATGACTTTGGACCCAAAGCTGGATGCAAAAACAAGCGCATAAATTCAACCAAGATGTATAGTTTGGCCCCAAATTATTCATATCCTGGCCAAATTCAAATGATTTTTTTGTTTGTTGAATGGGTATCTTAGCTAAAAGATACAAGAGGTATATATATTTAAATTGGCTATTTTCATGTTGTATTAACATTTTCTTTAAAAAAAATAAATCCAAATTATTCATATCCTTTCTCAATAAATGCATATCTATGCTCTAAATGTATTGTTGATTAGAATGCGCTAGATTATTTTATATGTTATAAGGATCCCAAACAAATAAGCTCCTTCAAAATTGTCAGGGATATAAATCTTTTACATATCTAACACCACTTTCCAGTGTTTTTCCACTTCATTATGCCTTTCTAGCTCAAAGATACTCATTGAACAATTAAAATTCACTCAAAATTTGGCCAGGGTAAAATAATGTTGGTCTTTACTGTACTGTTTTGCAAATACAGCGGCTGAAATAAGTATTTAACATGTCACCATTTTTCACTAAATATATTTCCATAGGTACAATTGACATGAAATTTTCACCAGATAGCTGGGATAGGTTCCAGCACGCCCGCGACCCTAGTGCGGATAAGCGGTACAGTAAATGGATGGATGGATGGATGGATGGATGGATCTTGGGCACAACCCAAGTAATCCATACATAGAAAGAAAGTATAACAAAAAAGATCAGAAATTAAGTTGTGTGTAATAATATGAAATGACACAGGGATAAAGTATTGAACACATGAAGAAAGGGAGGTGCAAAAAGGTATGGAAAGCAAAGACAACACCTAAAATCTGTCAAATAATCAAACCACAATCCAGCCCCTTGTCAGTGCAAATTAAATGGTTCAGTCCTAATTGCTGGCCGACAAAAAGGTCTCATTGCCAAGGTGTGAGTCAAGACACATCTCATGATGGGTAAGAGCAGAGCGCTGTCTCAAGACCATCGCAAAACATAACGATGGCATAGGTTACAGGCGCATAGCTAAGCTTCTGAATGTTCCAGTGAGCACGGTTGGAGCCATAATATGTAAGTGGGAAGCCAATCATACCACCATAAATTTGCCCCGATCAGGTGCTCCTCGCAGGATTTCTAACAGAGGAGTGCAAAGAATAATCAGAAGAGTTTTCCAACAGCGAAGGACCACCCGTGGAGAGCTTCAAAAAGACCTGGAATTAGCAGGTACTGTTTTCACAAGGAAAACTGTGAGTAATGCACTCCGCCGCCATGGCCTGTATGCACGCTCACCACGCAAGACCCCATTGCTGAAAAATTGTTTTGTTTAAAATTTGCTGAACAACATTTGGACAAGCCAGTTAAATACTGGGAGAATATTGTCTGGTCTGATGAGAGCAAAATTGAACTCTTTGGATGCCATAATGCACACCACGTTTGGCGAAGAAATGGCACTGCACATCACCCTAAAAACACCATACCGACAGTGAAGTTCGGAGGTGGGAACATGATAGTGTGGGGCTGCTTTTCAGAAAATGGTACTGGTAAACTTCACATTACTGAAGAAAAGATGAATGGGCAAATGTACCGAGACATTATTGACAAAAATCTGCTGCCATCTGCGAGAATGATGAAAATGAATTGAGGGTAGACATTTGGGCAGGATAATGATCCAAAACATACTGCCAAGGAAACTTTCAATTGGTTTCAAAGAAAAAAGGCTGGGGGGGGGGGGGGGGGGGGTCGTGGCATTTGGTCCCGGCGGCCACCGGTGGCCCCCGCTGGGTGGCCGGTTGTCGGGGCGCCTTGTTGGGGCCCGCGGAACGCCCTGGGTCCCTCGGTGTGGGACGTGTCCCATCCGCCGGGCTGCTCTCAGGTGGACCCCTGGGCCTGATCCGACCCCTCGATTGGTTGGGTGGGGTCCTCAGCCACCGCGGTGCGGCTACAGCAATTACAGGACACTTCTGTCAGTCTTTGTGCATGAAAAACGGTATCAATTCACTTGCATGTATCCGCAGGCACACACCCTTAGGACTCTTTCACTGGGTCTGGGGTCACGCACTTACTGCAACAAATAACTCATGAAAATGCAAATCGCTTGTATATCTCCTCACTTATACTCTCGTACTGTACACTTTTATAATTTACATAATTCATGCCACCACACTTTAGTTGTACAGCCGGGTTCACGACCCTGGTCCTGCATGCTTCTTCTCCTGTCCTTGTCCTGTTCCATCTTGTCCGGTCCTTCCCTCACAGGGTGTAGCACTACAGCCCCATGCAACAATCATATTTAATATTTCATTGTTGTAGATAATGTACTGATTTACCTCTCTCATCCTGTTTACAATTAGTGCTTTGTCTTTTATCTTTGTTTCTTTCTCCCTTCTAGAAACTTTGTTCTGTTCGACTGATCAAGTCCGATTCTCAATAAACCTCAATTATAATACCACAGCGGAAGCTTAAAAACTCCACTGTGACACAGTAAAACTGTTTCGGCATAAAAGATTTTCCATTCTGCTTGACCTAACAGCCGAACAGGCCAAAAAAAAAAAAAAAAAAAAAGAAATCAAAGAAAAAAGATAAAGCTGCTAGAATGGTCCAGCCAATCACCTGACTTGAATCCAATCGAAAATCTATGGAAATAACTGAAACTCAAGGTACATAAAAGAAGCCCACGGAACCTACAAGATTTGAAGACTGCTTGTGTGGAGGAATGGGCCAAAATCACACCAGAGCAATGCATGCGACAAGGAGGCATCTTGAACCTGTCATTGCAAACAAAGGCTTTTGTACAAAGTACAACCCCAGTTGGGATGTTGTGTTAAACATAAATAAAAACAGAATACAATGATTTGCAAATCATGTTCAACTTATATTTAATTGAATACACTACAAAGACACAATATTTAATGTTCAAACTGCTCAACTTTATTGTTTTTCACAAATAATCATCAACTTGGCTGCAACACGTTCCAAAAAAGCTGGGACAGGGTCATGTTTACCACTGTGTTACATCACCTTTTATTTTAACAACATTCAATAAACATTTGGGAACTGAGGACACTAATTGTTGAAGCTTTATAGATGGAATTCTTTCCCATTCTTGCTTGATGTACAGCTTCAGCTGTTCAACAGTCCGGGGTCTCCGTTGTCGTATTTTACGCTTCATAATGCACCACACATTTTCAATGGGAGACAGGTCTGGACTGCAGGCAGGCCAGTCAAGTACCCGCACTCTTTTACTACAAAGCCACGCTGTTGTAACATGTGCAGAATGTGGTTTGGCATTGTCTTGCTGAAAAAATATGTTGCTTGGATGGCAGCATATGTTTCTCCAAAACCTGTATGTACCTTTCAGCATTAATGGTGCCTTCACAGATGTGTAAGTTACCCATGCCATTGGTACTAACACAGCCCCATACCATTACCGATGCTGGCTTTTGAACTTTGCGTCTATAACAGTCCGGATGGTTCTTTTCCTCTTTGGCCCGGAGGACACGATGTCCACAATTTCCCAAAACAATTTGAAATGTGGACTCGTCGGACCACAGAACATGTTTCCACTTTGCATCAGTCCATCTTAGATGAGCTCGGGCCCACAGAAGCCGACGCCGTTTCTGAGTGTTGTTGATGAATGGCTTTTACTTTGCATAGTAGAGTTTGAAGTTGCACTTACGGATGTAGGTTTTCTGAAGTGTTCCTGAGCCCATGTTGTGATATCATTTCCACATTGATGTCGGTTTTTGATGCAGTGCCGCTTGAGGGATCGAAGGTCACGGGCATTCCAACGCTGGTTTTCGGCCTTGCCGCTTACATCCCGTGTTTCTCCAGATTCTCTGAACCTTTTGATGATATTATGGACCGTAGATGATGAAATCCCTAAATTCCTTCCAATTATACGTTGAGGAACATTGTCCTTAAAACTGTTCGACTATTTTCTCACACACTTGTTCACAAAGAGGTGAACTTTGCCCCATCTTTGCTTGTGGATGACTGAGCAATTTAGGGAAGCTCCTTTTAAACCCAATCATGGAACCCACCTGTTCCCAATTAGCCTGTTCACCTGTGGAAAGTTCCAAACAGGTGTTTGATGAGCATTCCTCAACTTTCTCAGTCTTTTTTGCCACCTGTCCCAGCTTTTTTGGAACGTGTTGCAGCCATAAAAGTCTAAGTTAATGATTATTTGCTAAAAAGAATAAAGTTTATCAGTTTGAACATTAAATATCTTGTCTTTGTATTGTATTCAATTAAATATAGGTTGAACATGATTTGCAAATCATTGTATTCTGTTTTTATTTATGTTTAACACAACGTCCCAACTTCATTGGAATTGGGGTTGTATGAAATAAATACCAGTTGGCTTGTTCAATACTTTTTCCCCGTGTCATTTCACATTATTATACATAACTTAATTTCTTATTTGTTCTACTTTCTTTTAATCTATGGATTACTTGGGTTCTTCCCAACATCTGGTGAAATCCATCCATCCATCCATCTGGTGAAATTTTCATGCCAATTGCACCTTTGAAAATATATTTAGTGAGAAAACTGGTTACATGTTAAATACTTATTTCAGCCACTGCATGTGGGTGCAGAAATACTTAGATTGACTATGTCGGTCAAATGGAAGTCAATGTGTGTATTTATTCTGATAAGAATCTTACTATAGATTAATGGTGCTGGTGGCTGCCACGGCGCTTCCGTCTTCAGCTATGACAGACAGATGAGCTGTTCCGTGGTTGTCTGGGACAAAATAATCCGGCTCATAGTAAATGTCTGGATGAGTGGTGTCGTCCGTAATTTTCTTCCTTAGGCCTTCGGCAAAGTAGGCCGATGTCATGTTTTGGATAAGCTGAGAAGAGCAAAACAATTTGCAGCGAAAGACCATGTGCACACAAAATAGAAATGTTTTTCTTATCAATATCAATATCCAGTCGATCCAAAGGTGAAAACAATACTTTGATTTTTAAATGTAATGAAAATAAATACGATTTCAACATAAACAAAATAATATAAAACTATGCAACATTTGAAGACAGCTGATAGTTCCATAATGGAGTGGGAACCTGCATGGTGCCGTTTTCTAGATACAGTACTGTTCGAATGATTAGGGTACATACAGTAGTAGGGTCCATTCCTACGGTGGCGACATAACCCAAATTTGCTCGTGAGTCGGAACCCTCCATAGACTACCACCAGGTTAGTGGTAGACTATGGAGGGTTCCTACTTACTAATACTAATGCAGTATTTATGTCATAATTTTAGTAAGTACAGTATTTGCATGCTATTTACAGTACATCAGCATCTGCTTGGTTAAAAAAATATATATGTATGTATTTCAAATTTTTCCACCTTCCACTATAATCTCCACATACAGTATGGAGGAAAACAATAGTTTCCTAAAGAGGACGATGACCAACTGTAAATTCTTTAAAATATCAGTTTGTGAAAGACAGCAATAACTTGGAAGCTTACATCAGTAATATTGAGAAAATGTGGGTCCCCAAGTCTGCTCCTCTTTGCGTAAGCAAAACGGAAAGCCTCTACGATGCGATGATACGTTAGGGTCTTCTTCTCAGCTGTAGAGACACTTGTGTCTGTGAAGTTGTACCCTGCAAAGTATCCACAGGGACAAAGGTCTGCAATGAACGAACATTCACATTTTCTTGGCCGAAAGAATAAATGAGGTTTCACCATCAATGTGCTAAAAGTCCATTTCAGATGTATCCACAGCATTGGCAGGTCATGAAAGTGTTCATTCCAGTCCAATAACAACATGAATGAATATAAACATGCTCTTCCTACATCATCGGTGAAAACAGCTTCCATTCAATTTAACACTGGCTTAATGTATTAAACATTTTTATATCAGGAGTGGATTCTTCTTCATACACAGACTCGAGCTGTAGCTTTGTTTTCTGTGACCAAAACCGTTTTGGAAACAGTGCAGGACTGACTAACCACAAGGAACGCTGACATCTTCCCTTGTGCATGACTAGATCACAACTTGGCCATGTTGCTCACCGTTCACTATGTTGAGAATGAGTGCCAACACTGGGCCACTGGAGGGGGCATCCGGAACATGCATGGTGTATTCCCCAACACTCATCTTCAGGGGATTTTCATTCAGTACTGGCTGGTACTCCAATAAATCATCCAAGGTGATAATCCCACCTAGAACATCGATAAAGGTTTCAATTGATTAATTATCCTTCCTCTTGTTTGCTAGTTTTTTTTTAATCCATCCATCCATCCTTACTAGGGTCGTGGGCATGCTGGAGCCTATCCCAGCTATCTTCGGGCGAGAGGCGGGGTACACCCTGAACTGGTCGCCAGCCAATCACAGGGCACATAGAAACAAGCAACCATTCACACCTACGGGCAATTTAGAGTCCTCAATGAACCTACCATGCATGTTTTTGGGATGTGGGAGGAAACCGGAGTGCCCGGAGAAAACCCACGCAGGCACGGGGAGAACATGCAAACTCCACACAGGCGGGGCCGGGATTTGAACCCCGATCCTCAGAACTGTGAGGCAGATGTGCTAACCAACTCGTCCACCGTGCCGCCAAGTTTTAAAATTTTCATTTTATTCTGTAAATACCACTATTCTTTTCCATAAAACAAGACCTGCCGCCTGGATGTCCTCCACGAGTCTCTGTGCCATTGAGCCATTATAGAACACGTCGGGACCCTCTTCTGCTATTCTCTGGTATGTGTCTGCCAGCTTTGGGAATCTTATAACGTCATTTTCCCTGAGAATGTTTTTTTGTGAATCACAAAACACTTCACTGAATGATGAGAAGAGAAGAAAATGTGTTTAGTATGTAGAAGTGAAGTAAAACTCAAACAACACTGTGCAATTCGCGAAAAGAGTGTGTATGGTTTCTTGTTCTGAATGCTTGTTGTAACGCAGTGAATGCGGAGTGACTTGAATGAATCCAAAATCACAACCAGAGGATGTTTTGCTCAACAATGATGTAAATATCTAACTATGTTTAAATCAGTTATTCTACACTATGTTCTCTACCCTTTGTTAAAAAGCAGCACAAACAACATTGCAGGATTAGTGCTGTCGCCATTTATGTTGGTGATGCTTTGTCCTCACCAAAGATTAGCGTTTCCTTGAATGGAATCCTTGGTTTTCAAGATGGCATAAGCCAAGGCTTTCCCAATCGGAAAGCCTTCACGAGCCAAGGCAATGCTTGGCTCAAACAGCTCCTTCCATGCCAGCCTGCCATGTCTCTTGTGTGCCATCTCATAGCCTCGAATCTCCCCGGGAATGGCTACGGACAGTCCACCTGTCATGTACAAGCATTATTAGTATTTCGAATATCATATGCCTGTTCTTTGTTCTTAGTTACTACTACTGTTGTATTACATTTTAGCACCCTTTCATTACCAGTGTTTCCCAACTTTTAGTGAGCCAAGGTACATATTTTACATGAGGAAAATCACATGGCACGCCACCAAACACAAATATCACAAAAAGTACATAGTATATCCCAGCAATTGTTCCTATTGGGCGTTTGGCAGAGCCTTGCGTGCATCATTGAATATTAAGCAAATAGTTCATTGCTGTATTGCGTTCCGTTGTCGATCTGTCCCAGCTTGGTCTTCTTGGAGAAAGAATCCCCCAACCTTTTGGTCGCTGTCTTCAAAAGAAGGAAAGGAGTCTTTTGAAGACGGCAATCAATATTTGACGGGAAGCTGCTCATTAGGTAAAGGTCCAGCGGGCGTCTTTTAGTGGCCGTCTCGCACAGCAGGGCCGCAGGGAGGTGTACAGTTTATCAAGTTGTTGGTGTGGGTGGGGTGGGGGAAGGTTTTGGCAACTGGGTCTGAGTCACGACGCGCATCGGTGACGTAAAGGCCCCTGCTTGCATACGTCTTTGCCACCGTCTCCGCTGTAAAATTGTGATTTGCAGTTTTGAGTCTTTTTTTTTTTGAGGTGCAAAATGCAAATTTTAACTTGCGCTGCGATGCAAGACCGCTTAAGTCGACCCTTGGGAATCAATGCATGAACGCATTACCGTAGCAACCGTCATGAAATGATACATAAAAAGCTGATGCTCGACATATTACAATCTCCTGGGTATGTGACGAATAATCAAGACATCTGTCCAACATTTCAAAGGAAAATAATTAAAATCACACTTTTTCTCAAGCAAGAATGGACTTATATTTGTGAACAATAAATAAATAATGAATACCCAAGTGCCAGGAAGACACAATCATCAGTGTCCTCTATTCTTTGTTTTGTTAAAGTGTTGCTTTGGATTAATTTATTCGGCAGGTTACACTGTCACGCAAGGCTGTGTTTTCCAGCCATCTTAACAATATATATATATATCATATACCATATATTACTATTCCAGACAAAATCGTGGCGAACTGAACTGCGCCGCCTCGTGGAAATGTGGCTACAGTAAGACTCGGCTGTCCTCGGTGGATGTGATTGTACCTGTACGAGAAAGTTGTGTGTTGTTGCCAAACATGTCCTCAGTGGCATTCTTGGGCGCAGTCTCCCTTGCATCAATGGTTTCTACTCTACCTGTTGAGTAGAAAGCACAGCACAAGGGTCAATTTTGCTCATTAAATATCGCTAAAATTTAATAACGATGGACACCCACCAGAAGAGGCATTGTAGATGACAAAGAAGACCCCTCCACCAATGCCCATGCTGTGTGCATTAAAAAGGCCAACACAGAGCAAGGCAGCAATGGAAGCATCCACCGCTGAACCGTTTTTCTTTAAAATTTCCCTAAGAACATTCGAGAAGTTTGTAGTTATGTATGCACATGCACAGCACATTTGTGGAACAAACAACTGCTTACCTTCCGACTTCTGAACACTTCCCAGCGTCAGTAGCGACAGCAGCCCTTAAGAAGAAGTGGCCTGAGGGGGGAGCCATGTTTTTCTTCCCCATGCCTATGAAGAGGAACAGGCCCACAACAAGCACCAGAAGGACCACCAGACCAGCAGCCAGCGGCTTCGCAACCATTTTTCTCCCATGTGAATTCAACAGAGACCATTGTCAGATAGGATTTGGTGACCGAGATAGGCCTAGAGAGGTTAGCTGTAATTAATAGCACATTCATTAGATGTACTGTATCTCGTCAAGAAATGATAGCAGAACATTTGTTTCACTTAGTTTGATGTATTTGTACAGATAGCTGGAAAAGACCTGGTTACATTGTCAAGCTCGTGTTGGACTACGTATCCATCCATTTTCCATGTGCTGTTCATTAGGGTCGCGGGGGGAGCTGGAGCCTAGCCCTGATGACTTTTGGGCGAGAGGCAGGGTCATCAGTCAAGTGCAAGGCTTAGATACGGGGCCGGCTCACCCAATAAGTGGAATCGGCGAATGCTAAGGGTGCCGTGGCTGCCAGTGGTGCCACAAAATTGGAATGCCCAATTAAAACTACAACAAATGACAATATACAGTGGGTACGGAAAGTATTCAGACCACCGTAAATTTTTCACTCTTTGTCATTTATGTTCTTTTTTTTTTTCCTCATTAATGTACACACAGCACCCCATATTGACAGGGAAAAAAACGGAATTGTTGAAATTTTTGCATATTTATTAAAAAGAAAAAACTGAAATATCACACAGCCATAAGTATTCATTCACACACATACGCTAATATATTTGGGGAAACAGGCACCAAAAAATAATTTTGGTTTGTCATTTTGATGATTACGTACTGTATGTTTTCTCCCAAATACAACATATTTCAAAATGTATCATCACAGTAACTTACTGGATCGGTAGCTGTAAACACGCATGCAAATGATGTTAGGGGGGGAAAAAACAACATGTTAAACAAATCTAAATCTTCAGTTTTCTAGGTGTGCAAGCACTTTTTGGTGTTACGATCAATGAAAAAACATTTTATAATCGCTCAGATATACAATTAGCTTCCCCGCCTCCAGTTATTTAGCACTGTGTACTTGCTTGAAATCTTGCTTCTGAGTGATTAGCCTCAACGTGGTATGCTAATCAGTAAATAACTGGTTTGAAATGCTGTAGCTTTGCGGGATGCAGGTGTTTTAACAATTATAGATTATTTGTGGAGTCGATGTCTCCATTGGCCTAATCTATGCTACTAGCATGCATATCAGAAAAAAAATACAATACACTTCAAAAAAAAAAAAAAAAGAGCTTTCCTCAACCTCACTCAGGAATGGAATCTACAGAAACAAATGAAATGTTCCAGTTTATACCCGTTGACAGTCTCAATCAAAACCAAGCATCATTATTTTGTATCGGCAGAACTGTCGATAGAGTACTCAAATCTCAGTCGGTGTACTTAGTTGTGGCCTGTGAATGTATAATGTAATCATTGCTAACATTTAACGCACACTAATGTTAATAATTGGAAGGCAAAGTGAAGCTATATGGGATGTGCTTACAGACGCAGGCTTTCCTTTGCATTATTTCCTCAGCCAGCAGTGTTTCCGTGCACGGTTGCAATGTCAGTCTAATTTGGTTCGGATGTGCGTCATTGAAACAATCAAATGAAATGCAACTATCATCTAATTATAAATTGCATTCATCCCAGAAAAACAGCTTGACTCCCTGTGCCTATCCCAGCTATCTTCGGGCGGGAGGCGGATGGATGTATAGTTGGTAGATATTCCATCCAGCTGTTTTTAATTTCAGCTCTGCAATTGTTGCAATTTGCATCAGCGTTGAACTGTACTGCATTATAGTGAGACTTTATCACATTTTATCTTCTAACAAAAGTATTACAAACACCTCTTAGTCAATTCATTTCATCGCAAACTTCCCCCAAAAAAGTATTGCAAACAGGGATATCTCTCTGGCATTCCCATAACAATGGGCATAGTGTACCTGAGACATTCCAGAATTGGAAGACCTTTTCTGTCAATCTGCACAAAAACTACAGAAACATGCACTTGTTGTGTTCATTATCGTTGTACAGACACAAAATGTAACTGTAGCTGTAATAAAGGTGACTCCTAAATACAGTTTTATTTATTTAAAATACCAAATAGCTCTTCGGCTATTAAGCCTAAAATAGTTTTTTTCTCTTGTCCTTCCCTCTTGTTGACCAATTTACAAACCAAACATAACAGATCAAATAAATCGGCCTTTTTTTTTGTGTGTATGATTTCCAAGCTATATATGTCTTGTGTTAAAACATTTAGTTTGATCATATTAACATTCATTTGCAATGCAGTTACTGTAATTCAAGTAATACTAAAATTACATTATTATTGAAATAAGACTTAACGAATCAGATGATATGATGGTTCATTAGCTGTTTTTTTTTTTTTTTTTATCTTTTGAAAACACAACTAAAAATGATCAAAGAAATGATCTCTTTTTTTTTTTTCTTTGCCAAAATGTCGGTGCCGATACATTGTCCTATACATGATGGCGAAATCGTCCTGTTCCATCTTTATTGTCGTCTGCTTTGCAATTGCACTTCACGGTTTGGGCGGCGCGTCGACGGATGAGCGGACACGCTGCGATTGGTCGCAGAGACGTTCCACGTCGCAACAGAGCCAAACAAACAGCAGCAGTGTGAAGTGTAAAACGGGGCAGACTGCAGCCGGAGCGTCGTGTCCGAGTCGTCATCACCTGAGCTCAAGGGAGGTGGGACACGTCAGATGAGCGATTAATGAGAAATCCACTTTGAATGACAGAGAGTGAGGAGAAAGTGTTGTTGTGGTGGTGCATATCGGATGCTTTAGAGGGTGACCGGCTGCAGAGGCAGACTGAGGCTGATCATGGGTCAGCCCTGCTGCTCATCCGTCTGACTTGGAACAACAACAACGACGACGACGACGACGCGGTCTGCACCTGCGCCACGTCCCGGCATGGGCTCCAGACTGAGCAGACAGAACAGCTTGAACAATGAGAATTTCTCCCAAAAACGACGCAGGCTTGCCGATGTCGCGACCCAGGGCGACAATCGGAGCGGGCGGGCGGGCGGGGATCTCCTGTTCGCCCTGATGCTGAAGACAGACAAGCTGCCCGGGATGCTGCGTCGGAGCAACCACAGCCCCTACGTGAGACGGGTGGCGTGGATCAGGGAGATCCAGAAGCTGCTTCGCGATCGCAGGATGGAGCAGGCAACCGACGTGCTCAGGTTACTGCGGAAGGTGAGGAGGGGGCGCACATGGCGGACTTGCTGAGAGATATCTCGTGTCCTTTCTTGGGCCTGTTGTTTATGTTACTGATGCAATCCAAATGCAACAGATGGCCACCAGATATGACGGTGGCCGAGCAGACTGCTGTGTCATGCTTTGGCCTATCAGAGAGTTGTGTTTGCAAACAGCTATGTAATGACCCTATCATTATTTCGTTATTACCATACAACATGGGTATTTTTTGGAGGGTGCTCAAGGAACACCCAAAGTCAATCCCATCACCCCTAAAATTTCTAAGATTATTTGTTTTCATTTTTACTGATTAAACTGTGTGCTTTAAACAAGCTTGTAAAGTGTACAGCCACACAGTAAATTGCCCATAGGGGTGAATGTGAGTGTGATAGGTTGTTTACCTCACCCAGGACAAGGGCTATAGAAATTAGATGGATGGATGTTTGTATATGATTTTGTAATTTGGTCTTCTGCGAGGAACCAAATTTCTGATTTGAGATGATAAAATGTGAAACCCTACAATATGAGACCAGCTTGACCTGTGCCACAAGCTTCGGCGTAATGCGAGATGATCACACCTCATCCTCTGATGATGCAACGTGCGCACACAACAATAAACCGATGGCTTTATTGTGAACGAAAGTAGGCCACTGACTAGAGTGTGCTACAGACACAACATGGTCAGAGGAGCAGACACAGCATGTGACTCAACACAGCAGTCACTTTCACTCTCAGTCAAATGTGCAGTGTTGATTTTAAAAAGGAAAACGTGCACTCTTAATGAAGACATGCATATTGGTCCTCGACCACACTCATTTCTTCAAATGAGGACACGGTTTTGCCACACCATCATCCCTCCCCTGTCCTCTCTTTTTGTGTCTTGGTTTCTTCCACTTTACAGAGTAGAGTTCCACTCTTTCGACATGCCCATTAGAGCGGACTTCAGCACTACACGCTCTCCGTAATGGCCTGCGCACTTTGTAAAGAAGGTCACTGACAAGGAAATTCGGAGCTGCCTCTGCTCTTTTATAATGTTGTCCGCACTGATGTAGTGATGTGAAATCATTGTAATTGTTGGTGACTTACAATTGCAAATCCTTGATCAAACTTCAAAAAACCAAATCTACCAACCTTGATTTGGATCAGTATGCAAAAATTAATGATTCAGGCATTTACTATATTTCCATGTTTTAATTTATTCCCCCCCCCCCCCCCCCCCCCCCCCCCCCCGATTTAGTTTTGGTGCCTTTTATAGTGCCCAGTTCAAGTTCTATATTCTAGTTTGCAGCAGGATTCTCATCACTGACCCAATGTTACCACAGCCACTGATGCCCATTACTTACTGAGAAAATATAAAAAGGAATGAAAATAAGTCTTGCCATGTTCACCCAAATGGATTGAAAATGTCAAAAAGTTCTCACTCCTTTAACCAGTTCTCCACCAAATGTACAAGTAATAGACTTTGTGTGTAATCCCTCAAAGTAACAAACGCACGAACATATAGCGTAATTTCTCATATATAATGCACATTTTTTCCCAGAAACTTGTCAAAAGTCAGTAGTGTGCCCTACACATAGGTATAGGGGAAAATGGAAAAAAATCCATTTTATAAATGTAAGTCGGCATCTAGAGGTTATGAGAAAGGTGTACACTTTCATTCTAATATGCCACAGCCACCTAGTGGTTATGAAAAAGTTGTAGCTTACACTTGAGTTCCAATAGGGGTACGTATGACTGCATATATGTGCAGTTGTGCTCATAGTTATGTTTTGTTTAATGATAATGCTTGAACATTTAATTTAAATCCCATTAAAATAAAATTAAATGTGTTTCACCTGGCCTGGCATGTTTTCTTTAAAGAACTGTACACATCTTACAAATTCTTCCTGGGTAATCAAACATATGAGCATAACTGTGTGTTTTCTCATTTACTAAATAAAAGTAGGGCTGTGAACTTTCTAAATAAGAGCAAGTAAATAAAAAGAATAAAAAGTATTACGTGTTCAATTAAAGTGCTTCACTAATTAAAAAAACTAACAAAATACAGATAATACTTCATCTTTTGATCATATGGGTAGAAGTAAAATCATGCATTGTAAAAATGCATTATGCATAGGTAGAAGGGATTTCCAGAATTTTGAGGTCAACTTTGGAGGTGTGTATTATACATGGGTGCACATTATACACGAGAAATTACGGTACCTTTTTTGGCAATGGTAACTTGACGACACTGTTTTTGTCAACATGCCGTGGCATCTTCAAGCACCATTAAAAATATTAACCGTCGTTTTCATTTTTTTTTCTTAAACAGAATGACTTGTGAATGTTCAGTGAGTTACGTACTGTATGTGTCTGTTTGCTTTACCCAATATTAACACCAAAAAGCTTTACTAGCATCAAGAGATGCAATTGTAGTGTTTTATGAAAATGGGAGTTTCTAGATTTATATGGGAAATTAAATTCTGGTTTTTCTTTTCACCCCCAATTCTACTTTTTTTCCACTTGAAATTTGCACTTGCATTATGGGTTTTGAACATGTTTGTGATGATGTCCTGTAAACAGAAATAATCATTGTGTGGCTCAAGACACCTCCAACTGTAAATGCCCATAATGTTACTCCATAGTCGTATGACTAAATTTCGTATTTATGTCAAATGAGACCAGACTAATAAAGGACTGTTCTGCATATACCGAGCTATTGTTTCAGTATTTTCAGAAGCAAAGCAGCTTATTGTAAGTTAATTTGCTTCCACGCAGTCTCTCCTTTCCGTCTTTTAGCTGTCTGTTAGTTAGACTGAAGTCTTGACACTGTAAACAGCAAAAAGGCCTTAATGGATCCAAGGAGATAGGCTTGTCTCTACACTCTGGGCTCTGCTTCCGCCAGTTTATCCTGTATAAGCTAGCAGCCGGACGCAGCGAATAGGCAGAAGAGGAGACGGCCAGACGCCAGTAGGTGCTCTGGCAGGATAACCATTGGTGCAGTGCATGAGACGGATCCACCACTAAAGCAAGCTGATTTCATCATGACAAGAAATATGCTATAAATATACTATTTTGACAAAAGTATTCGCTCACTTGCCTTGACTGACATTAATTGACTGGCATCACATTCACTCACATCCTGTGCACCTACTGGGGGCTAACCTCTAGTGATGCCCTTATTTTTAGCCATGACTCTATTGATTATTATTTATATTTGTCTAACAAATTGGCTGTAATTGGTGGTTAATAGCTCCAGATAGGAAAATATCCCATCATTGCTGCCAGAGGTTACATTACACCTTTTTTTCTTCTTCCTTTGGCTGGCCTATTTGGCTGGCAATCATCTGGGATTCCAGCCATATAGTTCAGCTATCTGAGATATGTTTTAGATCTCAAATGACTCAGATTAAACTTCAAATTGAATGCAGTTTTTGATGCAATAGCTGCGTTTTATCTGCACTTGCACTTCGGATGAAAAACATTGTTAATAATACGCGACACATCCATGGTAGTACCTTTCAAGTTTTTCAAACAAACTGAACATTGCTGACATCGGCTAAAGTGTTTGAAAATATAAATTTTTATTGAGATGTGTTTGCATTATGTTTTGTAACATCTATCCAGCATCTATAAGAATCTGCAACATATAAATGTACAGCATATGTAGACTGTAAAGCAATGTGTTTATTTGTTCTTAATAGAACACAAATGAGTTTTTGTGCATATTTAGCGTCACGAATGCAAATCTGTCATTTCACAGTCCTCACTCCTCAGTGTTTTGAGTAATGCTTTAAACTGACTTATCTATTTCCACTGAAGACTGGGTCGTAATACACTGCGAGTATTTCATATATTTAGACACTGTTTCCGCAAAGCTTATGATGTAATCAAAGCATCAATTACATGTTATTGAAAGCAATAAGTTAGACTAATGATCGATAAATGTACCCTACTTTTATTTGTGTGAATCAGCCTTAGTTGATTAAGCAAAATTAGAGCTTTTATTGTCTGTCATAGGTCAAGAATATGGTAATAATTTTGCGTTTTAGTCAGTTGGTGTAGTAAATGAGTGGCTCTTTATTGATGTTGTACTTAATAGCAGATCTGTATTCAAATCAAGTGCATGGTAGAATCTATGGCTGTTCAAAAATCATAATTGTTGACATTGGACTGCGACCCACAGCCAAAAGACAGCATTTTTCCATTTTCTGTACCGCTTATTCTCACTAGGGTTGCGGGCGTGCTGGAGCCTATCCCAGCTATCTTCGGGCGAGAGGCGGGGTACACCCTTAACCGGTCGCCCACCAATCGCAGGGCACATAGAAACAACCAACCATTTGCGCTCACATTAGCACCTACGGGCAATTTAAAGTCTCCAATTAACCCGCAAACTTCACACCGTGCCGCCCAAAAGACAGCATTCTGTATTGTAATTCATGTAAACCCTCCTTCTTTTCAAACTCGCCTAGTTTTGTTTGTTTACTGTTGCCATTGTTAAAAGGAGAGCCATTAATGTGGAGCTGGCAGCCTCCCACTCAAACTGTCTATTGCAATCAATGCCTATTGTTCTGTGGACAAAACAAACGTGCGTGTGCAAGGCGTGTATCTGCGTCTCCAAGGCTTGCTTCTGATTAAAGTTGCATGGGCCGCCCAACTGCTTGTCATTGTAGTTTGCCTCATTAGGTGGACTTGTTGACGAGGGCACTTGCACAGCTGTATCACATACTGACTGTTGCCTTCCTCAGTACAATTTTGAAATCCTACTTCCAATGAGTTTTTGAAGGCGTTTTTAGACCCCACTCAATGACCACAACACAAAGTACACCTCATGCACAAGCTAAGATTCAATACAAATGTATGCTATATGAAGAATTTTGCTATTAAAAAGATAAGACGCCTCTTTATTCATTTCATGTGTGTAATTAATGTAACTGTAGCTTTCCGATGAGTGTTAATAATCTTACAAAATTCTCATTGGCTGTGTGTTTTACCACTTTACAAAACCTTTTTGACTGTGATTTTCCATTCATTGTTTCCTTTTAGGATCTGGGACTGGAAGGTACCTCGCTCAATGACATCTTATACAAGAACGCTGCCTTCCTCAATCTGGTGGATCCAATTTCACACGAGCTGCTGCTGAGCTTGGCCCGAGAGATGCAGAATCCTAAGAAGGTCAACTCTTTTTTTTTTTTTTTTTTTTTTTTTGTCCTGTAAAGCAATTCACCCAATGCCAAATCCTGTTATAATTCAAGAGCTTCCATATGGTCCCATAATGGTTTCCAATTGTTAAGACTTCGACAGACAGATAAATACAGTGAAAGAGATCTGACCTAGGAAGAAATGACTGTCCAGTGCTCCATGAAGTGCACAACGTACCAGGAAATCCTTTTATTCTAATTGCTTCTGATTGGCTCATGTTCCAATATGGAGTGGTGGTGGTTTTCTGATTATCTGACCTCCGAGATGGAGCACAAAAATAGAATTGCCAGTCGATGCACATCATCTCTTTATAAAAGGGGGCGTAAGAGAAGCACATGGGCTTATAGGCAAGGTGAAGACACTTTATTCTGACTTCGTTTTTCCCTGCTAGTAATTGTATTTATCAACCAACTTTGAGGTCATGATTTAGTTGTAGATGCCATTGCTGCTATACTAGATCTAATTTTACTAGATCCTAGATCTAATTTTGCCCGTAACGTCTGAAACCTAACGATTTTTGAATTGATTCAATATACCAATTGTTTTTTCTTTAGATTAGAATTTTATTACATGGTTAAACTAGCATCTGCGATTGGCTAGCGACCGGTTCCTGCCCGTAGATAAATGGGATAGGATCCAGCATGCCGCGACCCTAGTGAGGATAAGTGCTAACGAAAATAGATGGATGGATGGATGGTTAAACTAGCATGACAAATTGTTCCAAAAAAGGTGCAGGCATGCATAAATCGGTCATCCGCAACAATCCCACTCCATGTCATCTGCGTGTATGGATTAACAAATGTATTATCAGGGATATAAAAATAATAATGATAATAATAATAATAAAATTGCAACAGAGAACCGTGTTAAAACAAACCGATCAAGGTTCGTGTTATGCTCAACCTTGCTCAATGCAACAGCAAGGACCGGTATTACAAAGACAGAGACACCCAAGTTTCCAAGGTGTAGTCTTTGAATTTATGCTGTTCGGTAATTATCAGATGACAGCCTTGATTCTTCTGCTTGGGACCGAGCCACCTATGCCATTCAGCATGCAACATGATATTTGGACTGGACAACTACGAAGAAAATAAAGTATCTCAAAGGCGCTTCATCAGGCCATTTGATCATACGCAACTTTTGCAACCATCCTCGTTGAGAGAAAGGTGTACAACAATACTGAAGATTCCTTTCACTTAGTCATTCTTCTGGGTTATTTAACAGCTTATTGATTTAGCTTCTACATGTTATCATATCCTGACCGAATGGTCCGGCCTGTGCTGTGACTGCAAAGTAATCGTGAACAAAAAAAAATGTTCGCTGATTTGTCTATTGGTGAGTAAAAAAGTGAAGTGTTCGTGCTGGAGATTCGGTGTATCGGCTAAATAGAAACTGCATTATGTTTGCAACAACAACTTATTTTTGCAAGATGTCTTCTGCTTTGGTCCGCAGGATTCAGACACCATAAAGTCGTCAGATAAAATTTGCAGACAGCTGATCTACCACCTGACCCCACATTCGAAGTGGCTGAGGCAGAGCATGTCCAGACGGAAATCCCAGGCGTGGTAAGCCCTTTTGTCCAGACATCCACTAATAATAACAGTCATAAATCTGCAGCCCATTACAACGCAGAGCAGGGCACGGCTCCATGTCGTGCTGTCAAGATTCCCATCTCTGTAGCTGACATTGAATTAGGACACAGCTGGCCACGGGCCAACCTGATGGGAACGCCATGGTAACCACAGCTGTCAATCATCTTTGCTTTTAAGTGCTTGAGTGCATGCATTGCTTGTCCATTGCCACTGGCTTTTCCCTCTCTCTGTCGCACTCTCTCGACCTTTCTTCAAAAAGTGGCAACGCATTTTCCTTCTGTCCGAAACCTTTGACTTCAAGAGTGCCACACTTTCAATTGCAAATGATGAATACAAAATAGCTAAGCTTTCTTTGTGCATGTGTGGATCAGGTACCTGACTCATGACAAAGCTAATGCTAGCTACTATAAAGAATATATTCATTTTCTGAATATGTAAGTTTTTTTGTGCTGCGAAACTGAGACATTTTGGAGCCGGTAGACATAAAAAAAGACTTCACTGTTGAGCTTTACTCCATTTATTCAGCTCAGAACACCAGCGTGTCTTCAGCAGTCAGCCGCATTTATAAATTTATAAACTGTTGATTTATTCTGACTGTACTGAAAAAAAGAATAACAAAGCTGTCACACATTAACTTTTTTTTTTTTTTAATTCAAATTGTTGACATTTTTTTGTTTTTAATTTAAATGTATTTTTCTTACTTTATTTTCATTTAAATTTACAGCTTGGCACCAAACTGAAATATTTCATTTGTTACCAAAGGATTTCATTTAACTGAATGTGATTCAGACTTGATCAAGGAAATGCAGTCAACTCTCTATCCGTAGTACTATTTCGAAAAGAGTTGAAAATTTGAAAAACTGCTAGTTTGGTTTGTCTAAATCCCAGGGCCAGATCCGGCCAGTCACATCATTTTCTGTGGCGCGCGAAAGCAAATCATGTGCGGCAACCACTGGGGTCCTTTTCCACCTCACAACAATAACAAGACTTTAGGTGGCCACTTCAGCCGTTCATTCATCAGATCTCTTCAGACTGGATTGCCATCTCATGTCTATGAAAATGTTGCCTGCAGTGTAAAAATACATTTCCTACACCCTAACTGTATGGATACAGTGGAACGCTTAATAATTGAACCTAAATCTTGCTCCCACGATCACGTCAAAACATTCATGCATTGCACTGTATTGTGGTGTTGCTCTGTGAAGATTCAAAAATGTGTGTGTGCTCAAAATTATCTTTGTGACACAGTTATCTTTGTGCAGATTCATCTGAAAGGAGGATAAAAAAAATGGCTTTAAAAGAGAGTGACATCCATTTTTCATGCGTTCTGAGCTCAAAAGAAAGACATTGTGGAACAAAAAGATGAGTTGCCCATTCACACATGCAGGAAAACGAACATGAGGACTTGTGTGCCTGTGGTGAAGGGCTGACAGTTGAAAGTAGGAAGTGGAAGAGCTTACGATATAATAAACGGATGGCCTACAATGCTGTGTACTACATTATGTGCTTAAAAACATACTGAACTTTTGTTGAACTGACTTAACGACATAATTTTATAGCTTTTTTTCTTCCACACTGGCCTTTGCTTGCTTTGAACGTGAGTGAGTCCCACGGCGCACATTTGCCAAAGCCCTCCCTTGTCATTGTGATCATATATCACTGTAAAGCATCAGGAGTGACAGGTGTTGCAGCTGTGGGCATATAAGTGATCCATAAAGGTTCCTGCCATTGTTATCATTCAACAAGCTGAGCCAGTAACAGTTCAAAAGTAACACACCGTTGACACATTGAGAGGAATGGAAGTCGCCATTTCTCAATATAAAATGGCGTATGAAACAACCATTTAGAATATATATATATATTTCTTTGCTGCCAACAGCAGTCCAGTGGTTGGGGACCCTAGCTGAATGATTGTTTACGCATTAGGTCTCAGTACCTATGTCCATATACGTGTGGTATATTTTATCTTCCATTAGCTGTGTTTTAGTGGCACGGTGGACAACTGGTTAGAGCGTCTGCCTCACAGTTCTGCGGACCGGGGTTCAATCCCCGGCCCCGCTTGTGTGGAATTTGCATGTTCTCCCCGTGCCTGCGTGGGTTTTCTCCGGGCACTCCGGTTTCCTCCCACATCCCCAAAACATGCATGCTAGGTTAATTGAAGACTCAAAATTGCCCGTAGGTGGGAATGTGAGTGCGAATGGTTGTTTGTTTATGTGTGCCCTGCGATTGGCTGGCATCCAGTTCAGGGTGTACCCCGTCTCCTGCCCGATGATAGCTGGGATAGGCTCCAGCACTCCCGCGACCCTTGTGAGGAGAAGCGCCTCAGAAAATGGATGGATAGCTGTGTTTTACATCTCTGTGTTACAAAGATCTCTGCACTCTTGGCTGGCGCGGATGTTTTGGCTCGTCTGTTTAGTCAGTGGCCATGCTGCAGTCTTAGTCAGGCCTTTGCCCCAAGCCTATCCATTTACTCCCTCTGTTACACAACACAGGAAACACAACATGAAGCCAGTCTCCATGTTTCCAGCTCAGTGGCCCAACTATCACCTCATTTAGTTTGTGCTTTTTAAAATTGGATAGGCCTTTACTTTAATCGTGTTTTTTTTCTGTTCCTTTCACTTTACAGTCTCAAGACAACCCTCCAGAAGAAGCTGTCCAATGACACTGTGGACTTGTCAGGCATTCCTCTGTCCACCCGGGATGTCCGTCAAGTGGCCTTCTACCTCCAGAACAACAGAGACAGTGTGGTGGCTGTGGATATCAGCTTTACAGAGCTCCAAGATGAAAACCTGATGCTGCTTCTTCCTCTTCTCGCCTCACTACCCAAACTCAACAACCTTGCCCTCAACGGGAACCGTCTCACCCTGACTGTACTCAAAGACCTGACTGAGATGCTGAAAGACCCCAAGAAGTTCGCCAGCCTGGCCTGGATAGACCTTGGCAACAATGTTGATATCTTTACCATGCCTCAGCCGCTGTTGGTAGCTTTACGCCGGCGCTGTAGCCTGAAGAGCAGTCTACCCACCATCTACGAGTACACAGAGGGTCAACCCTACTGCTACCACCTGGAGACTTCTATCGAGGAACCCAGCCACTATGAAGAAGAAGAGGAAGGGGAAGATCCAGAGGACGACATAGAGGGCATGGGTAACAAATTTGAGCTGGAGCCATGGGGCTTAGGTGAGAAGCAGCTCTCCAAAGACTTCACCCTTCACTACTGTGAGAGGTGATCAGGAGTTTCCCTCGCTGGCTCGAATGTTATCGATCTGTTAACTTCCTTAGCTTGACCACCCTCAATCCCTCCAGCCCAATTCACCCTTTGAGGCACGAGGGAAACCGCATTGTGAAACTCTCAGCCAGACACCAAGTAATAACAAGACGTCTCAGAATGAACCTGCACTAGTTGACAGTGGAGCAAAGGGTCAGGTGGCGGACTTACTGTGTTGGTGGATGGTGCTCTTGGGAACAAGAACCGTAGGACTGGATTCATTGGAGAAATGGCTCTCTCTTGCCCTCTCACTCCCCTTTACCATATAACTGTCTGACTGTGGCAGCAAAGAAGCCAATCCCACAGAGATTTCGGTCAGCTGTTTGGCTGGAGGAGCAGCATTTCGGCAGTATTTCAAGTGGAAGGCGAGTCAGTTTGGAGGCAGTGGGTCCCCCCACCGAGTTCTCGACCAGGACTGAGACGATCTCCGGCAGGCAGAGCCTCTCTCCACATGATGTGTTCTCTGTTAATCTCTCAACAAAAGCTATGACACAAGTTCAACAGACTACGCAGCCGACGACCTGTCACGTGACGCTGGCAAAACTGCTAGGTCAAGACTTTTTTTGCCCCCTTTCCTAATGTCTACTTGTGAATACCCATGCTGCCCTTGTGTGTACGTACGTAAATGAGGAGACAAAACATGGCTCTGTTGTGTTACCACTCATTGTTTTTTGCACTTTTGGTGAGCAAAGCAATCTTAGAAGACAACAGGTAGGACTAAACAATGGTAGCTGTGACTATTTGTTTATAGACTTGCTTAAATACGTCACTTTCTCTAATGTAGTCATTACCAGTGTTTCAATAGAACCAACTTTTAATCTGGGTTTAAGAATTTAAAAAAAAAAAAAAAAAAGCCCAAACAGCTGCTGTTGTCTGTTGTTCATTTCTTTCTTTTGGTCATTGTCATCATTTGTAGTCATTTACGTGTATTACTAAACTTCTTTATTGGCTCTATTTCTGTTTTTGGAATGCCATGACTGTTATTTCATGATTAGACTGACTTTCAGGGTCATGTCCTTTGCAGTAGCACATAATGGTCAGACAGACCAAAACATTGCAATGCAATTCAATGCACCTTTCTGTGTGTGTTTCTCCATGTAGCATAGTCTCTGTCAGTAATTGACATATTAACACTGCAGAAGTTGTCATCTTTACAAAGCTGATCCAAATGGCTCATGATTGTTAGAAAGTTACACAAAAAAAATGCTGCTCCATCACAATATACACTAAATATCTAAATGTTTCATGTTTGTCGCGCTGAAATGTCTGGTTATTGTTGTAATTATTTGTGTTTTGGTGTCTTGTCCAATTCTGTGACTATATGACTCCCAATTCATCAAATTAGCAATGTGACAAGTGGGTACCATCTTTGTGGAATTTTCTAAAATACACTTCAAACACCTCTAAAATCCTCCATAACAAATAAATTGCCAAAAAAAAAAAAAAAAAGATTACTAAAGTACATCATCTTTCTACTGCCCAGACTGCTCTTCTTACGAATAATGAACATTATTTTAAGTGGAGATTTTAGGGCAAGTGACGCTATTCGAAACGTCAACAGTAATTGTGACGCGTCGACTCGGAAAACCCCTCGGAATTCTGGCGCGCACAAGCTTATTTGTGGATATTTTTAACTGAAACTTGTCAGCCAATCGGAGAAGGGGTTCCCGAGTAGCAGACGAAATAAAAAGACATGCTGAGAAATAATGAAGTTACACAGTTTTACTCTAATTTGAAAGCATTTTAGACCAGATTTTCTCGAGGCAATATCAGACAAAATCTTTCGAAATTCTTGGTACATTGTACTCAAGTTGAAGTGGCCATTCCAACCAGACCCAGCATCTTGACGGACTGTCAATTTTGGAAGCTTTTGTCACGTTGCTAATCACACTGAGCACAGTGGCCTCATGTATACTGACACAATTAGAGTGAAAACAAAGTGGATGTAGCAAAGAGTCATTAGCAGATAATGTAATTTGTGATTACATTGAGAGCAGTCACCTTTTATGTTGAATGTTTAGTCTGGGTGAGGACACCGTCCAATTGGTTTGGTGCGTCTTGTTTCGTGTCTGCAACAACTCTTCCTTGCTGTTGTTTATATTTTCCAAAGCCAAACTACCAATAAAAGAATCGATTCAGACTGAGTAAGTGATGTCTGGTCCTTTTTCCGGTTTCATCCCAGAGGATTCACGTATGAAGATTTTGAAAAGGGGCCAGTTATTATTGAGGACTGCTGCTCTGGATAGGTTGGCCAGAACTAAACATGTTTCCGAGCCAGTGGCTTTCCTGTTGGCTGTCCATATTTGCCACTGGGAAAAGCAAGTTTGTCATCAGATGAGGTCCTCCAATTGATCCTCCTAGGCCAGATGGGATGGGGTGGGGTGGGGTGGGGGAGGTGGGGGGAGCTTAGCCTCCAGGAGATGCATAGGATGTGAGTGAATGTAGCGTGCAAGCACAACATTTCACAAACAGCTAACGAAGACTCAAATTGCTTTTTAATGTTTTTGGACAGATTCTAAAACGATACAATACAGAGTAAAAGTTCAAAGTCACTGTTAAGAGCTGTAGTTATTTCAGTCTGTTTTTAATACAGTACACCAACACAGGAAGTATGTTTACAGCATTAACCACAAAAAAAGAAAAGCTATGTAACACATTGTTACCGTGTATGAAAAGCTGTATGCAAAAAAAGTCACTGTGCTGGCACAGAGTCAGCCAAGCAAAAAATTCCAGAGAATAATTTCTCTTGGACGAGTTAATAATGTAATCAAAATCAAATTAACTGCTGCTATAACCAGCTACTTGGTGGGTAGAAGCATCGTTGAATGCTGTCTGTTTTTCAGGCTGGCAAATCTGTCGATCACTCTGTTGTGACTCGGATGCTGAAGTGTGTCTTCATCGATTAACATTAGTGTAAGACTGAATCCTTCCCCTTCAAGATACATTGATATGGAACGGGAGAATGACAGGCGGATGGGTGCAGCGCGGATCGGTGCAGCGCCTGCAGTGATGCGGACTTTGTATCGGTCCGTTGTGGTAAAGAAGGAGCTAAGCCGAAAGGCTAAGCTTTCAATTTACCGATCAATCTACGTTCCTACCCTCACCTATGGTCACGAGCTGTGTATGCGGGAACAAGATCCCGGATACAAGCGGCCGAAATGAGTTTTCTCCGGAGGGTGTCCGGGCTCTCCCTTAGAGATAGGGTGAGAAGCTCGGTCATCCAGGAGGAGCTCAGAGTAGAACCGCTGCTCCTCCACATCGAGAGGAGCCAGATGATTTGGATGCCTCCCGGACGCCTCCCTGGTGAGGTGTTCCGGGCACGACCCAGGACACGCCGGAGAGACTATGTCTCTCGGCTGGCCTGGGAACGCCTCAGGATCCCCCCGGAAAAGCTGGATGAAGTGGCTGGGGAGAGGGAAGCCTGGGCATCCCTGGTAGAGTTACCCGACCCGACCTCGGATAAGCGGTAGAAAATGGATGGATGGACTTAACTGTATTGTAATATATAATGTAACTGTAGATGAAATAGCCGACGCTTGCAGTCATTGTCGCTAAACGTGTGGGAACAATGAACATTATATATATATATTTCTGGGGACCGGGGTTCATATCCCGGCCCCGCCTGTGTGGAGTTTGCATGTTCTCTCCGTGCCTGCGTGGGTTTTCTCCGGGCACTCCGGTTTCCTCCCACATCCCAAAAACATGCACGGTAGGTTAATTGGAAACTCTAAATTGCTCGTAGGTATGAATGTGAGCGCGAATGATTGTTTGTTTCTATGTGCCCTGCGATTGGCTGGCGACCAGTTCATGTTGTACCCCGCCTCTCGCCCGAAGATAGCTGGGATGGACTCCAGCAGCCCGCGACCCTAGTGAGGATAAGCTGTAAAGAAAATTGATCGATGGATGGATATTTTTTCTTCTTTTTTTTTTCTTTGATGGCATGGGACCTTTAAGATACAAGTACTATATATTCTGAATTGGTTTTGATTTTTGTCTTACACACAAAAAGGTTCCATTCAACATTAGCTGTTGCATTAATTTGGCTCCACAAATATAGGTGTTCTCATGTTCCCTGATGCATAGCATCAGTAACCAGCTGCTTTACCAAGTTTCCTTGCATCAGACACTGCAGTGATACATCCATCCTCCTTCTCTACAGCATTGACCACATTGAAAAACTTCTTGGCAGGTTTGTGAGTGTGTCCCAGAGCTTTCAGATCCTCGATTACATCCTGCAAGACAATGCAAAGAGATTGAGACGGGATACAGCATGCGTGGCCGAAATCATGCATTCAGTTCATTACCTTGTCAAAGTTGGCTTCAAACTTCAGTGCATTTTGATAATCGACAAAAACAACTGGAGTGGCAATTGCCTCCTTAAGGTTTTTTCCAAACCAAAGGTGGTTCATGATTGCCTGGAAGGAAAACAGAATTATGCGCGTGCCAGATGATGCACTTGTGAGCAGCGAGCATGCTATGACAACAGTGAGGGTAGAAATTCTTTGCACTGGACACGCACCGACGCCATTCCAGTGGTGATCATACTGCTACCAGTTGATCCAATCACCAGGACCTTTGACTTAGACTTGAGCACAGTAGGAGACATGGATGAAGGAGGCTGCTCCCCTGCAAAGACAGCAAAAGCCTTGACAGTCACTATTCAGTCATCAATGTGAAAATATATGAATAGTTACAAATGCAATCAGCAAGGCTCTTTTGAATCTTCTGAATCGCAGCTACTCAACTGAGCATCTGTGTAGAAGGATATTTATAGCCTCTGTCAAACGGCAAAAGGCAAAGGATATCAATGGAGGGAAACTTGACAGCAGATGTTTTTGCCGTAACCACAGCAATGCAGCAATAGTTAATGTTTTTGTCTTCTATGTGTCAGGCTGAGGGAATACCTCTATATCATCAGGAAGAAGACCCATATTTGTCAGAATTGACAAAACATCATCTTCCCACTTGAACAAAGGTTAGCTTGAATATAACATTGCCATATCATTTCGGTCCGATTATGTTGGTGTGCCAAAATAATTACAGCCAATCACTCCAACCTTTCTGGACACACAACCACAAAAAGCCCTCATTTTGCCAATGTATTTATTTGTAATCAGTCATTATTCCAACTGGTCTGGAAGGTGGTTGAACTCCTATTTATTCTTATTTAAAATTATGCTTTCCCCCCCCCCCATAGGAAATAATGGATTTTGAAATAAGCAGCTCCGGGGGACAATCTTTAACTATCATTACAACTTTATTACCTTTTAGGCAATGTTTTAACGTAAAAAAACAAGTTAACTGATATTACCAGTAAAAACAATACAATGTATACTCAACTTTAACTTTGATGAAGAGTGATGGACACGGTGCGGAACATGAAGAGGGAGATTTCTGTACTCTCCAGAGTAAATTCTGACATTGTATTTCTCTTTTAATCATATTTGTTTGGCCTAGCCATTTAAACAGTTAAGTAAATTCAATTTCCGATTCGCAGCTCATTGTCCCATTTTTCTCTTCACGTGGACTTACAATGCAGTTCTAAATGCCCAATTCCAATTTACGTAGTGCACATATCAGACTTTAGACCATAGAGAGCATCCTGACCAACCGCATCACTGTGTGGTACGGAGCCTGCACCGCATCCTGCCGCAAGACTCTCCACCACATAGTGAGGGCAGCTGAGAAGATCATCGGAACCTCTCTTCCCTCCCTGCAGGACATTTACAGCACCCGCCTCACCCGCAAAGCCCTCCGCATAGCGGGGGATGCCACCCATCCATCCCACAGCCTCTTCAGTCTGCCACCATCAGGGAGGAGACCGCGGAGTCTGCGGGCCAGGACTAGCCGACTCGAAGACCGTTTTATTCATCAGGCAGTCAGGAATCTGAACTCTCTGGCCGCTCTGCCCCTCTACCTCTTCTGTCCTCTGAACTCTGACGCCCCGCAAACATGCAGATGCACACTCACACACACACACACACGCACACACTCACACCAGACACAGGGTCGCACCAGCCACTTTAGCAGGATTGGGGTTTTGTCATCTAATTTATAAATGTCTTATTTGCCTTGGTTCTCTGATCTTGACTATGTTGCACACGTCACCTGACCTTTGATATTTGCACATTCAATTCATACTTTTTATACTGTCTATACTATTGTTTATTTAACTTTTATATTGATGTTATTATGTTATTTCTCTCCTCTGTATGTGTTACGCATATTGACGAATTGACAATAAAAGTACCTTCTAACCTAGTAACTTTAGATCAGTACACACTACGGCCCGGGGGCCATTTGCAGCCCACCGTCAGCTTTTTTAACAGCCTGCGGCATACACAATAATCAACAATTGACACTGTCCGTGTCATTTGCCTGCATTGTACTACTTGACTATTGTAATGGTCTTTTGACTGGACTCCCCCAAAAGAGCATTAAACGGCGGCAGCTCATTCAGAATGCTGCAGCTCGGGTTCTGACCAGAACAAAGAGGTCAGAGCACATTACTCTAGTTCTAAAGTCTCTACACTGGCTCCCAGTGTGCTATACAATTGACTTTAAAGTACTGCTACTGGTCTATAAATCACTATGTGGTTTAGGTTCTGAATACATAAAAGAAATGTTAATGGAATCTAAACCCAGTAGGACTCTGACATCTACAGACTCAGGTCAGATAGTGAAGCACAGACTCCAAAGTGAACATGGTGAAGCAGCATTCACCTGTTATGCTGCACACAAATGGAATAGGCTGCCATCAGAATTGAAGTCATCCCCGAGTGTCAATGTGTTTAAGTCCAGGCTAAAAACTATTTTTTTCCCCTCATGCTTATGATTGAGCATTTCAGAGTTTTTTTTCCCCATTTCTTAAATGATTCCTGTTTGGTTTTTTTAAGATGTCTCAATTGTTTGTAGAGTGCTTTGTTTTAAAATGTCTTTTTCCGCTGTTTGTTTTAATATGCTTTTAACCATGTAAAGTACATTGAGTTACCTTGTGTTTGAAATATGCTAAATAAATACATTTGCCTTGCCTTGCCTTACCTCACTGACTTACTTCCTGCACTGGGTAGGTGCAGGAAGGCAGAATAAGAGAAGAAATTTGTTCTTATTCCTCAGATCCTTGTTTTTCATCATTCACTAAGACACGCTTTGGAATTGGATTTATCTGCCCCACTTTCTGCTATGTGTCAAGGTCGGCTTAGTACAGTTTGCGGCTGTTTCGGTTCTGAACAGTCCTAGCTTGAATGGCGCCTTGAATGTATTCAATTATACTGTTACTTAGTATCAACAAGTAATACCCCAAAATAGAAAACTTTCAACATGTAAATTGTGTACAGAAAAGCAAACTCCCAAGTATTGTATTGACTATGCGTGCATATACAGCTTATCCTTTTCAGGCGGACTACACCCTGGAGTGGTCGCCAGTCATTCACAAGTCACCTATGAAGACAAACAACCATTCACACTCACATTGACACCATCACTGAGTGGAAACTAAACACACAGTCCTCACTGCTGGTTAACTGAGGAATAGTAATTTACACATTACATCGATCCAGTTGGGCCTACCTGCGAATAAGCTATCAACTCTTCCACAGAAGTCACACAGATGACTGTTGAGGATAACTCCGGTGCTTGGAGATAAGACTCTGGAGCCAAATCTGTGAGGAAAATGAAGTAACGTGTCACGTGTAGAATGGAGACACAACACGTGAAACCCCCTTGGTAATACTGACATGTGGTTGATGCTGCTTGTGACAGACACAGCAGATCCGTCCTGGGCCAGCACCGAGACATGTGTGGTGCCCATACTGTCCAGATATGGTGTCATATTGTAATACTGCGGCTCATGTGACATTTCATCGCTGATTAAACTGCGGATGTGATCGGCGAAGCTGTCCTCTGTGAATTTCTTTGTCAACTGTAAATCAGACAGAACATTGTGCATGTGTCACAAGAACCTAACTTGAAAAGGTGAAGCTTGAAGCTGTCTGTGTTCTTTTATCTGCCCCAGCCCTCCACTCTTCATTCCAGAGAACTAAAGCAGAGTGATTAAGTGACATTGAACACTGTCATATTTCTTACAGAGTTGTTTTTTTTTAATTAATTGAGTGTTTGTCTGACTTTGTTTTCCTGTTGGTTTTATGTCTGTCAGTAGTTTGCCATGCAGTAGCCAGCAGCAAATATTCCACCTGTCATGTATTGATGTTTTATGTATTGTGTCCCACCTAGTTCGGGACAAAGAGTCAGCTGTAGACTGTGGCTTGTTGTGATGTACTAGGCAACCATTGAAAAAAAAACTTATTAATCTTTCATACTTAGATACTTATTTTTCTGTGTCGCAAATTAGTTCATTTCCTTATCCTTTTCAATCAAAACAACAACAAAATAACGAACAAAAATAAAATGTCATTTCTATTTTGAGATACATTAAAATAAATAGTTGAACAAAACTGAGAGGGGGATTTGATTCATTTGATCTGTCATCTTTTCGTTTGCTTTGAAAAATAGTTTCTTCACTTCAGTCATGCATTCTTTTATTATTTCTGCATCTGAGAATGGCTCCTTTGCTTAGTCCAAATCCACGCCGCTCATGCAAATACTTCACCCCATTCTTCTTTGAATTGCCGATTTATACTGGAACATATATACTGGTACATACTTGGAACACGCCATCTCTCTATAACGTTACAGGTGGAAAAGTGTCAACTATAGGCGCACTGCTCCAAAGATTAAAGTGAGAGGTAACCCTAACCCTAAACCTGATCGTTGATACAGAGCACTGTGCTAGGTGTAATTTGAAAAGGTCTCAACAGTTTGGCCAGGTGGGCCAGATGTGGCTCAGGAGCCGCCTATTGAGACCCACTGATCTAGAAACTAACAAAAGATGTCATTTAACAGTGCATAATGTTTACTCGCCATCTTTAGTTACATCCCTTATAATAACTCTTCAGCACGGTGGGAGTATATCAATAACTTACTGTATCACTTCATCCTGTTCACTGCCAATGCGTTTGCTAACACAGAATACCAAAAAAAGTAGCTAGTGACAGATCCTTTTCAGGTAAAAATGAATGCACTCACATGCAGGGTGTATAGTGGACCGAGGTCAGATGCTTTTATATCAAATGCGAACAGTGCTAGAGTTTGTTTGGAACCATACAATGACCACCTTTTGCAGAAGGTCTCGGACCACTTCATTTGGACGAGTTTGCTTGCTGTGGTCACATAGCCAACTGAACCACACCGAGGAAAGGAATGAACTAATTCAATGAAACAGCGCCTTGAGATACTACATTCGTGGTAAATTGGCACATCATAGGCATAACATTACAGCTGGTATTATTATTATGTTTATGGATTATGGATGGAGGGATGATTATTATTATTATTATTATCATTAGTAGCAGTAGTAGAAGTATCATCATTATCATTATCATTTTGTCAATTTAACTGTGACCCAATCAAATCTGACTATTAAAGACTACTTTGATAGTATGAAAAATTCAAGATACAAACTTACTTCTGAACTGAACTCCAATTTCTTTAATCCGTTAGCAAACTTGAGAGCTTCAACATAGCGATGATAAAACAATGCTTTTTGTTCACCTTTCAGGGATGCTGGATTCAGGTCATATCCTATATTTAAAAACAAAACAAAAAAAGAGAGAGAGAGAGAAAATAAAATGTATCCTTATACATCTATTCAGTTCAATTTCAACTGTCATGGTGCATAAAGCCTTAGACTAACATGCATATGTTGCACAGTGTGACTGTGTCAGCATGTGATTTTAAACTAAGCTGCAGATGTGGCCTGCGTGCTGAAGCAACCTTTCATGATGTTGAGGACGAGGCTAAGGATGTAGCCACCCCCAGGGGGTGGTGCGGTGTACATCTGATATTCTCCCAGTGGAATGCTCCATGCATCGCTCACAGTTGCTGTGTAAGATGCCAAGTCCTGCAATGTCAGTGACCCTCCTGAGCAAAAAAAACATGGGAACAAATGGTTGAACAAATGGAGCTCCATATAAACAAGACTTCCCTAATGGATTATAAACATGTTTTCTCTACTGAACCTGATCAATTTGAAGTAGTAGTTACATCATTCACCACTAGATAAGAGATATTGCTTAGTAGTGCTTCCATCGGGTGTTCTCCATTCGGAATATCGTCAAGAATAGAAAGCAGTTTTAATGGTCAACAAATTTACCTCTGTAGCTCGTTTGCTTAGAGCCGTCAGCCATAATTGTTTTGTGGTGCTAATGAGGCATACAAAACAAACAGAGGCGCTTTTTCCTTGGGGAGGAGGCTTTGTCGTGCATTTAACAGGAAGAGCACGCTGGCATTTTATATATTTAGTAAGATGCCAGATAATGCTTAGTTTAGCTTAGCTTATTGTAGGCATACAACAGAACCTAACTGGGAGGGTTAGGGTTTCATGCAAACAAAGTGTAACCTAAACGTAAGATGACAGTTAAAGTGCAAACAAACTCATTTTAGTATTTTGTTTCGAAATACATTAAATATGTTTGAAGTGCTGGCTGCATTTTCAAAGACTGAGAACAATATAGTCCTGAATTGTTGGTAGGTACTGATATGGCTTAAAACTATTGTTCACCTTCTAAATTTTCCTAATTTTATGGGCGGGGCTAAAAACTAGTCTTGTGATGTCACGGGGCCGGGGAGAATACCCCACTATATAAACACCAAGTGCCCTTATTCCATGCAGTGGCCATTCGGCAGAATTTCCACTTCCTTGTTCATGAATACCTTCACCCACTTCTACCAGTATAGTGTGCAATTGACCATGAAACTATGCTCACAACTCAAAAAAAATAATCTTCCCTAAAGTGTGATGTGTTTTGTGTTATTTGGGCAACATGTCTTGCTTCTCTGCAGCCCTTGACAGCATGTGATATTGATGTCGTTGGAAAGGAGCTGTGGGAGGAAGGTAAGTGAATTTGAATGACAGGAGAGGCGGGA
Organism: Phyllopteryx taeniolatus; assembly: GCF_024500385.1. Classification (NCBI taxonomy): domain Eukaryota; kingdom Metazoa; phylum Chordata; class Actinopteri; order Syngnathiformes; family Syngnathidae; genus Phyllopteryx; species Phyllopteryx taeniolatus. The sequence continues at coordinate 2,899,593 of NC_084504.1, forward strand.
TCTTTAGAGCACTCAGCCACACGCCCACGTGTGAGACCTGCGAGATGGCCCTTATTTTTCAGGATTTTGAAACCTGATTTCACATACTTAGCAATTTTTTATTCATTCATTCCTGGTCCAGGTTGTTAACAGGACTCTTCTGTGTGATGTGTCAAAAATAAAATAAAAATTCTGCTATTTGGTTGGACTTTAATTAAGACACACATTCAATGCAAACACAAAGCACCATCAAAAAGGTATCATATTTTTGTGTATTGCTGAACTACTGTAGGAGCAGTTGCAGTTGCAGCAGACACACTTCAAGTTCATGGAAGTTCCTTTGCTCGTTTTTTCTCCTCTAACTCAAGTAATGGGTCAACAGTATGCATTTGCCCAATGCACTTTGTTTGAGGAACAGAAAACAGATTTCAAATAAACAACAAATCATGTTTTAATCCTAAGCATTCGCGACCGGCACTACACTACACAGTTTCATAATATAATTATCATCACTGTCATGCTCACTTTCATGCACAATCAAAGCTACTATATAGCAGGAAGTTAATGAGAAATAACGGGCGCAGACATGTTTGAGGAGGTGCGTGACGAGTGACAAGGCGAGAAACTATTTTGGGCTAAATGGCGCTTTTGAACTCTTCAAATATATTTGCTCATTTTTAATGACATCATTGTGTCTGGCATACATACTAAATGGTTGGAGAACAGATCATGATTGAATTCATCTGACAATACCTGCCTCCTGTATGTCTCGGATTAAATCCTCTGCTATTTTTCCAGTGTAGAAAGCATCTGCTCCGAAATTTGCAATCGTCTCCAATGTGTCGGCGAGTGTCTCAAATTTCACAATATCTCCCGTTTGCAGCAGGTTTCCATTTTTATCAGAGAACAGCTCACTAGAGAAAAAAAATATATAAGAATGGTTTTCGTCACACGGGCATCATGCAGACAGACACGGTATGAATGATGAACCCTTACTAGGTACAGCTACAGAACCTAAATGAAAGGGACAAAGCACTAGAATACCCTGCATTCTGACACTGCTTTACCTTTTGGGAAACTGGAGTAGTAACATTAGCAATATTACCTAGCTCAGTGGTAAACATGTACTGTATTTCAAATAGAGCTTGTCTCGGCTAAAGCTAAGCATCAATGTAAAGGCAAAAACGATGGAAGATTTTCTACTGGCTCACATCTGATTGTCAAATGTTGGTGTGTCGGGGGGTGTTTCCTACCGCAGTGACTGAGACTCATTGTTATCACTGTAAGGCAGGTATTGACCAAGGATTTGTGGAATAGGAAACCCCTGTCTGGCCAGCCGGATGCTTGGCTGAAAGAGGGTTGCCCATGGCAACTTGCCATAATGTCTGTGTGCTTGTTCATAACCACGGAGTTCTCCTGGGACTCCAATCCACAAGCTACCTGGATGGGGAGGGACTGAGATAGAGTGCATACAACAATCAGCGGACAACATGGCACTATAGGAACAGTTCTCAGTATGTTGCAGTATATTGCTACGCCACTACAAACTAAAACCACCAAAATGAACATACAGTAAATATATTATTAAATCCATACATCTCTGAAATCGCAACTGCCTTATTACCTTTGCAAAGGCAGAATATTTCATACAACTCTTGTATTGGATGTCATTATATTGTGAAAGTGCTGATGTTGCTCTGGCTGGTCGGAAATGTTCCGCATCAAATTTCTGAAAGGATTTTAATTACGTGGTTCCAGGTGCAGCCTGGTGCAGCACACAAATTTGTGGTGAAAATATTCTGTAAAATTCACCACAGACTGGTCAAAATAACCTGTAGTACTTGTAGTTTGCAGTATGGATTTGAATATATATATATTTTGTGACACCAGTCCTGGAACTTCATCTGACACATGTACAGTACAATAAGGGCTGACAAAAAAAAAAAAAAAAAAAACTGTAGTGACTAGATCCTTAACTACAATACAATGGCAAATCCACTTTCAACAATTCACGAGCAAAATTTTATATTTACAAATGATAAGTCATGGTAATAAATCAAATAATATTTTTTTTTTTAAAACACAGTACTTCCATTAAGATATTGAAATGCTATGGGCTGCCTACATAAGAATCAAGAAAGTAAAACTGTGTCTGTACAGTTGATGAAAGTCTCGGACAAACATGAGTGTGTACCTGTCATGAAGCGAGGGGGATTGGGACACGACTTCAACGTGTCTGCGTTATACTTCCCAGGGACACGCTCTCTGGAGTTGATGATTTGTACTTTGCCTTGCATGGGAAAGAGAAGACAAGGGTTGGTTGTTTTTTTTTTTAGCTCTCTCGGTTCTCATTAAGGCCCAAGGATGCGTGAGTGAATGTGACTCATGGCACCGGTGCTGTCCGTCACTGTGAATATGGATCCACCCCCAAGGCCCAAACTCTGAGGGTTCAGGAGAGAAGTGCAGAGCAGGGCAGCAATAGCGCCATCTACCGCTGAACCCCCTTTTTCAAGCATGTCCCTGAAAGATAACAATCACACCGCACCTGAATGTATTGACTTGATTTTCAAATGATATTTTTTAGGTTGTATATTTTATGTCAGTAATGGGCTGAGAGCTTGACAAATCTTCCTTTCCATTCAGCTTGTCCCTTTAGGGGTCGCCACAGCCTCACATCGTTTTCCATGTACAATAAATCTCACCCTTGACAAATACCCTGAATAAAAATTTTTTCTTTTTTAAAACTAGACGGGACGGGATGAATTTCAAAGAAAATTCAAAATGAAATAAAAACTAACTCTAATGGAAAAACCACAACTATTGTAACCCTGGTTCGAATTAGTCAGGAAATGTTGTAACTTGAGGTAAATATGTAAAGCTTTTGAGAATTTGTCAAATTTGAAGAATGGGAATGGGTCACACGATGGCTTAAATGAGCTGGATATGTTAAAGTTGGAACGGTTTGAATCGGTTGAAATGTCAAAGTAGGAGGGAATAATGTGTCAAATTTGTCCTAATATGGGAATTTGGGTGTGGAAAATATGGAATTTTTTTCTGTGTGGGGAAATTTTAGAATGTATTTTCCACATTCTAAAATTTCCCCATATAGTCGTAAAGGTTTGAATCAGCGGAGAAATGGAGAACTTTGGGGGGGTAAAAAGGTGGAAAAATTAGGTGAAAATTGTGATATTTTTGATGTGTGGGAATTTTACGAATGTGAAAACTATTTAGTAGCTGGGATGGTCTGAATGGATCGAGAAATGTTGGAGGCAGGAATAATGTAGAATATGTCCTAAATGGGACCTTTGTTGGTAAAAGTGGAAAATATTGAAATTGCCAATTGCCTTACCTGGTTAAATAAAGCATTCAATAAATGTCACATTTAGTTGTGTCTGTGTGACCCAGTCTTTACACCCATTATCAAACTAAAACAGAAATTCCTCTTACCGTGCAATTTGTGAACATGTCCCAGTGTCTGCAGCCACTGCTGCGTGAGAGAAGGAATCTTGTGGACACTTGCGCCTCCCAAGTTGACTGACGCACACGGACACAACAATGACGCAGAACAGCAGCATCAGCGCGCAACATGCATACAGTCGCCCTTTTGACCTGGCCATGGCTGCTTCGCCTCTCGCCAATCATTCAGGTTTCTTCTGAAACTTGACTTACCTATTTAGAAAGACAGTATTTGAACTGTCCGAATGTGTGTGTGATCGGGTAAGAGTGGAGGGAGGGCAATAAATCTCCAGAAAGTGGGCTGAACTGGGAAGTCAGGTTCCACCTCTGCCTGGAGCGCAAGAGGTAATTAAAGTCTGCTGAATTCCACCCAAAAGTTGAAAGTTATCTCAGATCTCATAAAAAGATTAAAAAAAAAAAAAAAAAAAAAAAAGCATTGGATAAGCTGCACAAATCAAACAAATCATATGATGGGTTATTACTGCTTGGGGAAAAAAAAGAAATATATTTAAAAAGATGTTGGTGCCTAAATTGTCCTCCAAATCTGGAACGTTTGCATATTTCTCAAAAACATGTACGTTAGATTGAGTGAACTCTCTAAAGCACATGTGTCAAACTCAGGGTCTGGGGGCCCGATCTGGCCCGCCACACCATATTTTTGGGCACACGAGAGCAAACAAAAGTATGTTCTTCATGTTTCTTGTGAAATGGATGAGTTCTTTTGATTATGGCAAAAACATTTTGAACAAAAATGATAATTTTCTTAACTTTTTTTTTTTTACAGAAATTTCAAGGACTTTTTTTTTTAAATTGTCAAACTTGTGGCCCGGGGGTCCAGACCCAGCCCGCCACATCATTTTATGTGGCCCGCGAAAGCAAATCATGTACGTCGACTTCGTCTCTTGCTAAAATGCCTAAATTGCAGATTGTCTTCACTTTTAATAACATTAAGATATCACAAGCATTTCTTTGTTACCTATCCCCCTTTTCAAACAAATAGAAAAATAGCTTTTTTTTTTTTTTTTACTGGCTTCTAATTTCAAAATTACTTATTCCTCAATTTGATTTAAGTCTAGTTCACCGTCATAATGGCCCTTTGAGGGGAACCATAACTACAATGTGAAACCTCGTTACTGTTGATTTCCGATTTAAAATGGCGGTAGTGACCCCGCCAGAAGATGGACAACCAAGGAAGACCTCCCGCTTCTTTTCCCAAACAAAACATAGTGGGGGACAAAAATGTCAAGGAGACCACCGAAGCATCTTAAAGCTCTGCATTTGCATATTCTGAATGAATATAAGGTTTCCCTTTGCTGCTTTATTGATCCCTTTGAGTCAAGCGTGTGTGCCAATGAAAAACAAACATTAGTTTGACCTTTTCCTAAATAAGTGTTTAGGGCCTGACCGGAATTTATGAAGGTCACAAACTATTTATGTCAGATTTTGAGATACCCCTATAATTGTTACAGCCGTGGATCTGAAGACAACCCCTAAAGTGGCTTAAAAAGAAAATGTGTGGTGCGGAATATTATGTGGTCCAAAATATATGATTACCTCGAAATAATTACAGGATTACTCAAATAGATAGCATTGTCATTGCTTCAGGCAGAACTAAATTGCACCAAAGCTCCATCAGTATGTCAATTTACTTTGTTATTCATTTTACAGTCACTCACATACCAGAGTAAAACACACATAATTACACAACAAGAAACATCTTGACTGGCCTCTGATTGGAATCAATTCCTGTTTTGTGATGTCCTGCTGATAGAAGCCCAAAAATTACCAAGCGAAGCAATTAACTGGCGCCATTCTTGGCTTTGTGTGGCCCTGAGATTTGCGTGCGTATGGCGAAATTCTTCAGGGTCGATTAACTTCCGTTGGACACGACCAAGATTACGTCTAACTGCGCGGTTCCAAAGGCATCATGGGTAGTGTAGTTTACAACAGCTGTTTTGTCTGTTGCGAAGCCTCACTTTCAAAATAAAAGATTTCCGGAAAGGGAACGTCCCATTTCACAGACATTCTTAGAAATCCCACGCCCTTTCTCTGCAAGACACGCCCCGCTTCAACATGATTGGCTCCTGCGTCGCGGGAAGGGTAGGCTACGCAGATATAACGAGATGTCTAGCCCGGACGTCTGTGAAAAAGTGTTTCGGCTTTTGTTCATTTATTTCCTGAAATGTAAAAGTGTTTCGGCTTTTGTTAATTTTGGTTTCTGAAATGTAAAAGTCATTTTTTTAAATCTTGCTTTGCACTTCCAGGCCACCGTAGGGTCACATTCCCAAAATCTCAATCAATCTATCTATCATTCAAAATGTCAAAAATATTATTATAAAAGCCTTACCTGAACTTGGGCCAATATTCAGCAGTCTGACTCTGGATGAAGTGCATTGTAGCAATTCGGTATTCGGGCGAGAACTGAAGCAACGTTCGGCGTAGTTTCGAAGTTTATTTTGAAATGCATAACCGGATGTAGTTACGCACATTTCTTTGTTGTTATGTTTAGATTTGGGTGTCTTTCCCGGTGGGTCTTCAGAAATTTACGACAAAATTATCCTGTCAGCCGTTGGTCGCCACTCCAGACAGAAAGGCAGAGTGTCAGGTGGTCGGTAGGGGGGTTTATTTGGATTTTTTTGTAACATATAAGTGGTGTGTTTTTCCATTTAGACTTACATTGTATGTTTCGAAGAAATGTGTTTTTTTATATGGAGCGCTATCCGCCTGTGTGCACTGCAGTGGTGCACACAGGCCAGGAGGGAACACCTGTGTGCCTTCTCTTCTGCTCTCCTGTGGCCACATTATGGATGTTGAGCACGCGCGAGGGGGGGCGGGGGGGGGGGGGGGGGGGGGACAAAGAAAAGACTGACGTCAACACCAGTGTTTGTAATGAATGTTGTGGCCTATGGTGTCCTGTGTGGTGATCATCTTTGTGTCTTTGTAGCTGCAGTCTGAGTTAGTGTGCGTGCGTGCGTGTGTGTGTGGGCTGGATGTGGGAGCGTCTTGAAGCTGTCAGACAGGATGCAGGGGGCGCGGATTTATCACAGTAAGATTACCCAACCATTTTTGGTGAGGCATCTTGGTGGAGCTCTGATCACAGTTGAAGAGATGCAATTGGCTGTTGGTTTATTGTTATGCAATCACAAACACGTTGTTGTTGTTGTTGTTTTTTTGGTTTTTTTTTTTTCAAACTGAAATTACACAGACTTCATATCACCCCTTTGCTTACCAAGTGGATCTCTTTGTGCAGCTCCTACTGAATTCAAATTTTGAATTCGTGTGGGCATACAGTGGGTACGAAAAGTATTCAGACCCCCTTGAATTTTTCACTCTTTGTTATATCGCAGCCATTTGCTAAAATCATTTAAGCTCATTTCCCCCCCCCCCCCCCCCCCCCCCCATTAATGTACACACAGCAGCATATATTGACAGAAAAGAATGGAATTGTTGAAATTTTTGCAGATTTATTAAAAAGAAAACCTGAAATATCACACAGCCATAAGTACTCAGACCTTTTGCGTTTTCAAAAAAAACTGTTAACTCTGTGAGTGCAAACAAATCGTGGTCTTGTGAATTGCACATTTTCACAAAACCGATATTCTCACCCCTCGCAGTAAGTAGTTAACATTTTTCTTTTCACATTTGTGTTAATTTATATCAGTGGAATTAACCATGAGTTTAACCAGAATTTTGATTTATCTAAAACCTTTGTTTATTTAAAATGTTCAATCATCAATTAAAAATATGCATTTTTAATTCTTTTTCCCCAGACCAAATATCCACTAATGAATAGTTTCTCAAAACCTTGAAAAATTACAAATCGTCTTACGTTTCGGGTGATTCCTCGATCTCCTTCTCTTTGCCCCCAAGCCAAGTTACAGCATCCCCCGGTCGACTGCAGATTTTTTCCAAGCAGTTCCAAACTCCTACACCTTAGGACCCAGACCAAACATCTAAAACATTTAATGCGGAGTATAGATCCTCAGACAATTACAAGTAATGATTCTACATTTCAAGTACTTCAATTTACAATTTATCCTTGTTATTCCTCGTCTTTTGTTGTCATGACAACAACAAAAAAGAACATAAACAACAGCGCTGTGAGATCCAAATATAATGCTAATTCTGTCCATTTGGGCTGGTTTTGGAGCGGGTGATGACATCTAATTCAAAGGGATCTATCAATTATACTTCATAGTTTTATACATGAACTCCATAAGTGAGTATATGAATGTATGGTGGTGACTGTAAATGAAATAACTAAATTAACAAAATTAAATTACTTGCCTAAGCAGTGTTATCAGTGCCAAGCACGTCTTCATTGCAGAAAAATAACAAAAAGAAACAGCAATGTTGGATGCATGTATGTCTGCATATCGCCAATTAAGAGTTAAGCGCCGCTCTGTCTTTGGGGCCGGCCGCCGGGAGTCAGCCAGAGGTCAGACGGACTGCAGAAGTGTTGGATGATCAATCGCTCCCGGGGTCCCCTGGACCGGCGAGCAATCCCAGGATCCCACTTCTGACACCAACTGTTTTGGCAAAGCTTTTTCTGACAGAATAAGTAAGGAAGCAATCTTGTCTTTGTGGGTTTTTATTACAAAAAGAAAAGTCTTTGCAAAGAGAGGAAAAGGTACAAGTCTTACGAGTTATCACCCCTTACTGAAGCCCAGACCAAAAAAAAACCTTCGTTATATTGAAGTGAGAGAGAAAGAGAAGGAAAACAAACAATGTCCAGCTGCACTCAACTTATCTTTATCGAAAAACACCTAGTAGTCACAACATAGCTAACGACCGCTTGAAAAACAGCTAGTAGTCACAACATAGCTAGGAACAAGTAGTACGCACAGCATGGCCGGAAAAACAGCTAGTAGTCACAATGTAACACTAAAGCATGTGAAGTTTTCATAAAACTAATAGAAGTAATGTTTTGTATATATAAAGCGTACATTTTCCAACTCACACTCATATATTTAACTCCGGTGCTGTCCATTTCTTCTGATCGTCCTTGAGATGGTTCTTCACCTGCATTGGAGTCCAGCTGTGTTTGATTCTACTGATTGGACTTGATTAGGAAAGCCACACACCTGTCTATATAAGACCTTACAGCTCACAGTATGTGTCAGAGAAAATGAGAATCATGAGGACAAAGGAACTGCCTGAAGAGCTCAGACAGAATTGCGGCAAAGCACAGATCTGGTCAAGGTTACAAAAAACATTCTGCTGCACTTAAGGTTCCTAAGAGCACAGTGGCCTCCATAATCCTTAAATGGAAGACGTTTGGGACGACCAGAACCCTTCCTAGAGCTGGCCGTCCGCCCAAACTGAGCAATCGGGGGAGAAGAGCCTTGGTGAGAGAGATAAGGAAGAACCCAAAGATCACCGTGGCTGAGCTCCAGAGATGCAGTCGGGACATGGGAGAAAGTTCTATAAAGTCAACCATCACTGCAGCCCTCCACCAGTCGGGGCTTTATGGCAGAGTGGCCCAACGGAAGCCTCTCCTCAGTGCAAGACACATGAAAGCCCATATGGAGTTTGCTAAAAAACACCTGAAGGACTCCAAGATGGTGAGAAATAAGATTCTCTGGTCTGATGAGACCAATATAGAACTTTTTGGCCTTAATTCTAAGCGGTATGTGTGGAGAAAAGCAGGCACTGCTCATCAGCTGTCCAATACAGTCCTAACAGTGAAGCATGGTGGTGGCAGCATCATGCCGTGGTGGTGTTTTTCAGCTGTAGGGACACGACGACTGGTTGCAATCGAAGGAAAGATGAATGCGGCCAAATACAGGGGTATCCTGGATGATAACCTTCTCCAGAGTGCTCAGGACCTCAGACTGGGTCGAAGGTTCACCTTCCAACAAGACAATGACCGTAAGCATACAGCTAAAATAGCGAAGGAGTGGCTTCAGAACAACTCTGTGGTTGTTCTTGAATGGCCCAGCCAGAGCCCTGACTTAAACCCAATTGAGCATCTCTGGAGAGATCTGAAAATGGCTGTCCACCAATGTTCACCATCCAACCTGACAGAACTGGAGAGGATCCCCAAATCCAGGTGTGAAAAACTTGTTGCATCATTCCCAAAAAGACTCATGGCTGTATTAACTCAAAAGGGTGCTTCTACTAAATACTGAGCAAAGGGTCTGAATACTTATGGCTGTGTGATAGTTCACTTTTTCAATAAATCTGAAAAAATGTCAACAATTCTGGGTTTTTTTCTGTCAATATGGGATGCTGTGTGTACATTGAGGGGGAAAAAATTACTTCAATGATTTTAGTAAATGGCTGCAATAGAACAAAGAGTGAACAATTTAAGGGGGTCTGAATACTTTGCGTACACACTGTGTACTCTGCTGTTTGGTGTGTCTGCGTGAGGTGTGTGCGTGCCAAGGGAGGAAATGCCCAGGGAGAGATTTGAGTTAAATGCAGCAATGTGCTACGATAACAATTTTCTGCGATTGGCTGGCGACCAGTTCAGGGTCGACCCCGCCTCTCGCTCACAGATAGCTGGGATAGGCTCCAGCATGCCCGCGACCCTAGTGAGGATAAGCGGAAGGGAAGATGAATGAACGAACGATATATTTTCCCCAAAACTATCACGACAGTATTGTTGTTCTTTAAATGCTTCTGAAACCAGGAAAAATAAGGCCCGCGCACACAGCTGTTCACAAAAATGTATTGCACATCTTGTATACACCTGAATGGAATAGCTCACGTCACATGTAAACGGTTGACCACAGATCTCCATTCGGAATGATTTCAATCGGATTGACAAAAAAAAGTCTCCATGTAAACACGGCTACTGTGTGGTTGACTGAAGACGAGCCCTTCACCTGTCAATCAAATATATGTTGATGTTCGCTGTCGTCAACTACTGGCTGACTAATGTGTGCCACTGAGGTTATGCTTAATTCACAGATAACGTTCCTGTGTTTGTGTTATTTGGGGACTAACACACACACACAACAACACGGAGCGAAGCGCTGATGTTTTAAACAACATTGCTGCGTTGGAGCGAGCTGTTTAGCCCCTTAATTCGCGAGCTCGTTAGCTTGCGAATAAACAGTTAGCTTTCCCTTAAGTGTCTCCGTTGAGCGACTCTACGTGCTGCACATGGAGTAAGGCTGTGGAGTATTGGACGGAGCCAACACCGGCAAGAGTGTACTGGTCTGCCAGCGTTATGCAGCAGTAATGACATAGCCGTCCAACTCTTGTCGGCTCACCACAAAAATGACAATTTATCGAGTCTGGAAAAGCTATCGTGTCCATTTTATTTATCGAACGATAAGTCAATATAGTAATTGTTGTGACAGGCCGACTCATGCCACTTTATTTCGTGGATATGAAGTCCAGAGTGTTTGGATGTAAACAATCAGCCCAATATTTTGGATTTTGAGAAAAAGTAACACGCATAACATCTATAAAATCCATAAAATTTGGGCTATCATTCTGATATGTTCAGAGGTTGAAGAAGGCATAAGTAGAGATGTCCACATACATTTTTGATGGTGATTGATGATAGTTTCTAACATTAAGCGACATGGAGCTTTTTCTGTATAGTGAGCGCATACAGAGAGTTAAAATGTCTATCATGTCCATAAAATCCCAAATATTGGGCTGATCGTTGTAATAGTTTCAGAGGTTGAAGCTGGGTCATTGTATGAAAATGGTGGCTTTCTGAACAGTGATTTCATGTTTTTTTTTGTATCCTTTTTTAAATACATAAACCATTGTCCATAACGAACACTATGTTCAAGCATAAGGGTCTCCATACGTGCACTTGGCACCAGGACACCCGAGGTCGCAGTTCGATGATCAACTTTGTGGTTGTGTCATCGGACTTGCGGCCGCATGTCTTGGACACTCGGGTGAAAAGAGGGGCAGAGCTGTCAACTGATCACCACGTATTGTGAGGGTATGCTGGGAACGTCTGACAGAATCCCCTGTCAGAAGGAGTTTCAACTCCCACCTCCAACAGAAATTTGCTCATGTTCCGTGGGAGGCGGGGGACATCGAATCCGAGTGGACCATGTTCCGCATCTCCATTGCTGAGGCGGCCGACCGGAGCTGTGGCCGTAAGGTGGTCGGTGCCTGTCGTGGCGGCAATCCCTGAGCCTGTTGGTGGACACCAGCGGTGAGGGATTCCGTCAAGCTGAAGAAGGAGTCGTATCAGGCCTTTTTGGCCTGTGGGACTCCTGAGGCAGTTGATCGGTACCGGCTGGCCAAGCGTAACGCAGCTTTGGTGGTCGCTGAGGCAAAAACTCGGGGATGGGTGGAGTTCGGTGAGGCCATGGACAACAACCAGCTTTGAGGAAATTCTGGTCCGCCATCCGGGATCTCAGAAGGGGGAAGCAGTGCACCAACAACACTGTGTATAGCGGGGATGGGGCGCTGCTGACCTCGACTCGGGACGTTGTGAGTCATTGGGGAGAATACTTCGAAGACCTCATCAATTCCACCGACACGTCTTCCCATGAGGAAGCAGAGTTTGGGATCTCTGAGGCGGGCTCTTCCATCTCTGGGGTTGAGGTCACCGAGGTGGTTAAAAAGCTCTTTGGTGGCAATGCCCCAGGGGTGGATGAAATTTTCCCGGAGTTCCTAAAGGCCCTGGATGTTGTGGGGCTGTCCTGGTTGACACGCCTCTGCAACATCACATGGACATCGGGGAGAGTGCCTCTGGATTGGCAGACTGGGGTGGTGGTCCCGCTTTTTAAAAAGGGGGACCGGAGGGTGTGTTCCAACTACAGGGGGATCCTACTCCTCACCTTCCCTGGTAAGGTCTATTCAGGTGTGCTGGAGAGGAGGGTCCGTCGTCAAGTCGAATCTCAGATTCAAGAGAACCAATGTGGTTTTCGTCCTGGCTGTGGACCAGCTCATCACCCTCGGCAGGTCCTCGAAGGTGCATGTGTTTTGTGGACTTGGAGAAGGCGTTCGACCGTGTCCCTCGGGGAGTCCTGTGGGGGTGCTTCGGGAGTATGAAGTACTGAACCCCCTGATACGGGCAGTGCGGCCGGTGTCAGAGTTTCGTCCGCATTGCTGGCAGTAAGTCGGACTTGTTTCCGGTGAGTGTTGGACTCCGCCAAGGCTGCCCTTTGTGATCGATTCTGTTCATAACTTTTATGGACAGAATTTCTAGGCGTAGCCGAGGCATAGAGGGGGTCCGTTTTCGTGGCCTCAGTATTGCATCTCCTCTTTTTGCAGATTATATGATTCTGTTGGCTTCATCAAGCCATGATCTCCAATTATCACAGGAGCGGTTCAGAGCCGACTGTTAACCAGCTGGGATGAAAATCGGTACCTCAAAATCTGAGACCACGGTCCTCAGTCGGAAAAGTGTGGCGTGCCTTCTCCAGGTCGGGTATGAGATCCTGCCCCAAGTGGAGGAGTTCAAGTGTCTTGGGGTCTTGTTCACTAGTAAGGGAAGAATGGAACGGGAGATGGACAGGCGGATCAGTGCAGCATTTGCAGTGATGCGGACTTTGTATCGGTCCGTTGTGTTGAAGAAGGAGCTAAGCCGAAAGGCGAAGCTCTCAATTTACCGGTCGATCTATGTTCCTACACTCACCTATGGTCACGAGCTGTGTATGCGGGAACAAGATCCCAGATGCAAGCGGCTGAAATGAGTATCCTCTGCAAGGTGTCCGGGCTCTCCCTTAGAGAGAGGGTGAGAAGCTCGGTCATCCGGGAGGAGCTCAGAGTAGAGCCGCTGCTCCTCCAGATTGAGAGGAGCCAGATGAGGTGGCTGGGCATGTGGTTAGGATGCCTCCCAGACGCCTCCGTGGTGAGGTGTTCCCGGGCATGTCCCACCGTGAGGAGACCCCCGGGGACGACCCAGAGACACTGGAAAGACTTTGTCTCCCCCCGGAAGAGCTGGATGAAGTGGCTGGGGAGAGGGAAGTCTGGGGGTCCATGCTAAAGCTACTGCCCCCGTGACCCGACCTCGGATAAGCGGAAGCAAATGGATGGACGTATTGATGGAAAGTGGAAAATGCAAGTGCATGACTTCAAATAATAACACTTTTGAATTTGCAGAAGAGCTTCGGCCACTGTTTTTTTTTTTTTTTTTTTTTTTTAAGATGTTGCACTCTACGAACAGTCACAATTTCCATATTTTGATACAATAAGAAACATAGCAAGAAGTCCATGGTGCAAATGTTGGATAGATGGATGGAAAGCAGTCTCCTGATTTCAGTTATAGTCTCTTCCTCATCACTCTGTCTCTCCTTCTGTTCTTGTTTTTACAGAGAGCGGATAACCCTGAGGCACAGCGTCTGTCTTCATTTGTGTGAGAGAACGGGAGAAGGAGCACCGCAAAGCCTGAGAGCATGCATGGAGAGACCGTCCCTCTTTGCCAAGAGCTGAAATGTTCGGGTTGAAGACCGAGGATGTTATATTAAATCAGCGGACTATTTACGTTCAAGGCGGGGGCAGTAAGAGCTGGTTGACACAAGACTGTTCGTGTGGTTTGATACTTGTCCCAAACTTAATCCAGAAAAAGACTTTAGTCTTATCAGCATCTCCCCTATTCTGTTAGATTCAGCCTTGTGGAACCAAGCCCAGATGGAGTGGTCACTAGAGAGTGTGAGGGAGATGGTGGCTGGAGGGATGCAGTCTGTAAGAGAGTGTGAGGTTTGTGCTTGCACTACAGTGGCGTGTGTCCTGCTGTTGTTTTTGTGGTACTGCTACAGGGTAGGCCGTGATCATAGCTCTACTCCATTGCGGGGAAGGTATCTGACTGGGCCCGGCAGGATCGGAGGGGTGGTGGGGGGATTCATTGGCTCAGACTGTCGTAATAGGAGCAAAGGGAAACCTGGGTCATTGTTAGAGGAGCAGAATGGCTTCGCTTTCTGCCAGTCGTCCGACTGTTTCCGCTGCACCAGTGCTGGAGAAAGTCTGAATCAGAGGCTCTATCACAGCCTGCAGGAATACGCCAAACGTTACACCTGGTCAGGTATGGGGAGAGTGCACAAAGGAGTTCGTGACCAAGGCCGATACCTTAACAGCCGACCAACCATTCAGCGGCCTGAGGTCTTTTTCCTCCCTGACCTACCGTCGGCTCCTTTCTTCTCCAGGGAAATTCAAAGACATGATGTGGAACTCCTGGAGCAGAGCTTCCCTGCCCTTCTGGCTGAGTTTGAGAGCATCTACAATCAACCCCCAGCCCGCAGCGGCTCCCCCCTGCCACCGGGATGGAAAGTCAACAACACTCCTCGTGGCCAATGGTGGACCTACTACCTGGTCAACCAAGGCACCCCTCTGGTACTTAATGTCAGGAGGTGTCCACGGGCCTGGAGGGTGCTAAGCCAGCTGCGCACTTTCATTGCCAACAACGTGTTCGGAAATGCCTGCTTCTCTGTGCTGTCACCGGGAGCTCTCATCACTGAACATTATGGTCCAACAAACGTGCGGCTGCGCTGCCACCTGGGTAAGCGTGCAAATCGGGTTCAGTCAGATGTGCAGTTTTTTTTTTTAATTCCAGTATCACTTCAAACTTTAGTGTTATCAGTCACACTTTGACAAAAAAAATTCTTTCACTATTTCACAATTAAAATCTAATCGTAGTTATCTAGCTGAAGCTTCAATGTAAAGTTCCCCTTATACATTTTCACAATTGAATAACTACACTTTATTAAGTATAAAATATATTTGAGGAAATAATTTTTTTTTAAAACGCCGATATATGTTACAGTCCTGTGAAGTCAGCTACTGTGGTGATCAGCCGTGAATCCTCTCAAGTCATAATGACATGGATACCAAATAACTCTCATTATATATCCTCCTGAGCTCAAATTTAAGCGATTTGTGCAGACAGGACAACAAAAAGTACACAAGTAGCAAATTACAGGCTGTTGCAGCACAATGTAAAGGTCTGCAATAGTTATTGGTCATTTTAAAAGTGATGAATTTGATCGTGCTGTTTTTTTGCTGGCAGGTCTCCGAGTGCCCTCCTCCTGTGAGCTTGTCGTCGGTGGAGAGCCACAGTGCTGGTCTGAGGGAAGCTGTCTGCTTTTTGATGACTCTTTCCTCCACAGGGCCTTCCACGAGGGTAAGAAGGTCTTAGAATGTCATCTTTTTATCTGGAATGTAGAGTGACCTAAAAAGAGAATGTAGAATCAACTATAACTGAAAAGGAACAATGAAATGTTTCTGGGATTATGTTTGTAGGGGTTGCAGAGGACGGCCTTAGAGTGGTCTTCATGGTTGACCTCTGGCACCCAAATGTGGCCGCCGCCGAGAGACAAGCCTTAGACTACATTTTCACTCCAGGCCGCTTAGAGGAGAAGGAAGCCAAATAGGCGAACATACTGTATGTGATGAGTCATGTCCAAGCAAGAGGTAGAGGGCGTGCGTGTGTGCTGCAGAACAAATGTTTCTCTCTGCTTTCAAGACCAGCTCTCACATTCACCGTGTGCTTCATTTTCTTTTTCATGTCTCTCAGAGCTCAACTGAGTAGCTGCACAATTATTGGCCCCATGTCTGTGTTAAACACAACCGCATTTAACAGCACATTTTGATATATTTGCAGTGAGTGCCAGAAGTATTTGGACAGTGACAGTGGTTTTAGAAGTTTTGCCTTTATACACACACCACTACAAAGGATTTGAAATAAAATGTGATGCTTTCAGTTTTCAGTTGAGAGGTTTCACAAAAATATGACATTTGCTGTCATTTTTAGCAATTAAACCAGACATTAAACAGAAACATACTGTGAAAGCAACTTAAGTTTTTGAAGGCACACACATACATTCATTCATCTTCCATACCACTTATCCTCACAAGGGTCACGGGCATGCTGGAGCCTATCCCAGCTATCTTCAGGTGAGAGG
The DNA here is from genome assembly GCF_024500385.1 of Phyllopteryx taeniolatus. Taxonomy (NCBI): domain Eukaryota; kingdom Metazoa; phylum Chordata; class Actinopteri; order Syngnathiformes; family Syngnathidae; genus Phyllopteryx; species Phyllopteryx taeniolatus. Next base: position 2,915,852 of record NC_084504.1, read on the forward strand.
CGGGGTACACCCTGAACTGGTCGCCAGCCAATCGCAGGGCACATATAAATAAACGATCATTTGCACTCACATTCACATCTACAGTCTAATTAACAGGGTTGTCAAACTCAAATTCATGGTGGGCCAAAATTAAAAATTGGAACAACGTCACGGGCCAAACTCAATATTTAATGAAAAATCACTGCGATGTGTAGAAATGTAGCGTTAAAGTTTATCATATGACAACAAACTTAAATTTTGCTTAAACACTGAATCTGGAATAAACAAACTTTAATATTATAAACACGAGAAATCAAATTTGTGATAAAAGACATCAGTGGTATTTTTTGTTTTGTATTTAAATAGATAACGTGAATTCTTCTGTCTCTCCATCTTCTATTTATCTATCTACAACTACCTTTCTCTTTGATGTAAATCTTTTTTCAAAGGCCAACAACAAAACAACCCAAAAAAATAAGAATGTCCTTCAGTAAAAATCCAATCTTCAAACTATTAACAATCCATGTTGATAAAGGGCATTAAAAAAAAAAAGATTTATTCAATTATGTTATATTCTTTGTTACAGCCACGTTGCTGCGCACACGACAAACAGGTCTGTCTTTTACTTTAGTGAACAGACAATCTGCCTCCCAGCTGTCTTGGAAGTTAACCGTTTTCCATCTTTCGTTTGGCCACTTTTGGGAAGGGGGGGTGTAAATTTGCTCGAGGAGACTGGTAGCATAGTCGCTAATGACTGTAACAGAAAGGGAAGGGGCGCTCGCCGGTCTAGACTGATGGGCCAACACACGAGCAAACCATTGTGTGATTTGTAATATTAGCGGTGCATCTGCTATATACTGAGTGGCCAGCTCTAGTCCACATTTGATATGGTCTTGCGGGCCAAATATAATTACATCATGGGCCAAATTTGGCCCCCGGGCCTGAGTTTGACATGTACGGTCTAATACATTTGTTACGCACTATATTCTGTAATGAACGGGTAAGTGGCATAATCTCAATAGTGCTTGTGTTTCACGTACTGACAACAAAACTAAATGCGGACCAGCAAACAAACAGAAAGTGAAGGCCTGGCAAAGCATCTCCATGGAAGAAACATTTGGTAATGTCCATGGACTCCAGACTTCAGGTGGTTATTGACTACAATGTGAACCCTCATAAATTCTGGAAGTCTTCTTGACATCTGGACTGTTTTATTTCAAATCCATTGTGGTGTCTATTCACACAAAATACTGTACCTCAAATCTGTTCTCCAAATATTTCTGGATCTGCATCACTGGTCATGCCATGCAGGGCAATGTTTGCTTCTTTTTTTAAACATCTAATTTTTTAGGAACTTGTCAAAACAGTCAATTTTTGCACTAATCTGTAAAGCAGTGATGTAAAACACCTATGAAATCCACAAGTGGAGATGATTACATTTGATATTTAACTGATAAAGCTAACGTCTAAACGAGATGTTTGTACCACTTGTCTCATCCATATACGGTCGATAACGTCAGTCATCACATGAATGTTTACAGAGCTCATGCGGCTGAGGTCATGACTCTTGCAACTGTGCTTGCCTATTGCGCTCAGTCCCCACCTGCTTGTAAAAGACACGGTTGAATAAGCACATTTATTTTTTTGTTAGATTGTATGAGTCAAACTGTGCAGATACAATGGAGATGAATCGTGTTTGTTAAATTTGCTAAATTATGGTAATGTGGTTGTATTTGATATTACATTTGTATTCTTGTAAATAGATAAAGAGTTGAGGTTAAACCGGGGGGGAGGTGGGGGGGAATGGCCTGACGTGTTTAGGAATAATGGTCTTCGATGCTAACTATCGTGTTGTCGAGTTATTTAATTTGCCGGCTGAAACACTTTGTTGATTGAAAAATTTATTCTGTAAAATACTTATGAAGTGGACTACGCTACTGTTCTATTTGATTTATGTTATGCATGACCTGCAAACATCCATAATACATTTATATAACTTGAATCCATACTTATCGGTACATACATTATACAGTTTGTGTGCTGTTTAAAAGGGCCTTTTTTTTTTTTTTGCACATCAAAAGTAATCTCAAGCAGCTTTATGTGTTGTTTGCAATATAACACTGATGTTTACAATGTCTGAGAACAATGACACTCACATTGAGCTGTCTTTTTTACAATTTGGATTTAACCTTATGAAGAAGAGCCTAATTCTCAAAGCTCGTTCTTTAGACTTGATGGCGGAACGACAACAATGTGTTTACATTTGGATTAGGACCGGTAACAATCTTGAACTCGCTTGTAAAGACGTTACAGCGACCTCTTCTGTCTGAATTGATAATTACAGGACACTGGTGCCTAGTGCTGTTGCCATCCACGTGGCAAGGAACTGCAGAGAGAAACTATTTAAAAGACTGACATTGGGGTGATTTTTTTTCTTTTCTTTTTTTTTTAATGTTAAAGTGCAGCAGTCTGAGCTTTCTGACTGACTTAGCAGGAGATTTTGAATAATGCATGTGGGAGCAAAGACATGGGTCAGTCACAGTGCCTTCAAAGGTCTTTAAAAACAACTTGAAATTTAGTATGTCGTATGATGTTAATGTGTGGTGGGTTTTAGCCAACAACAGTTTGGTGGGAATATCAACCATCCATTAACCATCAATGTTGGTCTTTTTATGCTGTTCTATTGAAAATGTTCCTATTATGTTGCTTCCTTGTGTGGATTTTCAACAGTATTTCTGTACATTTAATAAATGGTCAAGAACATGACTGTATTAAACGAGGTGTTGTCAGTTTTTCCCTAAAAGTCCCTTTAAAATTATTATACACGTTTGTATCAATGTTAGTCTAGCCACATTATTCGAAAGCCAAAGGGACTACTTTTTTTTAACAATGCAAATTCTGTATAGTGATTCCAAGAATGCCATATTGACACTCATGAGCTAGGTCATTCGTAGATGAGGTTAAAAGAAAAAAAATTAAGGAATGAAAGAAATAAAAGGAAAATGAAGGGGGAAAAGGTTCAATAGGAAATATGTAATATAGTTTATTTGAACATTTGGATTGTACTTAGGCGGCACGGTGGCCGACTGGTTAGAGCGTCAGCCTCACAGTTCTGAGGTGCGGGGTTCAATCCCCGTCCCCGCCTGTGTGGAGTTTGCATGTTCTCCCCGTGCCTGCGTGGGTTTTCTCCGGGCACTCCGGTTTCCTCCCACATCCCAAAAACATGCATTAATTGGAGACTAAATTGCCCATAGGCATGACTGTGAGTGCGAATGGTTGTTTGTTCCTATGTGCCCTGCGATTGGCTGGCAACCAGTTCAGGGTGTACCCCGCCTCCTGCCCGATGACAGCTGGGATAGGCTCCAGCACGCCCGCGACCCTAGTGAGGAGAAGCGGCTCAGAAAATGGATGGATGGATTGTACTTATAATTTGCAATTCATTCATTTTTCCGTACCGCTTATCCTCACGAGGGTCACGGGCGCGCCGCAGCCTATCCCAGCTGACTTGGAGCAAGAGGTGGGGTTCACCCTCAACTGGTCACCAGTCACCATGGAAAATTGTTTTCGAATAAAATAATAATCCATGCACAATTTTTTCTTAATGTATTGTTTATAATGACTAGATTGTGATACGTTTGTCAATTATTTGATAAAATAATGAACAAATAAAGATGATTCTGAACATTTCAAATTATGATACATATTTTGTTATTTTAAAAATGAGATAATCCCTGATTATTTTTTCGAATTGACAATCAAATGTGTAAAACTGAAAATGAGGTTGTGCGGTCAATATTTGTTCTGCGCGTTCTCTGCATGTATTTGCTTGCCACACACGTGTGGCAAGCACACGCGCACGCACGAGCAGGTGCTGCAACTGAGAAAACTGACTCCTCGACAATGGAACGGAAAGGACGACGAACAAGCCGCCGTCACACACCCGAGCGTAAAAGGCAGCAATGAGCTCCTCCTTTCCAAACTGTGACTCCGCAACGTCATTGCTGAAAACCTCATCGAGAAGATCCACGCACGTCAACGAGCGCGCGGCGGAGAGCCGGAGAAGCCATCATCAGCACCATCGCCACCGTCCTGCCGCCGCCGCCGGGCTCCACAGCAACGGGACCGCCGAGGAGGCTCTCTTGTCGGCCGAGAGCGACGTCAGCGCCCGGAGACCGCTGTGCCACCCTTCGCTCGTTGGCAGTCGGGACAGAGGTGAATCCGCGCGGGTCAAGTGTCGACCCCACGCATCTGACAGCCACCTCGTGGACCCCCCTGAGCCTCACGGCGAGGCCGGCCGCGGCGTGAGGGAACGCGGCACTCACCGACACCACCGCCGCAGGAAGCACAACCGCGAGGAGCGACCGCCCGAACCGGAGCTGCCGCCGGAGCCGGAGCCGGAGCATCGCCGCCGTTGCCGCGCACGCCCTCCCCCGGGGATGCCCTCTCTTTTGGACAGCCGCGACGACAGGACTCCCCTGTGCGAGCCGCGGGAGCAGGAGAGGGCAGCTTGGACCAAAAGCGGGGGCCAGGCCACTCGGTCGCCGCCGTCCGCCAGCTCTCCTGTGCCGCTGTCCAGCACCTCCTCTCGCCGCTCCCGGAGGTCCAGTGCTGCTTCGTCTGCATCGGATGGCAACCTACGTGCCGTCCTCAATTCACTCTTTGGTCAGGTAAGACCACCTTGGAAGTACTCGTGCAGTCTTTCCCAACCTATATTGATCCAAAGCACCTAGTTTACATTTGGGGGAAAAAAAAAAAATACAATGGTGGGAAGTAACGCAGTACAAATACTTACTTTTACTAGCTTCATAGTTGAGCTCTTGCTTGATTGATTGATTGATTGATTGATTGATTGAGCTCTTGGGGTCTAATAAGGCCTTGCAAGTGTTGCATATAATGAACAGCGGGGAAAATCGTTTACTTGAGTACAGAGTACAGGAGTTGCATCAGTACTTCCACCTTTAGTAGGTACATACCTTCTGCCATCCAGTGGAAGAGCATTTAATTGTTTTTGCCTGACACTATAGGTCGCTGCCATAGATATATAAACAATTACATACATTATTTGAAGTAAATAATTGTTTTGTGACGAAGTAAGTGAAAATGGATACATTCCGGCGGCACGGTGACTGACTGGTTAGCACATCTGCCGCACAGCTCTGGAGGACCCGGCCTCGCCTGTGTGGAGTTTGCATGTTCTCCCCGTGCCTGCGTGGGTTTTCTCCAGATACTCCGGTTTCCTTCCACATCCCCAAAACATGCATGGTAGGTTCATTGAAAACTCTAAATTGCCCCTAGGTGGGAATGACATACATAAAAAAACTATTTTATTCAGGGTGCTAGTATCCTTAAATAACAGGTACTAAATTGTGTTGAACTGTGACTTCAGACTTCACGCACATTTCAGTTTTGTCCATTTGCCAATGTGCGTTATACAGTCTGTAAATACTACCATTTTTAGACAGACTACAGGCAATCCTTCTTCCAGAAATTCATTTCTTATGTAATGTATCCTCCTACAGCCCTTTTCAATGAGAGTCCATCCTGATTGAAGTGCATTGTGCTGGGGCAGAGGAAATGTTCCAGTTGAGGTGGCCAAATTTAACTTCCTGCATGATTTATTGGAGACTGTGTTTGCAGAGAACTGATTTAAAAATGCCGCTGGCTCCATTCTGAGCATAATTTGGTAATTTCAGTCATTTGGGCTCAGAGACCTTCGTTACCTTTTTATCAGTAGTGCAACAATACATGTATTTGTATGGAATTTTTCGATACAGTGGTCATGTTTCGGTACGGACCAAATGACAATACGGCATTTTATACTGTATCAACCTCTGACAATGAGGAGCTATGTTAAACTACTCTGCCCTATGCCTTGTTGTTGCTCCTCTTGCATTCATTCCGACTAAGGAAGGGTCAGGGTTCAGAAATTCAAAAGTACAACGGTATGTTGGAAGTGTCACACGATGCTTAACTTCGTCGGCGGAAAGACAACAAACATTACATCACATTTACACCAACATAACCCCAATGAGAAAACCCACGCAGGCACAGGGAGAACATGCAAACTCCACACAGGCGGTGCCTGGATTTGAACCCCGGTCCGCCGGAACTGTGAGGCAGATACACTATCATTTATATATATGAAAAATATCATGAAATATTTCACTCTGAGTGTGTGTAGTGCATCTCTATAATTAGTTTCCCTTTCTGAATTGAACTACCTAACTAAATTAGGCGTTTTACACCTAATTTATTGAGCTGTACCTGTTACTGTACCTGTGACTACTGACAGTGCCAGGAATATAGCTAATGCTGTTTAGGGCTGCTGGGCTAGATATGGTATAACTTTTATTTTCTAAGGAGCTATTTATTTGTTAAATATACTCTGTTGCTAAGAATGCACCGCCGAAGATGGGTGATTTCTCCATCAGATACATTTGTTTTTTTATTAGTTATTTTTACATGTTGGTAATTGCAATAAATTAATTAAAAACGGCAAGCAAATTTCTCTTTTTTGCATCAAAAAATATAGAACCGTGACACTTAAGTATCGAACCGAACCGTGAATTTTGTGTATCGTTGCACCCATAAGTATTATCACCTTTCTGCATAAGTTTCAGAAAAACATTTCATTTAAGAAGTCATTCCCAATGCAGTGATGGTCTATATTTTTTTCCTATTTAGGTTTGAAGCAAAATGTAGTCACTAAAATCTATTATGCTGCCAAATCGGAAAGAGATTAGCCACAAAATACAGTAGGCTTGGAAATACACTAGTGATATTTATCCATTTATCCATTGCTTGAATCTCCAAGCAATGGGCGTATTTATATGAAGAAATAATTCCACAAATAAAACCACAATTCAGAGTGAAGACATCAGTGTATCTTCGAAAAGAGACATACATATTCTTTGTAATGATTAGATTCACTATAAATAAATGTTTACTGCTGTGGCTCTTTGCAGAGCATTGTTACATCCAGCACTACATTTACTGTAGATACATGTGGTGCTCTCACACAGTCTTTGAGGGGAGTGTGTCTGCTGTAGGTCAGAGTGACCTTGGCTCTCCCTGCAGAGGGCAGAGGATGTCATGTGGGGGTAGGTCGGCTGCAACTAACATGATGCATGGCGTGAATAAAAAGGATCATTTTTGAAGGGCAAATTCAGCTAGGCAAGAGAAGAAATCAGTCCAAAAATGTGACTGCCAGAGCCTTGTAAGTTGTAACACCTTCTTTAGCACAATATGTTTACACGAGCATTTTGAGGCATTATTGGGAAAACAGAACTCTTTTAGTCCATATGGTGTTCTGCTTATTTCGGCCTTTGGTTATTATGCATCTGCACTCAATTGTATAGTTTGGTCAATGTAACATTAAAACACCGCCCCTTCAGTAGGCGTACTCCCCTTTCGTACTTAGTCTGCTTTGTCTTTCTCAGTTTGTCTCCCAGAAACACATTCTTTCTCTAAAGGGAAGCTTTACAGTTATTACTTTTATTCACACAGAAAAACAGGTAGTTGTTTAGTCGGTATAGTTCTTCAGTCCACATGGGTCTTGTTGAAACCAGAGTTTATGCTCCTCTCAAAAGTCAAGCTGCAACTGTTACGGAGAAAAGGTCCTCCTGGTCCTTTTTAATGCCGTTTTTCTCCTTTGGTATGGGCAACTGCTTACCTTCACCCCTCACAATGGTAAGAGTCACATACTTTTGCCTGCTATCCTGCCTTCCTCCCTTCTGATCATTGTTGCTTTGAACTATATCTAGATCTGAACAAAAAAAACATCACATGATATTCAATTAAAATGTGCTGTCTCTTTGTATTTGAACTAAACTGAAGACTGTTTATGTAATTTAGGATGTGCACAACTTAAAGACTGTTTGTCTAGGGCTGCTTTCAAATGAACGACAGACCCCTGTGTTTGTCTAAAGCTATTTTCTCAAAAGCGCTGTAGTCTTCATGTAGTCTTTGCATACTTGTGCAGATATATTGACTTGCTCCTTTCCTGAACATGCTTACTGTTCCTGTGACAGTGTAGTTGTAAGGTGCCAGTCTGTACAATGTGTCAAGTAAACTGTTATGCGTGACGAATGGAAACTTGGCAGTATGCCTTTGCATCGATGCTTTTAACTTGTTTTCATACTCTACATTCTCTACGTCATGCACACTTGCACAACTCACTCACAATTACGAGAGTTCAATAAACACTCTCGTCTTGCATAACAATACCATTGTGCTCCAACTCGTGAATGATGCTTGAGAATACTAACGTGAGATGTATAAACCCCAGTTCCAATGAAGTTGGGACATTGTGTAAAATGTAAATAAAAACAATACAATGGCGCCAGTTTGACAATGTGTCTCAAACATAGATAATATCCATGTTTGCTTTAAAACAGACAGATGTTTATGTGTTCAGACCTTATTTACAGTCTGCCTGCACTTCGCCACACCTTAACTGACGAAGAGAAACCTCTGTCCAAATATGTTTCTCACTAGAACATTGTACATCGTCTGTAGGACGTAATCAACAATGCACTCCTAATTGGACTCAAGACAGCCTGCCTGGCTCATCTCCTCACAGGAAGGTATTCTCTTACAAACACCAATTCCAGTGAAGTTGAGACGTTGTGTAAAATGTAAATAATCATCATTTGCAAATCCTTTTCAACCTATATTGATTTGAATACACTACAAAGACAAGATATTTAATGTTCAAAATGATTTTTTTAGCAAATATATTATACATATATTATATAAATATACCACTTAGTGAACAACTGAGTGAGCAAATAGTCCAAGAATAGGTGAAGAATAACGTTTCTCAATATAACATTGCAAAGAATTTAGGGATTTCATTATCTAAAGTCCATAATATCATCAAAAGATTCATAGAATCGGGAGAAATGTCTGCACATAAACAGCAAAGCCAGAAACCAACACTGAATGCCTTTGACCATCAATTCTTTAGGTAGCACTGCATTAAAAACCGCCACATTGTGTAAAGGATATTGCCACGTGGGCTCAGTAACACTTAACAAAACTATTGTCAGCTAACAAAGTTCATCGCTACATCTACAAATGCAAGTTCAAACTCTACCATGCAAAGCAAAAGGGACATATCAACAACATGCAGAAACACCGCCAGCTTTTCTGGGGACCAGCTCATATGAGATGGACTGATACAAAGTGGAAACGGGTGCTGTGGTCTGATGAGGCCACATTTCCAATAGTTTTTTTTAATTCAGGGATGTCGTGCCCTCTGGTCCAAAGAGGAAATGGACCGTCCGGATTGTTATCACCCCAAAGTTCAAAAGCCAGCATCTGTGATGCTATGGGGGTGTGTTAGTCCCCATAGAATGGGTAACTTGCACATCTGTGAAGGCACCATGAATGCTGAAAGGTACATACAGGGTTTGGAGCAACATAAGCTGCCATCCAAGCAATGTCTTTTTCAGGGACGTCCCTTCTAATTTCAGCAAGACAATGCGAAGCTACGTTCTGCATGTGTTACAACAGCGTGGCTTCGTAGTAAAAGAGTGAGAGTACTACTGCCTGCCAGCAGTCCAGACCTGTCTCCCATTGAAAATGTGTGCATTATGAAGCACAAAATACTACTACGGAGACCCCAGGCTGTGGAGCAACTGAAGTTGTACATCAAGCAAGAATGGTAAACAATTCCACCGACAAAACCACAATTAGTGTCTCAGTTCCCAAACGATTATTGAGTGTTCTTATAAGGAAAGGTTATGTACCACAGTGGTAAACATGCCACTTTTTTGGAACAAGTTGCAGGCATCAAATTGAAAATGAGTGAATATTTGCAAATTTCAAAAAATAACATTAATCAGTTTGAACATAAAATATCTTGTCTTGTCTATACAATTGATTATTGGTTGAAAATCATTATTGGTTGAAAATCATTCATCATCAATCAAAAAAATTGCAACTCATTGTATTCTTTGTATTCTCTCTTACACAATGTCCCAACGTCATTGGAATTGGGGTTTGTAAAATAATTCTGTCCTAAGGAGACGAGCCAGGCAGGCCATCTTGAGTCTAATTAGGAGTCCATTAAAGATTACATCCTACAGAGGATGTAAAATGTTGTCGTAAAAAACATTATGTGGAAAAAGGTTTGTCTTCATCAGTTAAGGTGTGGCCAAGTGCAGGCAGACTGTAAATAAGGTCTGAACACATGGATATTATTTAACATGGATATTATTTATGTTTGAGACACATTGTCAAACAGACTCCTTTCACAGCGACACTAGTTTACAACAACCTCGTTTTCCACTTCACATCTTTCAATTTCCACTTATCTTGCTATTCGATTGGTAACAAGTCGAAAACTATCTGCAAGAACTACTGTATAGGATTGAAACAAGACTGAGTCTGAAAAGTTAAACATACTGAGCCGTTGCATGAATTCAACAATATTAGTTTAGCTTGTTCTGTACCTTACATCCTACCTAAGACAACTTCAAAGAAAAGCAACAATGACAAAAAAAACATTAGGAACAAGAGTATGTTCAATAAAAATGTTAACAAAAAAATAATATGTACAATTATGAGTTCTCATCGTGCTTCTGTGTTTACTAGCAGTAATAATCTACTAAAATACAGTATTTAATTTTTACTCATAGATACACTTGGCAGTGGTGTAGGACTCCACGTCAACATAAGGTTTCTAATCATTTGTTTACCTATTTAGCTACTGGAAAGGTGAACCTTTTTAGGGACACCTAAGTATAATTAAGTGTAGTTCTACAAGACTACAAACTACTAGGTGGACTTAATGAGTCTGGAGAATGTATGTACATACTGTAGAGTGTTCTTCTCTAGTGCCTTAAAACACCGTCTTAACACTCAACAATTCTCAAATTTGGCAAATACTGTACATACAAAACATGAAGTGACAATTTGTGATACTCTGATGTTATGTACAACTGACACACTCTTTCATTTTCACATGCAGTATACCGTGTATGCACATATACTATGTATGACTATCTGTAAAGAGCTCGCAATGCATGGCATGTGCGAAGAAGTAGAGAACAATTTGCTGTCACTGAATGTGCTGTCGTTCAATGACCTGACAGTCATGGTGAGAGGAATTCCTGATGATACATATTCAATTGTCTGCTTGTGTTCCTTGTGTCCTTGTGTCGTAGATGTTTTCAGCTCCTTCAGTCATCAGATCTTTGGATCTGACGTCAAGACACAATGTTGTGTTTAGACTCCACTCCTCCAGCTGTTAACCCTTTTGGGTTCTGGGTTATGTCTGCCGCCGTCTCTGCCCTTTAAAGGTTGCGTTCATTGTAAGCAAGCGTTGGAGGAAATAATAGGAACACACGTACACATTCTTTTGTTAACACTGTATTACGGTGTGGGATGATGGGAAAAAGAGCCGATTCAAACATGAAATACTTTCTACTGTTTTACGTTTACACCAGTAGGTTTAAGGAGATCATTGATGATCTTTGTTTGGGCAACAGTCATGTTTTTCTTTTTTTTTTCCCCCTTGTACTGACAAATGATTTATTGTGTTTTCTCACTAGGACAGAGAGCTCCGTCCAGAGGAAATGGATGGTAAGTTGATTTTTCCTCAATAATGAGCAACCAAGAATACACACTCTTGTGAGTGAAATAAAAGCATTGCATGAAATGAATTACTGTTTTCTATACGCACTTTTAGCACTTCTGTCTTTGCTTAACAGAGTTGCGGGACGCATTTAAAGAGTTTGACAAGGACAAGGATGGTTTTATCAGCTGTAAAGACCTTGGAAACTGCATGAGAACTATGGGATACATGCCTACTGAAATGGAGCTGATCGAATTGAGCCAGCAGATAAATATGAACCGTAAGAACTGTCTTGTAGTATTTATTTGTTGCTGTAAAGTTATAGTGGTAGTGATTTTATGATGGTATTTTTCTTTAGTGGGCGGTCATGTTGATTTTGAGGATTTTGTAGAGTTAATGGGTCCAAAACTCCTTGCCGAAACTGCGGACATGATAGGAATAAAAGAATTAAAAGATGCCTTCAGAGAGGTAAGAACGTCTGTTTTATACATTAGTTTGTCTATTTTTCTGCTCAAACACAGTGCCCTGAAAAAGTATTACCTCCTCAAAGTCATATATTTTTACATAGTTTCCCCACTTTAATGTTTAAGATCAGCAAACAAATGTGAATATTAGACAGATATAACCCAAGTGAACTTTAAATGCTGTTTTTAAATGGTGATTCCATTTATTAATGAAACAAAACATTCAAAGTGTGTGAAAAAGTAATGCCTCCCTAAACCTAATAACTGGTTAGGCCATCCTCAGCAGCAACAACTGAAATCAAAAGTTTTCTATCACTGGCAATGAGTCTTTCACATCTCTTTGGAGATATTTTGGGAAAAAAAGAGGGTTTTCGAGCATGAACAGCCTTTTTAAGGTCATGCCACTGCATTTCAATCGGATTCAAGTCTGGACTTTGACTACGCCACTCCAAAACGTTCCTTTTGTTTATTTTAAGCCATTCAGAAGTTGACTTCCTGGTGTGTTTTGGATTGTTATCCTGCTTCAGAACCCAAGTGTGCTTCAGCTTGAGGTCACAAACTAATGGCTGAACATTCTCCTTCAGGATTTTCTGTTAAAGAGCAAAATTTACGGTTCCATCAATCACAGCAAGTTGTCCAGGTCCTGAAGGAGTGAAGCACCCCAAGACCATCACTCTACCCACACCATGTTTGACTATAGGTAGGATTTTCTTTTTCTGAAATGCTGTGCTATATTTACGCCGGATGTAACAAGACACACACCTTCAGAAAAGATCAACTTTCATCTCGTCGATGTATATAATATTCTCCCAAAAGTCTTGGAAATCATTCAGATGGTTTTTTTTGGAAAAGTAAGACGATCCTTTATGTTGTTTTTGGTCAGCAGTGGTTTTCGCCTTGGAACTCTGCCATGAATACCATATTTGCCCAGTCTCTTCCTTATTGTGTTGTCATGAACACTGACATTAACTGAAGCAAGGGAGGCCTGCAGTTCTTTAGATGTCCTGGGTTAGTTGTCCTGAGTGGCCTCCTCGATGAGTCATTGCTGTTCTCTTGGATTTGGATTTGCTGGAATCCTAAAGCTTTAGAAATGGCTTTTGTAACCCTTTCCAGATTGATAGATGTCAATTATTTTATTTCTCAACTGTTCTGAAATTTCTTTGGATCGTGTCATTTTGTTGCAGCTTTTTTAGATCTTTTGTCCAACTTGATTTTGTCGGGACAGATTCTGTTTAAGTGATTTCTTGATTGAACAGGTCCGAAGGAAATCAGGCTTTGGTGTGATCAGTGACAATTGACCAAAAATTGTGATTAACCACAATAGATTCCTTATTTTTGGGAGTGGGGGGGGGGGGGGGGGGGGGGGGGGGGGGGTGATTACTTTTTCACACAGGGCCAGGGAACTTTGAAGCATTTTTTTTTCCTTAATAAATGAAATTACCATTTAAAAACTGCATTTTAAGTTCACTTGCGCTATATTTGTCTGGTATTTACATTGTTTGATGATCTTAAACATTAAAGTGGGGAATCTATGCAAAAATATAAGAATATGAGAAAGGGGCCAATACTTTTTCACGGCACTGCACATGTTCCCGTGTATTCATTCTCTGCTGTGATAGTTTGACACAAATGGAGATGGTGCCATAAGTACGTCTGAGCTCCGAGATGCAATGCGTAAGCTTCTGGGCCATCAGGTAAGATTTGCATGACAGCTACAATAACATGGAGTCTTCTTTTAGAGAAGTACACTCTGCTATTTTGCCTACTTTTCCAGGTGGGTCTAAATGAAGTGGAGGATATTCTGCGGGAGGTTGATTTGAATGGCGATGGGCTTGTTGACTTTGAAGGTAAAAACACTTTTTTGAAATATTTATAGATGATGCTAACTGATGTACTGCAGCTGACAACATGAGCCTTCTCCTCTCATCTGCACAGAGTTCGTACGAATGATGTCTCGTTAAGCTCATCGAATGATCGGTCTTAAATGTGAAGCCTCACCCCTCGCAATACTTGATCGAGTAGAAGAGAGGACGCGCTAAGATTTCTGAGCCATTCAAATTTTGACTGACACTGGAATTTCAACTCCTTGAATGTTCTGGAGTGAAGAGTCACCTCAAACTTTCAATCAATGTGTTCTTCCTGAAATGTCTCCAGTCCAACTGAGGCAGAACTTGCTGTAGCCTAGCTTATGATTGTACATTTGTTTTTGCACTTTAACTCTCACTTAATAATCTCCCGTGTGCATAGATTGCAGGTGTTATGTCTCATCTTCTCCATGGTGACATTATTGTCTTAAAATATTGCCTTCTTCTATATGTTAGACAAAGTCAGGATATGAGAATACCTGCTTGTAGATACGACTTAAAGAGTGCACTGTTAAATGTTTTCAGATTTGGGATGTCCTTTCTGTGACATTGGTGCCCCACCTTGGAGCCCTTGTAGCAATACTGCATCTGTATCAGACCTGTGTGTGATCAGCTGTTATTTGTCACTGTACTATTGCTATTAAGCATCACTCAGACAGCCACATGAAATGTACAAAATCAGAACTGTGAAATCCTATCATTAATGTTATTCCTGCAATCAGACCACAAGCAGTTGATATAACATACCTCTTGGCTCTTGATATAAAACTTTTAGATTGATTTCCTGTTGAAGCTGAAATCTAGACAACCAAAGTTCTAGCTGTCTCCATCCTGTTGTGGTTTTCAGCACATACCGCAGTGAATTTAGAGAAGTTTCACATCACACAGTATTTCCTTGCTCACAGGCTCAAAGTCACTGAGTTGTCAGTCTAGCTTTAGTAACACAAAATGTTGGAATGACATGTGTGAACAGTATTTTGCAGTGAATGTCAGTATCAATATGATTGTCGTTGTGGTAAGGTCTCTCAAATATCTGTGGTTGAAGCAAATTCTATGCATGTCAAAGAGAGACGTCCGTTCAATATGCACATATGGATTTTGGCCTCACATTATAAAAATATTTTGCCAAGTACAGTGTACAAAATAAATGTCAAGACGTTGCAGTCCTACTTTATGAGTGGATTTGTAATTACAGTCTGATGTCCCGCAATATTTGAAAGAAAATACATGTTTTGAATTTATCATAAATGTTTATCATAAACATCACTAAACACATTTAAGAAAAAGGAAGTCAAAAATATCTGCACTCTTGCCTAAACACAAATGCCTTCCATAGAACAAATACATTTACTTGAAGATGTCACCTAGAGAAACGTGTCTACAGAAAGAGTAGAAAATGTTTACACAAAGTATTAACTTTGTTCAAACAGTATCACTGTGTGCTAGCTGGCTATACTGTAAATGTCATCTTTTATTACGTTGCGCTCTGTTTGCGCCATTATTAGGTTGCAGGGTATTACCACATAATGTTGCCCAGCGCTGTGTTTAATAAAACTCCAAGGTGAGGAATCTATCACCTGGAGAGCTGATTAAATGTTACCATAGTAGCCTGTTCGGTCACTCCGCTTTGCGCCAACCCTCGCGATGTCGTGCGTGCGAGCTGCGTTGGACTCTCTTGATTGGACAAGAGCTCAACCATACACGGAACGATGGTACGGTCCCGGAAAAGGGGGGCGTGGTTAATACGTGAAGGCCACGCGGTATAGTGTCATAGATATGATGACTAGATACACCCGCGCGCTGTGGCAGCCAAGTGACAGACGTGCCTACGTGGCAGCCATGTTGGGGAGGTCGACATTCCGTTCAAAGGCAATGCATAGACATTGAAATTAAGTCGTAACTTGCTAATTTCTCAACCTATTTTCACGGTGAATTTAGAGTTTCACGTCAGACAGTATTTCCTTGCTCACAGGCTCAGTCACTGAGTTGTCAGTCTCGCTTTAGTAACGCAAAATGTTGGAATGACATGGGTGAACAGTTGTACGCAACCGTATGCAGTACACTGTACCGGCATCCATGCTCTTTTGGTTTTCTTCGTATGCACGCTGCTCTAAGGGGGCGTGTCGTACTTACCTATGTATATTTGTGACTATGATTTAATGTATTATTATTATGATGATGATTATAGCTATTAATATTATAGGTGTACACATAAACACGTATACATTGCAAATTTATAAAACATGTCAAGTGGTAGGGCGTGAAATTCGATTACGTAAAAGAGTACTGACATGTCTGTAACAGTCTGCTTCCATGAAGTGGTCATGGGGAAAAAAGAGAAAGCATTGAAACTGAATAAATAGGTGTGAAGAGAAGGGACGATGGTAGCTGTAAAGGAGGTCGTTGGGCCATACAGTGGAAAGCAGAAAGACGCGATTGGTCCAAATATATGTCATTCAACCACTGCGTTACGTTGCACTGCAGCTAGTAGCCAGTGTACACACATTTTGAATGAAAGTCGTCAAGTGCCCCACACTGAGACCTCCACCATCTGGCAATATATGATAGCCGCCAGCAGTGAAATTATTCGTCAGTGTATGTATCTAGTGAGACTGTATCACTCGTGCTAGGCATTCACTTTGACACCATTTCCGAGGAGAAGGTAAGACACATGTTTAGCCGCCGCTCGCCAGTAAACCACGTCTTTCTGGTTAGGCAGGTACGTTAGCTAGCTAGCTAGCATATACTGCCGATCATATGGTGACCTATAGTAATTACTATTTCAGTTATGTTACTGGCCTATATACCAAGTCCGTGTTGTAATATGACTGGCTTCATCTTTAACTTAAATGACGTTTAATATCGTTGCTGTTGTAGTATGTTATTTCCTGCTACCGGGTAGTGGCACTGCTAGCATCCTGGCTAACTTACTCCCATTTGCATGTCATCACTTCAGGCTCGCTAGCTCATTTTCAAGTGCTGCTAATGTCGTACGGGTATAAATGGCGGTCGTGCCTTCTTCATGCAGTGACTGAAACTGTGCCGCTTGGCAGTGCCTGTCTCCGTGGCGATGCAGCGGCTCACGGCGCAGCTCTTCGCCGGGATGGTTGCAGCGGTGCTGTCCGTGCTGCTGGTGCAGTGTTGGGCGGACGTCGGCGGCCCCAGCCTCGCCGAAAGGGTTATCTGGGCTGTCAATGCTGGAGGGGAAGCGCACGTTGACGTGCACGGTATTCACTTCAAAAAGGACCCTTTGGAAGGCAAACTCGGTAAAGGTGAGTAAGCAGTACGTATGTATCAGTATGAACCTACATGCACACGATTGAGATAATTACACTAGTGTAAATACGTTGTATTACACTTATTACACGAGTGTAAATAAAATATAACAGAGAAATAATTTTAGTGACAATGGTGGAGTGCAGATTAATTGTGAAAAGTCGTATACAGTATAAAGAAAGTATGGACACTCTTTAAACTCACCACAATGCTCTGTCATTGGTTAAATCACCGTCACATGGTTTATGGGCACCATTTTGTTACCCAATGCCTCCATTTCCCCCATAGTAGGTATGTTACTAAAATATTCGAACTACCTGTAATCAAAATTGGGCTAATTTTATTTGTGTTTCTATTTTGTCAGAATTGGATCATAATTAAAGATTTTATGCCTCAAATTGGCCCAAATTTACTTGTCCAGAAATCAATATATATCCATCCATCCATTTTCCCGGGTTAGAACCTATCCCAGCTATCTTTGGGCGAGAGGCGGGGTACACCCTGAACTGGTCGCCAGCCAGTCGCACGGCATATATAAACAAACAACCGTTTGCACTCGCATTCACACCTACGGGCAATTTAGAGTCTTCAATCATCAAACTACCATCCATGTTTTTTGGAATGTGGGAGGAAACCGGAGTACCCAGAGAAAACCCATGCAGGCACGGGGAGAATATGCAATAATCCCCACACAGGCAAGGCCGGATTTGAACCCCAGTCCTAAGAACTGTGAGACAGATGTGCTAACCAGCCGTCACCGTGCTGCCTTCAGTGTAAATCATTAGGAAATTTGTGACGGAAACCTTGACTCTTTGGTAGAAAATTGCCCATATGTTCGTCTTATTAGTTGAAAATGTGATGTCTAAACAAGCCATTTTCAGATTTTTCAATGGCAACGTCAGCTCAAGCCATCTCATTTTGCGGGCCAAACTGAGAGCAGGCACATTGTCAGAATTACTTCAAACTTCACAGAAAATAGTTCTTCACCCATATAGTTTTCCATCACGTCCAAATCCTATGAACGTGTGATTTAAGACTCCAAAATCGAGGAACATTTTCCTCTTTGTCAGAACCACGTAAATCTGAATTGAAAATTGAGAAAACGAGGCAGTAAAGGGATTTCCCAGCATCAACATTAGAAAAGAACACGGATTACCTTGTACAAAACAATGGGAAAACGTGATTTTGGTGGACCGCCGCTAAATCCAAGTGCCGGAAACCCAGCACAGCGAAATGGAAAGAAAGTGTCTGCCATTTTTCTGGATTTAGTAACATACCTACCCATAGGTGTATGGTTCAATGTGGGGTGGCTTTGCCCAGTTTTTGCAATTTTGTGGAGTTTGCATGTGCTCTCCGTGCCTGCGTGGGTTTTCTCCAGGCACTCCGGTTTCTTCCCACATCCCAAAAACATGCATTAATTGGTGACTCTAAATTGCCCGTAGGTGTGAGTGCGTATGGTTGTTTGCTTGTATGTGCCCTGCGATTGGCTGGCAACCAGTTCAGGGTGTACCCCGCCTCCTGCCCGATGACAGCTGGGATAGGCTCCAGCACGCCCGCGACCCTAGTGAGGAGAAGCGGCTCAGAAAATGGATGGATGGATAGGTGGATTTTTTTTCTCTCCAAATGGTTTGTTGTGAGGCCGTAGGCTGTTCCACTTTTACAGGACGAGGCGTACAGATGCATTATCTCCTCAGAAAACCCAGAAAGTCGATGTATTATTCATACATTGAAAATAAAGTGACTATTTCTTTTTGAAGCGTCAGGCTAGGGCTGCACAATTTATCAAATTTTAATCATGATCGCAGTTTTGGCTGCCACGATTAAATGAGCCTGATAGTCGGCGATTTATTTTTGTTATTTTTTTTTTTACATTAAAATGCAGGCACTACTGCATATGAAAAGTGCTTAATTTGTTATTTGTCATTTGCTACACTAATGAGCCTGACTAGAGTTTGATTTTCATGATTGTTTGAGGCCGAACTTGCTAAAATGTTGTTTTTTTATGGCCAGTGTCTTCGGGCAAAAGTTAAATACATGTACTGCGGCTGAAATAAGTATTTAACACGTCACCATTTTCCTCACTAAATATACTTCCAAAGATGTTATTGACCTGAAAATGTCACCAGGTATTGGGAACAACCCAAGTAATCCATACATACAAAGATAAGATCAGAAATTAAGTTGTGTGTAAAAATGTGAAATGACAGGTAAAAGGTATTGAACACATGACGAAAGGGAGGTGCAAAAAGGCATGGAAAGCCAAGTCAACACCTAAAATCTGTCAATAAATAAAACAGCAATCCAGCCCCTTGCAAATGAATATCAGCTGGTTCAGTCCTAATTGATGGCCTACCAAAAGGTCTCATTGCCAAGGTGTGAGTCAGGACACATCTCTTGATGGGTAAGAACAAAGAGATGTCTCAAGATCATCGCAAACTAATTGTTGCAAAACATAACACTGAGCACGGTTGGGGCCATAATACGTAATTGGAAAGCCAATCATACCACCATAAATTTGCCTCGATCAGTTACTCCTCGCAGGATTTCTGACTGTGGAGTTTTCCAAGAGCGAAGGACCACCCGTGGAGAGCTTCAAAAAGACCTGGAGGTCTAGCAGGTACTGTTGTCTGGTCGGATAAGAGCAAAATATATAGTCTGGTCGGATAAGAGCAAAATTGAAGTGTTTGGATGCCAAAATGCACACCACGTTTGGAGGAGAAATGGCACTGTACATCACCCTAAAAACACCATACCAACAGTGAAGTTCGGAGGTGGGAACATGATGGTGTGAGGCTGCTTTTCAGCAAATGGTACCGGTAAACTTCACATTATTGAAGGAAGGATGAATTGGGAAATGTACCGAGAGATTCTTGACAAAAATCTGCTGCCCTCTACGAAGATGAGGAAAATGAAATGCGGGTGGACATTTCAGCAGGATAATGATCCAAAACATACTGCCAAGGAAACTGGTTGCAAAGAACAAAAATAAAGCTACTAGAATGGCCCAGCCAATCACCTGACTTGAATCCAATCGAAAATCTATGGAAAGAACTGAAACTCAAGGTCCATAAAAGAAGGCCACGGAACCTTGAAGATTTGAAAACTGCTTGTGTGGAGGAATGGGCCAAAACCACACCAGAGCAATGCATGCGACTAGTTACTCCATACAGGGGGCATCTTGAAATTGTCATTGCAAACAAAGGCTTTTGTACAAAGTATTAAATAAATACCAATTGACGTGTTCGATACTTTTTCCCTGGGTCATTTCAAATTATTACAGTTTAATTTCTGATTTTATTTGTTCTACTTTCTTTGTATGTATGGATTACTTGAGTTGTTTCCAACATCTGGTGAAATGTTCATGTCAATAGCACCTTTGGAAATACATTTAATGAGAAAAACGGTGACGTGTTAAATACGTATTTCAGCCCCTGTATATAATTTATTTATACAAATATCATACGTGAACACAAACGAAGCCTAAACATTGAATATTGTAATCTTTGGTGGCTCTTTCGGGACATATTGTGTTAGAAAAAGACATTGTTGACGTTTAAAGTCCTTATGGCTGCTTTGTTACGGCCCCCTTCGCCAATCACCCGAACCAGGAGGAAGTGCTTAGACCCGTTTTTCCAAATGCGGAAGTACAGTAGTTCGCGCATATAGCGGATTAACTCATACTGGTTGTTCTTCCGTGTTGGCTGCGATGACGTATCACTGAAGTTTATTCAAACCAAGTACAGCACACGAAAGCTGTATAGAAAGGCATTTATTAAATATATAATTGCATATTGGGTTAAGCAGGGAACCAGATAGGATTCACCAGCCCGACAGCGGTTAGAGTACATAACAAACATCTGTCAACCACTCTCATAGACGGGACTCATCAGCCACTCGCATCGTGAGCTAGGAGGAGAGGGGCGGGGGGGGGGTTCATCCAGCTGCGCCCGACGAATGCTGCAACTCGGCGGCCACAGACCCACACCACTGCGAGCACCACAGATGATTTCCTCCCCTCCTCCTCTTCGCGACCCGTCGGCTGACGAGTCCCCTCTGCAAAATTTGAACAGAAACAAAGGGGCAGAATGACTGCGGTCTGTGAAAGCGTGTGCTGTGTATCTCTCCTCTCCTCGTGCTGCTCAAGGGCAGAGGAGCAGCGAATCCGCGATGGAAGTAGTATTTGATTGACAGCTGGATGCAGGATTTTCGAACATGCCCACAGTTTCTTCAAGCTCAAAGAATGTGTCAATTGGTGACCATTTTGAAGCTTAATTTCACATACTTGGAGATTTATTTATCCATCCATCCATTTTCAACACCGCCTATCCTGGTTAGGGTCGCGGGACGCTGGAGCCTATCCCAGCTGACTTCGGGCGAAAGGCGAACTACACCGTGAACTGGTAGCCAGTCAGTCACAGGGCATATAGACACGGACAACCATTCGCACTCACATTCACACCGTCACTGAGTGGGAACTGAACCCACGCTGCCTGCACCAAAGTCAGGCGAGTGTACCACTACACCATCAGTGACGATGGAGATTTATTTATTCATTCATATATTCAATCCATTCATTCATTGTCTGGCATGTTAACATTATTTTCTCTGGTGTGTCCAATTTACAAGACCTTTTTTTGGTCTGTTTTGGACCACTTTAATTGTTCTGCCTGTCAGTAGCTGAAAGCCGAAAGTCACTTCTTGAGTGAGATGTCGGCTACAAGCTAATTTGATTAATGCTTGTATTTGGAGAGGGCTTGCTAATTGTTTGTGCAGACTGATGCTAACGTCATATAGAGTCATTGTGTTTTCAGCTTTTTATGGTAAGCTACTGGGTGACTATTAAATAAGCAGCTAATTTAAGTTTCTATTTTGCACATACTGTGAAAGTGGATGTCCGTAATAGACATAACTAATACATTTATTTGGTCTTCATTTTTTAGTTTCACTCTGTCAATCTGCCATTATACATTTACAAGGCAGAGGGATAACTGCAGATTCATTCTGAAAAGTTCCCACTTTAATTTGTAAGGTGTGATGAGTCAGTTGAGCCTTTCAATATTTCCAGATGGATGTGATAATTTATGTAAATTTAAAATTATTTCTACGTTGTTTAATAAAAGGTACATACAGTTTATAGATCTACTGTAATGTGTAAATTGCAACTGTAAATGATAACACTGATTCATAATGTTGAAATGGCACACAGTTTTGTTATGACATTTGAGATTTGAAACAAGATTTGCAACAAGATAATAATCAACAAATGTGAATATTTTCCCAATGTACTTCCAATTATGCGGCACGGTTACTGGATAGGCTCCAGCACACCTGCGACCCTAGTGAGGGTAAGCGGTATAGAAAATGGATGGATGCAAGAATAGTTGTCATTATGTGCACCCAAAAAAATTGACTTGTCGTTATCTTATAAGGTCACGGATCTACTGGTCCGGCCCACTTGAGATGAAATTGGTATGAATGTGGCCCTGGCATAGAAGAACAAAGCTACGTTATTTGTAGTGCATAACTAATTTTTGCACAAATTATGTGAAACTGGATTATTTCCTGCAGCACACTGGATGATCTCTCACGGGATACTAGTGCACCTCTGTTAACTTGAACCACTGCGCTACTACTTATGAACTGTGTTCCAGAAAGCTGTTGGTTGACATGGCAGTTTGTTTTCCAATGTTCATAACTCAAATGTTCATAAGTTGGGTTGTGTCTGCAGCTGTTTAATGCTCTTTTAGGGGAGTCCAGACAGAAGACCATTTCAATAGTCAAGTCTACTTGAGATAAAAGCATGGATTAGCTTCTCCTGGTCTGCTTGGCAGATGCAAGCCTACACACTTGATATGTTCTTCAGATGGTAGAAGGCAGTTTGAGCAATTGATTTGATATGACTGTTGAAAGTCAGGTCGGAATTTATAAGTACACCAAGGTTTCGGACTTGGTCTGTGGTTTTTAAAGAGAGTGAATCCAGGTATTTACTAACATCAATCCTCTTTTTTTATTGCCAAAAAGAATGATCTCGGTTTTGTTGTGGCTTAATTGAAGAAGATTTTGGCTCATCCAGTTATTTATCTGTTTTAGACAGTGACACAACACCTCAATTGAACTGTAGTCATCTGGAGACACTGCTAAATACAACTGTTTGTCATCCGCATAGCTATGATAGTCAACATTAAAGTTCTGAAGAATTTGACCCAAGGGTAGCATAAACAGGCTGAACAGGAGGGGTCCAAGAACTGACCCTTGAGGGACCCCATAGGTCATTGGTGTCCCTTGGTGCTATATAAATCAAAGCTATTATTTTTGTCAGAGATTGTTGTGGGTCTCGCGTTTGAGTTCCTACAAGTGACACACAAGCGTAAAAGCTGTTATCCAGTGTGATAAAAGAAGAAACATCTACATGGTGTTCTCAGGGCATTGAGTCGATCGCAACTGGACTGTTCTGGTTGTCTTAGAAGACGTTTTGCCTCTCATCTGAGCAGGCTTCGTCAGTTCATGCAACAAGGCTTATTTAGTCCAGACTAGCCTGGGTTGAAGTGGAGAAAGGCCACCGTCTGTACACAAGCGTCGTTAGGTGGAGACTCCCTCATTTATATTCCAATATCCACATGGTGTAACTTCTGCAAATAACTTGAGAATAATCAAGACTCTGCAGTTAAGCATGAGCATGTTAGAGCATCCACCCACACTCTCAAACAGGCAGAAAATCAGATTAGATCAAATTACCCAGGAGACAATTCTCTGCTCGAGGTTTTGTCACAACAACCTGCGGTGCAACCCATGTTATATCTTGCCATTTGAGACAGAAGGCTTCTTTTTCAGCGAGTTCGCAGAAAGGTCAGAGCTTGCACAAGTGCAGTGTGGCGTTTCAATAGATTCCAACTGTCAGCATAGATGGCAGGGACGTATGATTATTTATGAGTATAAATATGGTTTGATTTGTCTTCAAAGCATCTGATTATGGGATGCGTCTGCCGATCCTTCGCTCCAGTCCTGAGGATCAAGTACTCTACCAGACAGAGCGCTACAATGAAGACACTTTTGGATATGACATCCCTATACGAGAGGAAGGCGACTATATACTCGTAATGAAGTATGCAGAAGTTTACTTTGCCCAGTCACAGCAAAAGGTATGGAATTAACCATTTCATGAGTTAATGAAAAATATGTACCTAAACACACATTGCGGTTTAACAGGTTTTTGACGTTCGACTAAACGGCCACGTGGTGGTGAAAGACCTGGATATCTTTGATCGAGTGGGTCACAGCACAGCACACGATGAAATCGTGGCCTTCTCCATTCGACGTGGCAAGCTGAGTGTACAAGGAGAGGTGTCCACTTTTAATGGCAAGCTCACGGTGGAGTTCGTAAAGGTGAGTTCAGCGTTACCAGAAACACTTGGAAAAGAACGTTTATACTGGGGTAGCTTGAATTACAAGTTGAATTACAATTAGTTCCGTGACCAAGCTCGTAACTTGAAATAAATTTTTCCCATTGAAATGAGTTGAAATGGCATTAATCCATTCCAGCACTCCAAAAAACACCACCATTTTTTTGTTATCCGTTTTTGTGTGTATGTGTATATATATATATATTCAGCAGCTCTTGAAAACTATATTATGAGGGAAATAATTTTTAATGTAGAAATTCGGCAGGAATTTGCCCTCTAAAAAGTATTTTCCCAAGTTCTTAATGAATCTATATAATGTATGAGTACTGAAATAAATGAACTTTTCTGCCATATTCTAATTTATTGAGATGTACATGTATCTTAAAACTTGGTCACGACACAAAGCAAAAAAAAAATGACAAAGTGATGGCTTGTAACTTAAACTCCTAAGTTTGTGCACTTACAGTACAAGTAAAGGTACCCCTGTATAATAATAACTTTATTTGTATAGCACTTTTCAAAAACAAGTTACAAATTGCTGTAGAATCCACAATAAAACATTAACAATTTACACATGGGAAAATAAATATGCATACATCTACAAAGCAGTAAAATCAGAAGTTACCTCAGAGGCAGGCGATAAAAGTGAGCTTTTAGAAAAGAATACAATGATGTACCCGGTCTGAGTTCGCATGGAAGAGAGTTTTCTTAGACACGGTGCTTGAACCGCTGCGCCTCCATCAACTTTGGATACCATATGGGATTTAGGGACTGCAAGTAAAGCCCCAAACAATGATCCCAGGCAGTGGTCAGACTCATGGAGATTGGCAGATCCGACATATAGGCTGGTGAATGACAATTTAGGGCTTTAAAAACGATCAGAATTATCTTAAAATCAATTCTAAAACTCTCAGGTAGCCAGGTTAGGGCAGCAAGGACTGCTATGTTGCGCTTATTTCATTTTGTGGAGGTTAGAAGTCTCACCGCAGTGTTTTGGATGTACTATTCTAAACACTGAATGTATTTTTCTACTGATACTAGCATACATAGCATTGGATGAATAAAAATTAGATGAAATAAAAGCATGGATGACCTTTTCAAGTCTGACGGACTGATTTTGGTGATTTGTCAGAGTTGTGTACTGGATGACTGAATGGCTTCTGTTCAGAGTCAAAGGAAAGGTCAGAGTAAGTAAATGATACTTCGAGCCTCCTTGAAAGAGTTTTTAGACAGGGCACCTCTATGGACAGATATTCTATTGCAATACCAGGAAGGAGGTATTGGAAAGACGATTGTCTATAACAACTGCTGGTGTGTACATTTGTATCAAAGACAATGTTAATTACAGTTCAACATTTTATATTGTGGTCCTCTCATACTGTGTAAATAAAGTGAAAAAAAAAAAATAGAAACATTTGCCATTATATGACAGCCCTGTTGTAGCTGCTGTGTCCTGCCATCGCAATTGTAAACATGTCCTTAGTAGAAAGAACACAGTGTCAGAACTGTAATGGTGATTCTCTTGTTCATATCTACTGGACTTGCAATCCGAGTAACTGTCTTTATATGTGGCCCTCTTGCATACACGGCTAATCTTAGCACTGAAGAGATCCGTTAAGTTTAAGAACAAGTGACAAATAGTGTCCAGCTTGCCTGAGGCTACGTTTAAATAGGATGTATGGTCAGCCAACAAATTCAGCATGAAGAAAAGCCTACTTTCTTCCCATGTGCCTATACACTCAGGTCCATAAATATTGGGACATTGACACAATTCTCATCTATTTGGCTTAAACACCGCCAATCAACAAGATGTGCTTTAACTGCAGACTTCCAGCTTTATTGAATGCATTTACATCCGAATGATGTGAACGGTGTAGGAATTACAACAGTTTGTATACAGTGGGAGGAAAAAGTATGTGAACCCTTTTGTCATTTCTTCCATTTCTGTTTAAATTGGTCGTAAAATGTGGTCTGCTATTCATGTAAATCACAAGGATAAACTGTCTGCTTAAACCAATATAACACATTTAGATGTTTTCATATTTTTTTATTGAAAATATCATGTAAACATTCACAGGACAGGCTGGTTGACCCTCCTTTGGCAGCAATAATCTCAATCAAACATTTCCTTTAGTTGCAGGTCAGACAATCAAGATGAATTTTAGACCATTCCCCTTCACAAAAAAGTTGCATTTCACAAAGATTCCTGGCCTTTCTGGTGTTAATAGGTCTCTTAAAGTCATGCAACAGCATCTCAATTGGGTTGAGGTCAGGACTTTGACTGGGCCACTCCAGAACAAGTATTTTCTTCTGAAGCCATTCTGTTGTTGATTTGCTTCAGTGTTTTGGATTATTGTCCCGTTGCAACACCCATGCTCTTTTGACCTTGAACTATTGGACACATGGCCTCAAGTTCTTCTGCAAAATATCTTGATAAATTGAATTCATTTTTCCATTCGTGATAGCAGGCTGTCAAGGCCCTGAGGAAGCAAAGCTCCCCCATACCATGATGGTCCACCATGCTTCACTGATAAGGTTTTTTATGTTTGTGTGCTTTGCCATTTATCACACATGGCGTTGTGTGTTCCCCCCAAAACAATTAACTTTAGTTTCATCTGTCCACAGAATATTTTGCCAGTATTGCTGTGGATCATCCAAGTGCTCTTTAGCAAGCTTCCAACATGAAGCAGTGTTTTTTTCCCCCTTCTTGGTGTTCTCCCATGAACCCCATTCTTGTTTAATGTTTGATGTAAGGTAGACTTCTCAACAGAGATGTTTGCATGTGCCAGGGATTTATGTAAGTCTTCAGCTGACACTCTATGGTTCTTTTTGATCTCATTGAGTTCTGTGCTTTACAGGACGGCCATCCCTTGGAAGAGAAGCAACAGTGCTGAACTTTCTACATTTATAGACAATTTGTCTAACTGTGTCTGTCTGTCTGTCTGTCTGTCTACACACCTGAATGCTAAAGGTAAAGCACTTAATATCCAAGTGGCGCAAAGAGGTCCACTGTCCGAGTGCCGTGGCTCCGTACGCAGTGAGCAACGGCAACAGCAGCCACTGAGTGGGTGCAAATGTATTGTTTACAATGGAAGAAATTAAATGCAGTCAAATACAAGAATCCTGCATACTAAAGCTTATATCATGTATAAGCAAAGTATATATAGAAATGTAAATAAATTAATATAGTCATTGGGGAAAAAGTAGACCACCCTCCTTTCTTTGGTTTCTTGTTCATTTTTAATGCATGGTACAACTAAATATAATAACAAGGAAAATGGCTCATAAGAGATGTAGAGCTGATGCCTTGCCATTTTCCATGGTTTTCTTGATAATAACCTAAATCATATTTAATAATACAATTAAGCTTATGTATTCTTCAGGACCTTTAGTAATACCAGGCATTAAAATGAGTAAGAAATTGAAGAAACAATCGTAGGCTCATAATATTGTTTATGACTGTATATAGCATACATATACTGTATGTGTATATTTTATATATATATATATATATATATATATATATATATACACACACACACACACATACAGTGGGTCCAGAAAGTATTCAGACCCCCTTAAACTCTGTTATATTGTAGCCATTTGCTAATTAAATGTAAGTTAATTTTTCCCCTCATTAATGTACACACAACACCCCATATTGACAGAAAAAAAAAATGGAATTGTTGAAGTTTTTGCAGATTTATTAAAGAAAAACTGAAATATCACACACTCAGAAGTATTCAGGCCCTTTGCTTCGTATTTAGTAGAAGGCTTTCATCCAGGATATCCCTGAACTTGGTCGCATTCATCTTTCCTTCGATTGGAACCAGTCGTCCTGTCCCTGCAGCTGAAAAACTCCCTCATAGCATGATGCTGCCAACCACCATGCTTCACTGTTGGGACTGTATTGGACAGGTGATGAGCAGTGCCTGGCTTTCTCCACGCATACAGAATCAGAATCATCTTTATTCGCCAAGTATTTCAAAAACACACAAGGAATTTGTCTCCGGTAGTTGGAGCCGCTCCAGTACGACAACAGACAGTCAATTGACAGAGAATACCGCTTAGAATTAAGGCCAAAAAGTTCTATCTTGGTCTCATCAGACCAGAGAATCTTATTTCTCACCATCTTGGAGTCCTTCAGGTGTTTTTTAGCGAACTCCATGCGGGCTATCATGTGTCTTGCACTGAGGAGAGGCTTCCGTCAAGCTACTCTGCCATAAAGCCACGACTGGTGGAGGGCTGCAGTGATGGTTGACTTTCTAGAACTTTCTCCCATCTCCCGACTGCATCTCTGGAACTCAGCCACAGTGATCTTTGGGTTCTTCTTTATCTGTCTCACCAAGGCTCTTCTCCACCGATTGCTCAGTTTGGCCCGACGGCCAGCTCTGGGAAGGGTTCTGGTCGTCCCAAACGTCTTCCATTTACAGATTATGGAGGCCACTGTGCTCTTAGGAACCTTAGGTGCAGCAGAATTTTTTTTTGTAACCTTTGCTAGATCTGTGCCTTGTCACAATTCTGTCTCTGAGCTCTTCAGGCAGTTCCTATGACCTCATGATTGTCATTACCTCTGGCATGCACTGTGAGCTGTAAGGTCTTATATAGACAGATGTGTGGCTTTCCTAATCAAGTCTAATCAGTATAATCAAACACAGCTGGACTCCAAGGAAGGTGTAGAACCATCTCAAGGATGATCAGATGAAATGGACCCAATAGTTAGTGTGTTACTTTGGTCCCAGTTCTCTGCAGGTCCTTCACTTGGCCCCCCTGTGTGGTTCTGGGATTTTTGCTCACCGTTCTTATGATCATTTTGACCCCACAGGGTGAGCTCTTGCGTGGAGCCCCAGATCGAGGAAGATTGTATGTCTTCCATTTTCTAATAATTGCTCCCACGGTTGATTTCTTCACACCAAGCTGCTTACGTATTGCAGATTCAGTCTTCCCAGCCTGGTGCAGGTCTAGAATTTTGTTTCTGGTGTCCTTTGACAGCTCTTTGGTCTTGTCAAAGTGGAGTTTGGAGTGTGACTGTTTGAGGTTGTGGACAGATGTCTTTTATACTGATGAGTTCAAACAGGTGCCATTAATACAGGAGTGGAGGACAGAGGAGCCTCTTAAAGAAGAAGTTACAGGTCTGTGATAGCCAGAAGTCTTCCTTGTTTGTAGGTGACCAAATACTTATTTTCCACCATAATTTGCTAATAAATGTTTTAAAAATCAGACAGTGATTTATGAGATGGTTTTTTTTCTCCCCTCATTTTTTCTCTCATAGGTGAGATATACCCATGATGAAAATTATAAATCTCTCATCTTTTTAAGTGGGAGAACTTTCACAATTGGTGGCGGACTAAATACTTTTTCGCCCCACTGTACATAACGTTTGTTGGCTGCTTGCGAGCCGTATCGTATTAAAAGTACATGAACATACCTCAAGCAATCCTTGAACGAACGTCTTCTCTTCGGGCAACGGTGACCACCACCACCACGTTTTTTTTCTCCATTTTGTTCTTTTTTTGACCAACACAATACACGTGCAATCCATTGTTGTCGTGGCCGTGGTAACGAGTGTATCCGGTCGTGTTTGATTTGACAAAGCCCAGTGATCGTAAATGACGTCAAAAGACACGCGGCTGGTTGAAGTTTGAAAATAAACTTGGCTCCCAGTCAGCGGTAGAATTGACTTCAAAGTTCTGCTACTGTTCTAAAAAAATAATAATAATAATAAAAATTAATGAAATGCTAATGGAATATAAACCCAGTAGGGCTCTGCGATCGACAGGCTCAGGTCAAATAGTGGAGCACAGCGTCTGAATCAAACATGTGAAGCAGCATTCAGCTGTTTTGCTGCACATCAATGGAGTAAGCTGCTCACAAAAGTAAATAAGCCCTAAGAATCAATGTGTTTAAGTCCAAGTTGAAATGTATTTTTTTTTTTCACGCTTATGATTGAGCTTTTTAGACCATTTCCATTTCTTAAATGATCTTTCTTGCACTGTACGTTTTAATTTTTGTAAGCAGTCTTATTTTTCTGAACTTTGTTTTTAAATCTTTTGCACTTTTTAAATGCTTTTAATCATCTGAAGCACTTTGAGTTGTGTATGACATGCGATATATAAATTTGCCTTGCCTTACATTTATAGCCTAAAACTAAAGATAAATTCATCCGTTAATTCTTTTTTTTTCCCCCCCCCCCCCCCCCCCCCGTGTTTTTGTAAAATTAAACCAATACTAAAGGACAAAGTATTGTAAAACTGTCAAGTGTTCTGCTGCAGTTCATATCTTTGTTGTTGAAGCGTTAAGAGTTATTGTATTCATTATACTGTATATTTTTTAAATTAATCGACCGATTAATCAATTATTGAATTATTTTCTGCCAAATATCGGCATCGGCGTCAAAAAATACATATTGGTCGGGTCCTAAATACTAACTGTTGCAATTCCTACGTTGTTTACCTGATTTGGGTGTAATGACCCTGAAATAAAAGCTGAAAGTCTGCAATTAAAGCGCATCTTGCTTGTTTCCTTTCAGATCCGTTGTGCTGGTGTTTAGAGCCA
Organism: Phyllopteryx taeniolatus; assembly: GCF_024500385.1. Lineage (NCBI taxonomy): Eukaryota > Metazoa > Chordata > Actinopteri > Syngnathiformes > Syngnathidae > Phyllopteryx > Phyllopteryx taeniolatus. The sequence continues at coordinate 2,946,972 of NC_084504.1, forward strand.
AAAAGAGGAGATTTGTGCCCAAGTCCCAATATTTATTAACCTTTACTGTAGCTGGAGGAGTTCTTTGAAATACATATATTACCTTCTTTGAATTAGGTCTCGCTGTCAACAAATGATTTCTCTGGAGCAAAACAAGCGTTGCCTCGTGTGGTGACTGTCTGATCTTTTCTGTGTTTCAGGGCTATTATGATAACCCTAAGGTGTGCGCTCTGTATGTAATGAAGGGAACACCAGAAGGTAGGTTTCTTGAGATTCGTGTCGACTTCAGTCGTTTTCTGTTTATTGTACTTATTATAGTCCCTCAAAGGGAAATTCAACTCACACTGAAACTGACACGGAAAGAACCTCACTTTCCTCTCGCGCTCCGTTTTGTTGTGAAAAGATGTGCCGAAACTCCAGCCTCACCCCGGCATGGAGAAGCACGAGGAAGAGGAGGAAGAAGAGGAAGATGGAGAGGGAGGGGACGACGTCAACAAGAAGAAGCTCCCGCCGGATTCCAAGCCCAGGGTCCAGTCGGGACCCCGAACGCCGAACCCGTACGCTGCCGACAACAGCAGCCTCATGTTCCCCATCCTGGTGGCGTTCGGCGTCTTCATCCCCACGTTGTTCTGCCTCTGTCGGCTGTGAGAGGACTGGACTTACATGAGACTGACAGGTGAGGGGATGGGGGTCGGCACGGGCGGGGTGAGGGGGGTGTTGAGGAGGTAAGGCGTACACACGGCTTGGAAGAAATATGGACCACTGAAGACAAGAAGACAACTAGTGCAGGAGGAGGCGAGAGACTGAGAGCAGAGTGAATGTTTGCCTTCCACCTTGGGCTCACCGCTTTGAACGACATTCTTCATCCGTTTCATTTCCCAGACGAACTCTTCAAAAGTCAGCTCGGCGAACACTCAGCAACACTTCATCAGGGGCCGCTGTGCTAACTTTTCAGTTTTGCACGCAATGTGGCTAAAAAAAAAAAAAAAAAAAAAAAACAACACTGCTCAACAACTTGCCAGACATGGGATTAGGAACACGGTCCATAAAGAATAAACCACAAGATTAACTATGGGAATACAGCCGCCATCTTCTTTATCTCTTCGTGCGGCCATCGTACATTACGTGCCACCTGGTATGAAAAGCTGTTTATGGGAAGCATTTCTCCTTCATATCCACTTTAAGGTCCATGTACTAGTACGCTCTTTGTCCGCACGAGTAAGACGATTCAGTGCACTAGAAGAACGACTGATGATTTTTTTCCACTACTGCACACTCGTAGGACAACTTTGGCGTACTAGTAGGAAACTGCATGTTACTAGTGGGGCAAAACTAAGGGGGCATTTGGGCGCTTATAAGTGTGTGACACATGCCTACTGGTTGGGCCGAATAGTATTACTAGTGAAGCAGCAGTTTACCGGTAAGGTTTAACCGTGTACTAGTACGCCAAAGGTTACACCAGTAGTGAAAAAAAATATTACTAGTAAGACATTTTCGACTAGTGAGCTCGAGTCAGTCTACTAGTGTTCTGAATTGTCTCGTACATGTACATGGTTATTATGTTGGACATCATAGTAAAAGGAAAATGCGTAAATGTTCAAACAGTTTTTCTTAACCTGGAGACCTTGCGAGTGTCCTCAACAATAATCAAAGTAATAAGCATGGATCCATTTCAAAATCCAAACATTACAAAATCAACATCTTTGCATTTCCCTGTTGTTGTTGTCTTTTTCGTAGTTTGACAGCCTTTTGGTTCACCAAAAGAGTGTCATTTAAAACTTTGTTTTTCCCATTTGAAATTGACAACTAGCTTGAAAAATTCTGACAGGGACTTTTTGTTTCTTCACGCTTTGCTCATGAAGAGCTCACTTTGATTTAGTACGTCGGTGGCAAAACAAGAGGGAGTCTGTATTCCCTTGCCTTTATTTCTTCACTATGAATTGTGTTTTGTTGGCTGGTAGCCTTTTGCTAGCAGGAGGAGCCTGCGCCAGTCATCCCTGAAGTGGCTCCAGTGAGTTTTACAATAACATGAAGAAAGCACAACATCACAGTTGGATGAAAACAAATGTTTACTCCACGTCTTTTGAATTCCCAGCAGCCTTTTAAAAACCTCTTGTCTTAAATCTCCCCCAAATGTCTAGTCGACTCTCGTTTTGTCACACCAGTGAGAACTTTTAGGTTTAGTTCAGCTGCGTTTTTGTGGTTCTTGAGCAAACATTTTTTATCTCTCCATCTTTCATGCCCAAGGCCTCATTATTGGAGTCCTCTTTGTGGTTTCATCTTGGCCTTTGAAATTCACGTGCTGTGGATCCTGCCTTGCTCCTCCTCCTCTTTTGACTAATAGTAGGACAAGAAGAGAAGTTGTTCATATAGTGCCATTTTCTTTCCTTGCGTTTTGTAACACATTTTTAAAGACGTAACTTAAGCACCCTCTGTCCCCGTCAGAAAGGACGCTAAAAAAAAAAACGTCATTTATTTCAGCACCAAAGTCACCATGGTCGCTGCTCTCCACAGTCACGTGTGTGTGTGTGTGTGTGTGTGTGTATATATGGTACAGGATCACACATTTTCATTCAACGGTTCTCTCCTCACTTTTCTGTCGGAACTGAGGTGTTGGGGGTTTATTCTTTGGGTTTATTGTTTTAGTTTTCTCTCTGTGGCCTTTCTGTAGGAGAGGAACAGCGTTTTGTACACAGTGTGAAACAACAGCAGAAAGGTGAACAGACAGACAGACAGACAGACAAATGAAATGGCTGTCACGAAATCAAATAAATTAGCTTATATCTGAAAATGTGGGCTCTTCCTTTTTATGATGTGTAATTTAAATCAATGTCGGGCTAATCTGAAGATATGTTATAATGCATTTAGATTTTGCGTTTGAAATGTTGCCTCAGGATCTTTTTTTTGTTTTTGTTTGGAATAGTTAAACATATTTTATTGGTGTGACATTTTGCACTGCCTTGTGTGTCATTGTTATTTCCGTGAATTATTGATTACATTGTGCTTTACTATCATTAGCTTTCTTTGCCCTCTTGTGCTGAGTGATCATTCCACACGAACAGCTCTTGCTAGAGCGAAGGAAGCTTCATGTGTCAGCGGAATTTAATTTATACTTGTTCCATAAGCAAATATGCAGAAAGTTGGGAGACTTCTGTGAAACGTACGCCCATCACCACTTTTATTTTTCGACATCGGTCCCAGTATTGTTCGTTCAGCTCACTCATAAAAGCGCAGCAGCGGAATGAAGATCTGCTCCGCGTCTTAATTTTCACATGAGAACCAAAGACTTGTCGTCACTCCATCCACACTCATTATTAAACATGGCGTCCTTATCAAGAGTTCGATAAATCTGGGAAGTAAAGCCCAGAACAAATCTAATCACTCCTCAAATATGTTTTTTTTTTTTTTTTAACAGGTCTGTAATAAAGGGGACATTGTTTTTCTGTATTTTGTGATACACTGTACCCCATTTAGCCGAATGCCCAGCCCAGCCCCGCCCCGCCCCTCCCCCCGTCTGTTATTTTCCAAGCAACTGTACAGTATATGTGAGTTGAATTTAAATGGAGACAAATTTACACGGCAAAACCTCAGCCAACCTCTCCACCGTCCAGGCAGCACACAAAAAAAACGTCTGTCACCAACCTCAGTGTGAGTGTGTGAGATGGACCGTGTATGATCCTACTGTATGCCATGTACATGTGTTGGATAAATAAATGCGCCACTGAGGCCTGAAGGCAGCAGCATGCGGATTGAGAAATGTGCTCAAAATCCTTCTACTCTTGCTGACGTGTGTCCTATATCTGCAGTGACAAAATGCTGATAAATGCTGTCTCTTTTTAATAAATGTGCTATTTTATCAGACTGTCGCTGCTGTTTTTTCACCCTGGCATCCAGTTAAGTGGACCCCTGCGCTTTGACAATCCTGCTTTTCTAAAAAAAAAATGTAATTCTTTGCTTGTTTTAAATTCCATGAATCTCTTGTCTGTTTTTAAAGATGTTGGATGAGGAGCTGGTCACTGCTAAGTTCAGCATGCGTTTGTTTGTCCAGGTGTCTCCTCTTCTCCCTACCAACTGTGAAAACGCCTCTTAAAGCATATAGAAAAGTTGATGGGAGAATGGACAAGCAGCTGCGCAAAGATAACTGAAGCCCCAATTTACTGGACCAACTCTTTAGTTGCATGGAGCGTAAATCAGTGATTCCCAACCACTGTCCCACAGCAAGTGATCTAATGTCACTTGATTGCTCTGAAAGTTTACTACAAATAATATTGTATATCTCGGTTCACCTATTTTTGCCAGCAATGGTTAGTGACAAGGAAAACAACTACATGCTCTTCCACTACCACCATGCATCATTATTTCAGTAGACAGTGTCATAAAGAAGTATTTGCCCCCTTCTCAAATTCTAATCATAAAATGTCGTTTTTTAAACAGTGTTTTAATTATTAAAATTCATAGCTACCTGGCCCTGTGTGGAAAAGTTGGGCCACCCTTAGCAGCAACAACTGAAATCAAGCGTTTTATATTACTGGCAATGAGTGTTTCACATCTCTGTGGCCATATTTTGGCCCATTCTTCCTTGCAGAATTGTTTGAATTCAGCAACAATGGCGGGCTTTGAAGCATGAACGGTATTTTTAAGCATTTCAAAGGGATTCAAGTCCAGACTTTGTCTAGGCCACTCCAAAATCTTTATTTTGTTCATGCAATTCAGAAGTTGAGTAGCGGGTGTGTTTTGGATCGTTGACCTGCTGCAGAACCTGTGTGCGCTTCAGGTTGACGTCACAAACTGATGGCCGAACATTTTCCTTCATGATTTGCTGTTAAAGAGCAGAATTCACGTTTCCATCAATCGCAGCGGGTTTTCCAGGTCTTGAAGTGGAAAAGCAGCCCCAGACCATGACATTCCCACCACCATGTGTGACTGTTGGTATGATGTTCACTTTTTGACATGCTGTGCTACATTCACACCACATGGAGCGAGACACACACCTTTCAAAAAGTTCAACTCTTGTCTCATCAGTCCATAGAAAGTTCTGCCAAAAGCCTTTTTTTGTTTGTTTGTTTTGTTCCCCCCCCCCCCCCCCCAAAAAAAAAAACATAAGGTGAGCCTTTATGTTCTTTTTGGTCAGCAGTGGTTTTCACCTTGGAACTCTGCCATCGATGCCATCTTTGCCCAGTTCCTTCCTTATTGTTGAGTCGTGAACACTGACCTTAACTGAGGCAAAGGAGGCCTGCAGTTCTTTAGATGTCCTGGGTTCCTTTGTGACCTGCTGGATGAGTCGTCGCTCTGCTCTTGGGGTAATTCTTTGTAGGCCGTCTGGTCCTGGAAGGTTCAATACTGTTCCATGTTTTCTCCATTTGTGCATAATGTCTCCCACCGTCGTTCACTGGAGTCTTAAAGTTTTAGAAATGGCTTTGTAACCCTTTCTCATGAATGTCAGTTGTACAGTTTTTCCCAAAATATGATTAGCCACATTTAATTCATGATTTAACAAGGGGGGCAAATACTTTCACACAGGGCCAGGTAGATTAAAATAGTGTTCCCCTTAATAAATAAAATCATTTAAAATTGCGTTTTGTTTACTTGGGTTATCCTCATCTGATATTTAGATTTGTTTGACGACAAACATAAAAGTGGGGAAACTACCAAAAAAATTATAAAATTATTTGAGAGGAGGTTGAATACTTTTTCACGGCACTGTACGTTGTGTGACATTTTAGTCCTGTGAGATTTTTCTGATGTAAAATATGTGCCTTAGCTCAAGAAAGGTTGGGAAACGCCAATACAAATGTAAAAAAACAAAACAAAACAGAATGAAAATGTCCATACGTGTATATATATTTATATCCTTTCTACAAACCATAACATTTATAACTTAATATATTTGATTTGGAAGTGCATTATTTCTTTCTAGGCTCCAAGTCAAATCACTGTGAACTTAAAGAGTTCGAAAGGGAAAGGCTCGGTGTAGTTGAGTCCAGTGTCAGTCATTTTGACCTCATAGGTAGTACAGGGTCACAAAAGGTGTGTGCAGGAGGGCGACCCCGCTGCTTTCACAGCGCACGCTGACTCCAGCCTGACTGCAGCCTAAGGCCAAGCCCAGCCCCCCCCACACGTCGCCACCATTGTGCTGGAGATCAACTGAAGCGAACTTTTTATGTGGTGAGGAAAGCGCGACCTTCCGCATGTTCACCAAGAGGCGACCTCGTCCGGGACCACCTGCCGCCTCCTGTAGACTTTGGAAAAGGAACAGCAGATCCACTCGCAACTCCACTGTGTTACCGTGGGACCTTGAAATAAACCTGAAAGAGGCAACAAACATGGAGACATTTAGTTATTAATTACTGCCTCTATATTGCAGGTCCCATAACATATTACAAAGTTGAGTTAATACCTTGTGGGAAGGTTGCTCTTTGCCATAGATAGAAGCACGGGATGGATGTCCGCCTGTTGTGGATTTGTGAGCTGAAGGTGAAGCTCGGCTCGCTTTATTCTCAATAATAAGATCTCCCTGGTGAGAAGCAACTCTACATCCGGACCTGAGGACGAGGAGCAAATTCCCATCGGTTTTATGGACCAGTCCAATCTTTGCAGCATTACTTTCGAGCCAGGGCTTTCTCAAAAACTCTTGGAGAGGACAATTAGCCTGCTAAGAGTCATTTGTATGCAGATATCAGTGTCTCTTCTGCACAAATGAATTCATCAAGCCATTAAAGGGCCTTTTCAACAAATGCTGTTAAACTCTAAAGCAGCTGACAGAGGACACTTCTATTCTTTCAAACAGCTGCCTGGGTGACATATTTGCTTTAGTCTGCCTTTCATTGCAGTGCAGATAATCCCCCTCCCCTATTTTGTTTGCATTATCTTAAATGCACTTCTCATTTTACTTGGGCATATAATGTTTGAAAGCGCATGTGGGAGACTACTGGTGGAATTGGCATTGTTTTCTGAAGAAGCAAAAGTGGATTATTCACAGAGAAAACAAATCCTGGCTTGCCACCAAAATAAAAATACTCCTACATTAGAGGTGGGCAAAGTATGCCCCGGGGTCCACATGCGGCTTCTACATTCTTTAATCCGACCCACGAGCATTTACATTATCAAAAGTCCTGTAATATTCATTTCTCCTAAATTTTGTTTGGTTCAAATGTATTGATTTGATTATTTTTTTTTTCTCTCATTAAAAACTGATTTACTGTAAATAAAATTGTTAAACAATTTTGCATGTGCATTTTTTTAAAGTGTATTATTCAATAATGGATGAATTATATTAAATCATTTTTTTTCAACTTCTGGCCCTCGAGGACCCTTGTTCCACATTGACCCCATGCGCCACCCGCCCAACTTTGTTTATTTCTTTTTTTTTTTTTTTTTAATAATTGGGTCGTTTTTCCATAACCCTATAAACAAACTAACGGCAGTTGACTTGAGCCCGTCTTACCTCTTAAACGGCCCTGGAGTCCTTTGACGCTCCTGCAGTCAAGTCCGTCTTGACAGCACCGGTAGACCCGCCGCACGAAGCTGAAGAGCGGCTTCTCTGGGAACACAGCGCCCCGGGAAACTCCAGCAGACAGAGGCCTGACCCTGAGGCGCACCACGGTCGAATGATCCTGAGGATGACGTTGCGAGTTTTCCTGCCAGGACGCCGTGAGCTCCGCGCAGCGTTCCGGGCGATCCTCCGCCACCGCGCGCCTCCACCGCCTCAGGAGGTCTGTGCGTAAAGATGGTGTCGTGGACCTCCCCGGTGCCGGTGCTACGAATCCACCGGCCTCCAGTGCGCGGCCCCGTACTCCGATATCGCTGCTAATCACCGCGATAAGTAATAAAGCAATCCACGGATGGAGGTGTGCAGAGGCCATGGTGCCGCTTCTGTATCCGAACTGCAGCTGGTCTCGTCTCGTCGGCCGTGTTGGGTGCCTGCTTTATCTCTCACCATGGGAGCAACTTTCCACTTCGAATTTGAATCCCTGCCCCTCTTTTTGTTCGCACCCACTTGACCCCCCACGCCCCCCGCTGCTTTCTTCTAATGCGCTTGCATAATGAGGCGCCCCGACGAGCGCCGAGCCCGTCCATTCATATTCAGCTACTTAGCTAATGACTCTAATGACTCCATATTGAGTCGTGTTTGCGAGGCGCACAAACGCACGGACAGCACCAGCGCCGCTCACGTTTGACAAGAATATGCTTGCGCTTTTTAAAAAAATAAATAAAAATAATAATAATAATAATAATGTTGCTCAGACATTTGGCTGCAAACAACGGAGAGCCGATGTAAGCCTAATAACGACCTTGTTGCCCCTTGTGGTTAAAAAACAAATTGCTCAATAAAAGCATCACATGTGCCTGTTTTTTCACCTTCCACTAATTATGGACAGCTCACCGATAAGCAATTTCCATTCCATCCGTATAAAGGCAACAAACACCACCACACCAAAATTCAACAGTGGCGGGAAGTTACAAAGTGGATTTGTCATACATCTGTACTTTAACTTGAGTATTTAACTTTTCGAGCAACTTTTCACTTTTGACTCCCTCCCTTGTCAACCAAAAAAAAAAATTAAAAAAAAATAAATGAAGATGTAAATAGAGAGAGGTAAAGCAAATCACCAAATCTTCTTCTCGGTACAAGTTGATAAGAGAAACTATTTTGTGAGCGTAGTTTTTGTTGTTTTTGTTGATCTGTTATCAAAACGGGTGTTGTGTACAATTGACAGAGAACATTTTCCTTTTGTAATTAAGTACATTTCACTCTGTACTTATATATAAAAAAAAAAATCTCTTAAGTACAGGACTTCCATTCTCTTTTTACACAACTATGTACTTCTGAAGTACAGAGTGAGTAGTTTTATGCAAGCCCTATAATTGATTGGAAAACACTTTCTCAAAAGCTGTGCGACTCATTTGTGTCTGTACAAATACGATTACATTTTCTAAGACGATGAGAATTAATATCAATGGATTGATGAAATGAGTGCAGATGAGGCCTGCAGTTCAAAATGTGTGCTGTCAGCAAAAATTCGCTTAATATTAAAGTGTTGAGATAATGATCTTATGTGTGCTTATAAATAGGCCACGCAGCAATGGAAAGGTGAAATTGTGACTAGTTTAATATTTTCAATGCAAATGATTATTAAATAAGGTGATATATAAGTGGTACAGTAAGATCCTATGTAAATGTTTTATGTTTACTGGAGGTCTGTCTGTGCCAAGTGGGGCATTTCGGCGCAGCGAAGCCGTGTCTTTTGTGATGTGCCAGGCGGAGTCACAATTTGGTGGCAGAAAGTCGGTCAGACCACGTGTAAACCTTTGATCGCTGGTCTAACACGATTTTGATGAACTTGATCGGACCACAGGCAGACATACCGAGCTCAGCGGACATATTTATGTTACCAGTGGTTATCACCAGCTCATTCTGTATTTAATAAGGGTACCTACTCACATTGTCTATTGCCACACCAAGAGCCAAGAGCAGTAACAATGCTACACTCATGCACGGATGGCTGCGATTACGCATCTTCTTCTTCTGCACATTTAAAAGGAATGAGAGGAGCCGCTTTGATTGGCAGCGAATGAATTCAGTCGTAAACCCAGCCACAGAGGCCCGCTAACTGATCTGCCGGGCTGCGCTGGTTTACGAAATTAACAACACTGGTCTAACCCGCCCATGGCGTACAGTTGCGCTGCCCACCGCACCGGATTTACGCCGGTCACGAAAATAGGGCCCCTGATCTCAACTGTAGCGGCGCTGTCACATCAGAACAGGTTAACGCCATGTTTGAGCAGTCTGTGGCGAGCCTTGCTGGGCAGGGAGAACGCGCTGTCCTGGTGGTTGGGGATGCCCGAGTTCCTCGCCGCGACACCGTGCTGCAAGAAATACGTCTCGTGGGCCACGCTGCGGGCTCCGTAGACAGCAGTGGCGGCGTTCCTGCAGTGACAAATCCCCGCCAAAAAAAGACATATGAGAGATGAGCATCAGTTTGGGAACGCTGTGTTGCGATGATGATGACAGATTCTTCCCCTGCCCCCACCCTCTGAGAGAGAAACCACGAAAGGCCCCCACCCCCGCCACTCCAAACCACCACCGTCACCAGTCACTGGCAGTCACTGACCTGATAATAGCCTCCTGCAGAGTTTCAGTGTTACAGAAATGCGAGTGAAGAAGCGATGTGGCTCTGACAAAAGGACGCTCGGGGGCTCCCCCTGGTCGACCAGACAGGTTGGCTACAGAGACACACAATAATGGTGTCAGTGCCACATTAACCTGGACAGGCTTTCATGCTGCACAAAGGAATGCTGATAACAGTCCTGCTAGGTAGAAGTGGAGCGGCACAAGCGCTCTTACGCATACTGGCATGAGTACAAGGAATTAGCAAAGGAAAATGATCAGGCCTCACTTGTTAGCGTGCTCTGAGCGCAGTCGAAGTGGGCAAAGACGTAGGGTCCTGCAGTGCCCGGCGCCCCTGGAGCGATGCTTCTGAGATGGGCCTCAAGTCCATTCAGCGACGCTAAGCAGCTGTGATACTGGATACAAACCATAAAGGCAGAGCTGACTGGCTGACAAAGCCCGTCAATTAGCATCACAAAGGCAAGTTAGTGCACTCTTGCACTTTTCACAACCACCAGCAGCCTTTTTTTAAATTCAAATTTGAAGGTATGAGGTTGAAGTATACCAGGATTATAAATATTCTACTGTATGTAAAATATCAGCAGTATCATTAATCCATCCATTTTCCATACCACTTCTCCTCACCAGGGTCGCGGGCGTGCTGGAGCCTCTCGCCCAGTGTGCGAGTCGCTGACCCTGAACTGGTTGCCAGCCAATAACAGGGCACACATAGACAAACAAACATTCACACCCATGGACAATTTAGAGTCCTCAATGAACCTCCCATGCATGTTTTGGGGATGTGGGAGGAAACAGGAGTACCCGGCGAAAACCCACGCAGGCACGGGGAGAACACGCAAACTCCACACAGGCGGAACCAGATTTGAACCCGGGTCCTCAGAACTGTGTGGCAGATGTGCTAACCAATCATTCACCATGCCTCCTCCACTCTTTCAAAGAGGATGAAATCGGTTGTTTCTTACCACTTCCTCCATGGCAGCTTGATCACATAAGAAGTGAGGTTCCACCAGCAAGGCCAGCACCAGGCCCTTGACCCTGTGAAGGTACAGTGCCATGGGGACCAGGGCGGTGTCGTCCGGGTGGACGGGGGCAGTCTTGTTTTCCGTAACACCTAAATTGGGCCTTTCAAATATGCGATGATGTGATTCATCGCAGAGCTCTGTCTCTCCAGAGTCAAATTCTGTCCCAGAGCATGCACCTCCATCCCCTCCATTAAGGTGCGAGCTTGTGTTGTGCTCCGAGCTGCCTCTTTCCCCTCCACTGCTGTCAAAACTATCATAGTTTGAACTTTGTAGAACTTCTTCCTCAGCGTTATGAGAGGCTTCCCCATTTGGTCTGGGGTAGAGTGGATGAGTGGTACTCTGCAATGGAACTGGGCCAAAAACGGAGTTGTCTAATGCAGACAAGCGAGGGCTCGAGGTTCCGTTTTGGATGGAAGGTGGATCTGAAGGCAGAGATTCAGAAGAGGCTGTATCTGATGGCATCCTTGTCAGGCTCTTATGTATGGAAGAGGCTTTAATCGGAGTAGAATGGGACCTGGGAAGAACAAAGAGTATTTTCTGGACTGTCATGGATTAAGGCTGTGTTCACATTTCGCCATCTCTGCGGAATGTGTAGGAGCAGAGTCAATATGAGTAATGTCATAATTTCTAGATTGACCCTAAGAGCACCTTTTATGTGTGTATGTACCGGTACGTTTTGAAAGTTTGAGGAAAAAGCCAGTGTGGGCACTAAAGCAGTGTATACACATACAGGTTGTTTTACATAGTAAATATGTATTATATATATATATATATATTTTTTATATAAAGGAAAAAAATCAGCAAGAGTATGTACCCCAGACCAGCGTTTCCCAACCAGGGAACCTAGGGGTACATGAGCACATTACAGGGTACGTGGAAACAGGCTTGGGCATGTGTCACGGAATACAGGAATACATGTAACGGCGTTACGTATTCAGGATTTAAAAAAGAAAAAAAAAAAAAAAAAGTCACTGGAATCCAATATAATTACTGAAAAAAGACGTAATCAGATTATAGGTACATTTATTAAAATTTGTGATGATTTCTCAGGCTTATATTTTTAATGCAGGGAGAGAGACGCTGTTGATTTGACCGCGGCCACTGGCTGAATGGCCGTGTAACCTTCTCAAAAGCGACTTGTTTAAAAGCCAAGGAATGGAGGGTGACTGTGGATCCTATTTATTGGAGGTGTTAGTCGTTTTGGATACCATTTACAAAGAAACCTGAGCTGCCAAAGCAATATGGACTGCTTGTGACTTCGCCTACGGGTAAGCTAGCGAGCCCGCAGCTAAATTGTAAGTAAACATTTCACATTTGTGACTATCCTGTCACAAATTACTCACTACTTTACTATTTAAACACCATATTACCACTTCTAAACCTAATAATAATAATAATAATAATAGCCGGCACGGTGGATGACTGGTTAGCACATCTGACTCACAGTTACAATGTATCCAAAATGTTACTTGAGTAAACGTAACGGAATATCCCCACCTCTCCTCTCATAGACCTGTTACGTCATCTTGAAGAAGCTCTTCTATCCTCCACACGTGACCTGTATTGATGGCACCTGTTTTAACTCCTTATCTGTATAAAAGACACCTGTCCACACCCCTCAAACAGACTCTTCCCCTTGTAATCTTTATTGGGTAGAATTGAGACGTGTTATACAAACACTCGTCCCAAACAGTCCCAAATAACTCCTCTTATTTGTGTCCGGCAACAATGCAAGCTTTATGTCACTTCCTTATTGGCTATCGTTCCGGTTTCACATCCCAGTCACAGAATTTGTGGCTTGCCTGACCTCTGTACTGACCACACACCTATCCTATCTCCTGCATCCTCCTCTCTAACACCAACTGTCCTCATAACATCCATCGACCTTCTCTTTGGTTTTCCGCTAGCTCTCTTGCCTGGCAGCTCCATCCTCATCATCCTTCTACCAATATACTACTCCCCCTCTCTCCTCTGCACGTATCCAAACCAACGAAGTCTGCTCTGTCTAACTTTGTCTCCAAAACATCTAACCTTGGCCGTCCCTCTGATGAGCTCATTTCTAATCCTATCCAGCCTGGTCACACCGAGAGAGGACCTCAACATCTTCATCACATGCAACTGAAATGAGTCTTGTATTACAGTACCATGATTCTCTGTCAACAGGAGCAGATTGCAGGTACTGAAGTTCAAACGTGGTGAGGAACACGGACGTAGAGCTGACAACATTACAGAATAAGCTTGATGGGCTCGGGTCTTTGGGCGACTGCGCCTAAATAGAAATGTAAAGCACAAAAGCATCCCTTTTTGTTAGAAAACATGCCTTGACATATACACTTACTCTTGGCATATCAAGTCTAAAAGAGGGTGATGGTGGATATATTAAAATTTATTTGGACAGAATTGCTTGTTTTAAAAAAAGGCCCAAATTCAGACATGCATTTTAAACACGTACACAATCCTTTTTAAATGATATCCTTTGGATGTGATTAAAATGCAAAACTGTGTGTTTCTGTGTATATTGCCATTTTAGTATACAGTAGTGTAGAATGGTGCTTGAACATATTGAGCGTTTTATATTAATAACACTATATGTAAAAATATCTGGAACAGCGCTCAGTATGATGCATTGCAGTTCAACCCCACTGCAAGCTGCAACACAATAATACAAATACTGAATGAATGAATAGTCTGTGACAGTGTCACTCAAAACTATCAATAGGAAGGTAGTCTCTTGTATTTGTATCAGATCTCATTAGATGTTTGGGGGGGGCAGGACATTGTATGAGTGGTTAGCACATCTGCCACACAGTTCTGAGGTTCCGGGTTCGGACCTCCGCTCTGGACTTCCTGTGTGGAGTTGGCATGTTGTCCCCATACTTGCATGAGTTTTCGGCAGGGACGCCGCCTTCCTCAGAAATTCCAAAAACATGACTGTTAGGTTCACTGAAGACTGTAAACTGTCCTTAGGTGTGAATGTGAGTGTGAACGGTTGTTTGTCTATACGTGCCATGTAATTGGCTGGCAGACAGTTCGGGGTGTAGCCCGTCCCTGCCTCTTGCCCAAAGTTAGTTGAGATAGGCTGCAGCTCATCCGCTACCCTAATTAGGGAAAGCGGAATAGAAAATGGATAGATGGATGTCGAGTATTGGACGTTGCCAACACGGGTAACAGTGTACCAGTCCACTAGCGTTCCATGAGTTCACTAGCAGCTAATTACACATCCGTCCAACTCTGTCGGCTCACTGTGTGATTTGTGCGCCGGCTCACCAAAACTTACAATTTATCAAGTCCGGAAAAACTATTGTGTTCATTTTACAACCCCAATTCCAATGAAGTTGGGACCTTGTGTTAAACGTAAATAAAAACAGAATACAATGATTTGCAAATCATGTTCAACGTATATTGAATTGAATACACAACAAAGACAAGATATTTAATGTTCAAACTGATAAACTTTATTTTTTTTAGCAAATAATCATTAACTTAGAATTTTATGGCTGCAACACTTTCCAAAAAAGCTACGACAGGGTCATGTTTACCGCTGTGTTACATCACCTTTTCTTTTAACAACAATCAATAAACATTTGGGAACTGAGGACACTAATTGTTGAAGCTTTGTAGGTGGACTTCTTTCCCATTCTAGATTGATGTACAGCTTCAGCTGTTTCAACAGTCCGGGGTCTCCGTTGTCGTATTTTATGCTTCATAATGCGGCACACATTTTCAATGGGAGACAGGTCTAGACTGCAGGTAGGCAAGTTTTGTACCCGGACTCTTTAACTATGAAGCCACGCTGTTGTAACACGTGCATAATGTGGTTTGGCATTGTCTTACTGAAATAAGCTGGGGCGTCCATGAAAAAGACGTTGCTTGGATGGCAGCATATGTTTCTCCAAAACCTGTATGTACCTTTCAGCATTAATGATGCCTTCACAGATGTGTAAATTACCCATGCCATTGGCACTAACACAGCCCCATACCATCACAGATGCTGGCTTTTGAATTTTGCGTCCATAACAGTCCGGATGGTTCTTTTCCTCTTTGGCCCGGAGGACACGACATCCACAATTTCCAAAAACAATTTGAAACATGGACTCGTCGGACCACAGAACACTTTTCCACTTTGCATCAGTCCATCTTAGATGAGCTCGGGCCGCAGAGAAGCCGGCAGCGTTTCTGGGTGTTGTTGATAAATGGCTTTTGCTTTGCATAGTAGAGTTTTAAGTTGCACTTACGGATGTAGCACCAAACTGTATTTGTTCCTGAGCCCATGTGGTGATATCCTTTGCACATTGATGTTGGATTTTGATGCAGTGCCGCCTGAGAGATCGAAGGTCACGGACATTCAATGTTGGTTTTCGGCCTTGCCGCTTACATGCAGTGATTTCTCCAGATTCTCTGAACCTTTTGATGATATTATGGACCGTAGATGATGAAATTCCTAAATTCGTACTTTGAGGAACATTGTCCTTAAACTGTTTGACTATTTTCTCACGCACTTGTTCACAAAGAGCTGAACCTCGCCCCATCTTTGCTTGTGAATGACTGAGCAATTCAGGGAAGCTCCTTTTATACCCAAACATTGCACCCACCTGTTCCCAATTAGCCTGTTCACCTGTGGGATGTTCCAAACAGGTGTTTGATGAACATTCCTCAACTTTCTCAGTCTTTTTTTGCCACCTGTCCCAGCTTTTTTGGAATGTGTTGCAGCCATAAAATTCTAAGTTAATGATTATTAGCTAAAAACAATCAAGTTTAACAGTTTGAACATGAAATATCTTGTCTTTGTAGTGTATTCAATTCAATATAAGTTGAACATGTTTTGCAAATCATTGTATTCTGTTTTTATTTATGTTTAACACAAAGTCCCAACTTCATTGGAATTGGGGTTGTATTTATCGAACGATACGTCTAGGGCTGCAACAAATACCCGAGTATTTTGAGTACTTTGAATACAAAAAATGCTCAAGGAGTTTTCTCTGCCTTCATGAGTGAATCGGATCAAATCCGGCTGTAAAGCATGTGCTGTGTCACACAATGATGGGGACAACATACAAACTCGACACACATTCCAACCTGGACAAGCGTGCGAACCACTGTACTACCCCCCTGCCCCCCCCAATGGTAATGTGGGCTAATAAAATGATGATTCATTCACCTTGAAGGTTTCACTCTCTTGAACCATAACCTTCATGGTAAGATCTGGGGACATCTGTGTGCTCACGACTCTGTGGGAGAGAGGTGGCTGAAGATGTTCATGACAAAAATCAAATGGACAGCATAGCTCGTGAATACGCCACTCACAAAATTAGGTATATTCAGCTTTTGTAACAGCGGATGTTAAAATTGAGTCAGCCTACCGTCCCCTGAAAATAACACAGCCTGCTAACACTAGGGGGCATCGCTGGCAGGCCTGCAGAATGACGGCAGCCTTGAGCAGCAGAAGAGGGTCAACCTGAGGAGCAAAATATTGCCCATCACCAGATACAAGGACAAAACCTCAAGTGATAAAACAATAAAATTGTAAGCATTAAAGCGGTACAATGAGTACAAGATGTGTGCCATGTTTTTTTTATTATATTATCACAAGGCTCTAATTAAGTGATCTTGCAATGCTATTTAAGAGTAAAAATTCGCATTTTGCACCTCATAAAATACATTGAAACAGTAGGATTGTCCCGATCGGATCACATGATCAAAAATCGGGGTCGATCACGTGATTTTCAGCTGATCGAGATCGGGTGAAATTGTTTTTTTATTCCTTTTCCAACATTTTAAATGTGACTAAGTGACAAAATAATCCAAAGGTACAAAGATCTTGCCAAATGCAACAGTAATAACTTTGTTTTATATAAACTATATAACTTTTCGGGGTATGTTTGGTACCGGTATACTGTAATATCTGGGACTAACTGTGTGTTTGTGCGTGCGTGACACACACACTAGCACAGTCTAGTGTGCATGCTTTAAACTTTCTGAGCATGCTTTAAACTGTTTAATGACACCCCAGGTGTAGTTTACTGTGAATTATACACATTGTATATTCACATACAAGACACACGATCGTTTTAGAAATCATCTTAATGCTAAATGGGAGTGAATGTGTTCTTTTGTAATACAGTACATCATTGTAATAATACATTACTTGCAAAATTATTTGCATCAGAATGCTTTAGTTAAAACACTGTACGATCACGCTGTCATAAAACAGAATTTATTTAGCTTTGTAACATAATGGTATTTTGAAGGTAATGACCCATCAGCAACATATTGAGAGAGAAAAAAGAACTATGAACTAGTTCATTTTTGGAACGGTGAACTGAACTTTTTTTTTAAACCATTTCATGTAGAATAAAGACCTTCCCCAAATATGACATTACTGACATACAGGGTACCTCAAAGTTTTGCTCAGTGTCGTCACTGTGTGACATATGGCCAGCATACTACCATCTGATCTGTAAGTGGGTACACTTTGAGTCATGTACGTGAAAAACGTGGCAAATGTGGTCAGAGAGGAAAAATAGGTTAAATGAGTTAGGTACCCAAACAGAAGCGCGTTTTGGAGGATACCTGAATAATAAAATATTCAATACCCCCATTATATTGTCAGATTTTAATTGTTTAATACAACTCCTGCTTCGGGTCCCTGTGTGATAAATCTGCAAAAAAAAATAAAAATAAAATTGCTCCTCAAAATTAGAAAGTTGCTCCTCAAATGAAGAAATGATACGCAGAACTGCTCCTAAAAGAAAAAATATATATATTTTGAGCCTTGTATCAGTTATATCACGTGACCTGTCTCTTTTGCAAAAAGCTTTGAAATAAATAAACAGTAAATAGTAAGTAAATGCAGAAGCGTGTCTTGGCATTGCTCAATAACACAGGACATTGTGGCAGTCATATCCTGTTTCTACTCAGTGCGTGAGCAGCAGTTCAACACTTAACACATTCAAATAATACAGCCCTCCAGTGTGGAATTTGTTTTTCCCCGTGCTTGCGTGTTGTTGTTGTTGTTTTTTCTGGGTACTCTGTCTTTCCCATTCCACATTCCAAAAACATGCACGTTACGATTCACTGAAGACTTTGTAGGTGTGAATGTGAGTGTGAATAGTTGTTTGTCTATCGGTCCCCTGCAAGTGGCTGGTGACCAGTCCAGGGCGCACCTCACCTCTCACCTAGTGTGAGCTGGGATTGGCTCCAGTTGACCCGCAGCCATAAAGAAAGCAAGCGCGATAGAAAACGGACGGAAGGATGGATCTTGACGTACATTTGTCGAGTCCATTGCGGTCAAGGAGCTGAAGACACGATGAAGCTCCGACGGTCCAGCGAGCAGGTGCGACAGGTAATTTGACCACCGAGCAGCCAAGGTTTCCCGACTCTGAAGCTAAGGAATAAAAATAATAATCATAAGAAGAAGAAGAACCACTCTTTTCAGTAGTTGATCATCAGAGCCAACAAGGTCTTCTCTGCTGCCCTTAACACTATCAGAAGCCCTGACCGACATTTACATTCCTAATTCTAATGTTTGTACCACGAAAGTAACCCCAAAGTATCACCATTATTTTCTTGCGTAAGTTTCAGTATGCATTAGTCTAAAAAAAAAAAATGAAAGGGCAGTACCTTGTAGCTCTGGCGTACAGAGCCATTGTAGAAACAAAAGAGGTTTATTAGCTTATCCAGTAGCTCACAGACACTGACGCTGGGAGTTTCCATGGAGCAGCCCAGAGCCTGAAGGAGGAAAAACAAGGAGGAGGTTATTTATCGCGGACAGATAACTAGGTCTGCAGACATCACACACTCGCCCAGAAGAAGTCCTCTTTCATGCGGATTGCAAACTTCTGGCGACGCAGCCTCAGAAGGCGCACAGGGGAGGAAGAAAGCTCCGAAATGCAACGAACCACTCCGGCAAGTTGCCCACAAAGTAGCTCCTGCTTATCTATGGGGGTCTGCGGCAAAGACAGACATGTCATTATCGTCAATTAATTCGACTGTCGTAGCCAACGGTTTGCGGGAGGCACACCTCTTCCGTATAGAAGTAGCAGATCCCCTTGCGAGTCGGATCCCCCTCTCCCTTCACCTTGGAGCCATCATATAGGAAAAAAAAATTACACCTGCAAAAGACAAGTGTGATGAAATGAGTCATGTAAAGACAGGAATGATTTTCTTTTTTAATAAGGACTTTCGATAATGTTATGATAAGGAATGATAATGTTTTCGTCTCTTTGGATTCTTACTAGCTGTTCGTGATAGACTGATAGTCATAGCAGCAAAATTCATACAAACACTCATATTAAGGCAACAGTGTACAAACATAAAGAGCATCATAAATGAGGGATTATGAAATCTAATCCAAACAAGAAAAAATGTTGTTATAGTATATGACAAGTAATAAATATAGTCAAGTATATGGTAAATAATCAATGTCGTCAATTGGGGTTCAGTACTATTTGTACAAGTGGTGCAAGGTGGAAAGTAGAGTATTGACAGTGTATACAGTATAATAACATATTCATGAATAATAATACAAGTGTGCAAAACAGCTTTTGATAGGCATGATGTGTATTGTTATCTGTATGCATAGCAGTTCGATTGGAATCTTAAGAGAAATCCAAATAATGAAAATGTAAATATGCTGTACTTTCAAATTTTAGTTTCCCGCGTTGTGTAAGTTAAATATCACGTACTGTCCTAATATTCATGCCTTTTTTTTTTTTTGTATGTCCTGTAAGCTTAGCGTGTAAGCTTAGAAAAAGATCGTGAAAATATAGCTTTAAAAAATGAAGGAGAAAAAACAAGTGGTTATAAACTGCGTCAGTGGTCAAAAAGGAACAAGAGGGTCTTACCCTCTGGAGTCATACGGACTAAGTTCCGCCATGGTCCAAAATGATGTCTTTTGTTGTCATCAGTTCTCAGGACTCCTCAAGTCTCCGCCACCAAAAAACGCGAACGCTGTGAGAGCTCGCGTCAAACTGCCCTGCGACCGATAAAAATACAAATAATAATGATAATAATAAAATATCTCACTAGTTTCAGGCTTTGGTTGACGAGAGGAACATCTACTGGAGGAATGCAGGGGGGGCGGTCACACGCAAAGACAGTCATGTGAAAGGACGGCGTGCGGGAAGGGACAAAGTAACGCTGCTTTCAGTATTGTACTACAACACTGTACTACTGAATGAGGTTTTTAAATTGGGGGGGGGGTCACGAAGAGGTACTATTTACTACTGCATCTTGGTTTATCTATCCCAGTGACGTGTAGTGACAGGCTTTGGGTACGACTGATGAATTTAAACGACTACCAGTTGAACACAAAATTCTGAAAAAAAACTCAATTGTTCAAATGACCTATTCATCCATGTGAAGACACTGATCATGTTAATGATTTCTCCGTAATTAGCAACAATAATTTAACAAGGTAGGAAACTGATAATTATCAATATGCAGTACTTTATTTTAAATTTTAAAAAAATAAAATACATCACAGAAATATATCATGAATGTAGTGTTTCTCCACCTTTATTGGGCAAAGGTACATATTTTAAATGTGAAAAATCTCATGCTCATTACCAAACAAAAATGTCCTAAAAATTATATACAGTACACTGAAATTATGACAAATTAGTCTCAATCTACTTACAAATTGACTTAGTCTGAAATTTCAGCTTGTTTAGTTGAACACACAGTTATCATGGTTACATGAAGGCAACAGGTTAATTGTACCCTCTGTTGTCTAGTGGAAGAGCATTTCATTGCTCTGCCTGTCACGATGGGACGCTGACTTGGATGGATAAACAAAGACATTATTTTTCATAGATCCTTTTTAGACCAATTAGGTGAAATTGGATCATTTTACACACCACATGTGATGATCTCCCATAGCACACTGGTTTGGGATCAGTATCGCTGCATTAATGAATTAAAAATTAAAAATAAAACATAATACACATACTTGAGGATAAAGCGGTACAGAAAATGGATGGACGGAAGAATTAAAACTGTATTTAAAAAAAAATAGCTCAACAACATAAGAGAACCTATACGTAGCATGAGTTTGTTTTATGTAGTTTTTGGTCTTCAGCTAATTTTAAATACAGACTTGCAGGAAAACTTGTTTTCTTGATACAAAAGTACCCAAATAAACCAATGTCCTTCTCAAGTGCGGATGCCTAAACACACAGGACACATTCACTTTACACTAAGAGCAGAGCACTTCATTACCGTGGTGACGACTGAGTCTTGGTCACATCAGTCTTTGACACCATGCCGCCTGTATAAACAAAATATTTTGTATTATATTTGAGGAAGCAAAGTATCATTAGTTGGTTCTTTTTTTTATGGGTTGGTTTGACCTTAACCCAAAAGCAATGTGATTTTCAAAGTTCAGTTTTTATGTATTTTTTTTAGTCTTCCCGCCACAGGTCTTGACCACATTAAACAATTACTAAAATCATATGTATATGTAGCTAAATAACTTTTTATAAAAAAAAAAAAAAAAAAAAGCTAATATTGATCAGGAATAACCAAATATTTGGATGAATAGTCACCCGCACTGTAAAGCCAGCCAAACGTGCTGGATTTACAGCACATTTACTATCCCAGCTGACATTGGGCAAGTGACAGGGTACACCCTTGACTGCTTGCAGCCAATCGCAGAGCACAGAAGTAAATAATACATAAGCATTACAGAAGTTAAATGTTACCTACAACTTAGTCAGCCTCACCTGACTTTCCCCCCTAGCATTGATTTAAGAAGAGAGTAACCTCCACTGGCTGACGTCTGCAATTACTCACCTAATACACCTTTAATGTACCATATTTTGACCATGTTTAATAGTATATACTATACTGTAATGTGTTTTATTTGTGTTGATGGAGTAGACACACTTGTGTATAAATCAATGAACATTCCATTTTGGACAGTCAAGCTCACATTGACAGTACAATCGGTCTTGTCCAGATTTTAATGTTTTGTTTTTTTTGGCCCATTTGGAAGAGGCCCAATTCTAACATGCAGGGCAATTCCATGCAGGTTTTTCCTCTTAACGACACCAGGGTGTATATTAAAATGGTGCCACTGGAGGGACTGAGGAGAATACAAAAAAAAAAAAAAAAAAAAATCTGAATTTTGTCACTTGAACAGGCAGTGTAAATACAGCATTAAATAAACCTAAAGAAGGTAAAACATTAGTCTGTTTATGCATTCAGATTTAGATACCAATGCAGATATTCATTTGATTTCCAGTGTTGCGAGTGCTTCGTCTATTTAAACAATAAATTAAAACGGCATCCATCTCTTTACACAGAGAAGCAATACACAAATAGGAGGTAATGAAGTTACTTTATTTCAGTTATTTAAGATGACATTTTGCTTAAAGAACTGCCAGCTCAGGTCCCTCATGTTCAGAAGTAAACACAGAGGAGTAAACTGCAAATGAGCGTGTATGGTCCTGGAAAGAAAAACCTACTGAGGGAAAACTGGTCCCTGCACCAGTTATGAGGTCCGGAAGGAGGATTATTCCTCATGACCTTCATAGCCGCCAGGAAGGGCATTCACGTGGGCATTGTGGAAGAGGCTTTTATTTCCATCTCCCCAGGGGAACCGCTGTTTAAAAATAAAATAACATTCAGAGACATGAACGACAAGTGTAGTAAAACTGATGAAATTAAGCTATTTGAGTCCAACCTTGCTCCGAATGCGGAGGTGCGAGTAAGGGATGAACTCTGGCTGTTCATGGCTGTGTTGCTGCTCTTTCAAGTACATGTTTAACATGCACACCGCAACACCAGGCAGGGCAACCACAAAGCTAAGTATCTTCCATGTCCTAGCTGGAGAGATGAAAAATTAGGATGCAACAGAGGTGTGTTGAAAATATTAAGACAAAACACCCCCAGGATGAGGATCAATTGTGTTGTGATTAATGACGTTTACATTATTTGATCCACTGTGATGGACAGCATGACGAAACGTTCCTATCCAATAATTTTATAACCAATGTAAACATTTAAATTAACAATCAAAACTAGGGCTGCGACTTACGATTATTTTAATGACTGATGACAAGGTCGATCATATTTTGAATTAATCGATGAACTGGAGAAAAAAACCACTTTCATTTTCATTCCTTTATTCAAAAACAGGACATTACAAATTGACAGTGCAGAAAATGCAAACATAAGTTGATTATGAATCAGTTATTAGCTTGTTTTGTAAACATGTCAGAAAATCAGCAAAAAAAATTTCATTGTTTTGCTTAGTAAAAGCAGATGTTTGCAAATGTCTTATTTTGATTCAACATGGAAAATGGATGGATGGAAAAAATCAGTCTGCTTTCATGGAGGACTACAGAAATTGGAGCACATTTACAGTTGAGAGGCTGAAATGAAGTTAAAAAAAGCTCTCTAGAGAATTAATCATTAATCATCATAGTTGCAGATTAATCAAACCTCTAACAAACAAACAATACGTTCGATAACTTTTTTTTTTTTAAATGTACATTTCTCTTTTAAATAAGATCAAGTGTAGATGACAGATTCAATATTATGTCACGATATTTTAAGTCTAATCACTAGTCACACATCCGTTTATCCATTTATGTCGGCAATTACCCACAATTTTATTCCTACCTTACATATTATTTGAATGTTTATGGGGCATACACATCAACTTGGAATGAAACTGTTGTTGGACAGAGTACGCTTGATTAACTACTACTATTTTAGATTAATGTACGAAATCATTTGTTCGTGCTTTCAACGGGAGAGAAAGATGCCAGCCACAAGAGAAAAACAAAATTGTTTTGGGCAACTTGTCCTGCATGTTGTCGCGTCAAGGGTATCAGGATAATGCTAGAGCTAACCAAAGCAACAAGGTCACTGTGGAAAAACTAGCCCTTCCTCGTGAAAGATAAATGACATTAAATTAACGTGTAGTCTTTAATCGATTGTCAGACTCACCGGCCTGCTCGCCATGACCGCCGGCTGCGGCTGCAGCTGCAGAAAGCTGGCGACCGCTGTGGGTCAAGGAAGACCTCAGCAAAGCTCGAGTCAGTGCTCCGACGGTAGCCATCTTCTTTCATCAGGCTCGAGACCAGACACACCGGAAATGCAACAGTCACGTGACAGGAAACCCCATTATCTGACCACGCTTAAATTCATGTAAATTATATATATATTTTTATCAAAGACGGTTTAAAATCCTTTAAATACGTGCATGAATTGATTAACAGAAACGTTTAATCATAATTACTGCGTTTTAATTTTTCTTCTTTGGTATTTATTGGCGCTTAGCAAACCAGCTACCGCCATCTACTGGACTGAAATGTGGAACAAGCGCTTGTGTAGCAATATTGTAAACTACCGAAACAATCCATAGGTATTGCAATTTAAAACATACAAAATAATGAAATCATATATGAAAAATAAATGAACAAGAGATCAATAATGTTTCTCAAACACCGTGACTGGATGTCCTCTGCCCAGACACAAAAGCAGATCGATAATAGCTGCCTTTATTTAAAGTGGAGGACTTTCTGTGAGTTCATGGTCGGAGTCCAACCTGGCAATACTGTACAGCAGTAGATTTTCTGTTTGACCAAGATTCGTGGAAAAAAGAACACATCCGTGGGTAAGTACATTTGTGTTGGAAATATAATAACAGTTTTGTTTTTATTTTGTTTGTTTTTTCATAAAGAACAGAAAAGCTTATATGTGAATGATCCGTGTAGCTGGTCTATTTAAAGATACACAGTGAATGTGGATTTTTTTTCTTTTTCTTTTAATGAAGTAAATTTAGTAATTTGTCATTTGATATTGCATAATAATTGTTATCAACCATTGTATATTATATTAGTAAAGTTCTCAATAGGTCAATGTTTCCATGATGTGTTTCAATTAATGACGCTTTTGTGCTAATTAACAAGTTTAAAAAAAAATAGCATACCGTCATTATTGTGAAGATGTCAGTGACAATGAACTTGTTTTTCAAGTGATGGAAGCTCGGTACAACCAGTTTGAGTCTTCCCCTGAGAGATTTGAGCTCGGAGATCAGAATGTGACTTTACAGAAAGGTAGAATAGACTAATAACAACCTAATAATAGCATGTTATGTGTTTTAATTATTCAAGATGCCCGTGTGTACTATGAATATGTCATGTGTCATTTATAGGTATGAAGAGGATATTGGTATATCTCCTCTATGGAATCCTTGTTTCCCTGCTTTTAATTCAGCTGATGGTAACTGGGATCAAATGTATATCTTTTTGCCATTCAGTCATACACTGGCAAATTCCTACAGTAGGAAATGTATGCCTTATTATTGTTTCCTCTGCTGAAAGTTTCACAGTTAAACCTGGAAATTACTGACATCAAATTTCACCTCGAAAGACTCAGCCATCAAGCGTCGGGTAAGGAAAGAAAAGACTGACTTTAGATATGATGTTTAAAAAAAAAATAAAAATAAAAAAAAAATGAGTAACTCGTTGCATCTTTGTCACTTCCCGATTGAAGGTGGGGGGACAACCACATCGGATGTTCATTTAGAAAAACGTGTACCTGTTAGAGGTAAACAATGAGGTTTGTCAATAAAGTCTATCTATCCATTTTCTGTACCACTTATCCTGTTCGGGTACCTCACACCTTGACTGAGGAGGAACTGAGTCCACGTCAGGCGAGTGGACCCAGCTGTCAGGCTGACCTACATTTGCATTTAAATTCTGTCCTCACTCGATAATTGCGACATGATAGTGGTGGGATGAAGAGGTGAGACCGTGGTTGTTTGCCGGTCACAGTGTTTGACCTTTTGAAAAACCAGGAGCATGTAAGGAGGGATGGGTGTCTTTCCAAAGCAGCTGCTACTTGCTGTCTCCCACCACCGCCACCTGGAGCAAAGCGCAGCAGCAGTGCCTTTCACATGGAGGACATCTGGTGGTTGTGAACGGTGTGGAGGAGCTGGTAAGCTTCATGTCCAGCTCCGTCCAGCGTCGACAGTGTAAACGATATGAACAAATGATCAATGATCAAAGTGTTGTTGAATTTAGGACTATATCTCAGAAATCTCAGAAATCACTTAGAAATACTGGATTGGACTAGTGGAGCGAGCACACGAGGGAGAGTGGAGTTGGGTGGATGGAAGTGACTACAGTAGAACCCCAAAGTAAGAGCCTGTTGTGGAGGCCATTAAAAGCACACGCACGGGCTCAATGATTTTTTTTTTTTCCTCTTCCATGTGTGTTCTTAGGTTCTGGGACGCACATCAGCCTGACAATTGGGCCTTCAGAAAAAACGGCGAGGACTGCGGGCAGCGCCATGCTACCGACGCACGCGTACGTCGGCGGTGGAATGACGCTGACTGCAACGTGGCGTACAACTATATTTGTGAAATGAGGACATGAGTCTCCTTACAACATGACGGCCATTTTGTCTGGAGAGATTTTCAAAGCATACTTTGTGTCCGGCGTGAATTTTCACGAGATCACAAAACCATCTTTGTAATACATACATAAAAACAAACCTCTCTCATGCAAAGATTAAAAAAAAAAAAAAAAAATCCGTTTTCTACCCAGTTTGACCTCATAGGTCACGGGTGTGTTAAAGTGTTAAAATAATTTCACTGGACATTGTGTGACCGTGCGGGTCTGCAGTCACAGAGACCGATAAGGTCATCATCATCCTTCTCAAATGATTATTTATGGATTGTATATGATTATCTATGTATTGTACTGTTATTATCTAGCCTTGTCTGGAATTGAAACACACACACACACACACACACACACAACCTATGTAAAAAGTACCTTAATCATTTGTTTTAAGATGCATTGCACTAAATTTCCCTTTCTGCAAAGCTAGGTTGAATATTATCAGCAATGTTTGTTGGAATGATCTGGGAACACTACCAAGTGTTTGCCGTTTACACAGCTGTGCGTCAAGCACGACCAAAGGACATAACTACGAAGTGAATTATTTCAGTAGCCGATGACGCCAACATAGTATAATTCATGAGTGATGGCAGAGCTGCACGCGTAAATACATATCAAATGCAAACACGCTTCGTGTACTACAGCTAAAGCGGAGGGAAATGTTCGATTTGAAAGTTGAAAAGTAGCGATATCAAATTCCCCCACGGAAAAGAATCCCACTCCTCCCCATGCGCTCCTTATCTCTAGCTCACTTCCTGGCCTATAAGTACAAGTGAACCGTCACAATTTTCTGCCGACAACCATGAAGCTGACTGTTCCTCTGCTGCTGCTTGCCACGGGTGAGACCGCGTACAACCCAGCACCACTTTTTATAAAGAGCGTGCCTCGCTTTTGCTTGATTCGTCTGTCCCGTTTTGCAGTTTGTGCGGTCAGCGGCACTCGGCTGCCCAAAGCCTTATGGCAGTTTGCGAACATGATCAAGTGTGCCCAGCCAGGCGTTAGCCCTCTGAAGTACAACGATTATGGCTGTTGGTGCGGCTTCGGGGGCACGGGAAGCCCACGGGATGAGGTGGACATGTGAGGAGGAGACGCTAAATGCTGCATTCACGTCATAACAATGAAAGACATTTTCATATTACTGCATCAAAAAATGGAAACCCACTTGTTTTAGGTGCTGTTACGTCCATGACAATTGCTACAAAAGAAGCAGAAAGATTCCTGGATGCACGGCCATCGCTGATCTTCCATATTTTCTGGTTTATGAATTCACCTGCTCAGATAACCAAGTCACCTGCTCAGGCGAGTCACTTTACATTTACATTTAATATGTTACGAAAATTAAATACAACAGAGCAACTTAAGTGTCAGGTTGAGCGATGAATGCAGATGTAGCATTTCAATTTCAAGGTGCCATATTTGACCAAACAAACCTTTTGTACTATTTAGGATATGTCACATTGGCTCTATGGTGCCTCAATACGCACGTGAAATATGAATTTAAATTGTCCACGCATTCCAGAGTTCCAGACGTTTTTCTGCCAAAAAACGAAAACGGGTCATTCGAATTTCTCGAGCTTATCTACCTCACTAGCATACATCTCCGCCTAGCGGTGTCACCATAACAAACACGTGTGCTCTCACAAGTGGAGCTTCTACATGGAGGCAACCAATTAGAGGAAAGGGAGCAAGTATGGACAAAGAGGATACAAAACTGGGTCAAACAGAAGTAGCTGTCAGAGGGGCCTTTTCTGGATACTCGTATGATAAAACCAAGGCATTTTTTTGAAATGAAATTGACACTTTTATAATAAGACCATGTTAGAATCACTCTATGGAGGTCTAAACAGCCCAAATGTGGGACCTTTAAAACTTATTGACACACTTTTTTTCTCCGTTCCGGGTTCTCACTCTCTCGTTTACGTAGTTCTCCATATCAGATCCTAGAACAAATAAACAGCTTGTTTAAAGCTGTTTATTTGTTACTCCGTGTTAGAGAGTCACACTATTGGAGGTCTAACGAGGCAAAATATGGCACTTTGAAAAACACAAAATTGGCCACGGCACCAACAATAACAAGAATATTGGCAAGATACAGTGAACCGTACGTCACTGACACTAAGTGTGACTGTTATTCTTCAATTTATATACAACATTTTCAACACAGTTCTTCTGTTGGATCGCATTAGATTGTGCAAGTGTCTTCAATGGGATGCAATGTGTATGCAGACAGTTTGTTTGGGTTGCAATATTCTGATAGGTTTTTTAAAAAAAAATAATAATAATTAAAAATTAAAATCATGTTTCTGATGTGTCTCCATAGCCACGAATAACAAGTGCCAGGCCGCTGTGTGTGACTGTGATCGTGTGGCAGCTCACTGCTTCGAGCGGGCCAACTTCAACCCTGAAAACAAGAACCTGGATCCTAAAGTCCACTGCGTCAACTGAGCAAACAATAAAGAAAAAAAAAAACTTCGGCCACACATTTATTATTATTATTTTTTTTATATTACAATGCACATTTATTTATCACACACAAAATGAATTAAAATATTTTTTTAGAAAAGATTACATTTAAACATAACTATGGGTCTCCATTCGCCTGTTTGCTGCTTGGCCTCATGAGGCACTACAATTTTAGAACTTTGGTTTGGGACTCAAGGCAACTCGGACTAAATTTGGTTCACTGAGAAGAAAGTTTTGGACAAAAGTTCTCACACAATTACACGCAGATTTTAACACACCGAAAGGGAATGTAATTGAATGTCTCACCAGGCAGCGTAATCTGCCGGTCACACGTCGCTTCAACGAATTGGAATCAAGTGAAATTGGGATGAAACTCTCCACGACAGTCACAACAAACCTACATCAACAGCAGGTTGTAATCAACGCAAACACAATGTGATCATAATTCAAATTGTGAATTTAAAACAACATCAGATGGGCATTGAAGAGGAGTTCCAGCAACCACGACGTCGCCACGAGAATGAGTTCAAGTAAACTATACTGGCTTGTACAGAAGAGTAGTCACATACTTCTTTGTGTATCTGTGTGTTGCACTCAGAACCATTACCCCATCCTGGGACAAAACAGAAAGCATCATATTTAGGAAAGGAGCAACAACAAACATAAAGTTTCACTTTTAAAGTAAAGCATTCAAACTTTGAGGGGAAATTCTGTGTTGACTAGTGAAAACGGGAACTTAAGCGATTGAAAATTTAACATAATACATCGAAAAATGATGCAGATGTTTGTGTTACCTTGATGGAGAGGGCGTATAGGTGATTGAGCATCACATGGTTGGGCTCAGGAAGCAGGGTTGGGTCACACTGGGCAAGGCCAAAACAAGATTATTTGAGCGCCAAGAAATCCAAAGTTTGACGTTGCAAATGATGACGTTGCGACCTACGGAGATTCCTGTGTCTTTGTTGAGCAGCACTTGGAGCAAGTGTGGAGGTAAGATAGGAGGATGTTTGAGCTTGTCTTCTGACTTGACGACATATGCTTCCTGCTGGTAGGGACCGGGAGGGGAACTGGACAAGTCTGGAAGAAGAAAAAAAAAAGTCAGCACGCTAAGAGTAGCTCAAAACAAAACAAATAGTGATTCTATTAGTACCTGAGATGTCTGCAGAATCTTGGGAGTCGATTCGGAGGGCATCAAAGACTTCAAAGTCGGTCGTCTTTACCTGGATAACGTTATTCACAGTCCCCGTTTTGGTCGTGATCACAGCCTGCGGGAGAGAGCGTGGAGATAAGTACTGGAATGCACTTCTCAACAAATGGATAGACCACTTTTTTAGGCTTTATTTGACACCCACGGTGAATTTAGAGCAGGGATACTCAATGAGCGACCCACATCCAGCTCATAAAAACATCTTACCAATTAATCACAAGTTTGAACAAAAAAGAGGAAGCGACTACAGTTTGAAACGGGGTGTTTCAAATACCAAGATTTCGAAGCAAAGGGATGGAATGGAGGAGAGTAAGAAAGATGTAAAGTTATGGAACCACCTCCAAAAAAAAAAGAAACAAGAGTCAAGTTCAATGAATACATTATAAAATCTCATCAAACCAAGGGTATAAAAAAAATATATGAAATGGTTAACTGAGATAGTGGTCTGTGACAAAGATTCAAAGTCATTTAGAAGATTAGGGTACGCTTATTTAAATAAGGAGGCCAAAAGGAAATTGTCAAATGTAAATATAGACTGTAAACGTGGAAGAAAATATAAGATTTATTCTTCCCTCTTCTCCCTTTTGATTCAAAATGTGTTTTCATGTAAACATGTCTGCTTTTTTTCTTTGACGTAATAATTAAATTGAACAAATAAAAGATTTTTTTTAAAAACATAACTGATAGAGTTTAAAAAATATATATATCACTTTCAAATCAATTTCCTCACCCCTGTCGGATCTAAAGTCCATTGCCCGTCGACACAAAACTTGTACTGGTGTTCTCCCTCAGGCAGATCCATGATTGCCACAAAGTTGTTCTTACTGGGTGAGAAGTAACACGTGACCGTTGTGTACGTTAAACAAAGTCGCTCAATTGAATCTCCTGAAGAAGCCGCAAGGTTCACACGTTACCTTTTGTTGAGAGGAATCTTGGCGGTCCAGTTGTTAAAGGAGCCAGACACAAAGACTTCTTTGGCGCTCCCAGCCCAGCGGAACACCGTCGGCCTGGCAAGGGTCGAACATTTGCTGTCGCTCTCCAGGTCCTGCTGCCAGGCCAGAAACTCCTGTTCCTCCTGTGGCGACTGCACACGAGGTTGTTTGCATAATAACGAGCACAGTCCTTTTGGCTCTTTGGGTTCAAGACCTGTTACAGGCGAAACACTCGCTGGAGAGCACTTGTGCAAGGCACTGAAATCCCTCGAGCTCAGGGGTGCAACCACTCTACTTTAATTTGATCAATTATACGCATATTAATGATTAAAGTCATTATTTGTTACCTTTGCATCTTCCCTCTGGAAAATGTCTGCGTCCTCTGTGCTGTCCATGAGGATGTTGGGACGCGCCTCCTTCCCTCTTTCACCCTGACTCCCGCTGGCTCTGTCGCTGCTGCTGTTCCCCATTCTGACACCATCTAACACTTGAAGACATATACACATTCATGACCCACGCTCACTGGCCACTTCATTAGGGATACTTGCACAATCCAATAATATTGTGGGTATTCAATAATTATGATTGGGTTTCTGATTGTTACCTTCGCTTTATGAGAGGGGAAAAAAGAAGAAAGATGTGTCATGCAGTGCCAACATTCCATCTGTCCATTCTCGAGCCAGTATATCTTGTCACTACTTGAGTGGCGGGTGAGCTGGAGCTCATTGAAATTGTGCAAGTGGACCCGATGACGTATCTTTGTTCAATTAAATCCCACTTGACTGCGCAACGTACGTAACGAACCGGTCTATCCACATTTTGTGACATGAGATTGATTTTCCGTGAAATAATGTGTCTGGGCTCAATAAAGGTTGGGAAAGATAAGCATGACTCAACAGCGCCTGTTCCCGGACTGGCCACTAGGGGGGGGCGCTTTGAGGAGCCCGTAGTGGCCCAATGCAACAACAATAGTCAACTTTGTGTGCTATTCTGCATAATAGAGTATGTTGTTACCCACCTACAAATTATTAGATCATGCGGTCCTCTACGGGAGTGGATGGAGGCGTCTCCTTCTTCTTCTTTCCACCTCCCCCCCACTGTCGTTTCCGTCCGTGAGCAGCAGTTTTTCAGTTTTCTCGGTTTTAGGACGAAGCGGCACCGAACGTGGACCTCAAGTCACATTCAAAAGCGACTTGAACCTTTTTTTTTTTTCAGCTGTTCGTCGACCTCGACGATATTTTTTAAAAGCCCGTGACTGTGAGCAGCTCGTGCGGACTCGTTTCTTTCGGGACTTCACTTCCACTTGCGTTTGTGTGTTTGCAGACGAAAACACACCTCTTCCGCCTTGTTTGACTTTAACCCGATTTTTGCCAAATATCGTTAGTTTATACAGTAACATCAAATATTTAGTGACAGAAAATGAGTGGGAGTGAAATAAGAGCCCGTTTGGTAGAGCTATAATTTATTTATTATTATTTATCGAAGTCATAAATATACAATTTAGGGTTTTACTGCTACAAGTATGTTTTTACTACACAGTGAAATTTTTTATTTTATTTCAGAAAAAAAAACCTGATTACTCTAGACTTGTTACATATGATTTTGTAATGATGAAAATGGTTTAGATGGCTCAAGTTATTCCCTGCTTTTGAACTACCTGCAATGTTCCTGTTTATTCCTGGAATTTTCCATATATTCCTGATATACCTTCACATGGGCATCCAATAATGCCGATTATTATTTTTTTGAATGGTAATGCTATTGTACATTATGTGTCTATTGTGATGACTGCACAAAGTTTACCCTCAAGAGGCAAATAACAGAGTGCTCAGTCTGATTTGCTGTGATGCATTAACTGGCATTGTGATCCTCAATTAATCAGATTTTTTTTTGTTTTTTCTTGTGTTGATTGGATACAAGCATAGTGAGCGCCGAGTGTTTAGCACATCAACCTTACAGTTCTGAGGTTCAGGGTTATAATCATGGTCTCCGGCCTTCCTATGTAGCGTTTGAATGCTCTCCCCATGTCTGCATGGGTTTTCTATGGGTACTCCCAGAGATACAAATAGATAGATACCACACACGTCTTTTGAGGTGCGTGCCGCTGGCAAAGTGAAGCTGGAGAGGTCAAAGTCGTCAGCGCGTCCCATGTGTGTGGATGGCAAGAAAACCAAAAGAAAAAGGATGCCAGCACATTGTGGTGCATACGGTTGCACACAAAGCTGTACGACCACAACAAGGAAACTGGGAATAACCTTTCACGGGCTTTATTTAAAAAAAAAAAACATTAAAAAATAAAATAAAGTCCTATATTTATAGCACATGCTTTGGGGTTTCGAAAAAAGTAAACATCGTGAAAATCAGTTGGGAATTGAGGCTGTAACGACTTAATTTTAATGTCCTTGCATTGACTTTGATGGGAACTTCGACCTCCCCAACATGGCCGCCACGTAGGCAAGTTGGTTAGCCGGGTCACTACAGCATGCTGGCGTATCTAGTCTTCATATCTATGGGTACTCCGGCTTTTGTGCCCTTAAATTCAACGGGAAGTGCCCCAAAATCCAACAGGAAGTTCCACAAATTGAACAGGAAGTGTCCCCAAAATTAACAGGAAGTGCTCCAAAATTAACAGGAAGTGAGCGTGTAACATTCAACAGGAAATGCCCCAAAATGAACAACAATTGCCCAAAAATGAACCAGGAGTAAAGCAGAATTAAACTGTTCCGCTCATTCCTATTCTAATTTCTTTTTTCAAAATAGAACCACAAAATGAAAAAAATGTGTACTTACCTCTAGTTTCCACACCTCTCTACTATGAGGCAATACGTTCTAACCGCTGTTCTCCATGTGATATATTTTTGTTTTTTTCAGTTTTTGTTACATTACTAAAAAATAGCTTTGAACATCTGCTTTGAGTCCCCCCCCCAAAAAAAGAACATTGTCAAGGAGAGTGGAGGCTATGGGGATTTTGTGTACGCGTGTAAATGTAGCAGTTGTTTTAAAGGCAAAACACTGTCATTTTGTCGTATGCGGTGTGTGCAATGACAATAAAGACATTCAGAATTCTGAACATTAGGACATACATTCATGCTTCTAGTGTATTTTCTTGTGTTGTATCTGATTTCTGCGTTCCCACGACTATCAAGTCTCTTGCCAGTCAAACCTGTTAGCAGGCTCTCATCACGAAGATGCCATGTCATCAGTACGCAGTTCTGATAAAGGTCAACTTTTTCCCTACTGAATATCAAATTTGTCACTTTGTGTCCTCTCATTTGAAAAAAACCATGCCGTCAAAGTAATTTAGGATAATTCCGTTATTACTATACAATCCTTCTATAGTATGACACTGGATCCCTGAGAACAATCCGGGAACAATACAGTATTTGAGTAACACAAATAATTTGATGTACTTCGGCAGCAAAGTGACCGAGTGGATAGCACGTCTGCGTCACAGTTATGAGTTTCGGGGTGAGAATCTCGGCTGCGGTCTCCCTGTGCTTGCATCGGTTTTTCTCTGGGTATTCTGACTTCCTCTCACATTCCCATACACGTTAGGTACATTGAAGAAGAAAAACAAAAATAGTCAATAATAAAACAAAAGTGGCATGTTTTAAAATAATTTATTAGGAAATTTAAAAAGGTTTTTATTTTCTCCAAAGAAATAACATGACAGGATAATGACATTCTGAAAAGGTTACAGTGTTGACAATTTTTTTTTTTTTCATCAAAGACAGCATAAAAACTACAGTGGTAGCCTGCAGCAGTTTGAGTGAGTGTATATCAAAATATGAAAACCTTTTATTAGATATGGAGTGCTTTGTTCTTCTGCCCTTTTATATTGGCCAACGAGTGCAACATCCTTCACAATTGTTTTGGTCTAAAAATAGCCGTCAATTTGCTGTAGCTGTGACCTCCAGTGGATACGTGTGAGGGATGTAAAGGCGACTAGGAAAAGCCACCTTTCAAAAATAAGAATAACTCTGACGACGATGTTAATGTATTATTAAAAAGTCTAATTAAAATGTCACATTTGCAACATAGGTACCTCCCCCCAACCAAAAACAGCATATGGTGCATATTGTCAATGTTTAGGAAACCACATGAAACAGACAACTGGCACAGAAAAGTGCCCATCAGCATGTATGATTGTGTTTTTTTTGTGTGTGTGCACTGCCGGTCAACAGGTTAGTCCTTCATGTTCTTCCACAAACAATATTCACATCTTAAAAATCACAGTTAAACAACAAATATGACAAAGTAAGAAAACGGTATGTTGTTTTTTTTTCTTCTCCCAGGTAAGGAGCATATTTACGTGCATGTGTCCCCCACTCCTCAAACAAAAAACAAAAAACAAAATAAGGACAACCTCCCTCCGCGGAACTCACAGCAGCTTTTCAATGAAATAACAGACTCAAGTGACAGAAAGAGAAATGCCTAAGCGAATGTATGGCTGTTCTAACAATGACAGACACATATTGAGATGTTTATGAAACTATGTAATCGTCAAAGTTGCCAACATGCAAGGATTGACGAGAAGAAGCAAACATAACGCTTCTCCAAAGCCTTCCAGATACTAAAAGTAGCTGCCCCCCACCCTTTTAGCCCCCCAAAAAGTCATATTTACAATATTTTACAACATTGTACAGCTCAAGTAGGCCTATCATGTAACTGTGACCAATGACCGGTTTCTTTGCTTTCTGTGTAACAACATTTTGTTAAAACCTACCAAGCTATACACTTTGTGACACATTTTCAAGAAATAGAATTGATCACAAATTAGTAGTTAATATTCATTATGAACTCATTACAATTTTTGCAGTACAGATTGTGACCTTCACTTGGAGATTCAGGTTCAGAGGTCAAACGGCCTGTTAAGACAAATTGCAGCCATTGCTCAAAATGGCAAAGTAAAACAACCCTAAAAAAGTGACACTACAAAATACAGCATCTGTATGCGTTTGCTACGGTAGGCTCTGTCTGCTGGCTTTTCGAACATTTTCAAAGATTGATTTTGCTGAAGGTTGGCTAGGTTGAAGTATGTAGCGTGTGTGTGTGTGAGTGTGAGTGTGAGTGTGAGAGATGGGGATTCAGCTGCCCCTGCCACGAGAAGCGAAGTGGACAGAGCCAGGCCAGATCAGCTCCAGAGCAGCGTCAACTCCCTCCAGCTCTCCGTCCGTCAACAACTCTTCACTGAAAAGCAAACAAGCTGCATTAGTTAGAGGTCACATGCAATCATATGGTATGCTGCCTCATACATGCATGTGTGTATAACAACTCACATTTTTAGTGATAGCCGTTAGTGAAGGCTGTAGCGATCAAAGGGCCCTGTTGGAGGAAGCGTGAAAGGTTCAAAATCACTTCTTCACTTGACTTGTGTGATAAAGTCGCAGTTGTTTGAAGTTTCATAATTCCCGTAACATTTACAGTACATTAGGTTAGCAGACTTGTTAGACGAAATTATATGGTTTGGTTGAACATTTTCGTGTTTAAATATACAATGTTTAATTCTCTTTTGTTTTATGTGTCAGTTCTGCAGTGAACTTCAATTGGAAGTAACAAATAAACAGCTTTAAGCAAGCACGCTTAGGCTCTAATATGGAGAACTATGTAAACGAGAGAGTGAGAACAGGCACAAAGAAAAAAAGTGTGTTAATACGTTTTAAAGGTCCCATATTTTGGCTATTTAGACCTCCATAGAGTGACTTTAACATGGGCTTATTATAAAAGTGTCAATTTCATTTCAAAAAACACCTTGTTTTTGTCATACTAGTGTCCAGAAAAGGCCCCCCTGACTTCTACTTCTTTTTGACCCAGTTTTGTACCCATTTTGTCCATATTTGGCTTTCCTCTAATTGGTTGCCTCCATGTAGAAGACTCAACCCTCACTACTTGTGAGAGCACATGTGGTGATAGGTAAAATACAGGATCTATAATGTTTTTAAAGCATGTGGGGGTAAAACAAAATATCTATTTATCTAGCTACCTTTCTATCTGTAGTTCTACACCACTGGTTGTAGCATCATATTTAACTTTTGGATAACTCTTCACCGCTAACTGTTATAATGATAACAATTGTCCAAAATGGACAGAGTGTAGTGTAGGTGGTATCTCACCCCAAGACCATGGCTGAATCCAGCGCTCGGGGCGGGACTTGCAGCGCTGAGGTAACTGCTGACTGCCGACTCCGGACCAGCTGTTCCGTAGAGGTCCGCCATCGGGCCCGGGCTACTGGTTCCCAAAAATCCAGCTGTGCGAGATGGGGTAGAACCTGAAGGTACCGTAAAAACATCAGAGTAGGGTTGCAACCGACCTTTTCAGGAGAGTCAGATTCAAATGCTTTGCTAACCTTTTTTTTTTTTTTTTTACTACACTCATCATAAATCCTCAAGTGAAAATTCTAACACATACGCTGACGCGTATTTCATAATTTTTAATGAGATTAATTCATTATGCTATGTGAGTTTTCTCTGAAATATCTGGCGACAATAAGGTACTGTGAAATATTGGGATTTTTTTATTTGTTTTATTCCTGTTCTTAATTTATATTATCCAAGGAAGATTATGCCTCTTATTTGAAATTCCTAGAATGAGATTTCATATGTCTTAAGTGCATTATTCGGGAGCTATTGATGTTTTTCCTTCCCCCATGTTTTGAAATTAAGAGGTATTTTGTTAATCTCAAGATCAGTATGAATGTATAAATGATAACGTGTCACAGTTTCAGATACAATTTCTTATTTTTCATTGATTCTGTGTCCTCGATCCTTGTAATGCCCTGTAAATAGATACAGTAACAGTAGAATAAATCTTTATTATTCAGACTATGGGGGAATTCAGCAATGACGCACTAAGGACCATTTTGATTTAAAGTCTTATCTTTATTTTATCAATATACAGTATCTCCTACTTTTGAGCCTCTTCAAATGCTTCTGGGCCAAGTATTTTCATCAAAAAAAAAAAAATCCTCACTAATCATAGAGACAAATTAAATACGGCACAATGTTATAAAGGGACAATGGTCAAAATGAGGAAACTTTCGAAGATTCATACCTCTGACTACGGCTGCCGCCGCTGCTGCCATTGGTCCATACGCTGTGAGGGGAATGGCTGAAGGGAGAGAAGGTCCAGTTTAATAATAATAATAAAATGTGTCCATTTCAGTCGAACAGCTAAACGTGTCTGTCTGCTAATAGGGTGTGAAGGAGACTGACGACGTGCTTCTTGCAAAGTCCGAAGGAGGGACTGACTGACCTGTGAGTTCAGGGGGGTGGGGTGAAGTCAGAAGGGGAGTCCTCTCTAAGTGGAACTCTAAAACAGAAACATCAGAGTGATTTTGAGTCCTAGTCGCCGCCTTAATTTGACAGGCAAGCAAAGGAGAACACAAACACACAGGCTGGAATACACCCCAGTGGTGAGGCTGGGATGTGTGGAAAAGTCACTGAAAAGGTTTGAGTGTTTTAAAAATGCAGGAAACAACAAATAAGTCTTAAGACATTTAGTTGTGCTCATAAGTGTAGTTTTTTAAGTAGATTCAAATTCAACTACTAGGTAGCTCGGAATAGCATAATCAATAAACAAAACAAATCAATAAAGAAAGCAATGAGATTGTCTCTGTTCAGCAATCAGTCATCTCTTCCCCAGAAATTGCCAATATTTCAAAAATTCTGCCACGATATGTAAACATAAAAGTACAAACAACTGTACATATATTACAATTCAGTCATGCAGACTGGTGCATGTGGCCATAAAAAAGGACTGGAGAATACACTAAACCCCATATATCGCTGGGGTTCTGCTCCAGATCCACCTGCAATAGGTGAAAATCTGCGATATAGAGAGATCATGTAAAAAAAACTGTTTAAATATAGTTTTACCCCTCCTACAAGCTTAAAATATGTTTAAACATATCTAAACACCCTTTAAACATTGTACATGCATTTGAACGCAAACAAAAATTGCAAGCACAAATATATCGATAAAAAAATACTGTACGAATTGAGCAAGGTTGAAAACAAGGGATTCCAGTGGATGATTAAAGTAATTGACCCTCATTACCAATTCCCTGGTCGTAAATTGGAAATGGAAAACTTGAAAGCTTTTGCATGATCAGATTAGACATGTTTATAAGTTTACAAGTTTTATTTGTCTGACACAGTTGGATAATGTTCTATGTCATGTTCAACTTTGCACAGAATTTTTTTTTTTTAAAAGGTTAAGAGTAACAGGGAATATTTACAATTGATTAAAACAAAATAGGGATGTTTAGTGAGTGTTTTATATGGTGATATGTAACGATACCGACTGATATGAAAAAAAACCAAAAAACATATTGCCCAGCCCTAGTACGAATTGTCGTGTATGCATACATGCATGTGGCCTGGTAGGGTGGATTGTTCAATCAGCGAGTCTTGTAAGTTGTGGTTTACAGCTGCGTCTGTGTGAGTGTGGTCTTTGTGTTTTACTGTATTTGCAGCTGGGGCTGCACGAAATTGGAAATTTTCTCAAACCCTGCGATATATATTGCAATGTTAAAAAATACAGGAAAACATACAGTTCACATAACATATGAAAATCCGCACACATTTCTGTTTTTCCCTCTTTAGAAAAACGATGCTCAGTTGAGCACAAAAGTATACGGAGTCAATAGTATGAAGTATTTGTATTTAAATGCCCAGTTATACTCTAGAGTCATTAGCACATTCCTAACACTATCCCTTTGTTTTAAATCAATCTGTTATTTTATGCCTAGACTCTAAATTGCCCGTAGGCATGACTGTGAGTGCGAATGGTTGTTTGTTCCTATGTGCCCTGCGATTGGCTGGCAACCAGTTCAGGGTGTACTCCGCCTCCTGCCCGATGACAGCTGGGATAGGCTCCAGCATGCCCGCGACCCGAGTGAGGAGAAGCG
The DNA here is from genome assembly GCF_024500385.1 of Phyllopteryx taeniolatus. Classification (NCBI taxonomy): domain Eukaryota; kingdom Metazoa; phylum Chordata; class Actinopteri; order Syngnathiformes; family Syngnathidae; genus Phyllopteryx; species Phyllopteryx taeniolatus. The sequence continues at coordinate 2,987,028 of NC_084504.1, forward strand.
GCTCAGAAAATGGATGGATGGATGGATTTTATACCTATGTTTTAACATATGCATGAGTATTTCTATATTTGAGTGCATTAGTTTAAGCAAAACATGTTGTTGTGTACACCTGAAGCTTATCCCTTCAATAGTACCGTGGCTGTCCCCCATCCCCCCAAGTGTAATCTACTGCGAAACGCATTAATTTGTCGTATTCTGAGGAGAGATATGTGTACAGAAAATCCAGGCGTGTAATTGTTTCCCATGTCCTCATTAATAGTTAGCATACAAAAAAAAAAACAGAAAAAAAAAAACTCTGGGCTGCTGCATGTGTTGTTTGATGGGATACAGTATAATTTACCATAACATGGGTGCTAATTCTATTAGCACGTCCATCCAGGTCCTTCTGCTGGCCACTTATTAGCATTACACTTGATTGACTGCATATCATTCCAACATTGCGATGTGACTATTGCACGCACGTACATTACGATGACGATGCTCCAACGATATATAATGCAGCCCTAGTCGCAACATTCAATAAACGACTGAAAAGTGCATCGGCGACTGTGAGTCTACTTTCCCACATCCATGGGCATTGGAGTAAATAAGTAGACTCCTGTAAAAACCCTTAAGAAACGATCGCTTAAAAAAAACACAATACAATACGGGTGTGAACAATGAACCGCAATATAGCGGGGGAATACTGTACATGCCTGAACCCCTTCACAAACACTGCTAACACACACATTGAGATGTACACACGCAAGTGAAGCAGATGCAAATCAACTCCCTGATATTTACAGTCCAAGCAGCAATTTGCACTCTGTTTCTGTAAATACATGTTTTGTGTCTGTGACAGTGTATCTCTTCTTACACAACACAGTTCAAATACACAAGCTATTAAAAAAAGTGCACTATTGATACAGGCTAAATTAGCTTGCTGTCTAAAGAATCAGCAATGTGAAATTTACTATAACTACTTCCACGCTGTGCTTAAGTACAACACTGGCGTAGAAACAACAGTTCAGAACATTCAAACAGAGATGAACAATAATATATAGGGGGGGGGGGGATTGACAATTTTCACTTGACTCCATCAATGAAATTTAGACAAATGCCTTCTTAGTAATGAATAGGATATATCTGTTTTCTTTTATGTTGACACTCATAATGTGAACCTGAATGCCTCTGTGCGCTGAATCAAGCTCTTTTTAATTCAATCCTGCTTCTCATCTAACAGTGGTGAAAACCAAATTACTCATCATGTATCATGATGTGAGTGGGTGCTATGTTTACCAGGGAACTGGTAAGTATATCCGGGGGTGATGCCCGCGTAGCTTCGACTAGTGTAGGTGGCAGTCTGGAAGCTTGGATAACCTACAGAGACAAGATCATGAATGGAGTTTAGATGCGATGGCATTCAAAGTATGAGATTATAGCCCAGTGTTACACAATCAGACATATGAGCAACATGGTACGACAACATATTGCTATTGAACAGTGGTTAAAAAAAACAAAATAAACAGTACAAACATAATGGATTCTTTCTTGGTCAATACTCCACCAAGTTTGATGGAAATTGGAAACTACTTAAAAGGAAACAAAAGGTGGGTGTTGTTGTCCTTCCTCCTACCTGTAAATCCTGGTAAAGACCTGCAGGGTGATAATGTACACCTGTCACTTGTTTCTTCACAGGACTATGCTTCTTATACAAAGTCGTCCAGCTAAGGCTTTGCACACAGCATAAGGATTCAATCACTAAAAAGATTTTATATTGCGCCATTAAATGAGTTCGTAGGGTATCAGTGAAAAAGCTGCAGTTGTCCGACTGAACAGTAGGTGGGAGCATTAGCGTGTCTTAAAAACCTACCGGAGACCTGCCTTCTGTCAACCCTTTGAGATGAGTAACTACAATACTTTGACAACTTCCTAAGACTTATGTTCTAGGTAGTCTGAAGAGCAGAAATGTTTAAAAGGTCATTTCATTTTTAGACATTTATATATGGTTGTGAAAAGAGTTGTGTGGCATTTAAAAATGTGACACTGAACATATTCAGTATTGGGCATATTATGTCCTGACCCTGACTTGGGCATTCGTTTGAGGTATGTGTTGAAGGTGCAACAAATAATGATTTGGTTGCATTAGAATAATATTTTTGACCATGTATAATCTTTTACATATAGACAGCATTCAGGGAACACTTAAATGAAGCCCAAAGTCTTCCTACGAAACAGTGTATTTTGGCACTCTTGCCCCCTCACTGGGTGACTTCTGAAGTTTAGATCCAGACGATCTAAGCTACATGGTGGTGAAGCAGACGTTAAGCAACCCATTTGATGGTTCAGCCTCCTTTTCATGATGTGTCACGTGACCTTCAAAGCAGCTAAGGCCACGAGTGCAGGAAGAGTTTTTAAAAAGCACAGATGAGAGAACCGGCTACTACATCCATCCTGTGCTGATCAATAGGAACTTACCCAGCATACCAATCCCCAGCATGAAGGCGTCCATTCCATAGGGCATCACCCGAGAGCGCCCCCTGGCTGAGCCAGTAGGGGACATCACCTCCTTGGGTTGAGCTTTCTTGCACTCCACCTGTTTCAAGGAAAAACAACAATCAAGCAACTTGGCTCGAAACTACAAGTCGAAGCTTCTCACCATTTTGTTGTTGATCTCGTGGAAATGGATCTCGCAGACTTTCTCCACCACGTCCTCGTTCTCAAACGTCACAAAGCCAAACCCTGGTGAGGACGAGGCAAGTGCATGAGGTGAACATTTCGCACAATATGGTAGGGTTCAGACAATATGCCTTTATGCAGACTGTTACAGCTAATAGTCCAGAGTAATCAGTTGTAATAGCTGCTTAACCCCCCTGAATCTCTCACACACACACACATGCACACTCATCCAGTCCTCCCTCCCTTCCTGGCCAGAAGGCCGGGGCAAAGCTGGTCGGCTGTCATAATCGATCAGTCCCAGGGTGGGTAGGAGGTGCTTAAGGAGGCTTTATCCTGATCCTGATTAACGGACTGGCTAATTAGACTAGCCCCGTTTGTCTCCTTGAGCTCAGCCCACAGGAAGGAGCTCTACAGGGGAGGAGGGCGGGGGGGATCAATAGAAATCCAGGAAGGACTGGAGGAAGAGTAGTAACTTGAGGAAGAGGTTGAGAGGAAAGGTAGGAGTTGTGGGAAGTGAGCAGAGTGAAAAGGTCAGCCTGTCTCACCTCTGTGTCTGTTGGTGGTCTTGTCGAACATGAGCATGGCATCGTCGACCTGGAGGGGACACAAAAAAAGGCAGTTTTACATGACGCTCGCTCGCTCTCTCTCTCTCTCTCTCTCTCTCTCTCTCTCTCTCTCTCTCTCGCCACATGCCATATTGCCTGACCTCAGCCCTTCTCAAGTTCTACAGGGAGGCTCGGCAACAGATGGACAGATGCAAAGAGGAGGAGGAAGAGTAGTGGGAGGAGGAGGCAAGTGGCAGGTTATGAAAGAGGAAGCCAAGAGAGGAAAATATGAAGAACTACTCCAGCACAAGGCCTGGCTGGGTATGAACACAATGTACATTATAGGTGGCATGCAAAGCTGGAAGTCACTGCGAAAATGCCTGCTTACAATCCTCCTCAGAGAGCACATAATCTGCCCCTTTTCTACCCTCCAAAGTTTGACATTCCCATGGAAACTGTACAAAAGTGCCAACATCAAATATGGTTCATGAATACAGGAGTGGGAGAGGGCCAATGAGACAAAGAGAGAAACACGGCTGTGTCGAAAGGTGAATCTTTCAGGCAGGTGGAATCTCGATGAGAGAAGAGGGGAATGGGGGGGGGGGGCTGATAGTGAGTGAAATAGCGACAGGTGGAGATATGGTAAAAGAGTACAGAGAGCTGTAAGAGAGTCGGGGAAAAGAAAAAAAAGATTGGGTCAAAGTGGAAAGGGAGGAGAAAGAAAAGACAAAGGGAGAGGGAGAACAAAGAGGCCTGGAGGTTTTGTTTGTTGGCACACTCAGCCATAATTCCTTCTCCTCTTCTCCCTTTGACCTCTCCCACCAGTCCGGCTTCACTTTATACAGCACAGACACAGGTGTCTATTCTATTCACACACACACACACACACACACGCACACACACAGAGTTTCTCATGTCAAAGTCGATCTGCTTTTTTTCCTACCTGTTTGCGTTCACTCTAATTATGGGGCTGTTGAGTTTGCACATGAATAAACACTTGGGAAATGAATCGGAGTGTGCTCTTGATCTATAATAAGTGTACTGGATGCTGCAGTTGGATATGATCCATACTGACGAGTATTATACGTGTATGCCAACACACTGTGTGTGTGAGAGAGGGAGTGAGAGAAAGCAAAAGAGCGAGAGAGAGAGAGAGAGAGACCCCCAAGGGCAGTTTGCTACCAGAAAGGTCAAAGGTGAGTGAGTCGTGTCAGTATGAAAGCGGACCTCAAATCGTGGCTTCCCTCCTCTCAAATGTTGGCTTATCACACAGAGCATGCTCTGCTTGTTTTATCGGCTAGAAGAAGTTTGTCCAAGAGGCCAAACGGTCGGTGCCTCACATCTGTGTCAAGACATCCGGGACACACTTTGTCAAAGAGTTGCGATCCCACAGTAAACAAAAGAGGGGGTAGAAATGCCACAGCAACAACCAGGAAAAGCAACCAGGAACTTCTCGTTTTAACCCCGAAAAAGTGCGTTAACTTGCACATCATAGCTCAATATTTCAAAGTGTGAGCACTTTAATGGTGTGCCGCTGGACAATATTCCCTCTTATCCTTTTTTTCCACCTCTCATCTTCCCTGTTATCCCCTGCCCATCCCTCCCCGCGCTCCTTTGTCCTCGCCATGACGGGACACAAAAGGTCCAGTGAGGCAGTCTAATCAGGAACTTCCATGGATGGCTGGAGCCCACATTTCACCGGCCATCCCTCGATATCTCTCTCGGCAAAATTCATCTAGCTGCTATGATTGAGATGGGAGCTCAGGGAGCCAGGAGGCCATACCTTTGGCACCGAAAATAATGTGCCACCCTATCGGAGATTTCGATGGATGGCAGATTTGACTTTGAAAAAGTTTTACGTCCACCTGTTACTTGGTGAAAGGTTTGTTCAAATTCACAATCGACCAAAATTCGAAACATATGGGAACCATCTGCTGGGAACCTCGCGGGCCAAATGAACAAAATATTTGCCTGTCTTTGTAGAGAGGCATAGGAGCTATTGTAAATCTCCCCCACACCCCATCTTTGCCCCACTTCCCTCTCTTACGCCTCCACAAACCTCTCTCAATCAAGCCCTCCCTCTCTCGTTGGAGCCTTTGTGGACCCATCATCTATTCTCTGCACTATGCCTCTGAAAAAACACCACTTTGTGTTGAAATATATGGAAAAGGCACCAATACAGTACTTTGAAGAAATAACCTCTGGTCAAATATTTAGGGGACATGTTAGGAACCTTTGGCGTATTAGTCAACTTTTTTTTATTTTTTTTATTGTTTCTAAACTCAAGTTGACCCCCACCAAACACACGCACATGCGAACACCCCCGAAAACCACCTTGTCCCTCCCTCCTTCGGAAACAAAACCCCCTTACCCACAGAATTACTTGGGGACAATGGAGAAGCCAGGTCACCACGGTAACGGGTCAGGAGGGGGTTGTGGGTAGGAGCAGCTGTTACATCAGATTAATTCAGATTCTGATAATCCCTCCTCCTTCCTCACCATCACCATACACTCACCACAAAACTTTTTCACCCCCCACTCCTCCCCTCTGCACTCTTCCAGGATCCCCCAACTTCGCCTGCTGCTCGGGCCCTGAGGAGCCTCTCAGCCTCTTTAGTTTTCCCCAGCTACCCTCTCCAACAAGCCTTTTCTGTCCCCGTGATTTCGCCTTCCTCTCCACAGTAACTCCTTCGCTTACAAGCACTTGTCCACTTTATCGGCCGTATTTCAGTTTGTGATAACTGGCCATTGTGACATGAAAATAGGATTTGCATTGGGATTACTTTGTGCACCTCAGCATATCAATCAAGGTAGCAGTCCAAACATCACTCACCTTCCCAAATTGGTCGAAGTATTGCTTGACATCTTCTATGGTGGTGTTCACTGACAGGCCTCCCACAAAGATCTTCTTGGTGCGAGTCACTAACTGTTAAGCAATAGCAAAAGAAATCACTACAATTAGTTATAACTAATTTGTATTGTATTACTGTATATGAATATCAACGTGGCAAACAACTTTGTAAATTCCATTTAAAAATTGATTTCAGTGAAACGAGGTTAACTGTATTTGTAACTGTATTTGCTTTATTACTGTTGTTTGTCACGCCTCAAAAAAAAAAAAAAAATTCTATGAACAGAAAAGTTCATAGAATATGAATATAAATAACTAATAAATACATATTTAAAAAAAAAGCATAAATAGGAGACATGAAGCACTAATTATTTATAATATTACATGTTTCAACCTGAAAACATCTCAAGTACTCATCTGTTACATCAGTTTTGCGTGTGAGGTGATTTCATTTAGAAGTCACTTTGTATGTACAGGACACAAAGGCCTGCTTGAGTACAGCCTGCACTTAAAACCAGTAATTATTTTGGGCTTTTCTAACAGGACTGGTCACACATTTTAATTGTTGTTATATTATAAATAAGATGACATAGCGATTGCTATGGCTTTTAAAAACCCCTGACGAGAAGTTGGTTGCCTGGATGCATTTCTGTTTGTATTCGGTAAGGAAAGAGATCAGCCGGATTTACAGCTATGACACCGGACAACGTGTTCTCACGTCCGAGCTCCATTACAAGATCATGATAGTATAAAGTCACACAGTCTGCATAACAAATAGTGCTTCTGCTATGTACCAATATTTAATTTATTGTTTTATTTAAACATATTTAATTTCCTTTGAAAATAAAGGTGTCCCAAATAAGCATAATACAACTTTTTATTTATTTTATTCGTGTTGCATTCTACTGTATACATATTCCTCCAATGGTGCAGGTTTTTGTTTTGGGGAAAATGCTATCACACTTCATAAAGGCCCCCATTGTACTTGTACTTTTTTTTTTTTTTTTTTTACGTGATGTAGATAGATTCTTTAAGATAGTTAGATTCGAAGGCCATATAAACCCAGAATGGTGCCTGATAGTTACATTCAATTTACATTGCATTCAACTCACCTTAGGCTGAGCCCTCCGAGGGAATGCGACCTTAGGATCAATCTATAGAAGATAATACAGAGACAGAGAGGTGTGTTAAAGTGATGTGATGTGTCATAAGGGGCGTCTCTCGTCAATTTATGTGTTTTAATCCTACCTTATCATTTTAATATATAGTATCGTATAAATGACCAATTCAGTTTATAAGTTATTTCCCTATTTTCAGCCTTTTTACTAAAGATAACCTTTGGCGATGGAAATCGATCAGATTGACTTGATACCACTAATGATTCTGCTTATCGCGCTAAGACACGAGTAGTTCTTGAATATATGCTGCAGTGTAAACAGTCTGCTGGTAATACACTAGGTAGGTTATATAGGAAGAATACAGCATCAAATTTATACGTCGATTCGAAAAACATTTTAGTCTGTGGAAAAAAATACTGACAGAGAACAATGTCGCTTTCATTCTTCCTGCCTTGTTTCAGTTTTTGAGCGGAGAGTACAATGTCACCGTTTGGCAATATGCGACAGTGAGAAACACATCAATAACATAGTAATAATTTCTAAGGTAATCAGACAATTTGAGGCCTGTTTCTAACCGCAGACTAAAATGAAATCAAAAGCTCTCGACTCTTTCGAACCTTGGCAAGAAAACTACAAAGATTTTTTTACACAATTTACAATTCCTGTGCTGTTGTTGCTTTAAAAAAGTGATAAGGCCCCAGTGGGAAATTGTATTGAGTGCATTTTAAAATGTAAGAAATTGAAATCTAAAACAAAAAATAAAAAAAAAAGCATACCTAATTTCCCAATAGAGCAGTTTGAGATCCCTGACTAAGTAATTTGTGGTAAAATCATTAGGTACAGTGACAGCCATAATGCTGAAACTTTTTATAATACCATATGCAAACCTAATTTAGATTTGATTGTGCTTTTTATTCCTCTGTGTGTGTGCGTATGTGTGTGTGTGTGTGTGTGTGTGCTTCGGCACTCAGGTGGAATGCCTGGGAATGTCCAGTGAACCCCTGCCTCTCTCGTCACCACCATGTGACATGTGAGCTCTTGGAATCTCACACGGTTACCACAATCACAAACCCACCTCACCTCTGTGAGGAGAGCCTGAGAGGAGTCGGCGGAAGTGAGTCGGAAAGAGTGAGAGCGAGGGGTGGCCAGGTGGAGGAAGACAGGATAGAGGAGAAGGAGCTGTCAATCACACCACAGCGACAGGAGAGCCACCACACTTTGTTTGTTTGTGTTAGTTTGTTTTTGCCTCCTTCAGCTTGTGACGACAACAGCGCATGGCATCGAGCTCATCTACTGGGCCACGTGCGCTTTCTTGTGAGCGTTGGAGATTCCGGACGGTTCTCTGCTTTGTAGTTTCTGTGTCCACTTATTATTATTTTTTTTATACCGCTGTTAGAGAGAGCGTCACACCATGCCATGAAAATGTCAATATAGACGCGTTTCATTTACCGTCAGTCTACACTGATCTAATAGAGATAGAGATCAACTACACTACTCCCCACTTGTACCGCCGTTACACTAACAGATGAGGAGGCAGTACAGCGCTAAGATTAGTTTGCGACCATGAGAGGGTAAAGTTAAACTACAGTATAGTAGAGAGCAAGAGCCTCTATGGTAAATCACATGCGTTTACCAGAATGAGGACGACAGCATGTTTCTACTTGAATATGACTCAAAATTGCCACAGGTTTTTGTTTCTCTTCTAAAGAGTGAGAAGACTAAAGGCTAAGACTGGAGGATCAGATGCAGAGTCTACTGTTTAGTTTCTATTATGGCTAGACTACTCTGATAGTCACCTCCGGTCACCAACCCTCCTGATGGCCAACACTCCTGTGCACATTCAAAAACAAACAGACACACACAAACAACCAAAATCAAACAGGGCAGCACACAGCACATGAGCGGGAAGGAAATAGTGGACTTTAAATGTATTAATGAAAATGATTTGTGTGGTGGAGAAAAAGTGTTGAGAGATGAATGCAACATTAAAAAAATTTTTTTTTAAAGTTAATACGAGCACATTTTCATCTCCTATAATGCGGGCATGCAGCTTGAAGCCTCGTGCATGCAAAGACGTAACCTTGCCGGAAGATAAGAGAGGTGAAACTGGACGTAATTGCAAGAGGGGTTCGGGAAATCAGAAATCCCCTTTTGCCAGCGACATGAGTCACGATGTAAAGTGCGTGATGTAACGGGTGTAATGTTAAGAAATGAAACCAAGATACATTTTTTTTTTTAATGTTTTCCATTATTAATGAGACTCATAACCTGTACCACTCAATTGAGAGGGGAAGTAAAAATAAGCAACAGAAATAATGTCCTTGCACAAGTGTGCACACCCTTTTACAACTGGGGATGTGGATGTGTTCAGAATTCAAACATACAGTACTGTTTGTACTGATGTTAAAGTTCAGATGTTCTAGCAAGCTTTTCCTGACTGTCTTTTGGCTTTCTACCACGAGCCTCAAGGTTTTTGTGCAAACGCTGACTGTTTTTTGAAACTGTTCATAATTCCCTCCACCTTGACTAAGACCCCAGTTTCAGCTGAAGTAAAACAGCCCTAAAACACATTGTGGTGCCACCAACACGCTTCACTGTAGGTATGGTGTTCTTTAGGTAAAGAGCAGTGTTGTGTTTGAGACCAAAAAAAAAAACCTTTTAGAATTATGGCCAAAAGGTTCAACCTTGGTTTCATCGGACAGATTTTCCCACCTGCCTATGGGCGATATTAAGTGTTGTTGTTGTTTTTTTTCCTTGGAAAGTTAATGCTTCCATCTTGTCACCCTACCCAATAGCCGGAGATTGCTGTCACATTTACTAAACAGCCAGTAATTGCCACAAAGTCTTGCAGCTCCTTTAGTGTTGGCTGCCTCCCTAACCAGCTTTTTATATGTTTTGGAGAAATGTTCAGTTCTTTTATTACCCTTCTCCTGACTGATACCTTTGAACAACTCGATCCCGCTGATGATGTGGACACTCTCTGCTTGTGCTATAAGAAGTGACTGCAAAAAAATGTCAGGAAACGCTTAGTAGAGTACTAGAACATTTGAACTTTATTTGGAGTGGGGTTGATTGGGGCACTTCAAATGGTGGCAGGTGTATGCTGACTCCCTTATAATATGAGTTTGTATGTGATTGGTTAATTCTGAACATAGCCACATGTCAAGTAATAAGAGGGTGTGCACACTTGGTGCCACCATGTTTATTTTACTTCCCCTTTACAAAATATTTTTTTCAAATATCGTTGTTGGTTTTTTTATGTCACAAAAATCAGGCATTTGCACAGGGGTAAGACTTTTTATATCCACCGTACATCCAGCTACAGTATGCAACAGTTGACCTGACAATGGAACACACTCCACACAGCAGCTCACATCTCTGGAGGACCGGCACAAGCCTGTTGACTCCAATCCTATTAGTTAGGAGAGCCACACTAATCGCAGATAGGGATTGCTCCCCCCGTCGTGTTTCTGCTGTGGTGCTGAAATAGTTAATGAGACCTCAAACGGAGCGGCGTGACTGTAAACTGTGTGACTGTGTGCAACAAATGTGCAGTTAGTATCGGACGAACCCAGTTTAGAGATGGCAGGAAGCTGAGGGCCAACTCAAAGGGTAGTGGTTATACGATCTCAGTAATACACTTGCCACTATCTGTGCCTCAACACTAAGAGTAGCAATAAATTGTGTATTCACTCGGCAGCCTGACTTGCTGCGCAAAAGTCCGCTCATTCCAGCAGCGCCCGAGCGATTCATTCGGTCACAGCATGGCACATTCTTTGTGTTGCCACTGGAGAACCTTTTCTCTCCCCTCGCTAACAGGATAACCTGTCTGTACAAGGGAGGGAGTGGAGGTCGGATGAGCACCCTCCAAAAAAAAGTCTTCCTCCAGTCACCATACAACCCCTTTGGTTAGTCTAGAATCTCTCAAAGTCAAACCCACTCCCATCCACTGCCGCGGCCCACGAGGCTACACGGCATTAACAGTGGGAAGTTAAAGACGATTTTTTTTTTTTAATAAACCCGAAATCATCGTCAATGTGCTTATCGTGAGGCACCAGGACTTAATGACCTTGACTCTCCTTGACTGCCTGTTTATACTGTCTCGTGGTGGCCAAGAAATAATTGTAAATGATGTGCATTGTTATCATCCTCTTTTTCTTTTGTGACAGAGCTATTCTTCAACTGTGGGGAAGCAAGTGGGGGGGGGTTCACTATGGAAACCAACCCCATGGTGATTTAGTGGCGTCCAACCACGGTGGCACAAAGTGTCACAGGCCTTGTCCCTTTGCCGAAGGGATAACCATTTTGAAATGCAACTTTCATTTATTTAAAATTCACAATATATTCCAGTTCTCATCCTAGTATGTTTTCTTGAAGTTTCCGGTGCAACTTTTTCTCTTTAATTGTTTTTCTCCACCACCTCACTTATTTTGAGTTGGAGCATCGTTCAGCGCACAAAAGGGGGAAAAGAAGTATGCGCTCCTGATTTCAATACAGTCACTAACCCACCGCCATCACCACTACCACTGATGAGAGAGAGAGGTGGGAGCAGTTGTCCCTATGACGACCAACGGAGCTACATTGTTCCCAAAACTGGCCCACATTCATCACTGACACACACATACGCTCTCAGCCTCGATTCAAACATCCCAAGTTACGTTTCTACACGTGGAATAACCCGCCACGACTTTATCACTTTGGAAGTGTTACAAGAAGTTTATTTACTGCACACATCGATGGTCTCAGGTTGCATTTGCCCGTTCTGCCGACAAACCTTTATTCTGGAGGTCATTTCCACCCCTTGGGACAGAAAAGAAAAGGCAGGCCGAGAAGAAATGTTTTGTTTCCCTCTCCCTAGAAGCCAAATCCAAGATTGGCAAAGGGAGAAGTCACCCTGCTCCGCTCCCCTTGTTTCTATGGAAATTGACACCGCGTGACATTTTGCTGAATGTTTGGCGGAAAGCAAAGATATTGTCCCAAGTGTCTCCGGTGTCACTTTATCATGCAAAATATCCAGATCTGAGGAACGGCGGCGGGCATTCACAAGCAACGTGGTTTGAGAACGTCAGCACAGAGGAGACTTTAGTAAATATAATGAAATGCATCAACCTTTACTGGAGATTAATAGAAAATCTACGTATCAAAGACCGGGCAATGAGATTAGCCAAGGGTTGGAAGTAAAGACATAGAACTCACTGTTTTAGAGTCCAACTCATGCCTGGTTTGGGCCAAAACTTTATCCACGCCAGCCTGATCCACGAAGGTGACAAATCCGAAGCCTCTGCGGACATTGGGGGGTATGAAAGTATTAATGACAGTGACAACTATGTTGATGCGTAATGATATGTTATGAGCAGTAAGGAATCACGGAGGACAGATAAACTTTCAGAGTAGACGCCAAGCTCACCTCGAGCGCTTCGTAACCGGATCTCGCATCACCATACACTCCTTCACCTCGCCGTACTTGCAGAAGTACTCCTTCAGACCCTCTGAGACACAAAGCAACAACAAGGGGGACACATTAGTGGACAATAGTGCTGCACAGTAGAAGGAAATATGAGACGTACTATTTGTATTTCTCGTCAAACAAACGTAACCAAGGATTAAAAAGGATTAGACTCACCAGAAAGATTCCTGTGACATTTTTTTTAATCGCATCAAGATTAAATTAGGAATTACACCTGTCTTCAAAGCAACAGATATCACTATTTTTTTTTCCTACACAAGTTCTGAATGGGTGCATTCATTGAAGGCCAAGGAAAAACCAAACATCCACAAATTCAGCATTAGCAAGTGGAAATATCAAGAAAGGCAGATGTTCCAACAGGTTCATGCATCTTCACCCTCAATCCAATGCGGCGTAGCGAAGACATTTTAGAAGATGTACCTTGTGTTGTTTGCCAGCTGAGTCCACCTATGAACATTTTGCTGTGGAAAGAAAGAGAACATTTACATTTGCAGGCAGTGGCATTCAGTAAGCTGAATATTTTGTGTGGTGGCACTGCACAAACAAACAAAGTTGTTGATGAAACTGGAGGTGGGTGTATGATCAGTAAATGTGACATGAAGGCTCCCAGTGTGGAGGTGTGCGCTCCTCATCTTGCACGCAGAATGCAAGGCTTGTTCCAGAAAACGTGCGAGGGGGTGGGGGGGGGGGAAAGTTTTCTTTTTGACTTACCAGGGGTCGTGAGGGGAGTCCGTGGCGGACAGGCTGCTCTGGCTCCCTTCCGTGTCCATTCCGTGTCCTGCTCGTGTGTGTGAGTGTGCGGGGGAACAGGCGGGCAGTGAGTGAGAGGCTCGGGGCGGGTTTGGCCCGTGGTGTCAGAGGGGAGCGGGCCAGACGCGGGCTGGGACAGACTCCACCTCCTCGTCGTCCTCGTCCTCGACTCCGTCCGCGCTGCTGTTGCTCCCTCATCCCTCCGCCGAGGGGCAAAAGCCACACGGTGAGCGAGGAGGCAGCTTCCGGTCTGAACTTGAAAAATAAGAGCAGGTTCACACCATTCTAAACTAAGTGTGCTTCTATAACATTTTATTCATTTCTTACCAACAGTCTTCATTTTGTACGATATCTCGAGGCTCCACTGCTTTCAATATTGTACTGTATGAGGTTGTTGATTTTTTTTCTTTGTTGTTGTTTTGTTTTTGTTTTTCCAATCAGTTTGCAGCTTTTATGTGCTGCCGTGTAATCTAAGGTACGTTGAGAAATTCACTCCAATCGCGCTCTCTACAGTCCGGAATGTTCGGAAAATCAGAACGCCACACTCGTTCCGGAGCGTCAGACAGGACGAGATGTTTACAGGCAGAACTGACACATTCAATATGGCGGACGCACTGACGTATCCCTGCCAATGGCCAACACATTCGTTTCTAAATTCATAGAAAATAGAGCACGCTCTGCCTCTCTGAGAACTGCAGTCTCAGAGCGCAGTGAAAGCGTCAGATTGAATTTCAGAACGTACCCAAAATCTACCCAAGGCGTTGAATATCGGTACGGTTGGCCAATGTAATATAAACTAGTGTAGCAATGGAACTGTTTCTTCAATCAATTCGCAGTTCCCACTTTTTAGGGGACAGCAACATTATATTGCCAAAAGTATTTACTCACCTGCCTTGACTCACATATGATTTTCAGGCCTAACACTTTTACTTTGTCTTATTAAATGTTTTTTAGTTGTTGGTACTGTACCTGCACTTGCATTTTACTTATCTGTACTGCACTTTGACCGAAAGCACTTTATAAATCAACTTATTATTATTATTATTACATTCATATCTGAGTCAAGGCAGGTGAGCGAATACTTTTGGTGATAGCTGGCACAATAACGTCAGCATTTTTCCATCCTCTTATTGGTTGGTCATACCAAGACAAGTTCGACTAGCATAACACGTCTGTAGCGATCTGCACAAATTAATGCATACATTTAATAATAAGCATCTCTGGTGAGTATGATGTATTTTTTCAATTATTTGTTTTTGTCATGTTATTAGATAAACATTGATTTAGAACTGCTCCAGATGATGTACATGGCACAGTTGTGTGCTGTTATATTACGTTTTTGTATAGTATTAATATAGCCATGCATCCATTTTCTATACCACACACTCATTTGGGTTGCTGGTATAGTACAATATCCATCCATTTTCCATACCGCTTATCCGTACTAGGTTTGGGAACGTGGTGGAGCCTATCCCAGTTGACTTTGGGCGAGAGGCGGGGTACACGCTGAACTGGTCGCCAGCCAATCACAGGGTATAGTATGATAGTTTCTATAATTGCGACATGAAAATGGTGGTATCAGGAGTTGGATTAAGTCGGGCAAATCCCCACTAAAGGCCCAGGTACCAAACGAAGAGCCTGAATATGAATGATCAACATTCACCTCCCCCAATATTACACTGAGTTCCAAATTAATTATTATTAAGTATGTGTTTTTTTCATTCGTTTTCCTAAATACAGAAGTCAATTCAATTTCGTGAATAATTATTTTTCACGTCAACAATTAGCTTATATAGTATTGCGGGCGGCACGGTGGACAACTGCTTAGCACTTCTGCCTCACAGTTCTGAGGACCGGGGTTCAAATCCCAGCCACGCCTGTGTGGAGTTTGCATGTTCTCCCCGTGCCTGCATGGGTTTTCTCCGGGTACTCCGGTTTCCTCTCACATTCCAAAAACATTCATGGTAGGTTGATTGAAAACTCTAAATTGCCCATAGGTGTGCATGTGAGTGCAAATGGTTGTTTGTTTATATGTGCCCTGCGATTGGCTGGCGACCAGTTCAGGGTGTACCCCACCTCTTGCCCCAAGATAGCTGGAATAGGCTCCAGCACGCCCGCGACCCGAGTGAGGATAAGCGGTACAGAAAATGGATGGATGGATAGTAGTGGGGATTTAATTAAACAAAACCAGCATGTTAAAAGCAGTATTTCCCTTGCCGAATTACTCAAAACATCCATCGTCCACCGTGCCTTTCACTCAAAACAAATTGTTCCAAATGATCATACACAACAGTTAAAAAAATATATATATATATGTAGCAACCAAGTTTGGCACGGTGGACGACTGGTTAGAGCGTCAGCCTCACAGTTCTGAGGACCCGGGTTCAATCCCCGGCCCCGCCTGTGTGGAGTTTGCATGTTCTCCCCGTGCCTGCGTGGGTTTTCTCCGGGCACTCCGGTTTCCTCCCACATCCCAAAAACATGCATTAATTGGAGACTCTAAATTGCCTGTAGGTGTGAATGTGAGTACGGATGGTTGTTTGTTTGTATGTGCCCTGCGATTGGCTGGCAACCGGTTCAGGGTGTACCCCGCCTCCTGCCCGATGACAGCTGGGATAGGCTCCAGCACGCCCGCGACCCTAGTGAGGAGAAGCGGTTCAGAAAATGGATGGATGGATGGATGTAGCAACCAAGTTACATGTTAACATTGGAACCACTCTTCGATATCACCTTAACAATTCTCTCATCGATTGAAATTGTAAGTCATTGGATAGTCTCTGCCTGTATTTCATTGGAGGAAGTAAGAATTGCCTCTCAAAAGTTGCTGATGTATACTGAAGTCAATACTCATTGATTTCCCTTTTAAGGATGTACCACAGGTTCCCAAAAGGGTTGAGGTCAGGGGATGATGCTAGACCCCTTAATTTTTCACCCTTTATACTGTACATTCTCCTGACCTGAAAATGGCTGCCCACCAACATTCGCCATCCAACCTGACAGAACTGGAGAGGATCTGCAAGGAGGAATGGCAGAGGATCCCCAAATCCAGGTTTGAAGAACTAGTTGTATCATTCCCAAAAAGACTCATGGCTGTATTAGCTCAAAAGGGTGCTTGTATAATCGAGCTAGAAACCAGCTTACTCAAGAAATTAACATTGCAAAAAGAAACTATGCAGCAAAGTTGGAAAAACAGTTTATCGCAAACGACTCTAAATCAGTCTGGCATGCATTCCAATCGCTGACTAATTACAAGCGACGATCCCCCCAAGCTGAGAACAATAGCACACTAGCCAACGACTTGAATACCTTCTACTGCAGATTTGAAAAGGACAGTTTCACACCACACACCCACCCGGCCGCACCCGCGACCACAATCACACCTCTGAGTTCTGCGTTAACCATTCATGAACAGGATGTGAGACTCATCTTCAACCAACAAAAGATTAACAAAGCGGCAGGCCCGGACCATGTGTCCCCATCCTGCCTCAAAGTCTGCGCGGACCAGCTCGCTCCAATCTTCACTCAGATCTTCAATAGATCTCTGGAACTGTGCGAAGTTCCATCCTGTTTGAAACGCTCCACCATCATTCCAGTCCCCAAGAAACCTGCAAACTCGGGTCTGAATGACTACAGGCCTGTCGCTTTGACATCTGTGGTCATGAAGTCCTTTGAACGTCTCGTGCTGGACCACCTCAAGAGTGTCACAGGTCCCCTGCTGGACCCCCTGCAGTTTGCCTACCAAGCGAACAGGTCTGCGGATGATGCAGTCAACATGGGACTGCACTTCATCCTAGAACACCTCGACAGTGCAGGGACCTACGCGAGGATCCTGTTCGTGGACTTCAGCTCAGCCTTCAACACTATCATCCCTGAACTCCTTTCATCCAAGCTTCTCCAGCTCAGTGTCTCACCTGCCATCTGGCAGTGGATTTACAGCTTTCTGACGGGCAGGACACAGCAGGTGAGGCTGGGGGAGACCATCTCATCCACACGCAGCATCAGCACTGGAACGCCCCAAGGTTGTGTCCTCTCTCCGCTGCTCTTCTCTCTCTACACGAACGACTGCACCTCAGCGAACCCGACTGTCAAACTCCTGAAGTTTGCAGATGACACCACTGTCATCGGCCTCATCAAGGACGGTGACGAGTCTGCATATCGACAGGAAGTGGAGCGGCTGGAGCTGTGGTGCCGCCGACACAACCTGGAGCTGAACACGCTCAAGACTGTAGAGATGATCGTGGACTTCAGGAGGCATCCTTCGCCACAGCTGCCCCTCACGTTGTCCAGCCGCCTTGTGTCAACCGTCGAGACCTTTAAGTTCCTGGGAATTACAATCTCTCAGGACCTGAAGTGGGCGACCAACATCAACTCCGTCCTCAAAAAGGCACAGCAGAGGATGTACTTCCTGCGGCTTCTGAGAAAGCACGGCCTGCCACCGGAGCTGCTGAGACAGTTCTACACAGCGGTCATCGAATCAGTCCTGTGTTCTTCCATCACAGTCTGGTTCGGTGCTGCTACAAAAAAGGACAAACTCCGACTGCAACGGACAATCAAAACTGCTGAAAGGATTGTCGGTACCCCCCTACCCACCATTGAGGACTTGCACGCTGCCAGAACTAAGACAAGGGCGTGCAAAATCCTCTCGGACCCTCCGCACCCAGGTCACCAGCTCTTCCAGCTCCTTCCCTCAGGTAGGCGCTACCGATCAATGCAAACTAGAACTAGTAGACATTCCAACAGCTTCTTCCCTCTTGCGATCAACTTCTTAAACACCTGACCTACAATTCCATTACAACATGCTGGCAATTTTTTGACTTCGTTGTCACATTTCTGTGGGGCCAATTATGTATTACTCGTGCACTCACTGTAGTTGTCTCGCCATGCTGCACTATTTGCATATACTGGCCACTCTTGCCAGAGTAGCATCTGCTCCATTGCACACTGTTTGAGGAGTATCTGTAACATTTGCACAAGCAACATTGTCCCAGATTATCGCACTACTCGTCACTTTAAACCGCATACACTCCTTGAAGTCTCAGCGCCCCTTGCACAATGGTCATTGCACCGGTCTATTGCAATATTAGTCATTCGAACTGCTCTAAGTGCTAGAGGACTCTGCATCTTTTTGCACAATTGTTTTTTGTCAATGTCTTTGTCTCCAAAGTGTTCTGTAAATTGACAGTCTGTTGTACTAGAGCAGCTCCAACTACCGGAGACAAATTCCTTGTGTGTTTGGACATACTTGGCAAATAAAGATGATTCTGATTCTGATTCTGATTCTGATTCTACTAAATATTGAGTAAAGGGTCTGAATACTTATGGCTGTGTGATATTTCAGTTTTTCTTTTTTAATAAATCTACAAAAATTTCAACAATTACGTTTTTTTCCCCTGTCAATATGGGGTGCTGTGTGTATATTAATAAGGAAAAAAAATACTTACATAATTTTAACAAATGGCTGCGATATAACAAAGAGTGAAAAAAATAAGGGGGTCTGAAAACTTTCCATACCCGCTGTATGTAGTTGAAACCAGATCTTTACATACACTATATAAAAAAGACGTGCTTTTCCCCCCTCACTATCTAACATGTAATCAGACGAAACTTTTCCTGTTTTAGGTCACTTAGGATTACTCAAATTATTTCCATTTGCTAAATGCCAGACTAATGACGGAAGGATTTTTCAGGCAATTTTTCATTACTTTCTTCTAAGTACGAAGTTTACATATAGTTAGATTACTATGCCTTTTCACAATTTGAGAAAATCCGGTTGATTATGTCATGGCATGGAAGCTTCTGATAGGTTTATTCACAATATTTGAAATAATTAGAGACACACCTTGGGATGTATTTGAACTATGCAGGCACTATGCACCCATTGCTTCTTTGTGTAACACCATGGAAAAGTCAAAAGAAATCAGTCAAGATATCAGGAAGTGGACTTGAACAATTCTAGTTCATTCGTGGGTGCAATTTCCTGATGGCTGAAGATGCCACGTTTCTCTGTTTAAACAATTATACTAGAACTTAAATAGCAAGGAAATGTCCAGCCATCAAGACGGGTTCTGTATCCTAGAGATGAACATGATTTGGTCCAAAATATGCATATCAACCGATGAACAAAAGCAAAAATCCTTCGATAGATACTGGCTGAAGCTGGTAAGAGTGTGTACACAGTACTCCTTTTACTGTACCAACATCGACTAAAAGGCCATTCTGCAAAGAAGAAGCCATTACTGCAAAAAAACAAAAACAACAACAACAAAAAAACTATCAAAAAGTTTACAGTTTGCAAATGCACACAGGAACAAATACCTTAATACAGTATTTGGAGACATGTCCTGTTGTCTGACGAAACTACAATTGAATTGTTTGGCAATAATGAGCATCGTTAGGTTTGGAGGAAAAAGAGGGACGCTTGCAAGCCTGAGAACAGCATCCCAACTTTGAAATACTGTGGCATTGTTTTCTTCAGGAGGGACTGGTGCACTTCACAAAATAGATGGCATCATGAGGAAAGAATATAATGTTAAAATACTGAAGCAACATCTCAAAATATCAGCCACGAAATTATAGCTTGGGCGCAAATGGGTTTTAGAAATGGACAATGATCCAAAGAATGTGTGTGTGTCTCATTGTTATATCAGGCGTAAATGTAACACAGCATTTCAGAAAAAGAACAGCATACCAACAGTCAAACATGTTGGTAGTGTGATGGTCTTGGGCTGCTCTACTCCTTCAGGACCTGGACAACTTGCTGTGATTGATGGAACCATGAGTTCTTCTCTTTAACAGAAAATCCTGAAGCCATCAGTTTGTGACCTCAAGATGAAGCGGACTTGGCTTCTGAAGCACGACAACGATCCAAAACACACCAGCATGTCAACTTCCTAATGGCCACAAAAAAATGAAGGTTTTTGAGTGACGTAGTCAACGTCCGGACATGAATCCAAATGAAATGCTGTAACATGACCTTAAAAAGGGTGTTCATCCTCGAAAACCCTCAATTGTTGCTAAATTAAAACAATTCTGCAAGGAAGAGAGGGACAAAATATCTCATCAGTAATGTGAAAGACTCGTCAGTGATAGCAAATGCTGGATTTCAGTTGTTGCTGCTGACGGTGGCCCGATCAGTTTTTAAGTTGAGGGTTGAATTACTTTTTCACACGGTGTTTGGTAGCTTTGAATATTCTTTTTTCCTTAATAAATAAAAATCGTCATTTAAAAACTGCATTTTATGTTTACTTAGGTTAACTTTCTCCGATACTACATTTGTTTGACGATCTTAAAATTATCATTAAAGTGGGGAAACTATGCACACAAAAAAAAGAAGGGGGCAAATACTTTTTCATGGCACTGTACATCAGATCAAGTCATAAATAACAAAGTCAACATGAAGCTCTTTTTATAATTAAAAAAAAAGTGCTTTGAATTTGAGTCTAGGTGTTGACAGTCGAGACTCACTCGACTCAGAATCCCATGGTAGTTCAGTTTGAGTGCATCAAGAGGCTGCTTTTTAAGGATCCTTCTGGTCAGCAAGTTTTTAAAGGTTTTAGTCAGCCTCAAGTTCTAAGTTTTAATACTCCCCCAGTGCTGCCAACCAGCTGATGCAGTGTTCTCTAACAGGAGGCTTGTGTGTGGTGCTCATTCACTGCTGGACTTCAAGTATTTAATTAGTGCCAAAGCCAGCTCCAGCTAATCTTCTCAACACTGCTTCAACATGTGACCTGGTAACCAATGTTAAGACCAATCAACAGCCAAGGTAATTTACACAAAGACAATGGCAGCTTTGACTTGTGCTGGGTGTAAGGTGCATGCAGTTCTTTCAGAAAGCTCAGCCTTTGGAGCACATTTGCATATATCTAAGTGTGAATGTAGATGGACAGCATGTATTCTTCTTTTACAGTCATTACATGTAAGTATGGGCAAGCAGATAATTTGTTTTATGGTCTTGCTATTATAGTGCAGTGTCCAGTCTGCTAGCTTGCCTGCCCTTCACAGCAGATGAAGTTCTGGAAATGGGACAGGGGCTATTTGGACATGAATGAAGGGGTGGTTAAATTTCTGCATGCATGATCAATGGGGTTGAATAGTGGTGGAGGGGGGCACTAGGAAGATGCAGAGACAGAGAGCTGGTAGTGAGTACACAGAAGCAGCCTGTAAAGTCTCACTAATAACAGATGGACAGTGTGGATTGTATCTCATCACCAATCAGTACTGTTTGCGTATCTCTGGAGAGGGAAAATGCAAGCACAAACTGTACATGCGTGCTGCATGTGGTCAATCTTGATAAACCCAGCTTGTGCGCTAGAGAATTTGTAACAGCAGTTGCCTGAACTGTCAGGAATCCACACACACTGCCCTCTGTTCGCTTTGCTGAGGAGTCTCCTCTGAAAAGCAACAATGGGACTTAATTACAGGTCAGTGGCACGCCTCAGAGAGATAGAAAGAGCTCTGTTACCAATCCAAATACAGTATAATGACATCTTCCCAAGGGTGGGCTGGGGTAACGAGCGCCACACAAAAAGGTGCTGATAGCCTGAACCTAAAAATGGTATAAGATGATCGAGGCAGAGAAAGTGAGTCTTTCCTACTGAGAGAACAAGAAAGATTTGCTAACTCTCAAAGGCATTCTCAAGTACCATTTGCCCTCTTTCCTTTCCATGCTGCTTCTGACTTGTAAACTTTCTTTGGCAGACTGACAAGCCCAAATATGATGAAATCTTGAGTTTGCAAATCACATCGTCATCAGATTTGGCGAGAAAGTGAGAAAGTCTACAACTTAAGGAGGAATCCCATTGCCAAGCAAAAGACAACAACAAGTTTGAGGTGTGACTGAGTTTATTATGATTGTTTCTAAAAAGAAAAAAAAGTAACATTAGCATTGGAAGAATGTAGCATTAAATATTAGAAATGTGTAGAGTGTAGGTAAATGTTTTATATAGTCAATATGATAAATACATAAATAAGTGCAAATTAAAGTATAGTATTAACATACAGTAATAACAGAAAGCATACTGATATTAAATCGTCAAAAAGGTTTTCTTGCCTGATCACTCACGTTTTCTATAAACTTTATAACTTAATAGGCCTACTAAAATTATGAGCACAACTGTATATAAAAGCAGTGAAAATTAATACCTTATACCACCAGTGAAAAAATATTGAACACACAAACTGGTATTTATTTAATACTTTTGTTTACAATGACAGGTTCAAGACGCCTCCTAGTCTCATGCATTGCTCTGGTGTGATTTTGACCCATTCCTCCACACAAGCAGTCTTAAAATCTTGGCGGTTCCGTGGGCTTCTTTTATGTACCTTGAGTTTCAGTTCTTTCCATAGATTTTCAATTAAATTAAAGTCAGGTGATTGGCAGGGCCATTCTAGCGGCTTTATTTTTTTTTCTTTGAAAGTTTCCTCGGCAGTATGTTTTGGATCATTATCCTGTTGAAATGTCCACCCTCGTTTCATTTTCATCCTCCTCGTAGATGGCAGCAGATTTTTGTCAAGAATGTCTCGGTACATTTGCCCATTCATCCTTCCTTCAATAATGCGAAGTTTACCAGTAGCATTTGCTGAAAGGCAGCCCTACACCATCATGTTCCCACCTCCTAACTTCACTGTTGGTATGGTGTTTTTAGGGTGTTTTTCTCCTCCAAACGTGGTGTGCATTGTGGCATCCAAACTGTTCAATTTTGCTCTCATCCGACCGGAGTGTATTCTCCCTGTATTTAACTGGCTTGTCCAAATATTGTTCAGCAAACTTTAAACTTTAAGCTTTGACATGCTTTTTTTCCCCAGCAATGGGGTCTTGCATGGTGAGCGTGCATACAGGCCATGGTGGCGGAGTGCATTACTCACTGTTTTCCTTGTGACAAGTACTTGCGAATTTCAGGTCTTTTTTAAGCGCTCCACAGTTGTTCATTGGCTCTTGGACAACTCTTCTGATTATTCTTTACACTCCTCTGTCAGCAATCTTGCAAGGAACACTGATCAAGGCAAATTTATGGTGGTATAATTGGCGTTCCACTTACGTATTGAGGCGAACCGTGCTCACTGGAACATTCAGAAGCTTAGATATGCGCCTGTAACCAATGCCATTATGTTTTGCAACAATTAGTTTGCGATGGTCTTGAGACAGCGCTCTGCTCTTACCCATCAAGCGATGTGTCCTGACTCACACCTTGGCAATGAGACCTTTTTGTCAGCCATCAATTAGGACTGAACCAGCTGATATTCATTTGCACTAACAAGGGGCTGCATTGCTGTATGATTATTGATAGATTTTAGTTGTTGTCTTGGCTTTCCATGCCTTTTTGCACCTCCCCTTTTCATGTGTTCAATACTTTTTCCCTGTGTCATTTCACATTATTATACAGAACTTAATTTCTCATCTTATTTGTTCCACTTTCTTTGTATGTATGGATTACTTGGGTTGTTCCAACATCTGGTAAAAATTTCATGTCAAAAACACCTTTGGAAATATATTTAGTGAGAAAAATGGTGACGTGTTAAATACTTATTTCAGCCGCAGTACATGTACACACATATATATACAGCGGCTGAAATAAGTATTTAAGTATATATATATATATATATATATATATATCCATCCATCAATTTTCTGTACCGCTTATCCTAGGGTCGCAGGCATGGTGGTGCCTATCCCAGCTATCTTTGGGCGAGAGGTGGAATACACCCTGAACCTGAACTGGTCGCCAACCAATCGAAGTATACAGTGGGTACAGAAAGTTTTCAGTCCCCCTTAAATTTTTCACTCTTTTTTTTATCGCAGCCATTTGTAAAAATCATTTAAGTAATTTTTTTCCTCATTAATGTACACACAGCACCCCATATTGACAGAAAAAAACGTAATTGTTGAAATGTTTGCTGATTTATTAAAAATGAAAAAGGTATTCAGACCCTTTGCTGTGACACTCATATTTAACTCGGGTGCTGTCCCATTTCTTCTGATCATCCTTGAGATGGTTCTACACCTTCATTGAAGTCCAGTTGTGTTTGATTATACTGATTGGACTAGATTAGGAAAGCCACACACCTGTCTATATAAGACCTTACAGCGCACACTGCATGTCAGAGCAAATGAGAATCATGAGGTCAAAGGAACTGCCTGAAGAGCTCAGAGACAGTATTGTGGCAAGGCACAGATCTGGCCAAGGTTACAAAAAAATTCTGCTGCACTTAAGGTTCCTAAGAGCACAGTGGCCTCCATAATTTTGAAATGGAAGATGTTTGGGACGATCGGAACCCTTCCTAGAGCTGGCCGTCCGGCCAAAACTGAGCAATCGGGGGAGAAGAGCCTTGGTGAGAGAGGTAAAGAAGAACCCAAAGATCGCTGTGGCTGAGCTCCAGAGATGCAGTTGGGATATGGGAGAAAGTTCTAGAAAGTCAACCATCACTGCAGCCCTCCACCAGTCGAGGCTTTATGGCAGAGTAGCTCGACGGAAGCCTCTTCCCAGTGCAAGGCACATGAAAGCCCGCATGGAGTTTGCTTAAAAAAAAAAAAAAAAAAAAAAAAAAAAACACCTGAACGACTCCAAGATGGTGAGAAATAAGATTCTTTGGCCAGATGAGGGCGGCACGGTAGACGACTGGTTAGAGCGTCTGCCTCACAGTTCTGAGGACCGGGGTTCAATCCCCGGCCCCGCCTGTGTGGAGTTTGCATGTACTCCCCGTGCCTGCGTGGGTTTTTTCCGGGCACTCCGGTTTCCTCCCACATCCCAAAAACATGCACGTTAATTGAACACTCTAAATTGCAAATGATACATTTGCAATTTATGATGATGAGGTGTCTTCACTCTAAATGAAAATGATTCAGAAGAAGAAACCAGTTGGAACAACACTTGATGCCGCCACGGTACCAACATTTTCATGTGAAGCAGTTACCATGCAGCCACCTGCCACCTCCACTGCTGTCTGCCCACAGCTCTCTCGACCGGAGAGGTTCTCTGGAGATTCTGTGAATATTAAGCCGTTCATCACTCAGTGCGAACTCCACTTTGAGCTGCAGGCAGCTGCCTTCCCCACCGAGCGGTCAAAAATCGCTTTCGTCATTTCCCACCTGACTGGTCGTGCGGAGACGTGGGCTACTGCTGAATTTTCCACACCAGACCGTGAGGCAGCTCGCTCCCTTGTCACCTTACAACAAGGCAAGCGCAGGGTTTCAGATTACACGATTGAGTTTCGCATTCTAGCAGCTGAGAGTCAGTGGAATAATAGGACACTGCTCGATGCATTTTTTTCAAGGACTATACCCCGCCGTCAAGGATCATTTAGTCCCGCAAGACCTGCCGACCGACTTGAACACTCTCATCGCTCTCGCCGTAAAGATCGACAAGAGGCTTTTGGATCGCGAGCTGGACGGAGTTCGGCGGAGGGCTGGGTCGCCGCGCACTTGGAGGAAGAGCCCCGGTGACCAGCCAAACCAAGGCAGATCCCATGTTGCCGGTCTCAACCCACTGGCTAGCATCACCACGGATGAACCCATGCAACTGGGCAGGTTCCGTCTCTCCCCTGAGGAACGTCAACGGCAGCTGAGGGAGGGGCGGTGCTTTTACTGCGGACAGTTGGGTCATTCCGTGACCAACTGTCACGTCAAAGTTGCCGGTGCCGGTAGCAAGGGCACGGGAGAGGTGAGTCTGAATTTCATTAAGGAAGACCCTACACGGGTTCTTCCTAAAGTGACACTATGCTCTCCTGATCAAGAAATTCATACACCTGTATTAATTGACTCTGGTTCTGACGCAAACTTACTCAACTCCATCCTCGTTAGACGTATGACCTTAGAACCTTTGAAATAAAACGCCACCTCAACACCTATGCTGCAGACGGCAGTTTTATGGGCAAGGTCACTCACCGCACCCAAACACTCACATTGACATTTCCTGATTCTCACTCGGAACGCATTAGTTTTCATGTTTTTGACGCCATGAATCATGACCTTATCTTAGGGAACCCATGGTTGAAATTACATAACGCCCACATTGACTGGTCCTCTGGGCAGGTTATGTCATGGGGCAGCAATTGCGCCCAGAACTGTTTCAAGCCTCCATGCGATGTCCAGGGCTATGTTTCAAACGAAAATCCACAGACCCCATCTGGGGATACTGACTTATCTCAGGTGCCCACGTGTTACCAGGACATTAAAGACGTTTTTTCCAAGTCCAAGGCCAAATCTCTTCCACCCACAAACCTTATGACTGTGCAGTTGACTTGCTGCCTGGAACCACACCTCCATGAGGGAGGTTGTTCTCTTTCAGGGCCGGAACAGAAGGCTATGAAGGAGTATGTGGATGAATCACTGAGCACAACTGCAGGAGCCGGATTTTTCTTTGTGGACAAGAAGGACAAGACTCTGCAACCCTGTATCGATTATTGGCGTCTCAACGGCATAACCGTGAAAAACAGGTAACCTCTTCCTCTCATCTTCACGGCCTTTGAGTTCCTGGAGGGAGCCAAGGTTTTCACCAAACTTGACTTAAGAAATGCATATCATCTAGTCAGGATAAGGGAGGGGGGTGAATGGAAAACAGCATTCAACACACCAACGGGACATTACGAGTATTTGGTAATGCCTTTTGGACTAACTAACGCTCCAGCTGTGTTCCAGAACTTTGTCAATGATGTCTTGCGTGACATGTTGAATGTGTACGTTTTTGTATATTTGGACGATATTTTGATATTCTCCCCGAATGAGGAGACTCACATCATTCATGTCCGCTCTGTGTTGCAGCAGTTACTGCAGAATGAACTATATGTCAAGGCTGAGAAATGTGAGTTCCACAAGGCGTCTGAGATGAATTACAGCGGAGACTGAGAGCCAGGCCTTCTCATCCAACATCACTGTGTGACCTCTCAAATACGCTTCTGGACGAACTGTCAAAAATTCCCTACACACACTCCTAAACCTTGTGGAAAGCCTTTTCAGAAGAATTAAAGCTGTTATATTGGTAAAGGGTGAGATCATATTGAAGCCGATTGATTAAGAAGGGGATGTCACTTCAGATCATAGACTGTATGACTCAAGGCAGGTAAGCGAATATTTTTGTCATAGTCCACCTGCACGCCGAAACACACACACACAAACACACGCACACACACTGAATATTCATGGCTCAATAGGGCCCTCTTGTGACAACCAATACAGATCAAAGTTGCGGAGTTCATTTGGCTTGCGTGGCAAACTTTGTTTTAAAACTGCAACATGGAACCTTATTCCACAACAACCATAGTTTTTCATATTCATATATATATAAAATAAGATAATGGCTCTTGTGTGTTACACAATTTTCTCTTTATTTGTAATAATACAGGACTGGATTATTACAGTTACATTGAGAGGGGACCTGCTGCCGCTTAAACTTTGCTGGAGACTGCATCGTTGTCACTTTTATTTTCTATCAACTAATTGTGAAAGTGTACTTTGGTCACTGTTGAGGAATGAGGGAGAGGGGACAAAGTTCAAGGCGGCGGGGAGGGGGTGAAGAGGAAGAAGGTTCAAAAAAAGAAAATTGAGCTTTGAAAGCTAAACAGCAGGTGGAGAGTTAAAACCAGGCAGCTCAGGATTCATCGAGAGGAAAGTAAACATCAAGGAAAAGAAAGTATAGTTTTTTTGTCTCCACTTAAAAGGGATTACAAATATAATGGCACCCTGCTTTGCCCATCCGGCCAAGCTTTGAGTGTGTAACCGGCACATGAGAGCAGAGAGTTTGTTTGCAAAGCGGGAGCAGGTAAGGCATCAGAGTAATGGAGGGTGAGGAGAGGGCCGGGGCTGCCATGGCGAGGTCCAGCCGTCTGACGGCCCTTCAGGAACAGCTGGTCTGGGCCCTGCTAGAATCGGGCCTGTCCCGTGATGTCTTGATCCATGCAATGGGGGAACTGGAACGAGAAAGGGCGAACGGAACAGACAAGGGAGAGAGGGGGGATGGGGAGAGCTCCGAGGAGGGAGAAATGGATTACCCACCACCGATATTCCGAGATTTGGAGAAGTTCCCCCCAGAGGAGGCAGCCAAACTGAGGGCTGAAGTGGAACAGCTCGTGCGGTAAGTTTGATCCCAGCACTGAAGTCTGCACAGAGTTGTTTCCTCCCAATGCGTGGAATAGGAAAATATCTTGAAAACGTGCTGACCACCACCTTGTTTCCGCATTTACTCCCCCTTAGTTTTTACCTGAGAACATAACCTGCAAATGTTCATTGTGGGACACCTCACAAGCTCGGTTTCCCTCTCTTCCCGATTGCTCCCTCCTTCTCCAGCTCGTCTGCCTCGCTCTGGTGTCCGAAGCCAATTTAAAGAGGCTTCCTCCTTTGCTAGTTACTAATTACCCACTCCCATCATTATTCTGCGGCCAATTCTTAATAAATAAGCTACATGCATATGCAGGTGAAGATTAATGGAGAAGGGCTGGTCTTGAGTCAATGTTTGCATAGCCACACGTGAGGTATCTTAACATTTGAATAACTGATTTCTAATACAGTATCTGCTTGAAATACTGCATTTTCTAATCCTTTAAAAGTGAAATGTTGACAATAAAGGTTTCTCAAAAGACAATATTTAAGACAAAACAATATTTTACTTTGAACTGGACGTCATTACAGAACTAATGACATGTTTGTTGTTGTTACTTGTACGTTTTTCATCTATTATTATCTTACTTTTGGAAACTTTTAAATAAGGCTTTCCATGCTCAGTATGCTTTAGATGTTTTCACTGCTGATCTGAAGGAGTTGGACTTTGGTCCTGTGTACTTCCTCTTATCTCTCTCTGTCAATAATGCTCCCGGGACACTTCTTTCCAAGTGATCACATCTGACATCTGTTTTAAGATTTTTTTATTCTCTGTGTAAATCAATAGATCTTCAGTATTCCCTCTAAAATAAAACAACCATCATCACTATTTTGAATTACAATATAGGACATACTTTACAAAAATAAACTCCAGCATTTTATAAACAACAAATGAAGTAAAATCTCAGTTACACGCACTGGTGACATTCTAAGGGAGTAGAACAAGAGCTGTAGCAGAAATGTTGAGTCACAAAGACAAAAAAAGCAGATTTAAAACAAATGTCACTGTCATAAAGTTGACAATTACGTTATTTATTGTGGCTGTTGTTTACATTGGTGAAAAACTACACAGCAACATATGAAGGCCATTATATTTATTTGAAGCAGGACTTCATGGCAAGTATCCCGTATACATCAGGTCTTATGCAAAAAGTCTTAGGGTACCACTAGCATTCTTATTTTAATTACCCTTTTTCATAGCAGTCACATGGGCCAAGGAGCAACCTGTTACATTTTGAGTGAAATTTTACTTTTATACAGTCATTATTGTATTGTGAAAATAACAAATCTAAATTGAACCTACCGTAAGAACAATACAGGAAGCATCATTATCTCAGTATAATTTCAATACATCTGTTATAACGAATACCTAAAATTGTGGGTGATGAGTGCAGAGAGATTTTACTTCATTTGACTTTTACTTACAGTAAGTAGCAGTTTACTCTTCTGTATCAGACATCAATATTATAAATGCATATGATGAACGATGTAAAAGCATAGGAGGGATGTAAAAACATAAATGTGACCACTCAATAGTAGAGAGGTTCTGGACTCAAATTTATCCCTGTGTGCCATTTGCATGTTCTCCATGTGCTTGTGTGGGTTTCCTCCCACATAATCCTGTATGTTATGCAGGTTAATCGAAGACTGTAAAATTGCCCATAGGGGTGATTGGTTGTCTATATGTGCCCTGTGAGTGGCTAGCAACCAGTCCTTGGTGTATCCCACCTCTCGCCCAAAGTCAGTTGAGATACGCCCCAACTCATCCGTTAACCTAAACAGGATAAGCGATAGTAAACGAGTGGATGAAAGAATGAGCCAAATGGGTCTGTTTTGTATGTCTGGTTCCAACAGGGAGGACCCGTGGCATGTTGCAAAAATGGTGAAAAGCTACATGCAGCAACATAATCTCCCTCAAAGAGAAGTGGTAGAGTCCACAGGACTCAATCAATCGCACCTCTCCCAGCATCTCAACAAAGGCACGCCTATGAAGAACCAGAAAAGAGCTGCACTGTACAGCTGGTACGTCAAGAAGCAGTGTGAAATCAGCCAGCGTGAGTACAAGCAGCTGGAGGGCTGTATGAGCCATAATGTTTGATTTCAAAATCTAAAAGTAAAAGTATGTGACCATTACTTGCTAGAATTCACCAATGCCAAACATGGCCTCACGTCTATGGAGGAGCAGGGTGAGGAGTCCAGGAAGGGTCGGAGAAACAGATTCAAATGGGGTCCAGCTTCCCTGCAGATACTTTTCCATGCCTATGAACGCCAAAAAAACCCCAGCAAGGAGGAGAGAGAACGCTTAGTGGAGGAGTGTAACAGGTGGGACACAAAAGTAGCATTTTCATGCATCATAGATTTATTTTGTGTCACTTAATCTGCTCTCTAATCCAGTCAACATTATATAAAGGTACAAGTCTTCACAAACTGTCTTCACACACGATCTTCAACCCCAGTGGGAAAAATATCCAAGTCAAAATCAATCTAGAATCTTTTTGTGGCTATGAATGTGTTACGGCTGCCCAATCTAAAAAGATCCAACACAAAATACAAGTTGTATCAAAACAACTCCCTTTACAGTGATACAATCTTCAGTTGTTATCTGAAATTTATTGATTCAAAAATGTTTATTTATTATAGTCATGTCAATCAAAGGGAAATTCAACTCACACTCTTCTGAATATTTGTTTTGCATACGATAAAGAGCAGTGCCCTGCTCAAGGTCTTTCCAGAGATGCTCAATTGGGTTTAAGGCAGGGCTCTGGCTGGGCCATTCAAGAACAGTCACGGAGTTGTTCTGAAGCCACTCCTTCGGTATTTTAGCTGTGTGCTTAGGGTTATTGTCTTGTTGGAAGACTCTGGGGACTCTGGAGAAGGTTTCCGTCCAGGACATTCCGGTACTTGGCCACATTCATCTTTCCTTCGATTGCAACCAGTCGTCCTGTCCCTGCAGCTGAAAAACACCCCTGCAGCATGATGCTGCCACCACCATGCTTCACTGTTTTGACTGTGTTGGACAGGTGATGAGCAGTGCCTGGTTTTCTCCACACATGCCACTTAGAAGTAAGGCCAACAATTTCTATCTTGGTCTCATCAGACCAGAGAATCTTATTTCTCACCATGTTGGAGTCCTTCGGGTGTTTTTTAGCAAACTCCATGAGGGCTTTCATGTGTCTTGCACTGGAAAGAGGTTTCCGTCGAGCTACTCTGCCGTAAAGCCCCGACTGGTGGGGGGCTGCAGTGATGGTTGACTTTCTAGAACGTTTGCCCATCGCCTGACTGCATCTCTGGAGCTCAGCCACAGTGATCTTTGGGTTCTTTTTTTTACCTCTCTCACCAATTGCTTAGTTTGGCCCGACGGCCAGCTCTAGGAAGGGTTCCGGTCGTCCCAAACGTCGTCAATTTAAGGATTATGGAGGCCACTGTCCTCTTAGGAATGTAAAGTGCAGCAGAATTTTTTTTATAACCTTGGCCAGATCTGTGCCTTGTCACAATTCTGTTTCTGAGCTCTTCAGGCAGTTCCTTTGACCTCATGATTCTCATTTGCTCTGACATGCACTGTGAGCTCTAAGGTCTTATATAGACAGGTGTGTGGCTTTCCTCATCAATTCCATCAGTATAATCAAACAGAGCTGGACTCCTATGAAGGTGTAGAACCATTTTAAGGATGATCAGAAGAAATGGACAGCACCAAAGTTAAATATATGAGTGTCACAGCAAAGGGTCTGAAGACTTATGACTGTGTGATATTTCAGTTTTTATTTTTTAATAAATCAGCAAAGATTTTAACAATTCCATTTTTTCTGTCAATATGGGGTGCTGTGTGTACATTAATGAGGAAAAAAATGAACTTAAATGATTTGAACAAAGTGCCCAGGGAGCATTTCGGGGTATCAGTGTCTTGCTCAAGGACACCACAGCTGTGAGTCCAGGGGATGTTGGCAGATGGTCCAGTCGGGGTCTTGAACCTATGCCCCCCACGGTGGCATCTTAACCATTGGGCCATGGCTGCCCCACTGAAGTAACATTAGTCCACTTACCTAATGTTCTGTGTAGGAACTTGAAATTTGTTTTGACCAGATGTCTGCCACCCACCCAAAATGGGTCTGCGATCCACTTTTGGGTCCAGACCCACCAGTTGAGAATTACTAACATACACTATATTGCCAAAAGCATTTGCTCATCTGCCTTGCCTCACATATGAACTCAAGTAACATACCATTCTTAATCCCTAAAGTTCAGCTATCACTTAAGTTCTTATGGGAATCAAGGCACGTGAGTGAGCGAATACTTTTATCAATACAGCGGCAGAAATATTTAACGTCACCATTTTTCTCACTAAATATACTTCCAAATGTCCAATCGATACATACAAAGAAAGTACAACAAATGAGATCAGAAATTAAGTTGTGTGCAAAAATGTGAAATGACACAGGGGAAAAGTATTGAACACATGACGAAAGGGAGGTGCAAAAAGCCATGGAAAGCCAAGACAACACCTAAAATCTATCAGTAATCAAACAGCAATTCAACCCCATGTCAGTGCAAATGAATGTCAGCTGGTTCAGTCCTAATTGATGGCCTACAAAAAGGTATCATGGCCAAGGTGTGAGTCAAGACACATTTCATGATGGGTAAGAGCAAAAAGCTGTCTCAAGACCATCGCAAACTAATTATTGCAAAACATAACAATGGCATTGGTTACAGGCGCATATCTAAGCTTCTGAAAGTTCCAGTGAGCACGGTTGGGGCCTCAATACGTAAGTGGAAAGCCAATCATACCACCATAAATCTGCCTCCATCAGGTGCCCCTTGCAAGATTTCTGACAGAGGAGCGCAAAGAATAATTAGAAGATTTGTCCGAGAGCCAAGGACCACCTGTGGAGTGCTTTCAAGAGACCTGGAATTAGCAGGTACTGTTGTCACATGGAAAACAGTGAGTAATGTACTCCGCCGCCATGGCTTGTATGCGAGCTCACCACGCAAGACCCCATTGCTGGAAAAAAAAAAGCATGTCAAAGCTCGTTTATAGTTCGGTGAACAACATTTAGACAAGCCAGTTAAATGCTGGGAGAATACAGTCTGGTCTGATGAGAGCAAAATTTAACAGTTTTGATGCCACAATGCACACCACATTTGGAGGATAAATGGCACTGCACATCACCCTAAAAAAACACCATGCCAACAGTGAAGTTCGTTGGTGGGAACATGATTGTGTGGGGCTGCTTATCAGCAAATGGTAGTGGTAAACTTCACATTATTGAAGGAAGGATGAATGGGCAAATGTACCGAGACATTCTTGACAAAAATCTGCTGCCATCTACGAGGATGATGAAAATGAAACGAGGGTGGACATTTCATCAGGATTGGTCTCAATTGGTTTCAAAGATAAAAAGTAAAGCTGCTACAATGGCCCAGCCAATCACCTGACTTGAATCCAATCGAAGATCTATGGAAAGAACTGAAACTCAAGGTCCATAAAAGAAGCCCACAGAACCTTGAAGATTTGAAGACTGCTTGTGTGGAGGAATGGGCCAAAATCACACCAGAGCAATGTATGTGACTAGCTTCTCCATATTTTGAAGTGGTCATTGCAAACAAAACCTTTTTTACAAAGTGTTAAATAAATACCAGTTCAATACTTTTCCCTGTGTCATTTCACATTATTACACACAACTTAATTTCTGAACTTTTTTGTTCTACTTTCTTTGTATGTATGGATTACTTGGGTTGTTCCCAACATCTGGCGAAATGTTCATGTCAATAGCACGTTTGAAAATATATTTTATGAGAAAAATGGTGACGTGTTAAATACTTATTTCGGCTGCTGTATAGTGAATGCAGGTCATCAATGAGCTGCACTTAAAAAAAAAAAAAAACTAATTGTGGTTCCTCCTCCTCCAGGGCAGAGTGTCTGCAGAGGGGGGTGTCGCCTTCACAGCTTGCTGGCCTGGGCTCCAACCTGGTCACTGAGGTCAGGGTGTACAATTGGTTTGCGAACCGCAGAAAAGAGGAAGCCTTCCGGCACAAACTAGCTCTTGATGGGCCTTACACCAGCCACACGGGTTCTTCTTCAAACCCCAACCTTTCTTCAAGTCCAGAGCTCAGTAATAGTTTTAAACTTTCAAATATGAAATCCCTTTTTACCTTTAATTTAAATTAGTAATTCTCTCATTGATATGGATGTGGCATGTGGTGATTTTGTGTTATTTCCCAGGTGCCAAATATAGCCATCAAATCCAGTGTGATACCCTGAGGTCAGCCAGAGGTATTGGAGGGGAAAGTGTGGGGCACCTTGTGGTCAGTCCTGTCCAGCTAGAGCCAAGCCACACACTCCTTGAGAGCCACCATCCCAAATTGGTGAGGGAGTGTCCCATGACCCCCTGATATTGCTCAACAATTGGGGGCCATCATGATCATGTTCCCATCTGGTCATAGGTTTCCAGTGGAGGCCCACTTCCCCCTGTAAGCACTCTGACCTCACTCCACAGTTTGTCCTCCTCCCCCGCATCCTCACAAGGCCTCATCATGGCTTCTCTGCCCAGCGTCATGAGCCTAGGAGAGTCCTCACTTCTCATTGGTAAACAGTACATTTTAAATGGCGAGTTTTAGATGGCTCCATCAATTCTTTACACTCATCTGACCATTCTCAGGTCTAGCTTCAACACAATCTCAAACGGTACCCGTCATAAACAACATGGGAGGTGGTTTCACGACTCTGCAGCCAATCTCATTCCAGCAGCAGCAGCTTCACGCCCAGCAGCCAATGCCACAGCAGCTCCAAAGTCAAATGGGTTCCAGTCCATTTATGGCGACCATGGCACAGCTGCCAAGTCACAGTATGGCTGCAGCAGCAAGCATAATTCAGCATATTTTGTTGAGAGTGGCACTTCATTCTGCTTTTGATTTTAGTGTATAGCAAGACTGATTCGCTACAGTACCCTTCGTCTAGTCTTCTGTCTCAGGCCATGGTCATCACTGAGAGCAGCAGTCTGGGGACACTAACCAGCCTTGCATCTGTCAGACAGGTGACTTCATTTGAGTACGCAGGTCATCACAACATGAATGATCTCTGTGTGCTGGAATTTCTCAAATATCACTATGATATTTTTGGATAGATTTTAACAGCTGATCCTGAGGAGCCGACAGACCCTTCACTGCAGGAAAATTCTCTGCACCTGCAGCCACACACACCTGTACCAGGTAAGTGGCTCTGAGTGGAGATTGCATGGTGACAGTGAACCTCTGGCCTATAAATGCTACTGTAACAGTGGTGGGATTTGCTACGACAACTCAAAATGTATGTTACATAAAGCTGGAGAGGTCTGAGCTTTATTACATGTGCAAGTGTCACTTACCATTTTTTTCATTCATCAATCAGGCCACTGCTACACATCTGTGGTAAAATAAGGTTGAGGTAGTACAAGACTGTCTAAAATCACACTCAAATCAATCAAAATTGTTGGATTGTCGCTTTAGTGCCGGTATTACTATTATTGTGATTCTTACTCGCCTGTATCATTTGCCGCCCAGATAAATCGAGAAATGTTGTGCTTCGCCAACAGTATCCAGCCAGAGCCCAGACCTGTATCCTGCCTCCCAGACAACAGACAGTCACCAGTCTCACCTTCTGTCACCTTCACCAACAGACATTAGCACGTATATTCCTACACAAATGGTCTCTACATCACAGTAGTGCTGTGCTCCAGCAATGCCTCCCCAACACCAAGGAGCTGCTCAGAAAGGAATGTTGCCTCTCATTTAACGTCACCAAGTTCTGAGGCGAGTACCACAAGTTGTTGAGACGTTTTAAAAAACCCAGATAAAACATAGCTGGAATATGAACAAGGATCAGTGTTGGAGATTTACTTTTTACACAGAAACACAAAATCACCAAATTTTATAACAAAATGTATTTTATTTAAATACTCTTTTAGAATCTTGAGAAATTGTATGTTCACTTAAAACATGTTAACTCAATATCATAAGCATTTTATAAACACATTTTTTGTGACAAACTATCAGCAATGTTGACTATATGTAAAGATGGGACCTGTTTCTTATATGTTTTCGTCAAATCTTTTAATGCTTTAGACACTGTACAAAGAAACATTTACATTACAGTCCCATTAGTCATTTTCCGACGCTTTCTTTTTCCGTTTGACTTTGTGGTGTTTCTGCTTTGAACCTGCGTGGTCACAGTTGTTTTGAGCACATGGAGATCCTTTGCAGTCCACATGCTTGCCGCCTGCATCTCCTGCCTGCTTCCTCATCTTCTTTTTTTTCTTCTTCTTCGCAACATTGTCATCTTCAGTGTCAGATGATTCCTTCTTTTTCTTTCCCAACTGGGGAGGTGCTGCTGCCGTGGGTGAGGAAACAAGTGACGATGATGGCAAGAGATCTTTCAACGACACAGCTGCCTCCTTCAGCCTCCTTTCCACTTCACTGTCACTGTCACTGGACCAAAGAGAGAGTAAATCGTTGCATTAATGAGCATAAATCTCATTCATTAAAAGGTGTTCCCTTTTGTTATCGTGCCGGTGAAACACTTATCAATACTTTCCTCACAGCGACTCCCTATCTCAGAAGACATCCCCACAATACTTTCCCCAGATTCAGCAACAGCTCTTTAAGAATGCCTCTTTCCCACTGAAATCACGGAAATGTAATCAATCAGTAATGTTACATAAGTGTAAAAAGATGTGAAGTACTGGAAATAAACGTAAAACATTTTGCTATCACCCATAACGAATGACAAGTATATAGAGATTACTTAAGACTTAAACAGTTTTCCAGTGTTCCTTTTGCCATTAGCTACTTCCATATGGTACCGAGTTGTCGTGACATACGCCTGTGTACTATTTATCCCACTGCAACCGATACTGTCCAAGTTTCATTTTCGGTTCTGTGGTTTTCATATTTCTCCAGCTTGCTGGTAGCCTTTTGTTATGTCATCAAAAAATCAAAACATGCAGGTGGAGCTAGGCTTTTCATTGCTCACTGTGCTGAGGTCTGGCACGATTTTCTTATCTTGTATGATGCCACGCGTCAACCTTAATTTATTTTTTACCCAAGAGAAAGCTTTCCCCTCACACAGTCTCTCTCGTCTCCACTGATGACATTATTACCTCAAAGTTTGTTAAAAATGTGTGGCAGCTCTTTACAACCAAACGTCCTGCTCTTATGAAAGGCTGGCAGTCATGCGGGTGCTCTTTATGGCATCCATGATGTTTAACAGATCAATGTGAGAGTAAGTTCTACCACTAATGAGCCTGCCAGGGACAGTGAATTCATGATGACTCCCTATTCTCTGGCATCAGTCCCCTTTCTACATTCCTTCACAGGCTCTTTTTGCATCCATCATAGCAGGGCATCAGACAACGCCACGCCTCCCCTCCACCATATTGAGTACCTCACCTCTATTGTTCTGAGGTATGGAAAAAAACAAAAACTGCATCAGACTGTAGGTGCCTAGTGGAGATTAAAAGGCCTCTGTTAACCCTTGAGACACTCTTCACTGGAACCTCTAAAATTGAATAGAATTATTTACATCACACTGATAAGCCTCTGATTTATCAGATATTAAAACAAATTTTCCCACAGCAAAAAAAAAAAAAAAAAAAAAAAAAAACTTACAGAAAAAAAATCTGTGCCAGGGTCAAAAAGCATTTATTGTTAAGCATTCAAAAAATAATAATGATACTCCTATGAGTCATACGAGTGTAAAAATAAATTAACCACAGTTGGAAAAAATGGAAAAACTATCAAACGTAAAGATGAATGACGACGGAATCAAGTAAAAGTGAGCCATGTCACAGAGGTGCCAAATTCCATCCACTTTTTAACATACTGTAACTGTAATACAAGTCTAAAAATATGTTAACAATTGGTCATAGTAATAGTAGTAGAACAATAACACACTCCATCTTAACTCTGACAACAAGTGAAGATGCGTATGAGGACACTGGAGTCTTACTGCTGTCATGGGTGTGTGCTCTGGGTTTTGTCTTCCCCCTGTTTCACACACACCTGCTCCTGTGAGCATCTTCACCACCTGTGCCTCGTTCAACCTAATTACCCCTTGTATTTAACCTCGTGTCTCATTCCCTCTCGTCGCCAGTTCGTTGTACCTTGTCGTCGCGTTCCAGCAGTCCTTGTTTCCACGTCACAGACTCGCACTAAGACTTGACCCTGTTCCGATTATCGACCTCGCCTCTTTGCCTCATGTTTTTGGATACTGTTGCCTTTCTTGGATTACCTGCCTGTGTACCGACCTATGCCCGTCTATTAAACCTCTCTTTTTGGAAACTGTCCATTTGTTTTGGAGTCGTGCATTTTTGGGTCCTATCCTCTGTTCCGTTCATGACAACTGCTTTAAATTCACCTACGTTCCAGTGTATAGTTTACTTCTTTTTGGTTCAAGCTTCTAATGTTCCCCTCTTAAAAAGCTTTGTTGAGACAGGCCACATGCATTTGACAAGCAAAACACATGAAATGTTAATACTTTTAAAGTCTCTCGTTATGTGCATGAACCCTGTGTAATTCTGTACATTTACAGGCATGTTTCCCCCCAAAATGTTGGCCATATCCATATCTAATGGCCTGATGACTAGCGGTTCCACTCAAAGATCATGTCTGCTTATTACTTGCCTCCACTGGCAACAAAACATCTCGCTACAAAATGTGCAAAACAGTGCCCTCTGAATGACAATGTAACAATACAAACCTTGAGCTGGGAACAGGTTGTCGTCGTACCGCAGGAGGGGGATCGTCTGCTGTCTGTCTTGGGACTGACGAAGAGAACAAAAGAAACCCTAAAAGAAAAATAACACAATCAAACAGAGATTCAACAATTACAAGGAAACATGGAAGAACATTAAGAGAAGAGGTTTACCTTCATCATCACATTTTGTCGGATTCTTACGGATTGCTATGTCAGCCTGGGTTTCTGTAAAGCAACTGAGACAAATACATATAAATTAACATTTTTAATATACTGTACTGATTTATATATTTTTTTAAAACACAGGTTACCTGTCAAGAAATTGTCCTAACTTTTTGGCGACATGAGTTTGAAATCCCTGGGTGACCTGGAGCCCGTTGCCATCATGTTCATGGTCAGCAACTACAAGACTTTTTTTTGCGCCACAGAATTACAATAGTCATCTTCCCATACAGTACACTCAAACTGCAACATTCGATGAGATGAGAAATATATCCAATTTCACTTATTTGGTCCAAAAATTATTTGCGATCTGAAGTATGTCTTAAATTCCTGCAAAATTAAGCTTTGTGTTCAACTAAAGAGGCCCTGATTTCACACTGAGAAAGTAAAATGTGTGTGTATTTAATGAGATCATCATAATGTATACATTTTTGTAGTATTGTTTGGTGGTGTGCCGTGGTGATCTAATATTGTAGGGTTTACCGCGGCTCAAAAAAGGTTGCTAAACAGGTCGACGGTATATTTTGCATAGTTTTCTGTAATGTACTACGATTGAGGGAAGCTAGTCATTCGACATGATCTAGGTGAAAATGAGATTACTATAAAGGAAAGTACAATGGTTCCATTATTTACTTACCGTTTTGATTGTTTTGTATTGCCAATGCCTAAAAAAAAAAAAAAAAAAAAAACTGAGGTTGAGGTAGACGAACAAACTCTTAATTATATCGACATTAAGAAATTTGCATTTTAAATCTTGACGTTAGTTTTAGGTATGCTACGTCATATTGCTGTCGCACGGTAATCTATAAAACGTTTATACTGACATTAGAATGTTTTAAATTTATAATATATATATATATATATATATTTATTTTATTATTTTTTTTTTTTTAACATACCACTGGCTCCACTTATTCGTGTATCCCAAACTGCTTCTTGACATCTTTTCAGCTCTTCGTCGTCACTGCTGCTGGAATCTTTCGCAGTACCGAACATCTTCGCTGCATTGCCCGCCATGACAACACACGTGCCTTCATCTGTTTCCTGTTTGCAGCTGAGGATTGTGGGTAACGGAGTTGGTAACCAAAGCGGAAACTGTTCTCATTTCCGTTTCTTTCGGGTATTTCTTAATCAATGGATTATTTAACTTTAACATATAGTACAAACAATCTTACGAGTGTGTAATAAGTAATTGAGTTTAACCTATTGTGTGGCATTTTCAAGAAGTAAAACAAAAACTCCCGGGCTTAAATCCAGGCACACCTGTGTGGAGTTTACATGTTCTCCCCGTGTCTGCGAGGGTACTCCGGTTTCCTCCCACATCCCAAAAACATGCATAGAAGGTTAATTGAAGATTATAAATTGCCCGTAGGTGTGAATGGTTGTTTGTTACGATGTGCCCTGCGATTGGCTGGCGACCAGTTCAGGGTGTACCCCGCCTCTCGCCCGTAGTTAGCTGGGATAGGCTGCAGCACACCCCCGACCCTAGTGAGGATACGCAGTATGGAAAACGAATGGATAAAACAAAAACTCAATTACAGACGATGCAAAAATAAATTTGTCATACCAGTTAAATAGAAGTAAACCCAATAGAGCATGCATTTTACCTCCTGAAGAGAAGACTTAAGGAAGAAACCCTGAGAAACAAACAAGAACTGAAAGATGCTACAGTAAAGGCCTGGAAAACATTTCAAATGAAGAATGCAAGTCTGGTGAAGTCAATGGGTCGCATGATTGATGCAGTTACTACAAGGGTTATCCCACCAAATATTAAATGTTATTCATCCATCCATCCATCCATTTTGGTCGCGGGCGTGCTGGAGCCTATCCCAGCTATCATCGGGCAGGAGGCGGGGTACACCCTGAACTGGTTGCCAGCCAATTGCAGGGCACATACAAACAAACAACCAGTCGCACTCACATTCACACCTACGGGCAATTCAGAGTTGTCAATTAACCTACCAAGCATGTTTTTGGGATGTGGGAGGGAACCGGAGTGCCCGGAGAAAACCCACACAGGCACGGGGAGAACATGCAAACTCCACACAGGCGGGTCCGGGGATTGAACCCCGCTCCTCAGAACTGTAAGGCAGACGTTCTAACCAGTCTAACCGTGCCGCCTAAATGTTATTCACTTTAAGTTAATTTAATAATGTCTGTTCCAATACTTTTGCTCACCTGAAAAGTGGGTGGGTTCAAATAAAAGGTACCCTGTCCTGAGTTTTTTAACACATATAGATGTAACTACCAAGAAATAAAAGCTGGACTTCTGAACTTTTGTCTCATATTCATCTTTTGATCTGAAACTCAAATGTCTTCAGTATACAACAAAAACAAAGGAATTTACCTTGCCATTCCAATACTTTTGGAGGTGACTGTACATACGGCTTTGATTTACAGGGATCAACAAAGAATCCATCCATCCATCTATTCTCTTAACCGCTTATACTCACCAGGGTCACGGGTGTGCTGACGCCCAACCCTGCTGACTTTGGGCAAGAGCCATCTGAACTGGTCGCCAGCCTATTGTGGAGTACATATAAACAAACAACCTTTCACACTCACACTTACGGACAATTTAGGGTCTTCAATTAACCTATCATCCATGTTTTTGGAATGTGAGGAAATCTGAGTACCCAGAGAAAATCCACTCAGGCAAGAACTCCAGACAGGAAGGCTGGATTTGAACCTTGAATGGTGAGGCAGCTGTGTTAACCAGTCGTCCATTGTGCAGCCTCAAAAAGAGAATCCATCCATCCATCCATTTTCTGAGCCGCTTCTCCTAACTAGGGTTGCGGGCGTGCTGGAGCCTATCCCAGCTGTCATCGGGCAGGAGGCGGGGTACACCCTGAACTGGTTGCCAGCCAATCGCAGGGCACATAGAAACAAACAACCATTCGCACTCACAGTCATGCCTACGGGAAATTTAGAGTCATGTTTTTGGGATGTGGGAGGAAACCGGAGTGCCCGGAGAAAACCCACGCAGGCACGGGGAGAACATGCAAACTCCACACAGGCGGAGACGGGGATTGAACCCCGCACCTCAGAACTGTGAGGCTGACGCTCTAACTAGTCGGCCACCGTGCCACCAAAAAGAGAATGTTAAAAAGTTAAATTATAATTCATAATTTTAATACAATTATACAAAAATGTGCTGGGTTAAAGACCTTTGCAGCTGATCTTTTTTATCCCATCTCAAATACACCAAATATACAGTGGGTACAGAAAGTATTCAGACCCCCTTAAATTTGTCACTCTTTTTTATATTGTAGCCATTTGCTAAAATCATTTAAGTTATTTTATTTATTTTTTTACATTAATGTACACACAGCCCCCCATATTGACAGGAAAAAAACAATTGTTGATTTTTATTTGCAGAT
Organism: Phyllopteryx taeniolatus; assembly: GCF_024500385.1. NCBI lineage: Eukaryota > Metazoa > Chordata > Actinopteri > Syngnathiformes > Syngnathidae > Phyllopteryx > Phyllopteryx taeniolatus. The sequence goes on from NC_084504.1 coordinate 3,029,830, forward strand.
TTATTAAAAAAGAAAAAATGAAATATCACACAGCCATAACTATTCAGACCCTTTGCTCAGTATTTAGTAGAAGCACCTTTTTGAGCTAATACAGCCATGAGTCTTTTTGGGAATGATGCAACAAGTTTTTCACACCTGGATTTGGGGATCCTCTGCCATTGTTCCTTGCAGATCCTCTCCAGTTTTGTCAGGTTGGATGGTGAACATTGGTGGGCAGCCATTTTCAGGTCTTTCCAGAGATGCTCAATTGGGTTTAAGGCAGGGCTCTGGCTGGGCCATTCAAAAACAGTCACGGAGTTGTTCTGAAGCCACTCCTTTGGTATTTTAGCTGTGCGCTTAGGTTCATTGTCTTTTTTTTTATGTGAACCTACGGCCCAGTCTGAGGGTCTGAGCACTCTGGAGAAGGTTTTCGTCCAGGATATCCCTGTACTTGGCCACATTTATCTTTCCTTCGATTGCAACCAGTCGTCCTGTCCCTGCAGCTGAAAAACACCCCCACAGCATGATGGTGCCACCACCATACTTCACTGTTGGGACTATATTGGACAGGTGATGAGCAGTGCCTGGTTTTCTCCACACATGCCACTTAGAATTAAGGCCAACAATTTCTATCTTGGTCTCATCAGACCAGAGAATCTTATTTCTCACCATCTTGGATTTCTTCAGGTGTTTTTTTTTTTTATTTTTTTTAGCAAACTCCATACATGCTTTCATATGTCTTGCACTGGTAAGAGGCTTCCGTCGAGCTACTCTGCCATAAAGCCCCGACTGGTAGTGGGCTGCATTGATGGTTGACTTTCTAGAACTTTCACCCATCTCCCGACTGCATGTCTGGAGCTCAGCCACAGTGATCTTTGGGTTCTTCTTTATCTGTCTCACCAAGGCTCTTCTCCACCGATTGCTCAGTTTGGCCGGACGGCCAGCTCTAGGAAGGGTTCTGGTCGTCCCAAACGTCTTCCATTTCAGGATTATGGAGGCCACTGTGATCTTAGGAACCTTAAGTGGAGCAGAAATGTTTTTGTAACCTTGGCCAGATCTGTGCCTTGCCACAATTCTGTCTTGAGCTCTTCAGGCAGTTCCTTTGACCTCATGATTCTCTTTTCCTCTGACATGCACTGTGAGCTGTAAGGTTTTATATAGACAGGTGTCTGGCTCTCCTAATCAAGTCCAATCAGTATACTCAAACACAGCTGGACTCCAATGAAGGTGTAAAACCAATCTCAAGGATGATCAGAAGAAATGAACAGCACCCAAGTTAAATATGAGTGTCATAGCAAAGGGTCTGAATACTTATGGCTGTGTGATATTTCAGTTGTTCTTTTTTTAATAAATCAGCACAGATTTCAATTACGTTTTTTTTCCTGTCAATATGGGGTGCTGTGTGTACATTAATGAGGGAAAAAAATTATTTTAACAAATGGCTGCAATATAAGAGTGAAAAATTTAAGGGGGTCTGAAAACTTTCCGTACCCACTGTAAATAAGCGCCTTTGCAATGTGACAAGTACATACTCATGAGAAGGAGACATATTGGAATGCAAAGTGGATGTTATAAAAAGTTGAAAACCCCTGACAGTACGCTTTGTAAAGGCATTTATTTGTTACATTTTAAAGAAGTGAATCTAAATTGCAAAGAGAGTGGTACAAATTGGATCCATGCTACTTTTTATTTACAGCAGTTTTAACATGACTATTGACTAATATACAAAAAACAATTACTTGATCATGTTAAATATATCTGACAATTTATTGCCATCTACAATACAAGAGCAGTTAAAAAGTAATTCAACCACAATCACCAAACATAATACATCCCGATTTTGATTATGACTAACATTTTTTAAAACAAATACTACAGATTTCTAATTAAACAATCCCAATCTATTTTTTACTGAGCTAAACAATGCTTACCACAGGTCATCACATTTGCACAATTTTAGATCATTCAGAGAGTTTATGAAATGGGATTCATTTTTCATTTTCACACGAGTTCCTGCATGTAAGCATATAAAATATATTCCCTGTCATCAGATTCGATGAACGACAGCTCTCTGTAATCTTGTCACACATGGGAATGACAATTCACAAATTTCTTCACAATGACCATCGGGATGAAAGGCACATAAAGTTGTTTCAATGAATGCAAAAAAGTCAAAATCCTGTGCTGATGGAAGGATTTCCACAACTGTCATCTGATTATTAACTTAAAGCAATACTAAAGATTTCCAGAGTGGGAGTTAGTGTTGCCTTCCAAATAGACACTTGAGTTTTGTATGGCTGAAATAGGGAAAAAAAATATATAATTTTGCAAATAGTAGTGAATTAAATCAAACCAAAGTGACATGACACTCTCAGGCGTGCACCATGATCAAGCATGGGAAGACTTGGATTTCTGTTTTCCAAAAACAAAAAAAACAAACAAAAATAAAAACATGGTGATGTAGGAACATGACACCTGATGTCAACAAAACATTTTTATTTTAAAGATGGTTATACTACCAGAATTAACCAAGCATGTTATATCAAGCACATTCACCTTAAATATTTCACACTAAAGTCCCAACAATGCAAAACTGATACTAATATTTAAGAGTGAATGAAAAGGACCTATCACGATCAATACTACACAACTTCTACTCAGTGCTCTTATTCTTAAGAGGAGCAATTGTCACTTGTGAAAGGTAGTTTAAGTTATTTCAACAGAAACCTATTATACTGAAGCAAATTGAGTTGTAACAGAACCTGTGTCACTAGGGGTCTGTGCTTGTCCCTTTCCAGCAGAGACTCAAACTAAAGGCAAACAGTGCACAAACCGTAACAAATATGACAAACTTTAACAGAATTTTCCTCAGTGTCCCAAATCCCTGTCAGATTCTTAATAGATTCATGAAAGCATCAGATGGCAGATGTGGGCTGTTGATTCTGCTGATGGAGGTAAAATTCTTCTGTCTTAAGAAAACACCCTAACTCTAACAGGATTCATACAAAACAAATCCCTTCCCTCGGGTGTATTGCACAGTTGTCCTTTTTAAGGTCTTACTGACCACCATTGTAGGCATAGTCTGCCTTGTTGTGCATGATGAGCTTGTTGTCCACAAAGTAGAAACTGTCTGATCTCGTCTCATAAGGGTGCTCCACCATTTGGCGAACTGGAAAAAGAAGGAAGAAATGGCAGGACTGTTATAACATGGACACATCGATCAACATTATGTCTTATTTAGGCACCATGCAAATACAAACTAGGACTTACTGAGGTCATCTGGAAGTTGTGGAAACTCGTAAATGTGTTCACATGTGTTACGGCTGTTGGGAATGCAAAAGCCGAAGTCAAAGTCAAAGTTCTTGAGAAGGCGTCCCTGAAAGTAATGCCTTTCAATCATACGAAAGTTGTTGATGGGACGGTCGCCAACGGTGAACTCCACACTGACGTTTGCAAACAGAGAAAAAAAGTTCACACTTCAGTTGTACATAGACTTCTTGTTCAAATACTGACAAGTGTTCCTAGTTGTGTGAAACAAAGTTATGATCAAAGTACTTACGTTGCACCTACAGTCTGTAGTTTCAAGAACGCTGGTGTAAACTGATATCTCACAAAACGCCCGGCACTGACGTCAAAATCTCCGCTCCCCTCTTCAGCCTCTATAGGACCTGACAGACAAAACCAGTTTAGTTGCTCAGAAATCAAATTATACAGATTGGGGTGACATTGGGGTGACAGTCACTTCGTGATAATAACCACAATAACTGCACTAACTGAATCAGGCAATTATCATTAGAATACTGAAACAAAACCTCTCTGCAAATCATATTTATATTTGTTGAATACAAAAATATTTTTAAAAAAAAATTTAATGGTTGTATTGTGTTGCTCAAGGAAAATTGTGCAACTTTGTCATCAGAAGGTACTTATTTGCCAAACGTGTATCATGAATAAATTTTGTAGGTCTTTAAATGTGTCAACTTTTTAAATTATTTGTCCCCTGATGTTTCAAAGGGTCAGTGGGAAATTTAAGTGAATTGATACGCAAAACAAAGAAAAATAATTCACCACTCGAAATAAAAATACTGAACTAGGCATTGGTAAAATTAAGTAATCGCAATAGTATTGTCAAACCACTTTTAAAAATACAGCATCTAAATACAGTGGAACATCCAAAGTCAAATTCTCCTTAAGTGTTACAGTTTGGAGTTACAGTTGGTGAATGCCTGAACATGTGTCAAGTCACAAAGACATGTAGGCTTGAACCAACATCATGCGTGACATTGGCATATCTCATGAGATTCAATCAGCATGTTAAAAGAACCACTATCAAAATTAATACTTTTGCAGTTTAATGTTAAATTGTTACTTAAAACATTGCCTGTCTACAATTAATGTTTTAAGATGATGGGACTTTGACTCTGGCACTTATTGTTTCAATTTACTTGATTTCCTAAGAGAAAGAGAAGCACTGGCTTTATTGATATCGCTGGTGTGGATTAATTTTGGTATCATAGTTGAATACAACAACGAGGAGTGAAAACTGTTGACAGGCATTTTACTGTCTACAAGTGTTGCTTGAAACATGTCCCGTGCTTAAGGAAACACAGGCAATATAATTAAGCTTCTCCTGTGTTGGTATCCTAAAATAACGCTTTCTGGACACATGACAGTCGAACAACTTGAAAAGGTAACACCAGCAAAACAATAAGAGTGTATTGAGACTGCTTTTGACACACCTACCGCACCACATAGGATAAACAAGAAAATCACCCCTGTAGTGGGAGCATTTATTGCTAAAAATTTACAGCCTTTTTTTATGGTCAAAGATGTGTAGTTTGATCACTTACCTTCAACAAGTGTAACAGTTGGATTAAGCGTGGGTCGATTGGTCATGCCTGCAGAGCGGGATGCAGCCATGACCAATCACCCGACACTTGATCCAACTGTTACCCAAGTAGTGTTTTTTGTTTACATTTTTGCATGTTTTACTCCATTATACATATTCTATACAACTGTATTGCCCTGGTTAAACGATTAGTCAGGGAAAAAGAGGCAGTTTACCATTTGAAACAGCTATGTTTAAATAACGGTTAACTTGAAATAAATTACATTATTCAGTAAACTACAAAATGCAGTTCTTATTGACAAGAGATATCGTTGAGGAAAAAAAATGCTTTCTTTATGCGCAAAACACATACCATACCGTGGCACAAAAACTGAGGTAAAGACCATACCGTTGTTTACCTATACAATCCCACCCCAAATATATGTATATATATAGTCCCCTCCAAAGGTATTGGAATGGGAAGGTCAATTCCTTTGTTTATGTTGTATACCGAATACATTTGGGTTTTAGATCAAAAGATAAATACATATGAGACAAAACTTCAGAATTCCAGCTTTTATTTCATGGTATTTACATCGAGATGTGTTAAAGAACTCAGGACAGAGCACCTTTTGTTTGAGCCCACCCACTTTTCAAGTGAGCAAAAGTATTGGAACATGTGACTGATGGGTGTTTCTAGTTGTTGAGCTGTTGTCTTTTAGATTGATTGCTTAAACATTAGATAGTGCTTGTTTTTGGCTTTGGGTTTCACCTGTGAAAAATGCATTTGCTGTTAAGCAAACATAAAGACCAGAGAGCCGTCTATTGGAGAAAAGCAAACCATTCTGAAGCTAGGAGAAGAGGGGAAATCAGGAGCTATTCCACAAACATCGGGCATAGCCAATACAACAACTTGGAATGTCCTGAAAACAAAATAAACTACTGTTATACTGAGCAACAGACATCAAACAGGTTGGCCAAGGATATCAACTGCAGTTAACAGAAACATTGTGAGAGCTGTGAAGAAACACCCAAAGACAACAGTCAGTGATATAACTGCCAACCTCCACGGGGCATGGGTGAAGGTATCACTATCCACTGTGCAAAGAAGACTGAAGAAATATACTGGCAATACCACAAGATGCAAACCACTCATCAGCAAAAAGAATCAGAAGGCCAGATTGGATTTTGCAAAGAAGTAGAGATGAGCCACAATAGTTTTGGAACTAGGTTTTATGGACTGATGAGAACAAAATTAACCTCAACCAAAGTGATGGAAAGGCCAAAGTATGGCAAAAGAAAGGATTTGCTTATGATCCAAAACACACAAGCTCATCTGTGAAGCATGGTGATGGTAATGTTATGGCTTGGGCTTGCATGGCTGCTTCTGGAACAGGCTCACTAGTCTTTATTGATGATTTATTGAATTCGGAAGTCTACAAAACTATTTTGTCTGGTAATTTACAGAAGAATACATCCAAACTAATCAAGAGAAGCTTCATCATGCAACAAGACAATGACCCAAAACACACTGCAACACAACAAAGGACTTAATTAGAGGGGAAAAGGGGAATGTCTTAGAGTCAATCACCGGACCTTAACCCAATAGAGCATGCATTTCACCTCCTGAAGAGGAGATTTGAAGGCAGAAACCCCAAGCAATAAACAAGAACTGCAAGAGGCTCCAGTAAAGGCCTGGAAAATAATTTCAAATGAAGATTTCAACTCTGGTGAAGTCTATCGGTCGCAGGCTTGATGCAGTTATTGCAAGTGAGGGTTATGCCACCGAATATTAAATGTTATTCACTTTAAGTTAATTTAATAATGTTTGTTCCAATACTTTTTCTCACTTGAAAAGTGAGTCACTTCAAACAAAAGGTCCTCTGTTCTGAGTTGTTTAAGTTGTAAATACCATGAAATAAAAGCTAGAATTCTGAACTTTTGTCTCATATTCTTCTATTGATATGAAACCCAAATGTCTTCAGTATACAACAAAAAAAGGAAGTGACCTTGCCGTTCCAGTGCTTTTGGAAGGGACTGTACACAAACGCATACACACAACTCATGTGTTAATTGCTGGATTCAATTATCATACGATTTACCACTGTTAGGAGGTTTGGCGATCTCAAACAGTACTGTCCCGGTCTCAAGATCTCTGATCTTGAAACGGGTGAAGTCGATGTTGTAGATATTGTCTTCAGGTTTGCAAAGATAGTCTGTAATTGGAAACAGGATATTAGTTCAAAGAAAAGAAGGTATTTTACAAATGCTCCTTGAACACATGTATTTGTCATTGTATAATTTGTTTTGCTTCTACTTAAATTGTTGTATGACGCATAAATACTGGTCATTTTCTGCTGTGCTGTCACTCACAACTGTTTTCTCGTTCCTTGGGCACTGGATTAAGAAATACAATTGCAAAGGGTAGACTCACAGCTCTTGAACCAAGCACCCCGATTGAGGAGGGAAGTAACACCATTGTTGTCTGGTGCAGGAAAAGGCCAAAACAATGAGAGGCATTTAACATTGACTGAGGCTCCGATGACAGACCCCATGGTTGGAGTCAGAGTGAGTCAGGTTGTCTCCCTAAAGGGAGGGATATGCACAGTTCCTGGTGCCCACTGTATAAGAGTTCATGCATTAAAATATTTACATGTTTACCATTAATAATAACAACAAACGTTTAATCATGAAGGGATTAGCCAATTCAATGGCAATGATCAAACCCCAACATTCTATTCAACGTTAAGAGCTACTTTGAGGTAATACTCTTACCCAAAAGGTTGATACAAACTAAACCGTAAAAACAATAGTATATATACAATAGTGTATACGATCAGATTCAAAACGAAATGTTTGGATATAATTTAACACCGCATGGCAAATTCACATCGTACCTCCTACTTACACGTCCCAACTGCGTGCGTAAAGTTTTGTATTGCTTTTAATCTTAAATAAATGCCTCTCGTTCCCATTGTGCACCTGTGAGAGCGAGAAAGCTGACCAGGAGACTCGTCCCTTAGCATACAGATGGCTTAGCATACACCACAAACAAACAAGTGGTGTTTGACGTCTCGCGATACATTTAGGCCGTGAAAGCGACCGTTCACGTACCCTCCGTGACAGCCCGGAGTCCCAGAACATGATCCGGCGAAATATCCTCTCCGAGCGCCCGAAGTTCATCCTCTGTTACCACGGGCCACTTATCCGTTTGACTGCGCCTCGACTTCAGCTTCTTTAACATCCCTCCAACAGCTTTTCGGTCCCTCCGGTTTGACTCTGTGCCGATGTCTGCGTCCGTGTGTCCCTTCCCGACTGTTGGTGCCGCTTTGTTCCGAGAACCGTGCATAGTAGGCACCGTGGCGATATGGGGCTGAAAAAAAAAACTAATGTGCTTTTTATTGGAGAGCGCCCTGGACAAATTGCGGCTGTAATTCCAAAATGGCGTAAAGCGTGTATTGGTGACGGAAAAGTACGACTGCGGTTGGCTAAGAACAATGTGCGTTGTCATAGTTACCAAATGGGTATGAGTGATTTGTTCCCCAGGTCCTCCCGTTTTATTTTAACTGGGTGGGTAATTACTTGCTTCAATTGGTTACATTACATCAGCCTTTATTTTCCCAAGCACACATTCTTCCTAAATGTTGTATAGTATTCTCATTGCGATTGTATTCATTCCAAGAAAGAAAACCTAATCCATAAAAATAAAGGTAGCTACTGTTGATCAGTATCATTAATGACCAGCACGCGGCGCTAACGAAACTCGCAATGCTAGATTTAGATTTGTTTTGTTGACGGAATCTGGCGTTCATCGAAGAAGAAATGAGCAACGATGGTGAGAGTTAAATCGAGGTAAACTGCGAGAACTCACAAATAAATTCAGTAAAAGTGTAACTTGGTGGATCCGTTTCTGAAACTGTTTTTGTTGACAGGTATTTACTCTGTGAGATTAACGTGTCTGACAGGAGCAGTCTCTTGTTCCTGGATGACAGAGCTATCGCCGCGGCGGTGAAAGAAGCGGTGGCCCGCATACACGGCGACTACGGGGCGGCGATGTGCAGCATTAGATTCTGCGGTAAACTTTCTTAAATAAAATTTTAAAAAAATGCTATAAAATGACTTGTATTAAAACCAATATCAAATTAATCTAGGAAACAAATGTATCCACCAGAGCCAGACAACCAAGGGGGATCGAGGCCAAGCATCTGTGTTTCCCAACCTTTACTAAGCAAATGCGTAAAAACAATGAAAAAATAATAATAATTTATTCCCAGTGACAGGTTTAGCAACTGGTATTGGTAATCTATCCATCCATTTTCCGTACCGTACCTGAATGACTTTCTGACCTCATATTTCTTTGTAAACGTAATCTAAAATAAATAAATCCCTCCAGTGAACACAATCCAGTATCACCGTCCATTCCTTGGCTTTTAAAAAAGCCGCTTTTGGGAAGGCAATATTGCCATTCAGCCAGTGGCTGTGTTGGCTGCGGTCCATTTAGCTGTGTTGTCACCATTTACCCAACTTGTTGCTCTGCTAAACATCTGACAAGGTTGCTCGACCCACTAGTGGGAAAGTGAGCAGGTGCTCAAATCAACAACCGGCCTCTCTCTCCCCTATTAAAAATGTAATTCTGTGACACCATCAAAATTTTAAATACACAAACGTGTAATGTGATTGTCTCTTTTTCAGTAACTGTACTGGATTATCGTTCACACACCAGTACATGCATTCTGTGACACCTGTCCAAGCCTGTTTTCACATACCCCCTGCAATGTGCTCGTGCACCCCACGAGGAAACACTGGTCTAACACATGGAAGTACTGTTCTTGATTTCAAGGCCACTTCTGTTGACCAATAGAGATGCATGGCGTGATAAAACCTACTTTCATTAGTTGTTTCCCTGTGTGTCTAACAGAACAATCACTTACTGTACATACCTTTTATTGGTAGATGGTAAATTTGGTTCAGAGTTTGTGTTTCACCTTTTTTTGTACATTTGTTTCCATTCTGTAATTTTGGCAACCGGATAAATCGGGGTTGCAGGCAGATGATGTGTACTGTTTTCTTTTCAGTGAAATACCTGAATACCCAAACAGGAATGGTATTCCTGCGTTTCCCTAAAAGAAGCTACAAACTGCTGTGGTCAGCATTGCCTTTCATCACCAGTATTAAAACCCGCTACCAGAAAATACCATGTTTTCTAAACTGTCTGCACGTAGGAGGTAAGAAAAGGATCATCTTGTATTTCAGATTTATGTTTGTTAAAGATATATTTACCTTAAATTTAAATTCCTTTTTAGACTTTAAGTACTGTATATGCTAAATTGTGTATTTAAATTTGTACCCCTTTCAATCTATCCATTAATTCAATTTGATATTTCATAAGGAACAATCAGAACTTGTCAGAAGTTTCTGATACGATACAACACACGGCAGCTCCATCGAATGCTCCCAAGTTGTAAAAATGAAGGTAAGTCTTGTCATTTAAGGCTTGGATAAAATAAACATTATAATAGTATGAAAATGTAGTTTGTTATATAGTTTGGAATACTTGTTTTTAATATTTGAGGAGCAAAGTGCATTCACTCATGTGAGACTTACATCTGCTAAATACAGTTCTGTGAAAAATTATTGGCCCTCTTCTCAAATTCTTATGTTTTTGCATGGTTTCCCCACTTTAATGTCTAAGATCATTAAACAAATGTAAATATCAGACAAATAAAACCCAAGTGAATTTCAAATGCTGCTTTTAAATGGTGATTGCATTTATTAAGGCAAAAAAACCTATTCAAAGTTACCTGGCCCTGTATGAAAAAGTAATTCCCCCCCTTGTTAAATCATGACTTAATTGTGGCTAATCACAACCTTTGGTTAATTTTCATTGATCACACCCAAAGCTGATTACTCCAGACCTGTGCAGTCAAGAAATCACTTAAAAAGAATCTGTCTTGACAAAATCAAGTTGGACAAAAGACCTAAAAAGACTGCAACAAACTGGCACGATCATAAGAAATTCCAGAACAGTCGAGAAATAAGGTAATTGAGATCTATCAATCTGAAAAGGGTAACAAAGGCTATTTCAAGAGCTTTAGAATTCCAGCGAACCATAGGGAGAGCCATTATCCTCACATGGAGAAAACATGGAAGAGTGGTGAACCTTCTCAGGAGTGGCCGGCCTCCAAAGATTACCCCAAGAGAACAGCAATGACTCATCCAGGAGGCCACAAAGGAACTCAGAACCACTTTTAAAGAACTACAGGGCTCCCTTGCCTCAGTTAAGGTCAATGTTAATGACGCAACAATAAGGAAACTACTAGGCAAAAATGGCAGAGTTCCAAGGCCAACCACTCCTGACTAAAAAGAAGATAAAGGCACGTCTCACATATGAATGATTCCCAAGACATTTTTGGATAATATTATATAGACTGACAAGATGAAAATTGAGCTTTTTGGAAAGTGTCTCATTACATCTGGCTTGAATGTAGCACAGCATTTCAGAAAAAGAACATCATACCAACAGTCAAACATGGTTGTGGTAGTGTCTTGGGTTGCTTCTCTCCTTCAGGACCTGGACAACTTACTGTGATTGATGGAACCATGAATTCTGCTCTTTTAACAGAAAATCCTGAAGGAGAATGTTCAACCATCAGTTTGTGACCTCAAACTGAAGCACACTTGGGTTCTGCAGCAGCATAACAATCCAAAAGACACTAGCAAGTCAACTTCTGAATGATTTAAAAAAACAAAATGAATCTGTTTTGGAGTGGCCTAGTCACAGTCCAGACTTGAATTCGATTGAAATGCAATACCATGGCCTTAAAAAGGCCATTCATGCTGGAAAACCCTCAATTTTTGCTTAATTAAAACAGGAAGAGTGGGCCAAAATACAGCGGCTAATATAAGTATTTAACAAGTCACCATTTTCCTCACAAAATATACTTGCAAAGGTGCTATTGACCTGAAAATTTCACCAGATATTTGGAACAACCCAAGCAATCCAAACATTCAAAGAATGTACAACAAATAAGCTCAGAAATTAAATTGTTTGTAAAAATGTGAAACGCCACAGGGAAAAAATATTGAACACATGAAGAAAGGGAGGTGCAAAAAGGCATGGAAAGCCAAGACAACACCTAAAATCTATCAATAATCAAACAGCAATCCAGCCCCTTGTCAGTGGAAATGAAAATAAGCTGGTTCAGTCCTAATTGATGGCCTGCCAAAAGTTCTCATTACCAAGGTGTGAGTCAAGACACATGGGTAAGAGCAAAAAGCTGTCTCAAGACCATCACAAACTGATTGTTTGAAAACATAATGATGGCATTGGTTACAGGTGCATATCTAAGCTTCTGAATGTTCCAGTGAGCAAGTTTGGGGCCATAATAGTAGTTTATCCATACAGGTGGCATCTTGAATTGCCAGTTAAAGAAAACGCTTGATTTCAGTTGTTACTGCTGAGAATAACCCAACTGTTATTAGGTTTAGGGGGCAATTGCTTTTTCACACAGACCCAGGTAACCTTCATTTTTTTCCCCCTTCATAAATGAAATCACCATTTAAAAACAGCATTTTCAGTTCATTTGGGTTATGTGTCTGATATTTACATATGTTTGATGATCTTAAACATTACAGTGGAGATACTACAAAAATATAAGAATTTGAGAAGGAGGCCAATACTTTTTCACAGCACTGTACATTCCTATGGAACGTATTAGTAATTTGATTGTATGATATCAGACCACTAGTGCATTTATACCATCCACTATATTGTTCAGAAGTCTATATGAAGTGCAATAATTTAGTTTGCAGCAGTGGTTTTTTACTCTATTTCTTTGTACCTTTACAAAACCCTGAATTAAAAAATTGTTTAACCCAGGGATTCACCACCGCTGAAATGTTATCTCAGAAGCACCCGTGGTTTAAAGATTGTTAAAAGAAGTTGAGTTTGTTTTTCTCAATTGCAGAAGAAAAGAAACAGATTCGCAAAGCTATCCTAAGTTGCTCCATAATACAAGGAGCATTTGAAGATGAACCAGAGAATGATGATGATGATGAAGAGGAAGCGTAATCTGACAAACGCGGTTCACGGTGATCAGTTTTACGATGAGACTTTTGTTCTTCATTTTCATCGTCTTGTGTGCTATTTTTTGTCAAATAAAATGAAAAATTTTGATGTATTTGTTGGATGTTCCAAGTTTTTTAAATTATTCGATAGTTTGTTTTTATAAAGCTAAACTACAAATACGGTGACCCTGGTCAACACACAGCAACAAATAAAGACAAGGAAATAATGTGGTCCTTTGTTTACAGATCCTTTATTGTGTCGTCTTTCCTGGGAGAATGTTCTGTAATAATTTGAAGTGTTTCTGTACAAGGCCATTTTTCGCCATCCATCCAGAATTGACATTTGAGTAGTCAATCATGTTGAATGAGAAGGCCTTTGGCTCACATTTTATACTCGTGTTTAGTGAGTCTCAAAGTGTTTTATGCATGGCACTAGTGGTACATAGAAGAAAAGGAATTATTTTTTATGTATGTGTGTATATATATATTATATCCCTAAATGCCTAATGTGTTGTCATTGCTTAGGGGCTTAACTGTAGGTAAAACTACGGGACTAAATTTGGGCAATCTGCCAACATGCATTGGGCCAGCGTGGCAGATTAGGGCCTATTACCTTCTTCATGGACGATTAGGGCCTATTACCTTCTTCATGGCAGTACAACAAAAACACGGCCCTCATTCCCCGAAGGCCAAAGAGCCTCTGCTTACGGCAGGGGCAGACAAGCTTGGCGGCAGAAGGTGCTAAGAATCAACGGGCTAATTATGGCTGCCTATGGACAACGGACTTGGCTATGTTAGACCAGAATACGATTACTCTTACAAACATTTTAAGTCAAACCAAAGGACAATCTTTAGAAGTAGCAAGAAAGAAGCAAAAAAGACATAATGCACAAAATCTTATTTTTGCGACGCACAACGTGCGAACAGTAAAGGACGATTCTCGACTAGAAGAGCTACAACAGGAGCTGGAAGCCATCAAATGAGATATAATTGGACTTCGTGAAATACGTCGGAAATATGAAGCTATGTTGACCTCGATAATGGCCATCTATTTTATTAGAGGAACAGAAAGCGGACGCAATGGTGGAGTTGGTTTCATTATTAATAAACGTATCGCCAATTACGTTACCTGCGTCAAAAGTGTTTCCGACAGAATTGCCACAGGAACCACCATCTCTATTAGAAAGCGTTACTCGCTTCATTTGATACAAATATATGCGCCGACCATCAGCCACACGACAATTAGGTGGAAGCGTTTTACAGATTTATGCCGTCTTTATCGTCAATCGAAGCACAAATTTCGAGTTGTCATGTGTGACTTTAACGCCAGGATTGGCCTTAACTCTGTCGAGAAATCAATTTGATCCTACGGAATGGGATCAAGAGACGAAAGAGGAGAACGCTTAAAAGAATTTGCTGAACAAGAAGGCTTATACTTTAGTAATTTGTTCTTTAACAAGAAATGGAACAGAAAGTGGACATGGAAAAGCCCCAAAGGTAACACTAGCATAGTAGACTACTTCTTGTCCAATGACAAAGGGGTATTTATGGATACATGGATATATATATGGAAGGCCCTAAACAAATTTGACATTGGAAGTGACCACAGATTGGTTTCGGTCAAAGTGCAAATCAACTGCCAACTTGAATGAAAGAAACTGGTAAACTTGCTCTGAAGAAATCTAAACTTAATTCAAGAAAGAAGCGACTGGTTTCAAATACGTTTGGCTAATCGCGTTAAAACTCTTTCAACGCTGGAAAATGCAGATTTGTCAACACAAAATGACAACATTGTAAATTGCATTGTTCAAACTCCAGAATATCTAAAGCAGTCCTATTTAACTTTTAAGTACAATGCATTTTCATTTACTCTTTAAGAATCCTGTTTTAAACATTTTGGTACATGTTTAACTTTGAGGTGCAATATATTTCAATTGAATGACGTTTTCAGTACAGTTGCAGTTTTAATGTTCAAGGCTGTCACTAACGTTAGTTGTTTACAATATTAAATATACTTTTTAAAACCTGGGATGATGGTGGTTTTTGTAGGGATGAATATTTTTTTTAGGCGCTGTTTGGTGTGAAAACTTTGAGAACCACTGTTCTAATTCATTCCGAAGGTGTTTGATGAGTCTGAATTAAGGCTTTAACTAGTTTGATGAGTTATAGTGTTTAGAGTAGCCTACTACTGGTGTAAAGAGTTGGTTGTGATGTTCGAAATAATATTGTCTTTTAACGTTGTCAGGAACCTGTCTTCCACGTAGTAAAACTAAAATACGAATTGCACAAATTGTAAAGCAATTTCAACGTCTTAATTATTATCGATCATATTACGTTTTCGGTTTTCAACTTTGAACTTCGCGCGAGCGTTAAATCGGCACTCCACCGTTTAAAATTCCTGATTTGTTAAATCACTACAATTAAAGACTATGACCTTTATTTTTTCAATCAAATTACGAAGAAAGAAAAGCACATTCGTGATGCCTTGTTGCGTAGTTCCGAGTCGAGGTAGTTCCAGCAAGTAGAACTCCATTTCCCAAGATGCACTAAATACATTTGATGCAGCCAGCGACGAGAAACATCCGGGTCTCTCAGGAAGATTCTGCGGCGACCCGTCGCCGTTCGTGGGAGCGCATTTAATTGTATTTTTTTGGGGAAAAAAATATTCATTGATACAGTGACATTGTTAGCGCATTTATACCTCGGCTCGGCTAACTGTTGGTCTGATCGAGTGGAGCTTCATTTTGGGGGTCTTGGCCCCGTGTGGCGAGTTTTGTCCTCTCTCCTCAAAGCCTTCCTAACTTGAGACGCCGAAATCGTGTCTCTTGTTTTTTTTTTCCCCTCTGGATTATTTTGTTGTGAAGATGTCGCCGTGATGGGTTGTCCGCGTTTGAGCGATATGAATCAGGGCCTTCGCCGCCTGACCCGCACTCACTGCAGCCCACTTTATCCCTTTGTTTTTTCGTTTGATGCTCGAGACCTCCGCGGCTCTCGGCTCGAAGCTCGGCCTCGTTCACAGCGCGGAGACAAACATGGAGAAGAACCCGAACAGCAGCAGCAATACCAAGGCTCCACCTCGTTCCAACTCCTCTGGGCCAACCCCAGGGGAATCTAAACCCAAAGCAGGTAAAAAAAACAAACGACATTTAATCTAGCAAGTGTCAATCGAGTTTGGAAGCACGACTGGCTATTAAGGCCTAGTCGTAGCGCTTAGCTCTATCTAACATGGCTGACATCGCTGTCAAAACATTTGAGCCACTCTACAAAGTTACAGCGGTATACTGCGTTGCAGTATCACGGGTCTCACGTCAGATTATTTATACTTTCTCATGCCATTTAGTAGTCACGTATTTTATGACTAGAAAGTCAGTTTGAAGCACTGAGTTGCGTTCTGGAGACGGAACAGTCCGTCTCAAATTTTGTTTAGATATCCACCTTTGCTGTTGGAAGTGCACAAATAATGTAAAATTCACCAACAAATGTTAGTCTTAAGAGTACTGTAATTTGCCCCATGATGTGGACAAATATAAGTCAAACTATAAACTGGATAATACATTTACATAAACTTTGATACTTTGAATTGATTCTACAACTAGTGCTGCAGTGAAAGGAGGACACCTACATGGATAATTATGTATTCTTGCAACTCATAAATTTTTGAAAATGTTATTTTATGTTTTTCAGAAGGTAAGAATAATGGCGGCGGTAAGCGCTATAGCCGCAAGCGGGAGCCCTCCTTTCCCAAAGCAGAAAACCTTTCTGGCCCGCGCCGCACCAATCCACAGAAAAACAAGAATTTTGACAAGAGACCCCCCCAGAGAGGTGGAGGACGGCAATATGGGGTTGCAGGTGGAGGACGACGCGAGGACGTTAGTATTTCATTCCCACATTTCTGTCGTTATAACCTTGCGCATGTACTATGTCAGCACGTTTCACCACTTTTTCCATTCAACTTTGCCTTTTCAGGTAGCAGAGACGCGCCGGGCAGAGTTTAGCCCGGCTCAGTTTGCTGGACCGAAAAAAATAAGCCTGAACCACCTGTTGAACTTCACCTTTGAACCTCGTGGAGGTAATGGTGCTGTCGGAGATGGAAGCTACTCATGTTGGGGACGCCGAAATAAATGGGGTCATAAGCACAAGCCCTTTAACAAGGAGCTTTTCCTGCAGGCCAAGTAAGCAAATAAAAAAGTAACATGAATGAGGAGGCAAGATCCATATGTTCTCAATCAAGTTTGACGATTAATGTGTGTATTTTAGTTGCCAGTTTGTGGTGACTGATGACCAGGACTACGAGGCTCACTTCACTGATCCAGATACTCTGGTCAACTGGGACTGTGTGCAGCAAGTGGTTAGTGCTTTACAATCTAGTGTATTTTTTATATTTTCTTTGCCAAAGCCTTTAACATTTAAGGAAAATCCCCCCTCCCTTTTTTTTTTCCCATCCAGCGAATCTACAGTCATGAGGTGCCGTCTTGCCCCATCTGCCTCTACCCACCTGTGGCAGCTCGCATTACGCGCTGTGGACACATCTTCTGCTGGCCTTGCATACTGCACTACCTGTCTTTAAGTGACAAGACTTGGTCGAAATGCCCCATATGCTATGAGGCTGTTCACACAGTGGACTTGAAGAGGTAATCGAAAAATAATTATCTACAGTTTAAATATTACTTGTCAGCTAACTGAGAGGCTATACAAAATTAGGCCAGAAATTGTCACTGGTTATAAGTAGTATATATTTATGGTTGTAAAATAAACGTATGATTCTTGTTGCAGTGTGGTTGCTATGGAGACCAGGCAGTATGTGGTTGGTGACGTAATAACCATGCGCCTCATGCGGAGGGAAAAGGGGGCTGTGGTGGCCATGCCCAGCTCTCAGTGGGTGAAAGTGGAGGAGCCCGTACGATTTGGAGGTGAATAATCACAGACAATAGTTTTGACTGACTATTTTGAACATGTAAGAAAGTAACACAAAGACAACCAAGCAAGATTTGAACAAAAAGTAAAAATAAAGTTAAATCATACATATTTGAAAAGGAGTAGGAAGAAGTAAAACTCTATCTCTACTTCCTTACAATCCCATAGAACAGCTATACCTGTAGTACTATAATAATATATACAATAATAAGTCATAAATATTCATATATACACACCCTTATTCCTATAAAAAGAGACGACAAACAAAAGGAACTTGGCCTGTCACGACAATTTTTTTTAGAACAATATAATTTCCCAGAAACTATCACCATGAATGATATTGTTGATAGGGTTGGGAATCTCTGGCACGAGACCAATTCGATACATATTGAGATCCACTGGTTACGATTCCATTCAAAAACAATATCCTTAAGGGCGGAATGATACAATAGGTGTAATTTAAGTATGGGAGTGATACGATTGTTCAATATGATTCGATTTGGTGAAGAAACAATGCAATAGTTAACATTTGTTGATGTTAATCATAAATAAAGTTGACTTAGACAAATATTGATGTTTTGCAAGGGCAAAAAAAAAAATTTCTTCTTCTCAATCATAAAAGACGCTCGACTCGCGGGTGTTGAATTCCTGCAAGATGGACGAAATGGAAAATTCATATCAGTACTGGCAGCAGATGTTTGTAATGTGAACTATCCATCCATCCATCCATTTTCTGAGCCGCTTCTCCTCACTAGGGTCGCGGACGTGCTGGAGCCTATCCCAACTGTCATCGGGCAGGAGGCGGGGTACACCCTGAACTGGTTGCCAGCCAATCGCAGGGCACATACAAACAAACAACCTTTCGCACTCACAGTCACACCTACGGGCAATTGAGAGTCTCCAATTTATGCATGTTTTTGGGATGTGGGAGGAAACCGGAGTGCCCGGAGAAAACCCACGCAGGCACGGGGAGAACATGCAAACTCCACACAGTCGGGGCTGGGGATTGAACCCGGGTCCTCAGAACTGTGAGTCTGACGCTCTTAAGTAATGTGAACTAGTGGGACTAAATTATGTTTTTATGGAACAAGGATTGAAGGAGCGTGTTTGCTCGCTAAAGGTAGCTAACGCGAGTTGCAAACGAGTTACCTTCGTCTTTGCCTTTGTCTTCGTCGGAGAAAGCTCGGGATGACGCTTGGCTAGCTAACCAAAAGGGAGTTCACTATCTGACGATTCCGGATCCCACTTATTCAAATCCTGGTCGACAGACGATCAGCCTGCAAGCGGCCGAGAGCATCTCGCCATATGTATGGGCCGGCATTTTGCGTGATCGCCTTGTTCCAGCGTCATCCTTTATTTCCCGCATGATCGAAGGCTTCATTCCTGTCAGTCGGTATCTTTCTTTACTTAGCGCAATAAATTTCTAGTACTGGAAGTTTAAAAAAATTTATTAAAAAAAATTCCTTTTTGTTTTTAAGATTTTTTTTATTTTATTTTGTCTTCTCTTTTCCGCCATTATGTTTGTCTCTTCTCATTGTCTGTTACACCCCCCTGGCCCACCCCCTCCTTCTTCTTCCTGTTCTTCAATCTGAGGAAGGGACGTTCACCTCAAGGTATTGTTGTCCTCTACAGGGTGCCAATCGTCATTGCAGTTACCCAGAGGCTTGCCGATCACACATAAACTGCACAAGACCCTCCCCCACCCATCGCCATTAAAAAAAACGCCATTGACATCTTTAGACTGCATTGGCAGGGAATAGATGGATTCATAATGACATCTTTGGACGGTATTGGCAGGGAATCAGTTAATGAGGAAAAAATGAACTTAAATGATTTTAGCAAATGGCTGCAATATAACAGTGTGAAATATTTAAGGGGGTCTGAATACTTTCCGTACCCACTTTGTTTTTAACAATATGTTAACTTAAGTATACATTTATCTACTGTCCCACATTATGATAATAATAATGAATACGTATTGCCTTCCTCTATCTTTACGCTATTGTGTGCTGTGGTCCATTATGTGCTTCCTGTTTAGTTTATTCACAAAATCACTCAAGTTAAGACAAATACAGGAGACGTCGGCTCACGTTTGCGACTGTGGGGTAGAAAGCCAAATTGAGAAACAAGATGCCATTCCACAAATGACTACTTTGTTTTTTTAGATGCTTCGCTGAGCCCGTATTCCAAGCTGCTGCTAACCTCCTCCACCCAAGTCCTCAGCCTGGTGGCAGAGGAGAAGGCAGTCCTGCAGGCTCAGCTATGCCAGCAAGAGGATGCTCAAGGGTGCTTCATTCAGAGTGCACTTTGCCATTTGCAGGTAAAAGTCTTCTTGCTTCCCCAGCGTTTTTGTAAAGCCTATGTAATACTATTTTTGCAAGAAATAGTTAAGCCTGAAGTTATGTAGTCCACATCAGGGATGGACATTTGATTACATTTCTTTGATTGACGATGGGAAAAACTGATAATCAATTAATGAGATAAAGACTGTTGGTCTACCGACTGAGCTAACTGGGCTTATTTAAAAAAAAAAAAAAGTTGCCAAGTTGTGAGACATTTCATCCATAACACTGTCTGTACCCGCTCCACTCCATGCTAATGAAGCGGCTAATGTCGAGATTAATCATAACTTATTATGACCATCCCAAGTTATTTCTGGGTGTATAGTAATAAAAAAATGGCTACTTTGTTTCTTTGTGGTTTAGGAGCGAGAGGAAATTTTGATGAAGCAGCAGCATCCCAATGCAGACAACAGCTTTGAGTTGTCTTCTCTCGCTCTTGAGGAACCTGCTTCTCCTGTAGATGGAGTGATGGGCATTAACAGCTTTTCCAAGGTATACTTCAAGGAGAATCAAGTTTCTTTTCCCAATTTAACCTTCATGGTTTTAGCCACTGCCACAGTCTCCATTAATACATGTGCATCTCAATAATGAAAACACTGTAGGAGAGTTCATTGTTTTTCAGCATTGCAATTCCAAAAGTGAAACTTGTATATTATACAGCTCCATTCAAGACAAGAAAATACTTTTCAGAAGACTAATTCCAACCTTATTTCCATGTTAAAATCTTTTACTTTTTTATTATGTAACATTCACATTTCTTGGAGATGGTAAAATGTGTTTGTTTGTTTTTTTGTTAGCTGTCAGCTAAAATAATCAAAATAATAAGAAAATCATAAAATAGTTTGTTGTGAATCTGAGTTTTTGAAATGAACAACAGGAAATGCATGTTTTCTAATTTAAATTTATTGAGATGCACCTCTACTTGCTCTCTTTTAGCCTGTGCTGCAGTACGCTTCTGCTTTTGATGATGAGGTGGCAGAAGTCCTACCAGCTGAAGAGTTCCCGGAGTGTCCTGAAGATACTTTGGAAAGTGTGCTTGAAGAGCCTCCTGATGCTGTGTTAGATTCAGCCCCATACCACCTTTCTGATGAAGAAAACTCTACCAAAGAGGCAGAACCAGGTCACACTCAAACCAGCAAGGTGCACGGACCCTTCTATTATTTCTACCAAGGTCAGTATTTTCCAGTGCTTCTGTCAAAGCCATAATAGTGATGTTCTATTTATCAATTGTTACAGGTTGTGCTTGTTTGTTAGTAGGGAGCAAACTGCTTTTCACAAGCACAAAGAAAAAGATTGCCTGGCACTGAACTCAAACTACTAATCACCAACTTTCCTTTTGCGTCTTGTTTTTTCCTCCTCCAGCTGAGGACTGCCAGCAGATGTTCTTGCATCCTGTGAATGTACGTTGTCTGTTGAGGGAATATGGCAGCTTGGAGGCCAGCCCAGACTCCATCACTGCCACAGTGGTGGAGATTGAGGGACACACGGTCACTGAGGTCAGCGAAAACTAAACCAGATATAGTACACTGCCTTTAAAAAAGTTTTTATGATTTTTATAAAACAGCGTATTAAATTACAGTAATATAAAGTAAAAATAAATGGGAAAAACTCACCTCATCCTTACGTCAGCTGGCACAAGGACACACTAGGCAGCAGTTCTATGATCGTAGGGTTGTGTCATTGGACTTGGACACTCGGGTGAAGACGGGGGCGGCGCTGTCAACTGATCACCACCTGGTGGTGAGTTGGCTCCGATGGTGGGGGAACTCAACTTTGATGGTCACTGAGGCAAAAACCCAGGCGTGAGAGGAGTTCAGTGAGGCCATTGAAAACAGCCTTCGGTAGTGCACCATCACCACTCTGTATGGTGGGGATACGGCCCTGCTGACCTCAACTCGGGACGTTGTGAGTCAGTGGGCCGAATACGTCAAAGACCTACTCAATTCTACCGACATGCCTTCCCAGGAGAAAGCAGGCGGGTTCTCCTATCTCTAGGGTTGAAGTTCTTCTCAGTGGAAGGGCCCCGGGGGTGGATGAGATCCGCCTGGAGTTCTTAAAGGCTCTGGATGTTGCAGGGCTGTCCTGGTTTACACGCCTCTGCAACATCGGATGGACATGGGGGACAGTTCCTCTGGATTAGCAGGCCGGGGTGATGTTCCCACTCTTTAAGAAGGGGTACTGGAGGGTGTGTTCCAACTATAGGGGGATCACACTCCTCAGCTTCCCTGGTCAGATCTATTCAGGCATATCCGGAGAGGAGGGTCCGTCAGGAAGTCAAATCTCAGATTCAGGAGGAGCAGTGGTGGTTTTCGTCCTGGCCGTGGAACAGTGGACCAGCTCTACTCCATCAGCAGGGTCTTTGAAGTCCAACCAGTCTACATGCGTTCTGTGGACTTTTCCCGTGTCCACTGGGGATTCCCGTGGAGGATACTCTGGGAGTGTGGGGCACACAAACCACTGATACAGGCTGTTCGGTTCCTGTAAGACCGGTGTAAGAGTTTGGTCCATATTGCCGGCAGTAAGTCAAATACCTTTCCAGTGGGTGTTGGACTCCGCCGAGGCTACCTTTTGCCACCAATTCTGTTCATTACCTTCATGTACAGAATTTCTAGACAGAGCCAAGGTGCTGAGTGGGTCCGGTTTGGCGATGTCTGTATTACGTCTGTTTTTTGCAGATGATTTGTTTCTTATAGCTGCATCAAGCTGCAAACTTAAGCTCTCGTTGGAGCTGTTCGCATCAGTGTGTGAACCGGCTAGAATAAAAATCAGCACCTCCAACTCAGAAACCATGGTCCTCAGTTGGAAAAGGGTGGACCTCTCCAGGTTAGTGAAGAGATCCTGCCCCAAGTGGAGGAGTTCAAGTATCTCAAGGTCTTGTTCACGAGTGAGGAAAGAATGGAGCGGGAGTTCGACAGGCAGAACGGTGCAGCGTCTGCAGTGATGCAGACTCTGTATCGGTCGGTCGTGGTGAAGAAGGAGCTGAGCCAAAAGGCAAAGCTCTCAATTTACCGGTCAATCTACAGTGCCGTGAAAAAGTATTGGCCTCCTCCTCAAATTCTTATATTTTTGCATAGTTTCCCCACTTTAAGACCATTAAACAGATGTATATGTCAGACAAATATAACCCAAGTGAACTTAAAATGCAGTTTTTGAATTATTAAATTTATTAAGGAAAAAAACTTACCTGGCCCTGTGTGGAAAAAGTAATGGCCCCCTAAACCTAATAGCTGGTTGTTTGGCCATCCTCAGCAGCAACAACTGAAATAAAGTGTTTTCTATAACTGCCAATGAGTCTTTCACATCTGTGTGGAGATGTTTTGGGCCATCAAACAGAGAAGATTCAAGAACCTAGCAGGGATCCAGAAAGAGTGGAATGAGGCGGTAGTCACAGCTTCAAAAACCACCACATTCAGACGCATCCGGGAGATGGGGTTCAACTGTCTGGTTCCTCGGGTCAAGCCACTTCTGAGCCTAAGCCAACGTAGGAAATGTCTCAATTGAGCAAAGGAGAAGGACTGTACTGTTGGCCAGTGGGCCAAGGTCCTCTTTTCCGTTGAAAGTAAAGTGTGCCTTTTATTCGGGGATCAAGGTCCAAGGGTTTGGCAGAAGACTGGTGAAGAACAGAATGGAAGCTGCTTGTGGTCCAGTGTGAAATACAGTGGGTACGGAAAGTATTCAGACCCCTTAAATGAATGTTGGTGGACAGCCATTTTCAGGTCTCCAGAGATGCTCAATTGGGTTTAAGTCATGGCTCTGTCTGGGCCATTCAAAAACAGTGATGGAGTTGTTCTGAAGCCACTCTGTTATTTTAGCTGTGTGCTTAGGGTCATTGTCTTGTTGGAAGGTGACCCTTCGGCCCAGTCTCAGGTGCTGAGCACTCTGAAGAAGGGTTTCATCCAGGATATCCCTGTACTTGGCCACATTCATCTTTCCTTCGATAGCAACCACTCGTCCGGTCCCTGCAGCTGAAAAACACCCCCATAGCATGATCCTGCCACCACCATGCTTCACTGTTGGGACTTTATTTGACAGGTGATGAGCAGTGCCTGGTTTTCGCCACACATACCGCTTAGAATTAAGTCCAAAATGTTCTGTCTTGGTTTCATCAGACCAGAGAATCTTACATCTCACCATCTTGGAGTCCTAGCAACCATTTACTGCTCAGTGACTGTTTTTTTTTTTGTCAATGTCTTTATGTCTCAAAAGTGTTCTCTGTCAATTGACTTGTCGTACTGGAGCGGCTCCAACTACCGGAGACAAATTCGTTGTGTTTTTTGGACATACTTGGCAAACAAAGATGATTCTGATTCAGGTGTTCTTTTAGCAAGCTCCATCCAGGCTTTCATGTCTTGCACTGAGGAGAGGCTTCCGTCGAGCCACTTTGCCATAAAGCCCCGACTTTTTAATAAAGCTGCAAAAAGAAACTTTTTTTTTTTTTTTCTGTCAATATGGGGTGCTGTTTGTACATTAATGAGGGAAAAACTTTAATGATTTGAGCAAATGGCTGCAATATAACAAGTGAAAAATTTTAGGGGGTCTGAATACTTTCTGTATCCACTGTGTCTAGTCACTAATGATTTAGGGTGCGATGTCCGGTGTTGGTAAACTCTGCTCTCTTAAAGCCAAGGTCACTGCAACAGTCTACTATAATGTTTAAGAGGAGTTCATGATTCCTTCTGCTGAGGATGTGTATGGAGATGCAGATTTCATTTTCCAGCAGGACCTGGCCCCTGCCCATACCGCTAGAAGTACCAAAACCTGGTTTGATTCCCATGTCATCACAGTCCCTGACTGGCCAGCCAACTCGCATGATCTAAACCCCAATGAGAATCTATGAGGTATTGTCAAGAGGAAAATGAGGGGCACCATACCCAGAAACAAAGAAGAACTGACAGCAAGCATCAAGGAAATCTGGGCTTCCATAACTCCCAGGCAATGACACAGGCTGATTGCCTCAATGCCACGGCGCATCGAGGCAGTGATTAAAACAAAAGGATTCCCAACCAAGTACTGAAGGTTAACATATTGTTTTGAAAGTACCATATTTTTATTGATTTAATGTGACCCTAATTTCTCTATTTTTAAAAAAAAATTATTATTATTATTTTTTTATTTTTACAAAAACTGAGACGTAAATGCTGATTTCTTCACAATATTCAAATTATTTGAATTTCTGATTTCATGGGTTTTATCAGCTGGAAGCCCAAATTATGTAAAAATAAACAAATAATACTTGAAATTGTTTAAATTGTGGTCCCTGAATCTATTATCTATGAAAGTTTAACTTTTTGAATGGAATTTTGGAAATAAACTTTTCCAAGATATTCCAGTTTTTTGGAAAGGGTATGTATTTGTCTGATAGATGCATTTGTTTAATGAGCTTAAGCATTAAAGTTGGGAAACTATGCAAACATATTTTAAGCATTTGCGAAGGAGGCCAATTCTTTTTCACGGCACTGGACATTCCTACCCTCACCTATGGTCACAAGCTGTGGGTGGTGACCGAGAGAACAAGATCGCGGATACAAGCGGCTGAAGAATGAGTTTCCTCTACGGGGTGTCAGGGCTCTTTCTTACAAAGAGGGTAAGAAGCTCTGTCATCAGGGAGGGGCTCAGAGTCTAGCTGCTGCTCCTCTGCATTGAGAGGAGCCAGATGAGGTGGCTCGGGCATCTGGTTAGGATGTCGCCCGGACGGCTCCATGGTGAGGTGTTCTGGGCACATCCCACCGGGAGGAGGTCTCAGCGACGACCCAGGACACGCTGGAGAGACTATGTCTCTCGACTGGCCTGGGAACGCCTCGGGATCCCCCTGAAGAGGTGGACGAAGTAGGTAGGGAGATGGAACTCTGGGCTTCCCTGCTTAAGCTGCTGCCCTTGCGTTCCGACTTCTGATAAGAGGAAATCAATGGATGGATTGATTGCTGGATGGACCTCAGGTTTATATAGCTGTATCGTGCTGTATTCCCCACTCATTTATTCGTGGGGGAAAATTAAGGAATTTCATGTATCTATTTAAATGAACAGCCCAATACCAAGGTCAACTTAATGTTTGACCACTTTAAAAAATAGGAAAAAAAAAACAACTTGTGTTCCATCAATCTCGAAAATGCGAAATCAGTTTGGGAAAGGGAAACACTTAACATTACTGCCTTCATGATTTGTCAAGTTTTACATTTTTTATTTTTTATTTTTTTTTAGGAGATCCGCCGTCGCCATCGTTACCTGTCTCATCTGCCACTCACATGTGAGTTCAGCATCTGTGAGTTATCCTTGCAGCCACCAATCCTGTCCAAGGAAACCATGGACACATTTGAGGGTTTGTATTTGCATTTTAAACCTCACCATCCAAGTCATGCAATACAAATTTGTTGTTGTTGTTTTGTTTGCTTTTTGCTCCCAACTGGCACAAATGAGATTTGTCATAGCAGGCTGGAAAAATAATTGGGTGTTAGATCAGAAACAGCCCTTTTCTATTTCTTAAATAAATCTATCATGTACTATCCAATGCGACTCCAGCGTCATTAGACAGACGAATGTACAGTGGAAATAAGTCTACACACCCCTATTCAAATGGTAGGTTATAGTGATATATAGTGCCACAACAGTGACATTACCAAGAACTCAACGCCCCACCAAAATGGATGAAAATTGAGGAAAATAAATTGTCAGTAAATGAGGCTGTCATAAGGGCAACAACAAAATTAAAGGAGCTTCAGAAAGTTCTGGCAAGTACTGGCTGTTTATGTGACGTCAATCTCCTGCATTCATATGGCTGGACTATGGAGTGGCAAGACTTACAAGGAAAAGAAAAATATGTTCCAAAATGTGTTTTTGGCAGAAACAGTGCTGCTCCTCACCAACAACGCTATACGGTTAGTGAAGTATGGACCTGGAGCCTTCGTCAAGGTGGAGGGAATTATGAACCGTTCCTAATACTAGTCAGTGTTAGCACAAAACTTAGTCATTCTGTTAAAAAACCGAAGATGAACTTCATCTTTCAGCATGATTATAAGCAAAGCACCCATACAACAACAAGAATGGAATGGTCCAGATCTGAATCTGAGTGAACATTTGTGGGGTGATCTGAAGCATCGGAGATTCCCTCGCAATCTGACACATTTCGAGTGTTTTTGGAAAGAAGAGTGGCTAAATATTGCCACATCAAGATGTGCCACACCGGATAGACTCTTACCCAAAAAGACTTGAGCACAGTAAATAAAAGCCACAGGTGCTTCAACAAAGTATTAGTTCATATTTATGCAACCGGGTTATTGTTTTCATTTTTCCTCTTAAAATATTGCAGTTTGTTTTTCAGTGGAGTTGTAAAGGTGTAGGTCACAAAGGTAGGAAAAGTGTTGAAATCAGCTTTTTTTTTTTTTTTTTTTTTTTTTGCAACAACCTGGCATTTGATCAGGGGTGTGTAGACTTTGAAAAGTCGTTCCAGGCCCACTAAACGTTACATTTCATGTTTATTTCATTTGTTTATTTGTATTCATGTTTACTGCTGGTCAATGTTGCCATTTTGTTGTTCATGTGTGTTTTGGACTTCTACATATGGATTGTTTCATTAGTTCAGTGAATGTAAATAGTGATATCAGATATGGAACACTTAATGTTCATTTGTCACTTAATCAAAATTGAGCACTAAGTTGCACAGGAACTAAATTATGTATTTAACTTTTGACCGAATGAATTTTCAAACAAACTTGAAGATGAATTGGAGAAAAGAAAGCGCCTGAGACAGAAGAAAGCAAGAGACGAGAAGCGCAGAGAGAAGCGAATTGAAATTGAAGAGAACAAGAAGCAGGGTAAATGTAAGTATACCAGCTGCATTGAAAATCTTTTAACGCAGACCCTGGTAGGTAAATTTATATATGCTCCTCTTTTTCCTCTTAGATCCTGAGGTGCATATTGGACTAGAGAACCTTCAACATTTCCCGGCTTTCGGGTCGCCGCCTCTCAACAGCAGTCCCCTGGTCCATCCTGATTTTACTTTAGTTCCTCTGTCTCCCCTTAGCAGCAGTCCTTCCTCTGGTAAGATCCATCATTTTATAGCATCTGCACTCAGCAGTTAATTGTTAGTATATGAACATTGTACCCTAACTTCTTTTTTCAAACTAGAGAAGAAACAGTATTGATATTTCATATCACGATTATAGTGACCAAAGTACTCGTTAAAAAAAAAAAAAATATATATATATATATATTGCAACAAGTTTTGTTTAATACAAAAAAAATATGAAAATGAGCAACCCTATGTACTTTTCGCACATTTGAAATTGTAAAACAACTTAAAAAAATGTTCATGCATGCAAGACCGCATGAAATGGAAATTACTACAAGGTTCAAATTAAGCGCTCTTGCATCACAGTTTGTGAGTTAAAATTTGCATTTTGCTTTTCAAAAAAAGACATTGATAAGCAAAACTGTGAATCACAGTTTTATCACAGTGTAGCGTATATTGGTTTTGGATAAAAGCTTAATTAGTTTTGGACAGAATACGCCGGAAGCTAACGCCTGCGTTACTTCCGGTTTAGTTCGATTTACTTGTAACGTTAGAATCAAACTCTTTGTCTCGTAAAGGAACGAACTTGTGATGTAGGTGTTACATGAGGATATGCAGGTCGCAATACGAGGCTGGGAGTCTCTTTGACTGTTATGATAATTATGCACCAATTTGTACCTACCAGCAGCACGCTGCACTTAGGTTACGTAGAACAGTATTTGGACAGGCTGGTCAGTCTTCCAGATGGCTGGACCGGGTCGCCGAACAGGTGTATTTCACGGAAAAGGAAGGAATAAAAAAACAGATAAAGCCAGGATAGGGTGGCCGAAGCGTCTAAGTGATGGTGGGCATCACGGGCTCAGAGAAGGCGGCGCCGCAGAGTGCTTCTGCCCTCTGAATTCGGAAGGAAGGATGCGTTTCGGTCAGAGGCGGGGCTCCCTGGCTGTGCCAGGGTCTGCGGCTGGTTGCACAATGAGAGGCTGGAAAAACGAGAAGCGAGCGAGCCTAGAAAAACGAGCCCTGAACAAAGGGGTTTCAGCCTTTTTTGCACAGGCGAGAGAGGGGCTGCCCCAGAGACCAAACGGAAGGCAGACCACGCCTCTTAGTATTAATTTTCATCCTAGAATTATTTATGGTTTTAAAGCAGTGGAAATAAAAGATTGGATCTTAAGATGAAGACGTCGTCTCCCAGTTTTGCATTGCACACACCCTGGTTAATCTATGCAATGAGTGTTTCAATTTTATGTGGTGGTTAATATTTGTGATGTGACATTTGTGTTTTGTGAGGTGAAACATCTCATCTGATTCAGTTGATTTGACATCAGACCTGTGGCAAACAATCACTAGTGACATAGGTGTCAGGATTTCTACTGGGAGCATTCATTCAAAGTTTATAAAATATCAAAGTCATTCTAATTTGGAGAAATCTGTGGCACAGCTCACGGCTGGCAGTAACTCTCCACCGCCAATCGGTGTCGCTTGTGTTCCATCAATTGTCCCAGAGGGCCTTGTCTGCATTTCAAAGGAGCAAATGGGTCTTTGTTCTTTGAACTTTATTTTGGCATGCTTTGAACAGCAAGTTTTTCCAAACTTTTGGTCGGTATCTTGGTTCTGCACACAAAGGGGGGTCTTTGATGACTGGAAGCCCAGATTTCTTGGGGAGCTGTTAATTAGTTTAGGGTCCGGGTGACATAAACCAGGCTTCTTGTGACCGTCTGGCTCAGCGGGGCAGAAGGCAAGACTGCAGTAACTATCAGAGGTTCGAGGTTGCTGGGGACACCTTGTTGATTGCGTGTCCGTTATCTGAGACGGATGCACGTAGGGGCGTATGTAACACAACGCCGTTACATCACCGCTGCGTGGGAAGTAAAATGCGAAAGAAGTTCATCGGTTGAAGGAGCGGGAACACAACGGGGATATGTGACGCAACGCCGAATTGAGAAGAAAAAAAAGACATAAAATGGTGAAAAAAGCGTGTGAAAGCATTTCATAGTGTAATGCAAGGCAAGCACTCATTTGTTGTAACGCGGATATTTCTCTCCGCCTCGTCATGGGACCCAAGAGAGGAAAGTGAAATTAAGAGCACAAATCAGCAAATTTTAACATGAGTCTACCTTACTGACATAACGTTAGTCCTGGGTAGAGTCTCTGAGTACCGTCGAATGTGTGGCTTTGTTTGTTACGAAGCTGACAAATACAGTATGCAGTCATTTAGCAAACATAAAGTTACTTACAGGTGCTTTTGCTCAGTGTAGTCACTGTGTGACATGGCACGTACAGTATACTACCATCTGATGATCTGAAGTCGGATGAAGGAAATACTTGTTTTCTCTCAAGGTTTCTTTTAGTTTGAACAAATTGAACAGTTCCAAAACTTGTAGTAGTCAGCTAGTCTAAACTCATAAATGCGCATCCATGAACCTAATGTATTAATGTCACAAAATGCTAAAATGATGGCTGCTTAAGTGAAGATGCACAGACTGTTACATGGTTTTAAAATTAATCCCTTTTTATGCACAATGTGAATTTAAGAAATACAAATAGTTGATATATACGCAAAAATCATTGGAGAATTTGTATTTAAAATCATGGTTGAAAAATAATGAATTGTTTACAAAATGCCAACCTGATCAACACTAGTTATACATGATGGAACTTGTCTGGAATGCTAATCAATAATCTCAGTTTAAAAAGAAAGGATGCAACTATTTCTACAGATATTTTTTTAAGTAGTTCAATTCAGCTAGTGTTGAGTACATGTCACAAGACCTATCTAGCTAAGTAGAGATAAAGTTAGATATCTGAGTACGGTGTGTAAAACACCATGTGGGTGACGTGTCCACCTTCACTGTGAGTCGGAATTTTTAAAGCTTGTGATACTTACGGCCAAAGTTGTGCTCCCAGTGCTTCTCAGCCTTACAAATGTACAACAAAACATGTAAGTAGTAGTGTTTTACGTGAGAAGCAGATAGCAGGAGTTCCATGTTGGGTTTGTGAGATTCATCTCAGGACAACTTAGGACAGAGCACCTTTTGCTTGAAACCACCCACTTTCCAAGTGAGCAAAAGTATTGGAACAGACATGGAATTAACTTAAAGTGAATAAAATTTAATATTTGGTGGCATAACCCTTACTTGCAGTAACTGCATCAAGACTGCGACCCATTGACTTTACCAGACTGTCGCATTCTTCATTAGAAATGCTTTTCCAGGCCTTTAATGCAGCCTGTTTCAGTTCTTGTTTGTTTCTGGGGGTTTCTCCTTTTAGTCTCCCCTCCAGGTGGTAAAATGCATGCTATATTGGTTTAAGGTCCGGTGATTGACTTGGCCAGTCGTAAGACCTTCCACTTTTTGCCCCTGGTGAAGTCCTTTGTTGTGTTGGCAGTGTGTTTTGGGTCATTGTCTTGTTCCATGATGAAGCTTCTCCCGATTTAGTTTGGATGCATTTTTCTGTAAAGTGCAAGACAAAATGGTTTTGAAGACTTTAGAATTGAATCTGCTGCTACTATCATGAGTTAGTTACATCATCAATAAAGACTAGTGAGCCCGTTCTCTAAGCAGCCTTGCAAGCCCAAACCATGGCATTACCTCCACCATGCTTCACAGATGAGCTTGTGTCTTTTGGATCATCAGCAGATCCTTTCTTTCTTCATACTTTTGCCTTTCCATCACTTTGGTAGAGGTTAATCTTGGTCTTATCAGTCTTCAAAACTTTGTTCCCAAACGTTTGTGGCTCATCTCTGTACTACTTTGCAAAATCCAATCTGGCCCCCCGTTTCTTTTTGCTGATGAGTGGTGTGCATCTTGTGGTATGGCATGTATATTTCTTCTCGAAGTCTTTTTCGAACAGTGGATTGTGATACCTTCACCCCTGCCCTGTGGAGGTTGGACAGGCATTTTGTCTGGCAATTTACAGAAAAATGGATCCAAACTAATTGGGAGAAGCTTATCATGCAGCAAGACAATGACCCAAAACTAGGCTTTACACGATCAGGATTTTTGGGGCCGATCAGCGAGGTTAAAAAAAACAATAACCGATCACCAATCCGATCACAAGCTGGAGCAATGTCTATTTCAGTGACTTTTTCATTTACTGTATTGTGTACTGTATACTGAGTGTCTTCAAAAGTATTCTCTAGTCGGGTAATATATTCTAATCAGTCAGGTCAAATCAACATTACAACATGACTAATTATGGGTGCTAACTTACTGTAATTACATTATTGTAATTAAATTACTTCACACACACAGACTGAAACATTAGAGCATGATTTGACAGACTGCCGACATGTTTACATACAACCGTTAGTGCTAGCACTAGCTTGCTAGGCTACATAAAGTTTTGTTGGCTGCTTGCCAGCTGTATCGTATTAAAAGTATGTGAAGATACCTCAAGCAATCCTTTAATTAAAGTTCTCTCTCCCAAGCACCGGTGACCAACAGCACACGTTTTTCCCCATTTTGTTCTTATTATACACGCGGCGCGATCCATTGAAGTTGTCGTTGCCATGGTAACGAGTGTATCCGGTCACGTTTGAGTTGACAGGATAAAGCCCAGTGATTGTAAAAGACGGGATGCGGTGGTATTGTAATACAAGATTTTATTGCAGTAATCTGACATAATGCAATCGTGAATGACTAAATTTGTCTTGTAGTCTGATCCACGCATTACACCGCTGACATTTAATAAAAACTTGGCAGTCAGATATTTACAGTACTACGTAAAAAGACGCGCAACAAGGCAAAAAATAAACTAGCTTTTGGATTCAAAAATACTGTACACGATGCCCATGCGGAGTGAATCTTTTGCGACGCCAATCAATGACATTTATCGGATAGGCGAATTATGACATTAAAGCCGATCAGCATACAATGCTAATTATGGCCAATACTGATCAAGCTGATCAGATCGATATAAAGTCTACCCAAAACACACTGCCAACACAACAAAGGACTTCATCAGGGGGGAAAAGCGGAAGGTCTTAAACTGCCCTAGTCAATCACCGGACCTTAACCCAATAGAGCATGCATTTTACCTCCTGAAGAGGAGACTGAAGGGAGAAACCCCCAGAATCAAACAAGAACTGAAATAGGCTGCAGTAAAGGCCTGGAAAAGCTTTTCAGATGAAGAATGCAACAGTCTGGTGAAGTCAGTGGGTTGCAGGCTTGATGCAGTTATTTCTCGTAAGGGTAATGCCACCAAATATTAAATGTTATTCACTTTAAGTTCATTTACTCATGTCTGTTGCAATACTTTTGCTCACTTGAAAAGTAGGTGGATTCAAACAAAAGGTGATCTGTGCTGAGTTGTTTAACACACCTATATGTAAATACCATGAAATGAAAGCTGGTATTCTGAACTTTGGTCTTTTCTAAATAACAAAAATATGAATGCGGCCACGCTTCTGTCCTGGTCTTTATACTTTAAAGAATACGTTTTCGTCCACCGCATCATATGTTTTCTACTTGCTGTCTGAGTCGCATCTTCCGCTACAGTTCATTCTATTCTCTGTCTGCTGTTACTGCTCGCAGAGCTAGTATGGTAGAAACAATAATTCAAATGTGAAATGACCATTTAATCCCTATTTCAAAACTAAGTACATCTTATTATGGGAGCCTACCACTCCATCCCATTCACTCACTTCTGAGAATCAGGAATTCCTAGGTAACCAAACTTTTCTTCCGTATTTCAGTTGGAATGACGTTCCCAAGTCTGAATGGACAAAGCTCTCCTAGTGTGGAGGATGACTCTCACTGCATGTCTTTTGCACAGGTGTGTGAAAAACGCTTATTTGAATACTTACTGTTGTTGATCA
Organism: Phyllopteryx taeniolatus; assembly: GCF_024500385.1. Classification (NCBI taxonomy): domain Eukaryota; kingdom Metazoa; phylum Chordata; class Actinopteri; order Syngnathiformes; family Syngnathidae; genus Phyllopteryx; species Phyllopteryx taeniolatus. Next base: position 3,063,780 of record NC_084504.1, read on the forward strand.
TATAGAGATAAAACGGTTTTAAAATTCTCTATCCTAAAGCATTGCAGTTTTTTTTTAAATATGAAAAATCTCAGCAACTTGATGCAGTTTTTGCACATCAGAAACTGAAAAGAGCAACAAACTAAGATTTCGTGCATTTAAAACACTATGAAATTTAAAGACGATAACTCATATTATTTGAAGTGTTTCTCACCTTTTCCCCTCCTGCATTCTCTGTATATGGTGGAGTTTTATAAAAATCCAAAATAGGCTTAGGCCTCTGCCTTTTTTTTTTTATTTTTTAAATTTTTTTATAAGGTTAAAAAAAAAAAAACACCCTGTCCCACTGTAATAGTGTTTAATGCTTTTGGCATGCTTCATAACCATCTTCTACGGTTTGCATCTTTCTTCTATGTTTTGCCACACCAAATAGGATAAGCCAAAAAGACAACCATGACTTCCAGAAACACAGTGCAGTGATAATTAAAATTGAAAATTTTCATCCCCACGCACGCATATAGATTTTACATTGTGACCCTTGCTGTATTCCATATAGATGCTGAGAGATGGGAAAGCCAGAGCAGATGGGCCCAGAATCACCACACAGAAAGGTACTCATTTTCAAACAATGTAAATTTAATGTGTAAAAGCAAAATGCAATGGTACATTCCTTGTTGTGAAGCCTGCTATTTAAATGAAGTGTTAATATCATGAAAGTAGTTTGACTTAAGTGTTAAGTACAGTCTTAATAGGTTGGTCTCAAAAATCAGCTTGTCAAATGATTATCATTTGCTGAGATGATACGATTGTAAGAAGTACAAATGAATGATTTCTGCAGTCACAGATTACGTTGTCAGTGCAAGTGTACTTGGTTAATGGGATACAATACCTACTGATGGGTGTGTTTGGGGAGGGGGGGGGGACATAAGAGTTAGTTGTATTGTATTTCACGTCCTGTAAAACCGGTTTTGTGACAATTGACGAGAGACTTCTAAGGGCTCCCTAGAGTCAATAGTGTGCATTGTCATGCAGGTACGCTGTTAGCGCTGCCAGCAGCAGACAGTGATGGAGAGAGTGACGGGTCAGACCGTGCTCCGGTGCCCAACTTTCAGAACTCTTTCAGCCAAGCATTTGAGAAGGCACTTCTGCAGCTGGACAGTCCGGAATGTTCTCCACAACCCGTGGTTGTCTCAGGTTGGCCATCTCTGAATTACATTTTTGAAAGAATCAAAAGCATATTTCAAGTAACTGAGCAACACAATCCGTTCCTTTTCTTTTACAGATGAGAAGGGAGGAAAGAAGAAAAAGAAAAAACAGAAACTTCTCTTCAGCACATCCATGGTTCACACAAAGTAGACAACACTGAAATAAATATAATGATTTGGTTTCTTGGATAACTGCTTTACTTTTGCAATCCTCTCTGGGAGTTCTAAATTTTGAAAAGGATTTAAAATTGTACCCAAATGTTAGACCGTGTTGGTTATTGTATTCACCAAGGCTGTGTTTTTCCAGTTCACTCTTACATTTTCATTTTGTGCGCATTCTATTGGGTGCTGCTTGGAAATGAGGATGTGTTACTAACATTGGATAAGATGAATTTTGGGTGCTTTATGATATGAATAGCAGTCAGCCAGCTGCAGGTACATTGCACCTTTGAAATCTTTCCAGGATTCTCAGTGCTCAGATGTACCAGATCTTGTACTCTCATCAAACAAATTAAGATTTTCCCTTGAAGTACATTTGGGTTTAGACTATTGGTCGAGTATTTTGTGACTATTTGAAAACGCAACCATTGTGTGGAGTGATAACAGTTTTGCAGTAACGAGATTAGATCTCAAGAGTGCAGCAAAGCTCGAACATATTCTCTGGGTAAACCATATTTAATGCACATAACTCTATTTCCTTCTTGTTTATTGACTTTTGGTCACGATATTAATTTAGTTTCAGTGTTGCAATTTTGTGAAGCTGGAGAATTTGTGCTATTTTGAAGAGTGTTTGTGACTCTTTAATAAGTGGATGGAGATTTTGTTTCAAGGTTCTTTAAATTCACTTTTATTTTGAACATTTGCATAGGCAGGTATAAAATGAATAAACAATTATGCACAATCAAACAAGTGACTGTTTTGTTCAGCATCAAGTTAATGCCAAAAACAATCAACATGCTCTAACAATGTCTAGTTCAACTGGTGTCAATTTCAAGTAAGCAATGCCAGCCATCATGTACAGTTGTATGACTCCACATGAGGGTAGTCCATAAACTGGTGAATTTATAATACATTTTATCGACTATAAAATTTGCTTCGTGCTTACATTCAACTTGTGTTAACTGTGGCTGGTGTTTTTGTTTTGTTTTGTTTTTGTCCAGATTGGCAGACGCTGGTGAATTGATAGATTTTCTCGTCTATAAAATCAGCTTGTTTACACACATGCCTTAAATTGAACTTGCATTAACTGATGCTGGTATTTTTCCAGTTTGACCGGTGTTTAAAGCTTAAAAAAATGGACAATCGATAGTGGCAAAATGATTCCGTAGCTTAAAGGGAAAAAACAGCAGCTTATATTGGTTAAATCAACACGGTTATAAACAAATGGGGCAAATCGTGATTAGGCAGAATAAAAGTAATTTTTAAATTTTTTTCTTCTAGGTGAATAAAGACAAATTGGGTTTCATCAGAAAGGGCACTTTTACTAGTCATCCAGGGTTAAAAGGCAAGTGCTTTGAGCATCACTAAGGTCTACCTGTGCATGTGCCTGAATACTGTTCTGTACGGTTTACTATCAGTACTGTAATGTTTTATACAGATTCAACTCGATTTTGAGCGGAAGTCTGTGCGATACACAGATTCAACTTGATATTAAGCAGAAGTCTGCGATTTTCCACCAGTTACTGTATACTCACTTTGGGGAGTAACTGTGTAACTAGGTTATGTACAACCGCAATTCCAATGAAGTTGGGATGTTGTGTTAAACATAAAAACGGAATACAATGATTTGCAAATCATGTTCAACCTATATTTAATTGAATACACTACAAAGACAAAATATTTAATGTTCAAACTGACAAACTTTGTTTTGAGCAAATAATCATTAAATTAGAATTTAGAGTTCCCAAAAAAGCTGGGACAGGTTTGGAATGGAATGCTCATCAAACGCCATTTATCAACACCCAGAAACGCTGCTGGCTTCTTGTTTTTATTTTTATTGTTTTTAACACAACGTCCCAACTTCATTGGAATTGGGGTTGTAAATATGAAATGTAATTGTAGTCCATTACATATAATTATGTAATTTAATGACAACAAGTAATTATAGTCCATTACATTACTGGGAGAAAGTCGAAGTCAAAGAAGAAGAAGAAGAAGAGGTGGAAAGCGGGTTCTTCGGCAGAAAGAGAAGAGGAAAACACAGAGCCTCGAACTGAATGTGGGGACTTTGAATGTTGGGACTATGACGGGAAAATCTCGGGAGTTGGTTGACATGATGATTAGGAGAAAGGTTGATATATTGTGTGTCCAGGAGACCAGGTGGAAAGGCAGTAAGGCTAGAAGTTTAGGGGCAGGGTTTAAATTATTTTACCATGGTGTAGATGGGAAGAGAAATGGAGTCGGGGTTATTTTAAAAGAAGAGTTGGCTAAGAATGTCTTGGAGGTGAAAAGAGTATCAGATCGAGTGATGAGGCTGAAATTTGAAATTGAGGGGTTGTAATGTGATTAGTGGCTATGCCCCACAGGTAGGATGTGACCTAGAGGTGAAAGAGAAATTCTGGAAGGAGCTAGATGATGTAGTTCTGAGCATCCCAGACAGAGAGAGAGTCGTAATTGGTGCAGATTGTAATGGACATGTTGGTGAAGGTAATAAGGGTGATGAAGAAGTGATGGGTAAGTACGGTATCCAGGAAAGGAACTTGGAGGGACAGATGGTGGTAGACTTTGCAACAAGGATGCAAATGGCTGTAGTGAACACTTTTTTCCAGAAGAGGCACGAACATAGGGTGACCTACAAGAGCGGAGGTAGAAGCACACAGGTGGATTACATCTTGTGCAGACGATGTAATCTGAAGGAGGTTACCAACTGTAAGGTAGTGGTAGGGGAGAGTGTGGCTAGACAGCATAGGATGGTGGTGTGTAAGATGACTCTGGTGGTGGGGAGGAAAATTAGGAAGACAAAGGCAGAGAAGAGAACCATGTGGTGGAAGCTGAGACAGGACGAGTGTTGTGCAGCTTTTCGGGAAGAGGTGATACAGGCTCTCGGTGGACGGGAAGAGCTTCCAGAAGACTGGACCACTGCAGCCAAGGTGATCAGAGAGGCAGGCAGGAGAGTACTTGGTGTATCTTCTGGCAGGAAAGGAGAGAAGGAGACTTGGTGGTGGAACCTCACAGTACAGGAAATCATACAAGGAAAACGGTTAGCTAAGAAGAAGTGGGACACTGAGAGGACCGAGGAGCGGCGAAAGGAATACATTGAGATGCGACACAGGGCAAAGGTAGAGGTGGCAAAGGCAAAACAAGAGGCATATGATGACATGTATGGCAGGTTGGACACTAAAGAAGGAGAAAAGGATCTATACAGGCTGGCCAGACAGAGGGATAGAGATGGGAAGGATGTGCAGCAGGTTAGGGTGATTAAGGATAGAGATGGAAATATGTTGACTGGTGCCAGCAGTGTGCTAGGTAGATGGAAAGAATACTTCGAGGAGTTGATGAATGAGGAAAATGATAGAGAAGGGAGAGTAGAAGAGGCAAGTGTGGTGGACCAGGAAGTGGCAATGATTAGTAAGGGCATTAAAGAGAATGAAAAATGGAAAGGCAGTTGGTCCTGATGACATTCCTGTGGAGGTATGGAAGCATCTAGGAGAGGTGGCTGTGGAGTTTTTGACCAGCTTGTTCAATAGAATTCTAGTGCGTGAGAAGATGCCTGAGGAATGGAGGAAAAGTGTACTGGTGCCCATTTTTAAGAACAAAGGTGATGTGCAGAGCTGTGGCAACTATAGAGGAATAAAGTTGATGAGCCACACAATGAAGTTATGGGAAAGAGTAGTGGAGGCTAGACTCAGGACAGAAGTGAGTATTTGCGAGCAACAGTATGGTTTCATGCCTAGAAAGAGTACCACAGATGCATTATTTGCCTTGAGGATGTTGATGGAAAAGTACAGAGAAGGTCAGAAGGAGCTACATTGTGTCTTTGTAGATCTAGAGAAAGCCTATGACAGAGTACCCAGAGAGGAACTGTGGTACTGCATGCGGAAGTCTGGAGTGGCAGAGAAGTATGTTAGAATAATACAGGACATGTACGAGGGCAGCAGAACAGCGGTGAGGTGTGCTGTCGGGGTGACAGAAGAATTTAAGGTGGACGTGGGACTGCATCAGGGATCAGCCCTGAGCCCCTTCCTTTTTGCAGTGGTGATGGATAGGCTGACAGATGAGGTTAGACTGGAATCCCCGTGGACCATGATGTTTGCAGATGACATTGTGATCTGCAGTGAAAGCAGGGAGCAGCTGGAGGAACAGTTAGAAAGATGGAGGCATGCACTGGAAAGAAGAGGAATGAAGATTAGCCGAAGTAAAACAGAATATATGTGCATGAATGAGAGGGGTGGTGGGGGAAGAATGAGGCTACAGGGAGAAGAGATGGCAAGGGTAGAGGACTTTAAATACTTGGGGTCAACCGTCCAGAGCAATGGTGAGTGTGGTCAGGAAGTGAAGAAACGGGTCCAAGCAGGTTGGAACGGGTGGAGGAAGGTGTCAGGTGTGTTATGTGACAGAAGAGTCTCTGCTAGGATGAAGGGCAAAGTTTATAAAACAGTGGTGAGGCCAGCCATGATGTATGGATTAGAGACAGTGGCACTGAAGAGAAAACAGGAAGCAGAGCTGGAGGTGGCGGAAATGAAGATGTTGAGGTTCGCTCTCGGAGTGACCAGGTTGGATAAAATTAGAAATGAGCTCATCAGAGGTACAGCCAAGGTTCGATGTTTTGGAGACAAAGTTAGAGAGAGCAGACTTCAATGGTTTGGACACGTCCAGAGGAGAGAGAGTGAGTATATTGGTAGAAGGATGATGAGGATGGAGCTGCCAGGCAAGAGAGCTAGAGGAAGACCAAAGAGAAGGTTGATGGATGTCGTGAGGGAAGACATGATGGCAGTTGGTGTTCGAGAGGAGGATGCAGGAGATAGGCTCTCATGGAAAAGGATGACGCGCTGTGGCGACCCCTAACGGGACAAGCCGAAAGGAAAAGAAGAAGAAGAAGACATTACTGGGAGAAAATTTGAAATTAGTTCCTTTTGGAAATTTCCAGGATTACAATCTTTATTAAATTTGGAAATAGCTCATAGCTCTGATGTCCTGGGTTCAAATACGGCCTCGTCTGTGTGGAGTTCTCCCCGTGCCTGCGTGGATTTTCTCTGGGTACTCCGGTTTCCTCCCACATCCCAAAAACATGCATGGTAGGTTAATTGAAAACTCTAAATTGCCTATAGGTGTGAATGTGAGTGGAAATGTTTGTTTGTTTATATGTGCCCTGCGATTGACTGGCAACCAGTTCAAGGTGTACACGGTCTCGTCCGGAGTCCGCTGGGATTGGCACCAGCACCCCTGCAACCCTAGTGAGGATAAGCAGTTCAGAGAATGGATGGATGAAAAATTGCTGCAAAAGTTTGGATTTTTTTTCACTTCCTCCTTCTAAAGCTGATGCTTGTGATTGGCTCTGGCTCTCGCTGGTCACGTGCCATTCTGTCATAGTTTCGAACATGACATTTTTCCAAATACTGTATGACCTTGAAATCGCCACCTTGTGTTACACTTGAACATAGAAAAGAACATTGACTTTTTTAATGGAACATTAACTTATCTGGGTTTTGATATAAGATTATGATGTGTAAAATGTGCATGTGTCATTAGGTCAACATGGTGTCATTTTCCACATGCTGTACACATAATGCAAGAAACATTGTTTATTATGTATTTACATTCCATCATTTTGTTATCAAGTTTATTTGTGTCAAGAACAATTATGTGGTTAATTTCAAAATAGTCTTGAGGTTTTAATCCACTTTTTTAGAGGAAACATCCAAGGTTCCTGTTGATGCATTCATTGAAAATTAATAAAAAATAATCAAGATATATTTATACTACTTCGAGAAAGTAATTCAAATAATTACACGACTATTACATTTTCAACAGGTTAACTTATATTTGTAAACATTTCCATTTCCAATGTAATCTTCCCAACACTGCTCACACATTGTACTGGTTTCGCTTTTATTTTGGAACTATTGACCGGAAACACTTTGTAATGTAATTTCGCTTCCCAACCAGTCGAATTGTCGAGCGTTGTCGGGACCTGCCTGTCAACAACACCGCAACCTGAGACAGGATAGCAGCCTCTTGGCTAGCAAAGTGAACCTGCTAAGTAGCTAGAAAAGAAAAAAAACCCGAAAAAAATAAATTGTTACGATTTGAATTTACCCCACTAACTTCTGCAGCAATGTAGCCTATTTGTAAAGATATTTGGACTCGGCAAGATGAAGAAAGGACTTTGTTAGGTAAGTTCCGTGTGTTTCGCATCAAACAGCGAAAGACAGGTTCAGTCAGTGTTTCCATTTTGATTAGTTTGGCTTGTCTTGAGTTAGCTTTCGCATGCTCAGTTTACTCGACCGCATGAGCTAAACTTTCTTTTTTTTTAATTTAAAAAAAAATAAATATATTTTTTTTACTGTTGTCGTATAGTACTTTTTAAACGTTTGTCTATATCTGAATTAATTTAAATGGTCTTCACTTTAGCAGGCCAACACAGACTTTTGCTAATCTGCACCGAGTGTCCTGTTGGAGCTCGTCGAGCACAGTTAGTACGGGGAGGTTTAGCACTTGATGCACATTTTCCAATTCTAAAAAATTGAATGTGTCAATTTGGAATACAGATTGCTAAAATTGGACTTGACGCGATGGTATGTTGATTTGTGATCTTTGTTTGAGGTGTTCACAAAAGCGAATTCGTAGAGGTGTCCAAAAAAATCCTTTGGACTTTATGCTGATAGACACATTTCTGAATCACAGTTGGTTACAACTCTCCGTCTGACAGCCCTGAAATGAATTACAGTACTCTTTTTGTTGGCTCCTATAATGTGTTGTGGAATTCGACAGGCTTGATCTGTTGCAATGCTTGGCCGGCAAAACAAAGAAAAGGAATTACTTCTAATAGTTGGACTTTAAAGGTGAATGTTTAATGGTTTTCAGCAAGCATTACGTCTTGCTAAGGGAAATTAGTGACTTTCATTGGTTTGTTACTTTGTGTGTTAGACATTTATGTGTTGGACAGTTGCAATCAACACTTCCCGTGTTACTAGACAAACGTACAAGCAAATGTTTGGCATTCCACTGTGGCTAAGTGTTTCCTATCACAATCTGCAGTGTTGTAAATTCATTGATTGAAGCAACATTATTCTCAAATTATTGTCGTCCAGTGGTTGTGCTGTGTTTTATATACCGCAGCCTGAAGCACAACGTACTCAGATAAAATCTTGGGGTTTCTTGCTCTTAGGCTGCTTCAACATCTTCCTCCTGTGTGATATGACATCACTCCTGCCTTACGACAAAAGGCAGAGATCTACAGCATACGCGTGACATCTGCTCAGGTAAAAAAATTTGTATTTATTTACTGCACTTTCATCATTATTATTATTATTATTATTATATTTTAAACCTGTCCTGTCCAGCTTCATGGCCATGCAGAATGGTGGATCTGTATGCCTTTTGTGCTGCACGACAAGGGAGTTTGAATACTCCCTCTGCTTATTTTTTTTAATTATTCTGATGTTTATTGAAAATGCACCCGGGCAGAAACGAGTTTTAGGGGACAGACAGAGGGACAGAACGGACAAGGGGAATAGTGGTGCGAACCACAGCTGAACAATAGTTTGTCTCGATATTTGAGCACAAGTAACGTTCAACAGTAACAGTCAAATCGTGTTCTTATTTGTGGATGGGGTGGGGGGAAGACACCCGCTGAGGACATGCAACAACTAACCAATAGAACAAAATGAGAGAGGACAGAAAAGGGGAGGACAGGATGTGGGAAATGAGCAAGGCAGTGCTACTGATGATGGGTGCGGTGGGATGCTTTTTATAGTGTCTAAACACCACTAAGAACCTGTGAGTTGATCTCTTAATATAACCTGTGTTATTATGAGTGATCCCAGCACAAACAATTAAAGCCTATATAGCAAGTCTATGGAATTTATTAGTGAATGAACACCATATAACATGCATGTGTGGAGTTGCTGAGCTGACACATTGAGGAAGAGTGGGCCCAGCCCCCTCCACCTGTCCCCTAGCCCAACCGAAGCGCCCCGACCAGTCCCAAAGGGAAGGGCACGAGTACCGGACCACCGCCTCCTATGCCCAATTACCCACCCCCCACCCAGCGCGCCCCACTGCCACCACTGCCCCCACCACCCCCGGAGAGCATGGGGGCCCCAGCCACCAACAGGGCCCAATTCAGGAGCCAGCTGCCTCCTGAAAAAGGTCACAGGCCACCAAAAGCGAGCCTATGTTAAGCACCCATCGCAAGCAATGACGGTCGTGCCATGCAGTGTTTGTGGTTCTTCAACTGGCTCTCATGAGTTGCCGACCATCTGCAACTAGTATGGTTGCGATTCCAAAATGTCGAATAGAAAGTGAGCGGTGTAGCAACAGCACAGATGTTTATAGCCAATTAAAATGCCAGGTTATCCATCCATCCATCCATTTTCTGAGCCGCTTCTCCTCATTAGGGTCGCGGGCGTGCTGGAGCCTATTCCAGCTGTCATCGGGCAGGAGGCGGGGTACACCCTGAACTGGTTGCCAGGCAATCGCAGGGCACATACAAACAAACAATCATTCGCACTCACGGTCACACCTACGGGCAATTTAGAGTCTCCAATTAATGCATGTTTTTGGGATGTGGGAGGAAACCGGAGTGCCCGGAGAAAACCCACGCAGGCACGGGGAGAACATGCAAACTCCACACAGGCGGGACCGGGGATTGAACCCGGGTCCTCAGAACTGTGAGGCTGACGCTCTAACCAGTCGGCCGCTATGCCAGGTTATATCACATGATTTTTCACAACAAAATTCACTTTTGCGGGACCTAACCGAGTTTCAGCCCCCCATCGTGAAGGTTTGTGTGTGTGTGTGTGTGTGTGTGTGTGTTTATAGTGTTAAAAAAAATTGTAACTATATTTATGATTTTATATGTAAATGTCTACAAAGTAAGGTGTTATAAAGAGTATTTCTGCTGGAACAATGGATGCATGAAAGTTGGTGTTCATATAGACAATAAATGGAACGATCTTTCCCAGCAGCCTGTCGAATATCTCCAGATACATCTTGGAGAAATTTGAAAGATGCGCGATCACCATCTTGAAACCTGGTGACAACATTATCATGAAAATGGATGTGAGGCTTGATACACTGCCTCTCGGTTCTGCTCGCTCCTCGTTTCCTCTCGCTTTATTTTACGCTGACAGAGAAATATAGCTACAGCGACCAAAAATCCTTTCTTTTCTTTTTCCTTGACAATTGCACCATGTTTTTTGTGGTTCAGCAAAATAAGCTGTCAGTGGCGTTTCAAAATGTTTGCTGATATGAACGCCAGAGGTCGCTTTTTGCAGAAGTTCAGTATCATCGGGAGGTGGGTTAGGTCAGTCGCTGAGTGTAATTCATTATCGATTGTCCAGTTCCGTCTAATTCAGCCCTGTCACTAGGTGTGTGGGTCTGACATCTGACTTGTGAAACAGTCTACCATGGCCATCAAGTTTCAGATATCCTCAAAAATGAATACATTCAAATTCCAGATTTTCGGTCTGCTGACATTGCACAATAATCCATCCATCCAGCCATTTGCCGTACCGCTTATCCTTACTAGGGTCGCGGGCGGGCTGGAGCCTCTCCCAGCTATCTTCGGGCGAAAGGCGGGGTACACCCTGAACTGGTCGCCAGCCAATCGTAGGGCACATATAAACAAACAATCATTCGCACTCACATTCACACCTACGCGCAATTTAGAGTCTTCAATCAACCTACCACACATGTTTTTGGGATGTGGGAGGAAACCGGATTACCCGGTGAAAACCCACACAGGCACGGAGGGAACATGCAAACTCCACACAGGCGGGGCCGGGATTTGAACCCCGGTTCTCAGAACTGTGAGGCAGATGTGCTAACCAGTCTTCCACTGTGCCGCCTATCTTCTTTTCCAACCTGGTCACTCCGAGAGCGAACCTCAACATCTTCATTTCCGCCACCTCCAGCTCTGCTTCCTGTTGTCTCTTCAGTGCCACTGTCTCTAATCCGTACATCATGGCTGGCCTCACCACTTTTTTATAAACTTTACCTTTCATCCTAGCAGAGAGTCTTCTGTCACAAAACACAACTGACACATTCCTCCACCCGTTCCAACCTGCTTGGACCCGTTTCTTCACTTCCTGACCACACTCACCATTGCTCTGGACGGTTGACCCCAAGTATTTAAAGTCCTCCACCCTTGCTATCTCTTCTCCCTGTAGCCTCAGTCTTCCCCCACCACCCCTCTCATTCATGCACATATATTCTGTTTTACTTCGGCTAATCTTCGTTCCTCTTCTTTCCAGTGCATGCCTCCATCTTTCTAACTGTTCCTCCACCTGCTCCCTGCTTTCACTGCAGATCACAATGTCATCTGCAAACATCATGGTCCACGGGGATTCCAGCTAACCTCATCTGTCAGCCTATCATCACCACTGCAAACAGGAAGGGGCTCAGGGCTGATCCCTTGATCCCTGATGCAGTCCCACCTCCACCTTAAATTAATCTGTCACACCTACAGCACACCTCACTGCTGTTCTGCTGGCCTCGTACATGTCCTGTATTATTCTAACATACTTCTCTGCCACTCCAGACTTCCGCATGCAGTACCACAGTTCCTCTCTGGGTACTCTGTCATAGGCTTTCTCTAGATCTACAAAGACACAATGTAGCTCCTTCTGACATTCTCTGTACTTTTCCATCAACATCCTCAAGGCAAAGAATGCGTCTGTGGTACTCTTTCTAGGCATGAAACATACTGTTGCTCGCGAATACTCACTTCTGTCCTGAGTCTAGCCTCCACTACTCTTTCCCATAACTTCATTGTGTGGCTCATCAACTTTATTCCTCTATATTTCCCACAGCTCTGCACATCACCCTTGTTCTTAAAAATGGGCACCAGCACACTTTTCCTCCATTCCTCAGGCATCTTCTCACATGCTACAATTCTATTGAACAAGCTGGTCAAAAACTCCACAGCCACCTCTCCTAGATGCTTCCATACCTCCACAGGAATGTCATCAGGTTCACCGTGCCGCCTATATTTTATAATATTTATTTAATATTTTATTTAATATATTTTATAATAAACAATAAAATTACTGTATAAATTCATCACTGAAAAGGGAGTTATTCAGTTATTAACTGTGAAAAATAACTGGATAACAATAAAATGCCTGTATAAAGTCATCACTGAAATGGCACAGTTATTCACAATTAATAAAAGCTTTTCTTGCTGTAAAAAATAATTGGATGGAGAAAGTCATGATCCATGATTGATGATTAGCACTAGTCCTTATTCTCTTACACCTGTGTACACCTGTGCTTTATTTGCTCTAGAGTGATTTATTATCTTGAGTAAATAGTATATTTCTCTGCCACCACTCAAGACACTCCCTACACAAAGTCCACCATAATGGCCAGATCAAATAATTGCAGTGAGGTACCATTATAGTACCATTTTGCTAGGCCATTGAGAACAATGTTTGTGTTAATAGGTGTTGTTGAAGAGGATGGCTGCACAGGTGGAGGTACACAGTGGGGAGGCTGGAAGGACAATGACAGGAGGAAGACTTCACTTGAGTCCCCTGACCAACTCAAGCAACACAAGTCCATCAATCAATCAGTCGCATATCATCACTCCTGAACCCAAAAAACCTGTCCCTGGGCCCAAGCCACGGTTGACTCCAAAACCGTTTGCTGTGGAGAATAAAAACAGTATTAAGCCTATACTTGCCCCAAAGCCGCAAACCAAACCCAGACCAGAATCCACTAACACCACTGGATACAAACCAGAGCTTCCCAACAGTCCAAAACCACAGCAACCAGTTGCCATTGTTAAGCCAAGGCCTGTGTCAATCAACTCCAGTCGTCCTGCCTCAACCTCATTTAGAACATCTACTAAGGTGAATACTGGGCAAACAACCAAGCCTGTCCATCCATTTAAACCAGCCCCTCCTTTTGACTCTGTAGATGCCAACAAATCAATGCCTCCATTGCCAGCAGAGAGACAGAAACCTAAGAACCAGATGACACCCATGCAGGGAGGGGCATCCATTGCCAGAGCCAAGTCATTGGGGTTTCTTAATCAGATTGAGAAAGAGGATGAACAAAATAAATCTCTGACAGTTGTCCCACCCCGACCCAAACCCCGAGGTTCCAGGCCCAGACCTGTATCTGCTATTTTTCTTAACAATCCAGAGTTACCAGTTCCTGCTCCACGCTTGGCTGGGGGAAACCCTCTTTCATCTGATCTTACATACAAGTTTGAATCTATTGGTCTGTCATTGCACCGTAAAGCGACCAAAGCAGACGTTAAGGAATGCACTCCAAAAGATATATCACTTTCACAAAAAACCCAGAAGGAGAAAATCAGTACCTTGGGACAGAGCACTGATGTTGAAGGTAAACAATCGACCTCAGACGAGCAGAGCAACAACATTGCAGAAGAAATGATCGTTAAAGAGACTGAGGATCAGCGAGGGGTTAGCATCAAGTCACGAATTCATCTCCTGCTTGATTCCTCCTCTGCTCCTGAGACGGTGTCTTCTCGTCAGATATCAGATATTCTCTCTCCAGAGCAGACACTCTCTGAAAGTGAACCACAAGTGGGGGTTAAACAGCTCATCAAGCAGCTTACAGAGGATACAACTCCAACCCAGAGTCCCGTCATGAAACCTGCAATGAAGCCCCGCCACCTGCCCACTGATTTCACTAAAAAGTAAGGTCTGCCACCAATGCATTAGTTTACTTTTGATACACATTTTTGGTCTATCAGTTCCATTGTCATGCATGGTTTTTGTTGTCTGATTTGTGTTTGGCAGGTTTTCATCCGAGAGATTGTCTGACTTTGGCAATGTTTCACTCAGTGACCCTACAGAATATCATGAGATCAGCAAAGATCCTCAAAGGAGGGTAAGAGATGTATAGATTTTTGTTCAGAGTTTGTGTTGCTCTTTGTCAATAATTACCTGTTATTGAGGTAATAAAAACTGAAAAAATAAGAGGATAACCCAAGTTCTCAGTAGAAATGAGCAACTGTATGGGGAGAGATTTGTCTCCAAATAATTTATATAAACATATCCACGATTTACACGTCTTTTTGAAATCCACAATTATATTTATTATATATATTATATATATTTTTCAGATCCACAAATATATCTGCGATTTACACGTGTTTTTTAATGTTGTGTGTGCATTTATCATGACTTGTCATTTGTAAATATTCAGTTCTGCTTATGAATTGTCGAAGGTGCGTTTGTGGATCAGCGGGCATTTATTTGTGAGACAAACGTAACGCAGTTGTCAAGATATTCACACACACACTCACACAAGTTGAGAATATTCACGTGTGGGAAGGCCCGTCCCTCCATCTGCTTGGCAGCAGTGTTGCTGTCTCCGTTGATGACTTGACTGCAAGTCATTTTTATGGGAATCCAACAGTCTATGGTCCGACCCTGCTGGAATCCCCAGTAAACCACTGCGGTCAGGCCAGCCCCCAGTTGGAAAGATGAAGTCAAGGCAGCTGCCCCAACGATAGTTTATACATTTAGGCATTACGGTAACGCCGCCAATGAGCTGCTTGAGCCGACTTCAAAATAAAAGCCTGACAAATAATACATAGACATCAATGCTTTGGATTTAAAATAATCAAACAAAATACTAACTCTGTTGTATGGCAACGAGTCCACCACTGAGAGAAAGAACACTGTGCCAGGATTACATCCAGGAAGGTTCTGAAGTTGCATTATTTTACTAAATCTAATTTTAAACCTCCACATATGTCTGCCATTGACCCTAATTTCAAAAGATTATTTAAAAAAATGCCCGAGTTATCCCAGAACCAAATCAGCTCTGGTGGACACTAGACCACCGCAGGACACCAACTAAACCACGTTCATAAAAATCTTATGTGGCATTTCAAAATCCAAATTATTTTAAAACATTTTTTTTTAAATCACACTTAAAGGTCAGAGGACAAAGATTTAAAAATGTTCTTGATAACGCTAGAAGCCCTTTACAAACCACATCTGCCATTTTGAAGTGATTATATGGCAGATATACAGCAGTTAAATCGATATAGATGATGCAGAATGCGCCTTCTGCTTTTTGCATCCCGCTCCTTTCGGTCTTCGTTTCTTTCCGGCGCTGTGACGTCACACAAGCCAAACATCCTGTTCATTCGGCGTTGTGTGCTATTGTTCCATGCTGTTGTTCCTGTCCTTGTATATTTGTTGTCGTATGATTTAACGATGTAACAATGGTTTATTGTGTGGCATTTGATTGTACAAATGGTTCAGCCAGCGGCAAGAGTTTTTTTTTTTTTTTTGGCTTTCCAAGTGAAAAAGGAACACGTGACCAGTGAATAGTAGACTTTACACCGATTTTATCGGGATCGGCTGATAATTAGCATTTTATCGGCATGGGCTTTGTCATAATTTACCGAGATCGGCTCCACAAAAGACATTTACTCCGCGTCGCCATCGTGACAGTATATTTGAATCCAAAACCTAGTTTATTTTCAGCCTTGTCGCGTCCCTTTTGGCGTAGTCCTGTAAATATCTGACGGCCAATAAAGTTATTTAAAAAAGAAAACATGTCGGCGGTATGGAACAGACAACACGTCTGAGACAGACAACTCGTAATGCCCGGATCAGACTACAAGACAAATTCAGACTACTGCATTAAACTGTACTACTGTGGCAACACTGGCAACTAGTATCGTTTATTTTTACTTCCCCTCTAAAAAAAAAAAAAATCTGTGGAGTTGTACATGTTATAGGCCACGATATTAATGGAAAAAGTTATAAAATGATTTATTTTGGTTTCATTTGTTTGTCACAAAAACCTGGCATATGAAGAGGGGTGCATAGACTTTATATCTGTTACATTACATTATTATATGTGTCTGTACATACTACATATACCGTATAATGAATATAATGTGTGTATTACTATATACCTGTGATATATATATATATATATTTTTTTTTTTTTTTTTTTTTTTTAGATCGACGCAGTCAACCCCACTGACCAGATGGGTGTGGATTTCCAAGATCAGCTCAAAAAGATCAACTCAATTACAGAAAGTACAGAGGCAGAACAGGCGTCAAGTGCTACCAGCAATCAAAGTGGTCCTACTGTTGAAATGCAGACAGTACGAGCATCCTTATTTGATAATATTGTGGAGAGATCTAGTGTGACAAATGGCGCTGACTTATTGAGTAACCCACCTTTACGAGTAGGAAGCAAAAAGGATAAAGGAACTTTGGTGACTGCCATGTATAAAGATTATATTTCTCCAAGTATCCTGCGAGTGAACCACACCATGGACACAGTGCAAGGAATGGGAGAGAACAGGGCAGTGAGTGAGAGCATTCCATCTGCTCAGTGGGAAGATAAAGCCATGACCTTAAACTCCAGACACTCAGAAGGGAACAGGACAATGATGGAAACAACTAGTTTAATAAAAGGTGAACCAGCTTCAGCAATGGCAATAGAGCAACAACCTCGATACTTGCGAATAGGATCCTTGCAGAAATGGCCTACTGCAGGTGTGGCTCAAGAAGCCGGTGTGCAAAATGCCACGCTAAACCACTCACAAAGGGAAAAAGAAATGGATTTGAATAAAGATAAAGACAGACAGAAAGAAGCAGACCACGAGGAAATACCTGGAGCTCCTAAACGCATGAAAACACTGCAGATAGATGAAAAGCCAAAACCCAAGGCAACCTATTTTGCTTTGACCGGACAAATACAGGAGTCGGTGTCTTCTTTAGATACTGGATCTGACATTATAGATTCAGCAGTGCCTTCTGGTGATTTTGCAGTAGGTTCTGGACAGGTAACCTCTCAAGGTAAGGTAGCTGAAATTAAGAGGAATCTGTCAATAAATGAAACATCTGGAGAAAAAAAACAAGGTAAATATGAGGACGTAAGGAGAATGAGCCACATTTCACCCAGGCAGGTGGTATCAGTGCTGGATATGCCGACAGCAGATATAAAGATGGGAGTAGTAAAAAGCGCACAAACAAAGGAGGATGAAAGGCAAAATGGCAAAATGAAAGTTATTGATGGGGACAAACAGCGACAAATGGAAATTGAGAAACAAGCCCTTTTACAGTTTTCACAGATGAAGGAAAGGGAGATGCAAAGAGAATTTGAAAGACGTAAAGCATTTGAAAGGGAGAAACAAAAACAGAGAGAGCTTCAAACACACAGTCTGCAAGAATCGGAGTTGGGACAGCAGAAAGACATGGGAAAACAAAGGCAGTTGTATTTCAAGCAAGAAAAGGCAAATCAGCAAGAACAAGAGATGCAGAGTAGGCAGGAAGTAGAGAGGCAAAGAGAGCTAGAGAGGCAAAGAGAGTTTGAAAAGCAGAGACAGAAAGAAATGCACAGGCAGAGGGAACAAGAAAAGGAGAGAAAACAAAAACTACAAAGGCAAAGAGAGCAGGAACTGGAGAGGCAACAAGAATTAATGAGGCAAAAAGAGCAGGAAATGGAAAGACCGCTAGAACAGATGAGCATAAGGGAGCAGGAAAAGGAGAAACTACGAGAACTTCAAAGGCAGCAAGAACTGATGAGGCTGAGGGAGCAGGAAATTGAGAGGCAACAAGAACAGGTGAGGCTGAAGGAGCAGGAAAAGGAAATACAGCAAGAATTGAGGAGGTTGAGGGAGCAGGAAAAGGAGAGATGGCAACAATTTGAGAGGCAGCAAGAACTGATGAGGCTGAGTGAGCAGGAAGAAGAGCGACAGCGAGAAGTTGAGAGACAGCAGGAACTAATGAGGCTGAGGGAGCAGGAAGAGGAGAAACTACGAGAACTTCAAAGGCAGCAGGGACAGATGAGGCTGAGGGAGCAGGAAATTGAGAGGCATCGAGAACAGGTGAGGCTGAAGGAGCAGGAAAAGGAAACACAGCAAGAATTGAGGAGGTTGAGGGAGCAGGAAAAGGAGAGACGGCAACAATTTGGGAGGCAGCAAGAACTGATGAGGCTGAGTGAGCAGGAAGAGGAGCAACAGCGAGAAGTTGAGAGACAGCAGGAACTAATGAGGCTGAGGGAGCAGGAAGAGGAGAGACGGCAACAATTTGAGAGGCAGCAAGAACTGATGAGGCTGAGTGAGCAGGAAGAGGAGCGGCAGCGAGAAGTTGAGAGACAGCAGGAACTAATGAGGCTGAGGGAGCAGGAAGAGGAGCAGCAGCGAGAAGTTGAGAGACAGCAGGAACTAATGAGGCTGAGGGAGCAGGAAGAGGAGCGGCAGCAAGAAGAGATGAGAGGGAGGGAGCAGGAAATGGACAAAAAGCGAGAACTTGAGTGGCAGAGAGAGTATGAAAAGGAGAAACGACGAGAACTTGAGAGGCACGCAGAACAACTGAGGCAAAGGGAGCAGGAAATTGAGAGACAGCGAGAAGTTGAAAGACAGAACACACAGATGAAGCTGAGGGAGCAAGAAAAGGAGAGGAAGCAAGAACAGGTGAGGCTGAGGGAGCAGGAAATGGAGAGACATCGAGAACTTGAGAGGCAGAAAGAGCATGAAAAGGAGAGACGACAAGAATTTGAGAGACCGCAAGAACAATTGAGGCAAAGGGAGCAAGAAATGGACCAACAGCAAGAACTCGAGCGTCAGCAAGAACATGTGAGGTTGAGGGAGCAGGAACTGGAGAAACGGCAAGAACTTGAGAGACGGCAAGAAAAGGGGAGATTGAGGGAGCAGGAAATGGAGAGACGGCGAGAACTTAAGAGGCAGCAAGAACTACTGCGGCAAAGGGAGCAAGAAATGGAGAGAGAGCGAGAAGTTTCGATGCAGCAAGAATTGGAGAGACGAGAACCTGCGCGACAGCAAGAAAGGGTTAGGCTGGGGGAGCAAGAAATGGAGAGACAGCAAGAATTTAAGAGGCAACAAGAACAAGTGAGGCAAAAAGAACAAGAAATGGAGAGAATGCGAGAACTTGAGCAACAACAAGAACAGGTGAGGCTGAGGGAGCAGGAAAAGGAGCGACAGTGGGGAGTTCATATGCAGCAAGAACTGGAACAAGAGAGGCAGCGTGAATGGGAAAGACAAAGACAGAGAGAAGAAGAGAGGCAGTCAGCGCTAGATAGGGAGACACTTCTTTTGGAAATGCAAAGGAACAAGAGAATGGAGGAACTGGAGAGAGGTAAAGAGAGAGAGGAAGGAAGGCTCTCCCACCAAAACCTGAAGCAGAAAGAAAATGAGAGGTATCATTTTATTGAGCTTGAGAAGCAGTGGTTCAGAGAGAACACTGAGAAAACAAGACAAATGGCGTTAGAACAGGAAATGCTAAGACTGAAAGGGATTGATAAGGAATGGGAAAAACAAAGACAAATGGAGAGGGAGTGTGAGGAAGACATTGAGAGGGAAAAGCTTAAAGAGCTGGACAGACTGAGAGACTTGCAAAGGGGAAAACAACTCCACGCTGAGAAACAGTACCAAAGGCTAATACAACAGGCCCCGCAGAATGAAAGGCTTAGATGGGAGGCAGAGAGAGAGAAGATGGAAAAGGCTGAGGCAGAGAAAATGAGACAGATTGCCAGACTTCAAGAAGCAGAGAGACACAGACTAAAGGAGAAACACAGCAAAGAGGAACATGAGAGAATAAGGCTGGATCAGTCCCCTTTGAGGCCCAAAGTGGTAGATGTAGACTCTTTGCTCAGAGCTGCCACCTCTCAACACATTGACCCTTCACTAAGATGGAAGGAGCCCTCTCCCAGAGCTGAAGAGCCATACAAACCTTCCATTCTTGATGTGGACTCTTTTATATCTCAATCTCAGCCATACTCCAATCAAGATCTACTGTCTGTTGCCAGTATTCAAGAAGTAGACTCCAACTTTGGTACTATATTACACCCTGCACCTGAAAGAGATATTACGTGGAAGGCACCCCCACAGACTTCAGTTGACTTCACAAGTCCAGTGTGGACGCTATCCACCCATGGCCCACGGGAGCTACAGCCAACTGAGGTGGCTTACAACAAATCCCTTCATGAGCCCAGAAAACACACAACCAAAGTCAGCCCAGACCAACTGCTTTTTAGGCAGGACGGACAATCCCCGGCCTCACAGCGCCACTGGCGCCGTAGGCAAGGTGAGCCACTTTACTTGGACCCTTTTGTCCAAAGAGAGGCAACAACCGGAGTCTCTGGCAGTACTCCTGTTGATCAGGTCTGGTTACCCAGAGAACTAAAATCCCAAGACAACCAGGAAGAGGTCTGGAACCACAGGAGATCCCAGGGATCCCAGGTAAATTAGAGGGATCTGTAAAATCTTTAATCTAATGGAGAAAATGTTATTTTTGTATATTGTTTCTATTAATTGACATTTGCATGAATATATCATTGAATAATGTTGTGTTTAACATTGACCATGTACGACACATGTAGCCAAAATTGTTGGTACCCTTCCATTAAGGAAAGAAACCCCACAATGGTCACTGAAATAACTTGAGTACGACAAAAGTGATTGTACTGTGCAGTAAATACAAATTTACCTACTATTGCTGTACGTAATGAATATAAGACACTACTTTATCTGTGGTGCAATAGAATTATACATAAAAAAACAATGGTTCCCATTAGACTTTACACCGATTCTATCGGACTGATCGGTATCGGCCGATAATTAGCATTTTATGCTGATCGGCTTTAATGTCATAATTCGCAGGGCTCCGCAAAAGACATTTACTCCGCGTCGCTGCGTGCACAGTATATTTGAATCCAAAAGCTAGTTTATTTTTAGCCTTGTTGCAATAAAATATTGTATTCCGATACCACCGCATCCCGTTTTTTACGATCATTGGGATTTATCTTGTCAACTCAAATGCGACCGGATACACTCGTTACCTTGACAACAATAAGAATGGAGCGCGCCGACGGTATTATAAGGACAAAATGGGGAAAAACGTGTGTTGGTGGTCACCGGGGCTCAGGACAGGAGAGGACGTTCGTTTAAGCCTTGCTTGAGGTATGTTCACATACTTTTAATATGATACGGCTCACAAGCAGGCAATAAAATGTTATGTAGCCTAGCAAGCTACTGCTAGCACGAACGGTTGGACGTAAACATGCTGCTGTTCTGTCGAATCATGCTCTAAAGTTTCGGTGTGGGTGAAGTAATTTAATTAAAAATAAAGTAATTCAATTACAGTAAGTTAGCACCCATTATTTCTGTCATGGAATGTTTGTTTGACCTGACTGATTAGAATACACGATCTGACTAGAGCAGTGATTTCTAACCTTTATGGAGCCAAGGAACATATTTTACAATTGAAAAATCTCACGGCACACCAACAAACAAAAATGTCACAAAAAGTGGATATATTAATTACTGTATTAACTTCCTGCCATCTAATAGAAGATCATTCATTTGTTCTGTCTGTCACTATGCCTCACTGGCATAAATATAGGAACAAAGATACATTTATTGTAAATATAATTTTTTTAGCAATTAAGTACACAAGTATATACAGTAAATGAACAGGTCATTTAAATAGACACATTATTCCTCCATCTTGTGATCTGTTATAATTTTTTTAAACTCGCTGATCTGTCCCAATGATCCTGATCATGTAAAGCCTAGTTCCCATATAACCTAATATTTTACTGCACAACCTTTTGAGGTAATCACTGCAATCAAGCAATTCATTGAGATTATATTGGAATGTGATTTCTGATGTCGTTGATTAGGTAAATTTTCATTTTTTTTTCAAAATAATTCTGTCAAACCACAATAATATAGCAATAAGATAATATGCACTTCCTTTTGAGAGGCTTTTTTTTAATCATACAAAATGCGTTTGACTTACAGTTTAAAAAGTGCAAAGTGGCTGTGTGGGTATGCTGTCCTTCCTACTTTGTTCCACATTGTTCCTTTGCTGTCACGTGTGTTCTAGTCTACAATAACACCGTACATAAAAGGCCCTAAAGGGTTATAAAGTTTTGAGTGCAACCAGGTATATATAAAAAAAAATGTCTGAGCAGAAAATTCTCTTTGGTCTCTTTCTGTTGCAAGGAACTGAACAGGATGCGGTCTCGCAGTATGTCACGTAGATCAGCCCCCTCTGGTGTTGCTCTTGAGAAAAGTCTTTTTAGAATAAGGAGTCGTAGCGCTCACAGAGAACAGGATCACCAAACCTGGGTAAGTTTGGCTTTAGCAGCTGCAAGACATTTTATTGCATTTTTTTCATGAAAGTAAAAGCATAATGAAAACATATATCACAAACCTATGAAAAAGTGTTTTGGGCTACTGCTTTCCAAGCTTTGTACAGACAGTAAAGTAACATGTTAAGTGTCTGTTAAGATCTTGCTCAATCAAAACTGATATTTTTGGGGGAAAAAATGACATTGGCAACTGAATGTGCCTGGGATAATTAGTGACTAATGTTTAAGGTATGGCATCAAAGGCTCACCTCCACCCATTTTACACGATGTTCTCTCTCAAGTGGTGGTAAATGCCTTCTCCTGCCTGCAATTCAAGATTGGCTTAAGCAATTTGTTTGCATGTCGTCAGAAGCCTGTTAGTATGGCTCAGGGAAAGCTGCGACATGAGATGGCCTGCATTAAGTGTGCCCTGCAGAGATGTTTTTTTTTTTTTCTCTCAGTGCCGCATGGTTACATGTCTAAATACTAACCCAACTGAAGTGATACTACTACACTTAATTAGATTCAGAATATGGTTAAATATTTTTGTATTTTTGCCATCTACTAACAATGTTGAACTCACAGTTTAAGGTCACTACCGCCTTCTAGTGGTTATGAGTAGTCCTAGTGATGTTAAATTTGAAATACTGTAATTCATATTATTAACATGTTATCATTTTCTTATTCAACTGGCACAATTTGACCATAACTTTCGTTTGCGCTTTAAAAACATTTTTAATATTTTGAACATCGATTCCCTTTAATCCCTTACTTAAAATGTAGTCCATCTGTTACCTAATTATTGTGTGTATGCCTACCTAATCATCTGTACATTTCACTAATCAGCAGAGGTGGGTAGAGTAGCCAAATATTGTACTCAAGTAAGAGTATTGTTACTTTAGAATAATATGACGCACGTAAAAGTAAAAAGTAGTTCTCCAAATATTGTCTTGAGTAAGAAAGTAGTCAGTCAAAAAAACTACTCAGAGTAACTTGTAACTTCTGATTTAATAAAAATAAAATTAAACAAGTAAAAATCAGCAAGAACGTCAGATAAAATAAAAAAATAAAAATATATGGGAATCCACATGCACCTGCCACTATTTCAATTTTAATTGCCCAAAAACCAACAACACATGCATTGAGCCCTACAGAAACATTGCTTCATTCACTTAAATAACTTCGTGAAGGAGCGCACGAGAGAGAGAAAAACATTTGCAACTTACTACAGCTCTCATTGGAGCTGTTGGCAGCCGGGAAGCGGCTGGGATGAGAATCAGCACCTCCAAATCTGAGACCATGGTCCTCAGTTGGAAAAGGGTGGCGTGCCCTCTCCAGGTCGGGGATGAGCTCCTGCCCCAAGTAGTGGAGTTCAAGTATCTTGGGGTCTTGTTCACGAGTGAGGGAAGAATGGAACGGGAGATCGACAGGCGGATCGGTACAGCGTCTGCAGTGATGCGGACTTTGTATCGATCCGTTGTGGTAAAGAAGGAGCTAAGCCGAAAGGCGAAGCTCTCGATTTACCGGTCGATCTACGTTACTACCCTCACCTATGGTCACGAGCTGTGGGTCGTGACCGAAAGAACGAGATCCCGGATACAAGCGTCCGAAATGAGTTTCCTCCGCAGGGTGTCCGGGCTCTCCCTTAGAGATAGGGTGAGAAGCTCGGTCTTCCGGGAGGATCTCAGAGTAGAGCCGCTGCTCCTTCACATCGAGAGGAGCCAGATGAGGTGGCTGGGGCATCTGATTCGGATGCCTCCCGGACGCCTCCCTGGTGAGGTGTTCCGGGCACGTCCCACCGGGAGGAGACCCCGGGGACGACCCAGGACACGCTGGACAGACTACATCCTTCGGCTGGCCTGGGAACGCCTCGGGATCCCCCCCGGAAGAGATGGATGAAGTGGCTGGGGAAAGGGAAGTCTGGGCGTCCCTGCTAAAGCTACTGCCCCCGTGACCCGACCTCGGATAAGCGGTAGAAGATGGATGGATGGATGGATGTTACTTGAGTAAATGTAGAACATTACTACCCACGTATGCTAATCTGTATATTTGCATAGTCTGAGAGCCCCATTAGTACAGTATATATCTCTACTAAGAATGAGCCATTGGCTTCATACCACTAAACGAAAGAGCCACACTGATAACATAAATGAGTAGTTTATATTATCGGACTTCGACTAATATGAGAGCCTGGAAAAAAATCTATGGTTTTGCTTTTCAAATTAGTCAGTTTCTTTAAATTGATAGACACCGTATTGAAATGAATGAATGAATAGAAATACAGAAAAACAAATGAACATATTGAGCAATCATGCTATTTCTTCATATGTGAATTTCCTAGTATCCTCAAAAAAGTTATTTGTAAATGTTCCTTTTTTAATTAATAGTAGAGTCTGGTCTATTTGTTTTGGGCAGATATGGGAGACCGGGGCTTGTTATCACATGGGTATTGCAAATATCTTCTCCACCAGAGGTCGCAATTATCCATCCAACCATTTTCTGAGCCGCTTCTCCTCACTACGGTCGCGGGCGTGCTGGAGCCTATCCCAGCTATCATCGGGCAGGAGGCGGGGTACACCCTGAACTGGTTGCCAGCCAATCGCAGGGCACATATAAACAAACATTTGCACTCACATTCACACCTACGGTCAATTTAGAGTTGTCAATTAACCTACCATGCATGTTTCTTTTTGGGATGTGGGAGGAAACCGGAGTGCCCGGAGAAAACCCACGCTGGCGCGGGGAGAACATGCAAACTCCACACAGGCGGGGCCCGGGGATTGAACCCCGGTCAAAAGTTGAATACTAGTTTTCTTCCTTAACATGGTCAGGGGTCATGTCCTGTCTGAGAAGAGAATCACACATTGTGAGCTGAGATGAGCGCCAATAAACCTTTTTGCACAACCCAAAGTAAAAAAAATAAAAAAAGTTAATTTTCTATATTTTAAAATAAGCTTCTTCCAGATAAAAACTATCCTAGCAGTGATACATGTGGACTTGTTAGAGGAGAGATTAAGGCATCTTGTCATACTTTAGTCATTGTTCTGTTTCAAACTAACTTTAAGCTAGAGCTAGCATTGGCAAATATGGTAGTTTGAGGCAAAATGTCTGTCATTTTGAGGTTAGTTGTCAAATGCATTTTCATAATGAAGCAAAGCTTTCTTTTTTGCAATTCAGTTTAAGCTTGAATTTTCAGTTTCAGAAAGGTAAATCAGGCATTTGAGACTGAGAGCCATGGCCTACGTGCCAGCAGTTCCTAAGGACTTTAATTCAGTGTTATATTAATAGTAATATTTCCCGTTAATGTTTTTTCAATGGTTATGTTCAATGACTTTTTCATGCTTAATGATGAACATTTTCTGTGCCTGATTTCAATGATCACTTCTTCACATCTTACCCCATATAGTGAGACAACTTAGCCGATGGTTGGGCAACCTGTCACATGTTCACACTCTATTAGATTGCTTATAACTCTGCACTGACACAAAATATGAAAATGACATGAGTACGAAATATATATCTGAGACTTTGGTCTTTCATCTGGTATACGTTTTGTTTACATGTGATGTATGTATATAAATATATAAGAGAGTAAAAGTGTGGCATCTACCCCCGATCTCCCCTACTACTTTATATTGGATAGCTGCATGACCAATAAAAATAGGTTCTTTTTTTTTTTTTTTTTTTTTCAAAAAATACCTTTGCTGGAGGGAGGGTCCTCAGAGTCACAGAGATGAGGTGATGGTTGTGTGCTGACATCATGGTCTTAGGCGAAGGGAAGCTGGTGAGTGAGGCTGAGCAGAGCAGAGATGGGCACAGGGCTGAGAGCTTTGTTGTACAACTTGTACTTGTGGTCATGTTGCTTGAGCCTGCACTTCCCCTGGGTAAGTAACATTACAACAATTATCGATTTTTCTAGGAGGCCGTTCTCCACATGTCCGGAAATATAACTGAAGTACAGTATGTCTTTAGGCTACTTATCATGTCCTTTGTATGCGGTCTCTGGTTGGGTTTCTGCTTGGCTGCTGCTGTGTACTGAATGATATCATCACAAGAGGGGAACTGATGAGCAGCTGTGAGTCACAACTGATCAAATGGTTGGTATAGAGACAATGCAGAGCAGCTTGTTTTCATTTCCTGTACATACATTTGGATATTTCAAATACAAATCAAGGATAAAGTAAATATTTGTGGTTATTTTCTTCTATTTGGTGCATAATGGAATGCAGTATTATTGCCGACAGTGATACCTTTCTTCCCCACATTTTAAAGCCTTAAGAAAAGGCATTGAGAGGATCTATATGCCATTATCATTTATAATTTTTAATTAACGCAAATAACATCATTCCTATATCTTGAACATATTTTACAAAGTAACTTTAACACTATTAAATACCTATGTAAGCCCTACAGAAGTGGCAAATATACACATTCAGAGAAATGTGGGCTTTTTAGCTGTTCAGAACGGACAAATTACTCAGCTGTTTCCTGTAGAAGCTGCTTCCCGAGTATGTTACAAAGATTACCTGTAGAGGGCATAGTTTGACAGTGATGCAGCATTTTTGCTCCTCTGTCTCAGTTTACTCTCATCTGAATTGTGTGAAGTGTTTTTGGAGTATTGTTATTTTGGAGTTTCTTGTACACAATATTAAGTTTACAGTTAAAAAGTGTTGTGATACTTCCTTATGGCAACACTGTTGAATAATTGGTTTATAACATATAGACACGTTTAACGTTCTCTCTGCATAGTTCATCAAGCTATATTTCTTCCAGCTTGATCTCACACACACACTCATTTCATCACTATTCGGTTATTGTTGACATTTCATCATGCCAAGTTTTTGAATTCTGTGTTGTGCTGTTACAACCTCTTTACTAACCCTCTATATTTGTTTCCAAAACCTTTCTTTTGTGGCTGTGAACCACACAAAACATGCCTGAGCAACAGCAGCGCAGAACATATGTTACCCTCCCCTCTCCCTCCTGTTTGGAATCAGGGACCTCCCATTCTTGCTCTTGCTCTCTCTGACTCCACACTCCCTCTCTCCACCCAGTTTCTCCTTGACAGTGATTCCTAATGTCCTGAATACAGAAAGGAGCACTGCTGACGCATTTTCTCCTACCTGTCTGTACCTGCAGATTAACGCAAGGAGAGAACAGTGTATTTTTCCCCCCACTCTGGATTTGACTTTCCTACCACGTCTCTTGCTCCGGCCAGTGGTTGCTCTCTGAGTTTCTTTGTGGAATACAAATTACCACAGCAGCGTTCCTTTTACAACCATTTCTCTTGTATCTTTTCTCGTTTTTGCCAGGATAGCAACGCTTAGCTGCCATGGGAGGTTAACCGTTGATGGATTTTTCAACCTTTTTAACCTTGGCTTGATTCAGAAAGAAAACCTGGGAGAAGTGTCTTTTTGGCTCCATTTGAGGCTGGAATCTGGACAGATGAGCATCTACCTGCTGATTTGGCGAGAGTTTTTAAAAATCTAATTATTACTCAGTATTTTTTCCCAAGTCCCTTTATCATGAGGATAGAAAACTTTTGTTAAGACGAGTCCATGAGTAGTTGTTACTTTCTGCACTTGGAAGCAAAGAAACATGGCAGAGCGTGTTGGTAAACAGCACAGTATTTAGTGGCGCACTAGCTATAAGTAAACACTAGCTGTAGAGCAGTATTACATCACGTTTACATGTCCAGGCATTAGTTTTACACGAATATCATAGCAAGCATATCTTGTGTGTGTCAAAATAGACATTAGAAATGTCACAATTCACTGGCTGAGAGCCTGAAGCCTTGACAGTGATGAGCTGAAACGTAGCCCGTGTGGCTCCTCTGGGACTGCACTGCAGAAAAAACATTAACAAGTGAAACCAAATAGACGCTTGCTCCTGTTACAGTCAGACTGGCTGGTGTTATAGTTGCTTCAAAAACTATAAGCATCGCTACTGCATCAGACCACATGGGCAGTTTTGTTCAGTCACCTTCCGCACTGCTGCAGTATTGACCCTGTAGCCCATACAAGTGAAAAGGACAAAGTTCCTGCATACCTGCACTCTTAATGATTCCTTGTTGCTGGGATAACAGCTCAGCTCACAGACCATCGTGACACAGCTGGTTTTGTGTGGCTTGCTTGGACTGTGATGGAGTATCTAGGGGACAAGCTGTCAGTGGCGCATTCCCAAGTGTCAGGATGGGTAGGAAATGCCCGTCGCTCCTTTCATGGGGCACTCAGCTTTTTTTCCAGTTCAGTGGAGAGAGAACAAGGAGAGGTCAGGACCGGCCACTTCAACAGAACAAACTCCTTGCGCTCGCTAGCTTCCCGCAGCAGGGAGTCAATTCGCAGGTTCTCACTGCGCAGCCAGCAACGTCTGTCCTTACGCAGGCGCACCGCACCCAACACCCCCACTGCTGTAAGATACCATCCTGAAATCTGATTATTTTGCAGAAGTGTGCATGTACAGTAGAGTTTGGCCATTGCACACCTCATACTGCTCTAAATCACTTCTTTTCCCCTTCTTATTCTTACTGTTTTTCTTGTTTAGTTATGCTGATTTAAAAACCAATGGCAAGATGTCTCTTCAAAATGTAACCTTTATTTTATATAGTTCATCTTCCTATATGGGCAAAAGTGTTCAGCTCTTTTCATAAGCTCTTTATCAATCAATCATCAGAGGCTGACTCATAAATTCCTTTATTCCCCCTGTATCTTACTTTTGTGTGTGATAAAGCTATCTTGATAATTCTTTGTGGGAATAGTTTTTAGGTAGACCCTTTTCTTTTCAAGCATGTGCCTACAAAATTATAGAAAACTTTCCAGAAGAGTGGAAGCTGTTATACAGTGCCTCAACATTTCCATTCATGTAGGTGTGATGACCATGTACGCCAATACTTTTCGTCCATATAGTGTAAAGTAACCTTGCAACAATTATCGAATTTTCTCAAACATTGTCAATTGTCTGTCTCCTTATGACCAGATGTAGTCTATGCTCGATGGATAAGACAGATTTGGAAAGCCATATATGGATAGAGTATTGCAGTAGACCCATTCCTATCTTTAGGTAACATCTGTTTGCTGTACAATCCTTGATGAGTCATAACCGCTAAAGATAAGCAATGTTTTCATTACAATGGTGGGCCTTTAGGTCAAGATGCATCTTTTAGTCTTACAGAGGTAGTTGTATTGTCTGGGGACAATAGGCTTTGCTACTTGGTTTTTATTATTATTTGACCGTATAAAGACATGGAAGTCGGTGTATAACGGGGCCGGCTATACGCAGGGGCAAGAGGGGGCACCGCTCCCTTAAACAAACGCGAGTCATTTGTTATTTAAAGGAAGATGTTAATCTTTGTAATGTAAGTACCCTAAGCATTTATTAATTTTGTATGTATTTGTATAGGCGGCACGGTGGTGACTGGTTAGAGCGTCTGCCTCACAGTTCTGAGGACCGGGGTTGAATCCCCGGCCCCGCCTGTGTCGAGTTTGCATGTTCTCCCCGTGCCTGTGTGGGTTTTTTTTTCCGGGCACTCCGGTTTCCTCCCACATCCCAAAAACATGCACGTTAATTGAAAAAACTCTAAATTGGCCGTAGGTGTGAATGTGAGTGCGAATGGTTGTTTGTTTGTATTTGCCCTGCAATTGGCTGGCAACTAATTCAGGGTGTACCCCGCCTCCTGCCCGATGATAGGTGGGATAGGCTCTAGCACGCCCGAGACCCCACTGAGGAGAAGCGGCTCAGAAAATGGATGGATGGATGGATGGATGTATTTGTATATTGTTGTTTGTGCTACTGAAAGTAGTGTAATTTTGGGTTTTAAAATTCGAGCAAAAACCGAAAGTGCTATGTTAGTTACTTGAATATTGCTAGCTTACTTTGTTTTGTTAGTTTTGCTTTGTAAAGTGTACTTATAGATCCGATGCTAAAGGTATATCTCAATAAATTAGAATATGGTAGAAAAGTCAATTTATTTCAGTATTCATACATTACATAGATTCATTAAACGCTTTGGAAAATACTTTTCAGAGGGCAATTTCTTGCCTAATTTCTCCATAAAAAAAATCATGTTCATTGTTTCTTGAATTGTTTTGTTGTTATGTACCGGTAATATTCTAGTTTCTAGAGAGGTTTGCATTTGCTTTAATCCATAATCATCAAGATTAATTATGTATTCTTAAAAAAAGTATTGAAATAATGTGTGTGTAGTGCATCACTATTAGTTTCACTATTTTAATTGAACCACCTAACTAAATTAAGCTTTTGACACTATTCTAATTTATTGAGATGTACCCGTCTGTGCACTTGCCTATTTTTACTTTTTTGTCATTCTCTCTTTGAAAACCACACCCACAGAAAAAAACGGCGGCACGGTGGCTGACTGGTTAGAGCGTCAGCCTCACAGTTCTGAGGACCCGGGTTCAATCCCCGGACCCGCCTGTGTGGAGTTTGCATGTTCTCCCCGTGCCTGCGTGGGTTTTCTCCGGGCACTCCGGTTTCCTCCCACATCCCAAAAACATGCATGAATTGGAGACGCTAAATTGCCCGTAGGCATGACTGTGAGTGCGAATGGTTGTTTGTTCCTATGTGCCCTGCGATTGGCTGGCAACCAGTTCAGGGTGTACCCCGCCTCCTGCCCGATGACAGCTGGGATAGGCTCCAGCACGCCCGCGACCCTAGTGAGGAGAAGCGGCTCAGAAAATGGATGGATGGATGGAAGGGAAAAAACTTCTTCTTTCTTCTTTTCCTTTCGGCTTGTCCCGTTATTGGTCCCCACAGCGTGTCATCCTTTTCCATGTTAAGCCTTTCTCCTTCATCCTCCTCTCTAACACAACTGCCCTGATGTTTTCCCTCACCACATTCATCAACCTTCTCTTTGGTCTTCCTCTAGCTCTCTCCTGGCAGCTTCATCCTCATCACGCTTCTACCAATATACTCACTATTTCTCCTCTGGATGTGTCCAAACCATCGAAGTCTGCTCTCTCTAACTTTGTCTCCAAAACATCTAACGTTGGCCGTCCCTCTGATGAGCTCATTTCTAATCCTATCCAACCTGGTCACTCCTAGAGCGAACCTCAACATCTTCATTTCCGCCACCTGCAGCTCTCTTCAGTGCCACTGTCTCTAATCTGTACAATCATGGCTGGTCTCACCACTGTTTTATAAACTTTGCCCTTCATCCTAGCAGAGACTCTTCTGTCACATAACACACCTGACACCTTCCTCCACCCGTTCCAATCTGCTTGGACCTGTTTCTTCACTTCCTCACCACACTCACCATTGCTCTGGACTGTTGACCCCAAGTATTTAAAGTCCTCCACCCTCACTATCTCGTCTCCCTGCAGTCTGTACTTTTCCATCAACATCCTCAAGGAAAATAATGCATCTGTGGTACTCTCTCTAGGCATGAAACCATACTGTTGCTGGCAAATACTCACTTCTGTCCTGAGTCTAGCCTCCACTACTCTTTCCCATAACTTCGTGTGACTCATCAACTTTATTCCTCTATTGTTCCCACAGCTCTGCACATTGCCCTTGTTCTTAAACATGGGCACCAGTACACTTTTCCTCCATACCTCAGGCATCTTCTCACCCGCAAGAATTCTGTTGACCAAGTTGGTCAAAAACTCCACAGCCACCTCTCCGAGATGCTTCCATAACTCCACAGGAATGTCATCAGTACTGCATTTCCATTTTTCATCCTCTTTAATGCCTTTCTAACTTCCCCCTTACTAATCATCGCCACTTCCTGGTCTACACTTGGCTCCTCTACTCTTCCTTCTCTCTCATTTTCCTCATTCATCAACTCCTCAAAGTATTCTTTCCTTCTATCCAGCACACTACTGGCACCAGTCAACACATTTCCATCGCGATCCTCAATCACCCTAACCTGTTGCACATCCTTCCCATCTCTATCCCTCTGTCTGGCCAACCTGTATAGATCATTTTCTCCTTCTTTAGTGTCCAACCTGGCATAGATGTCATCATATGCCTCTTGTTTGGCCTTTGCCACCGCTACCTTCGCCCTATGTCGCATCTTAATGTATTCCTTTCTCCTCTCCTTGGTTCTCTGTGTCCCACTTCTTAGCTAACCTCTTGTATGAGTTCCACCACCAAGTCTCCTTCTCTCCTTTCCTGCCAGAAGATACACCAAGTACTCTCCTGCCTGTCTCTCTGATCACCTTCGGTGTTGTGGTCCAGTCTTCTGGAAGCTCCTCCTGTCCACCGTGAGCCTGTCTCAGCTCTTCCCGAAAAGTCGCACAACACTCTTCCTTTCTCAGCTTCCACCACATGGTTCTCTGCTCTGCCTTTGTCTTCTTAATCTTCCTCCCCACCACCAGAGTCATTTTATACACCACCATCCTATGCTGTCTAGCTACACTCTCCCCTACCACTACCATACAGTCAGTAACCTCCTTCAGATTACATCGTCTGCACAAGATGTCATCCACCTGCGTGCTTCTACCTCCGCTCTTGTAGGTCACCCTATGTTTCTGCCTCTTCTGGGAAAAAAAAGTGTTCACTACAGCCATTTCCATCCTTTTTGCAAAGTCTACCACCACCTGTGCCTCCAAGTTCCTTTCCTGGAGTCCGTACTTACCCATTACTTCTTCATCACCCCTGTTTCCTTCACCAACATGTCCATTACAATCTGCACCAATCACAACTCTCTCTCAGTCTGGGATGCTCAGAACTATTTCGTCTAGCTCCTTCCAAAATTTCTCTTTCACCTCTAGGTCACATCCTACCTGTGGGGCATAGCCGCTAATCACATTATATATAACACGCTCAATTTCAAGTTTCAGCCTCATCACTGATACTATTTTCACCTCCAAGACATTCTTAGCTAACTCTTCTTTTAAAATAAACTAACCCCTACTCCATTTCTCTTCCCATCTACACCATGGTAAAATAATTTAAAACCTGCCCCTAAACTTCTAGCCTTACTGCCTTTCTACCTGGTCTCCTGGACACACAAAATATCAACCTTTCTCCTAAACATCATGTCAACCAGCTCCTGAGATTTTCCTGTCATTGTCCCAACATTCAATTATAGACCCTGTGCTTTCCTCTTCTCTTTCTGCCTAAGAACCCGCTTTTCACCTCTCTTTCGTCTTCGACCCACAGTAGCTGAATTTCCACCGGCGCCCTGCAGGTTAACTGTGGCGGACGTTGCTAACCCGGGCCATGACCAATCTGGTATGAAATTCTTTAGATGAACGCTCATATTTATTTGGCAAAGTTTTAAGCCGGATGCCCTTCCTGACGCAACCCCCTGCATTTATCTGGGCTTGTGACTGGCCTACAGTTTGCATTGACTTGTGCCCCCCATAGGTTTGCATCAATTCAAGGAAAAAACAAAATGAGAAAAAGTAAAAAAAAAAATACATTTTCATGAGTGCCATATAGAGAGTCAATCTATTACATTTGGGTTCCTTATGCATTTTTTTTTTTAGTTTTGTTTTGATTTGTGTATTATTGTTATTCGATTGGTCCGGTTCACATGCATGGGTGATAACGTCACAGTGGCTGGAGGAGTGAAGGTTGCGATGCAGTTGGTAGAAGATTTAGTGTGTGTATGTGTGTGTAACAGTAACAGAGCCCTGTAAAAAATGGCCATTACTTACTATACCCAAGTGTGTTATTAGAGTAAAAGTAGTTTACTGAAAGACACAGTATAGCAGTCGCTAAGTTAGCGTCATAATAGATAATAAGTAATAAAATTAAATTATGCTTTTTGCAATGAACATGATTGATGATGATGTGTGGTGAACTCGATTACGTACTCACCACACTCCACACTTAACGATCCCCCCACCGACAGTCATCTATCTTGTCCACCTAACCTGGCATAGTACCAGAACTGACGTGAGCAACATGGTGCCACAGGAAGACACCCATAGTGCCCAAAAATATCAACAAGAGTAGTAGTATAAGAAGTAGAAGAAGCTAAGTTAGCTGTTAGCTTATCCGGTAACTACATTGTAGTGCTAATTTCTTGCTAACAAATATCTTTCTCTATTGTGATGAATAACTCTTAGGACATATTATGCAAAAACTCTACCATTGCTTGGCTATCCTCTGTGTTGACAACACACTTAAGGATTTTTTATTGTAAATATTGAACGTTTGTTCACCTTGACTATTTTTCGAGCAGAAAAAAGTAACTCTTAACCCACTCCACACCAAAGGATAATCAGTCAGGAAAATCTTGAAATCCATCTGATAATTAGGCTTTTGCTGACTTTGGTTGTAGTGGGAGGGAGGAATTGGGATACAAATCGTCCAGCTCATCATCTTTGTGTGTACCAGACCAAGACTTAGATTAAAACTATACAACACTTCTCCTCGTTGCAGTTAGACATACTGGTTAACTCCACCGAACAGATTTAGCAAGATGAGAGATCATGCTCTTATTGCGTAGTGTTGGTTTGTTGGTTGGTAGGTATGTAGGTCACGCAAAAATGACATGCTCAATTTCCTTAAAACTTTTTAGAAGAAGCCATTATTTTCCGCCGTTGGAAAATGAGGCAACTATAATGGGGCCACCACTACTTGTTCTGACTGGTGAGTTGGGTCACCCCTGGCCACCCCCTGATGGCGCTCTCGGTGTGTGGCAGCTCACATACACTTTCAAATGTACATTATTGCCACCTACAGGACCCCACCGACAGTCACGTGTCATGTCATGATTTTTAAATCTAACGAGCCAGACAGAGGGGAGGCAGTGATCTGCATTCTAGTGAGTGCCATTCTAGTTTTGTTTCCTTTTGAAACTTTGTGTTCAGAAATTTAACATTTTGTTCAGTCATATGATTATTCTGGTTTTTTATAATTTTTTTGTTACAAAGATATAATTCCTAGTCATTTATGAGGGCAGGGCAGGCACGCTTTCTGAGTTGTCAGAATAGGTTGATTTGCTGAGCACAAAGCCCAATAAATAAATTTATTGCAAATATGTATTGCAAAAACATTTAAAATGTGTGATATTACAGTGTAGTACAAGTAACATAACAGGTTAAATGTGGAAAAACAGATAACTAAAATCCAGACTGCATGTAACATGAATAATCCTTTAAGTCTCTTTTCTTTACCGGGCTACATCAGAATTACGGTGAGCTGATGTCATATCCGTCTCTTTCTACGCTAAATTCTTAAGCCAAGTCATATTTTTACATTCTTTTACTCTATTTTTGCTCACCTTTAATCCCTTTTGTGTTTGTGTGTTGAAATATATATTACCATAATGAAAAGCCTCTCTGACGTGTAAAGTCCGTTTGTTGCCCTGGGATGATGATTGCAGATTGCGCGATTGCAAGCAAAGCATTCTAATAGCTAGATTTGAACAGTGGTGTCATTGGCCACATCATCTGTGTTGACTTTCAATAATATAATCTTTCAGTCTTTTGCATGGCTACTTAAGGTACCATTTTTAGAAACCAAATTGTTAAACTATAAACTTGTGCAATATTACACACAGCATGTCTATGCTGACAATAACTGTGGTATTTTGCCAGGTGTTGTCAAGGACTGATTTGAAGATAAGGCACGCATTCATAGCAAGAGGCTTGATGATACGTTTTATTTTTGATTAACAGAATTATGTACTGTGTGTTTGTTTGCTACTGTAAAGCAGTCTAATTGACCTTCATACTGGAGTAATTGTTGTGTAATGATACATGTGTAGCGCACATTAATCAGTGAATTATCAAGTTAAAATTTCCAAGGTTTTATTCCAACCGTTTCCTTTGCAAACTGTCAGTTAAGCCTATTCAATGATCAGCTCTCTCTCCTTCATCCGCTATTTGTTATGTTGTTTCCCCGGCGCACCCATGTCCTGAAGGGCAAGCTGGTGATTGCTAATGTTATTAAGAAAAAGCCTGCCTTCTGACAGTTATAAATCATTACTAGTAGACCTGTGGACCTGCTGTATTTAGTAAGCATGTTTCCATGTTTGTTCAGCAGTGTGTGTGATAGTCGACACTTTAACTCGCTCTATTATGGAAAGAAGAGGCTGGGTTTCTCAAAAACACTTCCAACCTCTACAGAATGCCCTAAATAGAATAGAATACAATTAAATTGAATAAGCCTTTGTTATCTGTGATATACAGTTCTAAAATCTATTCTATTCTAAACTATTCTGAACGGACAGATGTAATCTTATCAACACCAACCTGACAGCGAGTTGTAAGAGCCACACAACCTGTACATTCAGTATGTGATAGAAAATACAGTAAATGAAACAAAATGACCTCGCCATCTTAATGCAGTCTTAAAACACTCTTTTTATTTATTTATTTATTTATTTTGTTTTAACTGAATAATGAATGTTAAGATATTACAAAAGTCCTTTAAATGTAGTTTGCAGTTTTACTTTTTTCCCTTGAGATGTACTGTTGCAGTAAAATGACCAAAACATTTTCAGTAAAAGCAACAAGCCTATTGTGCATACTGTTTTCTGGGTGTGTTTTAATACAGTGACTCAGACATACGTGTAGGACAGGAATTTTTTATAATCAACAAGGCCTGGAATCAAGATTTTCTTTGGCATTTTGACAACAGTGATAGCAGTGTTAGAAAGGCAAGAGGGTGATGACATAATGCCAAAGTCTCCATCTGGAAGTGAGGATAGCAATTACATGGTACACTAGCAATGATGACCTATACTGGGCCTGTTGACTCACTCATGAAGCCTAACAGTAGTTCAAACGTGAGGTGTGTTTTTCAACCATGTGTGACTGTAGACGTTTCTGCGCTTCAAATTGGGTCAAAGACAATTTACAGTGAAGACTACACCAGGAGAAATGTGCCCACTTCAGGAAGCTTTTGAGTGAGAAGTCATAAATGTACCAATTTTCACAACTTAACGTAACTGTTCATTGCAATCGTTCTATGTCTGTTCCCCCCCCCCCCCCCCCCTCATAAATTATTATATTCCCCCCCATGTTTGGTGAAACAAGTGTTTTTCTGTGGATCTTTAAGTTCGAAACCTTCGAAATAAAAAGAAAATGTTTTGCCTCAACAAAGGTAGAGAGATTTCTGACATTTTTAAAAATGATTCGTTAAGGATCTTTTTTATATCGTTATTACTGTTTTCCTTTCAATAACTTACTTTGGAGTCTGCTTCCAAATTTCATTGTCCATGTCTCGGTTGTGCTTTTTTTGCATTTTAAAAGTTCTGTTCAGTATCTACCGCTCTGCTCAGATAGTACAGAGAGAGGGTGGTAATTACAGAGGCAGGTGTATCATGTTCCCCTCTTGAGGCCTCAGGCAACATATGAGGACAAAAGGATTTCCTATTGTGTTTTCCTATATAGGGCAGGTTTATCAGTTCATGCGCAGACACGCCTCTGTTGGCTCTGTGTGGTTTTGAGACAGTATGTCCTCTGTACCAGCCTCATTAAAAGAACCATGGTTCACTAGACGGCAAACGCACTGTCACCCACTCATCGTTATCGTTGTCGCCTTTCTGGTTCTCGATAAACCAGACGCTTTGCCTTTCATTATCTTTCCAATGCAGATTTTTTTTTAATTTACATTGTGAGCTCTTTAGTAGCTATGTGATTTTGATGTACGTCTGACATACAGCACTTAGCAGTCAGCACTATAGTTTATAGATTATTAGAGCTAGCTATTGCAAGAATATTTGCCTAGATTTAATAAAGGCGATGTTATAACATGTCATTGCTAGATTGTAGTTTTTTGTTATAACTTAACCTGGCTAGTTTAAAGTATCACGAGGTTTTCTCTCTCTTCACATTCTCTATCTCACCCCCAGGAGCAACAGAAGCAAGATGTCAGTGGTGAGGATAAGAGGAAGGACTCTGCAACACCAGTGGGTGAGACAGATAGTCAGTATGGGACTTGGGAGACAGGACTACGCACTGATGATAGGTAAATACATGACTGCATCTTATTAAATAATTCACTGCATCTTATTAGATCATTAACGTCATCGTTGTTGTCAAGAATGTGTGCAACACAAACAACTTGTCATGATAGTGCAATGAGAGTACGAGGGGGAAAATGACAAAATGAAATTACATCCTAATGTACAATTAAGCCAACAGGACACAAACTAATTACAGCAATAACACCTCTTATATAAATATTCATATACATTATCCAGGGTATCTGAGGATAGTTAGATTAAAAGGTATTAAATCAAAATTGCAAAAATGAAGAGTTATTGAATGTTGGTGTTTCAGCTAATTTTACAAGGTACTGTAATTTCTCATGTATAATGTGCACCCCCAAAATTGACCTCAAAACTCTGGAAAACCCTTACACCTGTTTATAATGCATTTTTACAATGCATGATTTTGCTTCTCCCCAAATGATCAAAATATGAAGTATAATCTGTATTTTGTTTATTAAATAATTATTCTGAAGCTAAGCACTTTATTTAAACACACAATAGTTTCTTTTTATTGCTCTTATTTTAAAATTCACAACCCTACTTTTAAGTAAATGAGAAAACACCCAGTTGTGCTCATATGTTTGATTACCCAGGTAGAATTTGTAAGATGTGTACAATTCTTTAAAGAAAACATGAACGAGCAGGTGAAACACATTTAATTTTATTTTAATGGGATTAAAATTCAACTGTCAAACATTTTATAAAAGCAATAGCATTATCCAAAACATAACCATAAGGAAATGAATGGTGGTTGTTGTTCAGTCATCAGTCATATTTAAAAAATAATAATAATAAAATAATAATAATAATAATGTTTTCATATATCTATGTATAATACGCACTATTGACTTTTGACATTTTTTTGGGGTCAAAAATATGCATTATATAGGAGAAATTACGGGAATATATTTTCAGAGATGCCAACGATACCAATTTTCACTGGAGCATTCCCGCAAAAATAGTACAACTCCCAACATTATGGTCATCTAATAGATCCTCCTGGTTTAACAATAATACTTGTGCAGACACAACACAATGCATTTTCATGCTACCTTAATTTGTGAAATTGTGTGTGCGCGCGGTAAATTACGCAGCACTCAGAGGTGTCTGCGTGCCGAGTTACAGGATATAAATTACATACAATCAGTGTTTTCCATCCTTTGAGCCAAATAAAAATTAAAGTACAAAAGCCAACAATAAGAATAAATGGACAGAAAATTCCAAACGTGAGTATTTAGGCCCATATTCTACCATGTGTGTAAGAGGGAAAAGTCACGCTGTTGCGCAGTTTTTTGTCTGCACACATTCTCCTGTCCACTTAAGTCTGTCATTTATGTACCTTCTTTCCGGGTATGAATTCAGGGTGAAGCAACGCTAAAATGTAGGTGTTCCTTGTCAAATCTGGCCTTGTGCATATTCTCCCATCAACTTTAGCAGTTTTTACTCTTACACACTTCAGAGGCTCGAGTACTCTAAGTCAAGCACCCCGGGAAGGTTAAACATCATATTGCACTTCAAGTTTGGATGCAGTTAGAATATACGCCACACATACTAATTATATTGTAAAAGAACGCTATCCAATGTACTGTATTTAAACTGCAACTGCCACCACAGTTTTTTTCTTTTTATTTTGTTTCTTTTTTTTTAACCACAGTCTTATGCAGTATGCCAACGTCGGCATACATCTATACTGATATAAAGGCTCAGCTCTCCAGCTAAACCAATCACTCCCTTACAGAAGCTTATGATTCAACTGTGTGCTCAACCGTGTGTGTGGCCACACGCACATGGTTGCATTGATCTAAGAGGGCGGCACGGTGTAAGACTGGTTAGCACATCTGCCTCACAGTTCTGAGGACCCGGGTTAAAATCCCGGCCCCGCCTGTGGAGTTTGCATGTTCTCCCTGTGCCTGCATGGGTTTTTTCCGGGTGCTCCGGTTTCCTCCTACATCCCAAAAACATGTGTGGTAGGTGGATTAAAGACTCAAAATTGCCGTAGGTGTGAATGTGAGCACTAATGGTTGTTTGTTTATATGGGCCCTGCGATTGGCTGGCGACCAGTTCAGGGTGTACCCCACCGCTCGCCCGAAGATAGTTGGGATAGGCTCCAGCACGCCCGTGGCCCTAGTGAGGATAAGCGGTACAGAAAATGGATGGATGGATGATCTAAGAGGTGCTGTGAGTCAGTGATTAGTCAGTGACTAGAGCAGAGAATATCAGCGCCAACTGACTTTTTTTGTTTACGATGCTCACCTACAACTGCGAGGAGCGGTTCCTCTTCAAACATGTCCCCGGCTGGCATGCAAAGTCAATCTTTTGGAGGTTTTTTTATTAATTTTTTTGTGATGGTGAGTGGCTTGTTGTAGAGAACAAGCATACCCACTAATTACAACAACTATATTCATCATAATGCAGTAATATTGAGTTGTATTTAAAATATGTCTCAGTGAAGGATGTCCGTGACGCTAAAATGGTTGGGGACCGCTGATCTAGCTCGAGTACGGTAGTAGGCACACCCCATTTTTTTTATCGATGGAACTCCAAACATGCATTGAGTCATAATCACAGTATTCTGAATACATTTCTTTTATCGGTTTTATTTGATACATAATTTAAAAAATATGCACTCCTTCAAGGTGTAAGTGTAGCTGTCAGCCAGAGCAGACCACATGTCCCGACTGGCTGACTAGACATCCACTGGTGTAAGGAATTTTTACCTTTTTCACAGATTTAGA
The DNA here is from genome assembly GCF_024500385.1 of Phyllopteryx taeniolatus. Classification (NCBI taxonomy): domain Eukaryota; kingdom Metazoa; phylum Chordata; class Actinopteri; order Syngnathiformes; family Syngnathidae; genus Phyllopteryx; species Phyllopteryx taeniolatus. The sequence continues at coordinate 3,104,879 of NC_084504.1, forward strand.
TGGCATTCATACTTGTTCCAGGATTTCCACGCAGCCTCAGTTCTCAGTGAATCACATCTCTATTGTGTTTACGCGTTCATTCCCAGTGCGGTGGGTGTGTCAAATAATGTAGCAAAGATGAAACGTGCACAAGCTCAGGCCTGTTTAAAAAAAAAAAAAAAAAAAAAAAAAAGAAAAAGAAAAGACGCTCGAACAGGAGAATATGGCTGTTAGTCATTTGTGGCCATGCATAAATTAATAGGGAGATGATACTCGGACTTCTTGTGCAATGGACCATTACGGAACATTTTAATGATACCCTCGAAAATGGCAGTAAAATATTTGAGGTGATTTGTCAAACCTAACAATTTCAGTTAAAGTTAGATTTCGCTCCATTAGGCAAGCAACTGATGTTTGAATGTAGAGAAGGTGTTGTTACTTTCATCAACAGACAATACAGTGCTAACAAGGCAGCATGTTAAGTAAGAGTAGAAGTACTGATTTTTGGATAAATGTGTAGCAATCACATTAAAGGTACTAACTACATGGCTAACTGTGTGAAAAGTCCACTGTAAATATTTACCATCGAATATTTGTATATAGTTGAACAACAGTCAGACTGCTTCAGGATGTATTTTAGAGAAGTAATTTCACTCTGTTAAAAGAATCCCTTATTTTGATTTTAAGGTTGAAGACATGTCTGTTAATTTGTTTGTAATTGGCCAAGAACATGTTTCATAAAAATCTCAAAATCAGTGTAACAAAAGTTGTAGATTAAAGCAGTTGCTACTCAATGTCAAGTTGGTTTTGAGAAATATTGACAAGGTATTAAAAGATGAAAAACTCAAGGATTTTTGTATTCGTGGACTGCATATGATCACTGTGGGGTAATCCATATGTAGTTAATACAGTAATGCTTGCTACCAGTTGTCGTCCAAATAGTGACCATTACTGACCTCCTGTGGTCATCAAAGATTATCACGATGTGCACAGTATTTACTTTGATTTTGTTGAAAAAAGATCTCCTTTGATGTTTATGGTGAAATAATTCTTTTATGAAACATATCTATTAAATGTTGAGATAGGCAGTCAATCTCCCACATCAGGCTCAAGTTTATTGCTTTTTCTCCCCTTTTCTCACTTAACCCCTGCCACTCCCAGCTCAGAAAGTAACCTCAGCCCTTCGCCAAGGAAAACAGCTCCTTCACACCCGCAAGGAGAACACGACATCTTTGATGGCCCGCATCCACCCTCTAAATCTGAGAACCAGCCGCTCTTGTTCCCCGATGTAAGTGTCGTGTGTAAATGTACCAAGGTCCCTAAAATGGAACTCGGGGTTGCATTGATTTGTGTGCGCCTTCTTTAATATATGCCCCTTGTGTCTGCATGTACAAGGCCCCAACCACTCTCTTAGACACCGGTGTCCTCCGGTCCAGAGTCCAGCTGGGAAAGAAGCGCGCTCCCAGGACGCGGCCCTCCAGAGCTGCCCGTCAAAACACTACCCAAGCTGAGGCAGAAGTGCCCACCTCTGAGGAATGGCTCTACCGAGACTCAACAGGTTGCGAAAGAGCTAGATAATCGCCAAAAATTAAAGATTGTGTTTTCACGTGCACATCCAACTATTTTTTTCTCATCGGACGTACTAGTAATTGCAGAAGATAAATAGAAATAATTCATTCTAGATTCAAACTCTCACCATAATAAAACGTAAGAGGCATTTTTAGGTGACATTTTTAAATGTCACGCAAGTGTAAAACCAATGTTAAGATATAAAACACATGGGTCTTAACATTAATGATCGAAGCTTAACACAATAAGTTCACGTAGCAGGTATACGTCACCCACAGCACTTTTAAACATCCTAACTTGTCTAAGTGTAAAAAAAAAAAAAAAGTTAACATTAACAAGTGCTGATGGAACTCGAACACTGCTAGAATTATAATGCTTTGCATGTATAGCATGGCATATTTTTATCTAAGATTTTGTTTAAATTTTCCAAGTGTATGACCTCAGGTGCACTCAGATTTATTCTCACTGACACCCAAAAATAGTTTTAGCTTCTTCACTCACGGCAAAAAAGCCTGTCATGCTGAGAATGCGCAAGGAATCCACAATGTTTTGTTTTTCGCTATTGGTATATGTTGTACATAATGTTGTTAATTCCAGCAGTGGTTTTCTTGCTGCCATAGGTCCTAATTAGGGGTGAGGGGTATATTGAATATACACTATGTATATGGGTCGTTGCACATGAGCTGTATAAAGTGACGCTACTATTGAGTACAAATCATCACGTAATGTTTTCTGCTTTCACTCTGTCCCGGTCAGTTGCTGCCTGTTTTGACCTTACTCTGAAGTCGAAAATAGTCCGCAAACCGACAAGACGACATGGGGTCGTGTAAATTACATGAAGTTTGCCAGTGAGCAAGGGCACGAGCGAGTGGCTATCATGAGCTTGGCGTCTAAGTACCGCGGCAAATTGTGGTGGGTGGATCGATCCAAAATATCAATATCGATATCAAGTCTGTATTGGATTGGATCGATACTGGCCTGAAAATATTGATACACTCTTGCATGCACTGCTTTGGTTTCATCAAACAGGCGATGTCAGACTTGCCGTTTCTGTCTTAGCGTGGCGCTTTGCTCCTCATCTCCCCTCTCGTTTCGATATTGTGCCGTCACATGACTTAGCAGTATTCATCGCCGAACGGTGAGTGGCGAGCATTCGAGCGGGCACTCTTAGCTCCTCCTCCCCCCTCTCGTGTTTCGTGCCGTCACGTGACCTTGCAGCGCAAGCATGCAAGCCGCTGTCTCCGCCTGCCCACTAGCACAGCACACACACGCACACACAACGCGTGCCATCCACAGCACTGTGAGCAGGAGAAGCGCCATGTGGTTATATTTGCAAGTTGAAAATGACACATTGGCAAGCTGCACTATTTGCAAAAAAGCTGTAGGGTATAGTGGCAAGACCACAAATTTATCCAAACACATGAAAAACCACGCCAAAGAAAACAATGACCTGTAGAAACAGAGAGGAGAGAAATGCATCTTTAAATTTTTTTGGAAAGTATCAATATCGGTATTTACTCAGCGATATTACCTGTATTACTTGTATCGTATCGATACCAAAATGTGCAGTATCGCACACCACTAGTGGCAAGTGACTGACTATTTTAAGATTTGGAATGTACCAACCAATCGCCATAATGTTTTTAAAGATGTCATCCTCCATGTTTAAAAAAAAAAAAAAAAAAAAAACTAGCTTCAAACTCGTCTGAAAGGCAGCTGCAAGGCTGCAGCTGTTTAGCTCCTACTGTGGCTAACACGCCGTCGGTGCTCCTCTAAAAGTCACTAATCATCGCCTCCATGGTGACGAATAAGCCACAATTCTACCCTAGAACGAGGAGTATTAACACGAGAAGACAACTAAGCCATGCTAACTAAGCCGGCACTAAGCTATAGTTAAATGTCACCAAGCAAACCCCGGAATAAGTGATTGTTGCTACAGTACAATCTTTCTTGCTGGAACTGCAATCGTACAGCTAGGAGTAAAAAAACTATGAAAAGCAACTTACTATGTGTGTATGTCTGGAGATAAAATATAAGACACAGCCACACACAGGGCAGTCCAAAAACTGGAAATGAATTAATAAATTATTATCACACACGTCAGCCAAGAGGAGGGGCCATATACTATATTAAATATTTTTATATCAGCATTTTGTTTGTTTGCACAACAGAGTACTTAGTTTTAAAATAAATATATTTCTTTTTCATTGTAGAGTTCTGTCAGATAATTTTGAGTAGTGCCTATTTGTACAACTGTATGTCAATTTTCTTATATTTTCCAATACAAATTAATACATCGTACACATTTACGTCAGTAGACATTTCATGTACTCACCTAAATGAGCATATAAGTGCTCACTTACATGTATAAACATGTACATATTTATTTAAACACATGCAGTACATGCCCACATATATACACACACACATGAAATGAATACATATTTTGTATTACATATTGTATTTTATAGCCTACTGTATGTGTTGCGAGAGTGGTGAGTTTTGATTTTGACTTTTGAGATATGCACAATAAGTCCTCAAAATTTCATTCCTATTTTATTTACCGTCATTAAAAAAAAAAAATTCCAATCTACCTTTGTTGAAGGACTATACAACCCAATATTTCTTGTAATGTGTCATTCTGTAAATAAAACTGTCACTGCATTATTGTATGTTTCGCAATTTAGTGCCAAGACAAAGTGTTGGGTAAATTAAAACTGAAATTGAAAATAAGTTTAAAAAAAAAAAAAAAAAGCTGTCAATATTTTGTCACTCAAAACAAATCAAAAGACGAAAATATATAAAAATAAAGAAAATATTAGCATTGGTGGCATGGTTGTTTTGGCGCAAAATGTTCCTGACAAAATCAAAATGTTCTTGACAAAATATCCAGAATGTACCTGAGATGTGATGATAGGGGTTGGCATCTCTGAATCAAAGGGTTGATTTAACACTTACTTATGTAGTGATTTACAGGAGAAATCAGAATATCGAGATATACCGTATCAGGTATCGCAATATAGCCTAAAAATATCGAGATAATGGTTTTGAGCCATATCATGCAGCCCTAGTCCTAATGTTAATGGTATTCTACTCGTAATTTGGCTTATATTGTGTTTCCCTAACAGAGGAAAAGGTTGAGCGTAAAATGGATGAAGTCGACTCTGAGGAGCAGGCCACAGGAGCAGATGCTGCCGGTGCTTTTGCTTCTCAGCCACAAAGGATTGCCCTGTTCCCTGGGGTGGACTCTCTAGCTTTAAAGGTCAATATTCGACTAAGTGGGGGAAATCTACTAAAAGGACTCACTGTCAGGACTTTTGTTCCATCTAAATATATTGAATTTCTGCTGCTAGGTCCAGTTGAAGAAGAGGAGCGACTCTGACAATCAAACTGATGCGCCGTCTCCTTCCCTTGCCTCACGCTCCCCTAAATCGCCCTTCCTGCCTCGGGCTGCTCGTGTACTTCTGCCTGCTAGTGGGAAAGAAAATGGGTGAGCAATGCCAGCTTTGAGAAACATGTTTTTTTTTTTTTGCATGCTGTCGTTTTCACTTGTGTGTTTTGATTATCAGTGAGGAGGAATCACCCCAGTGGTTGAAAGAGCTCAAGTCCAAGAAGCGCTTGAGTCAATATGAGAATGAAAGCTAAGTAAAAAAAAAGTGAGAGAATGCATTCTTTTTCTCTTTTTAAACATTTAAAGGTCATGTATTTTGCCAAACTATCTTTTTCTAGTATTTGGGATGTAATATTCTCTATGGTCCCTCAGTAAACATGAAATATAAAATTTAAATCGTCCACACATTCCTAACTTCCGGGCTCTCCTATCTCTGAGGTTGAGGTCACCGAGGTGGTTAAAAAGCTCCTCGGTGGCAAGGCCCCAGGGGTGGATGAGATTCGCCCGGACTCCCTAAAGGCTCTGGATGTTGTAGGGTTGTCCTGGTTGACATGCCTCTGCAACATCGCTTAGACATCGGGGACAGTGCCTCTGGATTGGCAGACTGGGGTGGTGGTCTACCTTTTTAAGAAGGGGAACCAGAGGGTGTGTTCCAACTACAGGGGGATCACACTCCTCAGTCTCCCTGGTAAGGTCTATTCAGGGGTGCTGGAGAGGAGGGTCCGGTGAGGGTTGGACTCCGCCAAGGCTGCCCTTTGTCACCGACTCTGTTCATAACATTTATGGACAGAATTTCTAGGCGCAGCCGTGGCGTAGAGGGGTCTGGTTTGGTGGCCTCATTATTGCATCTCTGCTTTTTGTATATGATGTGGTTCTGTTGGCTTCATCAAGCCGTGATCTCCAACTCTCACTGGAGCAGTTCGCAGCTGAGTGTGAAGCGGCTGGGATGAGAATCAGCACCTCCGAATCTGAGACCATGGTCCTCAGTCGAAAAAGGGTGGCATGCCCTCTCCAGGTCAGGGATGAGATCCTACCCCAAGTGGAGGAGTTCAAGTATCTTGAGGTCTTCTTCACGAGTGAGGGAAGAATGGAACGGGAGATCGACAGGTGGATCTGTGCAGCGTCTGCAGTGATGCAGACTTTGTATCGGTCCGTTGTGGTGAAGAAGGAGCTAAGCCAAAAGATGAAGCTCTCAATTTACCGGTTGATCTACGTTCCTACCCTCACCTGTGGGTCGTGACCGAAAGAACAAGATCCCGGAGACAAGTGGCCGAAATTAGTTTCCTCCGCAGGGTGTCCGGGCGCTCCCTTAGAGATAGGGTGCGAAGCTCGGTCATCCAGGAGGATCACTGAATAGAGCCGCTGCTCCTCCACATCGAGAGGAGCCAGATGAGGTGGCTGGGGCATCTGATTCGGATGCCTCCCGGACGCCTCCCTGGTGAGGTGTTCCGGGCCTGTCCCACTGGGAGGAGACCCTGGGGACGACCCAGGACACACTGGAGAGACTATGTCTCCCAGTTGGCCTCGGAACGCCTCGGGATCCCCCCGGAAGAGCTGGGGGAAGTGGCTGGGGAGAGGGAAGTCTGGGCGTCCCTGCTTAAAGCTACTGCTGCCACGACCCGACCTCGGATAAGCGGAAGAAAATGGATGGATGGATGCATGCATTCCTGAGTTCCAGACGTTTTTCTGTCGAGAGTCCCAAAATCAGGTGATTCGAATTTCTCAAGTTTATCTACGTCACTAGCAAAGATGTCCGCCTACCTCTCCGCTCCTGAGCCAGTGCTGTTAACATAACAAACACGTGCTCTCATAAGTGGGTCTTCTCCACGGAGGCAACCAATCAAAAGAAAGTCTTAGCCAAATATGGAAAAAGCGTCTACAAAAGTATCTCAAACAGAAGTAGCTGTCAGAGGGGCATTTTCTCGACATTCTTATGACAAAACCATGGTGTTTTTTTTAAATGAAATTGACACTTTTATACTAAGTCCATGTTAAAGAGTCACTCTGTGGCTGTCTAAATAGCCAAAATATGGGACCTTTAACAACAGTTTATCGAGGTATTCATTTTTAACACTCGTCTCTCCCCCCAAGGTTGCCTTGTGAAACGGATCTATAAGAAACAGAGGCCTTAACGTTCGACTCGGAGAGATGGAGGGGAAGTCTGCTGCTGAGGATGTTTTTCTTCTTTTGGTTCTCTGTCTGGGTTGATCATCCTGCATGGTGCCTTTTTATAGAGAATATTTGCAAAAATATAAACAAGATGGGGGCACATGAAAAATAACACCAAAAAAATGCACCCAGCTGCTCTGCTTATATTTCCCTTTCCTTTACACATGTGGCCTCCTCTACTCAGAGAGTGAAACTTTGTGAAAACTTCAGTAGGGACCAGAGTAGTTTTGGGAGAGGGGGATGAGTAATTTCCTGTCAGGCTACATGTCAAGAAATGGTTAACTTGAGGGACCACTGCACAATTCACCGCATGCTGGAGAGCCATCCGGGACAATACAAGATTTATATTTGGTTCCTATACTTGTCTAATACGTACAAATCAGTGGTTGTCTATATGTTGTCTTTGTGTCATCAGTCATTGATCGGATGTCACACAAGCATTGCCATGGGACAATATTTCAGATACTAATGGTTCCTTGTTGAACTTTAAAAGCTGCTTACCACATTATTAGATGGAATGTATATCATGTAAGTAATCATGAGATGTTATATTTGTATGTTTTACTATGACAGAGAGAGTTTTTAGGAGAAAATAAGTTGTTTCATTACAATAGAGGCTCCAATGCCTTGCTTTGATATGCTCCTCAATGTTAGTGTCACGTTTTTGTTTAAATATATTTTTTCTTTGTGGGAGAGAGATGGGAGGCATCATGAACACTCCTTAACAGCACAAATACTTTTTTTCAGTTTTATATGAAAACACTAATCATGTTCCTTCCCTCTTGATAAATTGCAAGCATCCATCAAAAGCCATAGAGCACCTAACTATTGTCACACACTCCTCAACGCTCTGACAATGTATGTTCCTTCAATCGTGTGCGCACAATTTTTACCATCAGGCTTTGCTCAAAGCGACCAGCCTAGAGACACAAGAAGTTAGATCACACAACTCAAGGAGTGGGATACTTTGTCTGCTCCATTCTTTCTGGGCAAAACATTTATGGCTCCATACATTTAGCTGTAATTTTCCACGTATTGTTGCCATTGACTCATTCACATCTCTAAAGCACTTCGTCACTTGATGCACGGCAGCACTGACCTCATTGGTCATGTGGATCAAGTCTTTTGGTTGATTGTCCCTGTTTTTGTTTTTTTTGTTTTTTTTGGGGGGGGGGGTTATGTACATGATGTTTAACATGAATTTGGGATTTCTTTTATATGTCGTGATCTCTTTTTTTTTTTTTTTTTTTTTTATTTGAAAGTACTGATGGATAATATACTGTGTTGTTCTGGCCAGTGTCCTCAAGTAAATCAATTCATAATAATAAAAAATAAAAAACTCTATACTTGACTTGCACTACTGTCACATCTTAACTTTTGTTCACTGACCCCAACCACCATGGGTTTCAAAAAATCTTTTGTAATATTGTTTAGTTTGAAAATATGCTGTCCAAGTCTCTCTAATTTGGTCTTAAAAACACTGTTCAGATTTTGTGAGGAGCTATGGCGCAGCCAAGCCTGATTGTGTCCTTGTGTGTTAATGCTGAGTGAAGCTGTTTGCGCAATCCTCTTGGCTCTCTCTCCTCGTGCCTGCGCACAGTGTTGGTTGGTTGGCAGGCAGGCGAACAGGCAGTGCAGTCTGTGCCAACACAGCTGCCTATTGAGAGGCATCGTTATGGACACAATGTGAGCGACAGACTTGCTGTATCAACAGCTCCCCCTTTTCTGCTGTTGTGGCCAGAAATAAACCATAAATACCCCCCTGTCACTGCCTTCCAATGGCTCAACCCCACCAAACACCAAGTGGCATTGAATAAGAGGGACAGCACCACTTCTTAGCAGGCATACACAGGTAAAGTCTCCATCCGGATACAGTGATCAATAGTAATTGGAGTAGTAGTTCTAAAAATTGGGTGTTGGATACTCCATCAGTGAACATTAATGGAGAATTCTTACATCATGCTATTTAGTCATTCATTGTTTGAGTCAAATATACTTGGTGTTGATTTGATATAAACATTCACATTAATATATATATATATATATAATACCATGTGTGATTCACTCGTTTTATGTTGAATCAGATTTTATCCACACAACTCTCATATACCTGAACATATTCGAATGGCGATTGCGACATTAGAATGTCATTCTGTATGCTCCTGTTTGGCAATATATGCATCATAGCCAATGGTATTTCTTGCTGCGGGTGTGTTAACTAAAAAGTGGAGGCGCGATTGGAAGAATGTCAGAACAGCAGAGTGCCCCAGAGCAGCTGGCTGCAGGGAAGAGCCAGGGTGGAGCAGCAGCCACATACAAGGTACTGGAATAGCAGATTTATGATGATAACATTTATGCACATGCCAATGACGCCATACATCTATTCATACTTGAAAGCATCCTCCTTCTAAGCAGCTGAACTCACTCTTCATGAATGCTTCAAAGCCCCCTTTCTCTGTGACACAGGTGGTGCTGTTTGAATTTGAGAACTTCCAGGGAAGCAAGGCCGAGTTCTCAGCAGAGTGTAAAGATGTACTCGAGAAGGGCCTCCAGAAGGTCGGCTCAGTGATAGTTGAATCTGGGCCGTAAGTAATCTTTAGAAATGCTGAAAATTTAAAATGCACTTTCATTATAAACACACGATGAAATGTGTCGACTCAATCATACTGTCTTTGTTCTCCTTTTTCCACCCACAGATGGGTGGGTTATGATCGGCATGGCTTCACAGGGGAGCAGTTTATTCTGGAGAAAGGCCAGTACCCACGTTGGGACACATGGACCAACAGTCAGAATAGCTACTCCCTCTTGTCTATAAGGCCACTCAAAGTGGTGGGTATAAGTGTCAAGACATAGCTATGGGAATCTTAAACAGTTATTGTATTTGCCATGTCACTATCTGTTTCTGTCACCCATCTTCAGGATGGGGCTGACCACAAGCTACACTTGTTTGAGAACCCTGGATTTACGGGTAGAAAGATGGAGATTATTGATGATGACGTCCCCAGTTTGTGGGGCCACGGTTTTCAAGATCGCGTAGCAAGCGTCAAAGCTCTCAATGGAACGTAAGAACTCTCCTCCCTTTCTTTAAATGCTCTTGATAGTCTGTTGTTATTTTTGCAGTTCACATTCTGCGTATGTTCCACTTCTCCAGATGGGTGGGCTACATGTACCCAGGCTACAGGGGGCGCCAGTTTATCTTTGAACTAGGGGATTTCAAGCACTGGAATGACTGGGAGGCCCCTGAACCCCAGATCCAGTCTGTCCGACGTGTGCGGGACATGCAGTGGCACAAGAGGGGCTGTTTCTCTGCTCCAGACCCGGCTCCAGCTCCCGGTCCGGACCCAGATCCTGCTCCGGCACCTCCTGCCCCGGCACCCCCTGCTCCATCTGCCAAAGGTGGGGCCAGCTGAGCGGGATCCTAACCTGCTTCCCACCCAGACTCTCCCAAGCTCCACATAGAGCCTGTCCTCTGCCTTCACTAACCACGACAAATGCTGATTACCCCCACAGAGGAGTGCCATATATGTTTAAGTGGCCAATAAAAGTTATTTGACTTGGAATTGGTGGTTGTTAAATGCTCTTGTACTTAGTCAAAGAGTAGGTGATGTAAACATTGTAGACAATCCCACGGGAAGAACTAGAAGGTAAAGATCTTACTGTATGTGAAATTATTTCAGTCTTCCACTTTTGCATAGCATAAAGAGAGGCCACAATGTACTGTATTCTGTTAATATGTGATTAGCATTGTCAACAGCATGGAAACGGTATCAAACAGTATGTAAGCTTGCTATTAAAACATGGTGCGCCACATTCCCCTCTAGTTCTCATTGTCCAATTGATCAGTCACTAACATTGTAAAGACCTTTTGTAAGCCAATCATCAAAATTCCAATTTGAAAATGTGACTCAGCCGAAAGCCGCTCAGATGGCAACTCATAACATTCGATAACGTCATCTTTAGATGACAATCAACATGACGACACCTCCAAGCAGGCACGTACACACACAGACCCTAAGTGGTGCTCAAGCACGTGCCCTTTTCCGCCCTTTTTGCTGCAGCCCACTGATATCGCTAGGCCTATTTAAGGGGGTCTTCAGCCCCCCTAAATACTCCCTACCCCCCCAATATTTGGTAGTAAGTATTAATGGCAAAAGTTCATTGTCCTAGCCCCCCTAAACAAGTATTCATCTCCAAAAAAACTCTATTTATTTTTATTTCCCCTCTCCAAAAAAAAAAAAAAAGTTGAGTTGTTCAGGTTATAGGTTAACTCATCATGGAAATAAAAAAAAAAAAAAGATTTCTCCTGTTTTCATTTTTGTATATCACAAAACCCTGTTTGTTAATAGTCACCTCCTTTGTTAATTATTGTCTGTGTTGATTGCATTAAAATAAATGAATACTGTACATAAGTTAAATATATGCTACTGTTTTTTTCTCAATTGTATCAATAATTTTGGCATTGGGTGCCCTTTTTTTTTTGGGCCCCAAAGTAATGTCTGTCCACTTGCCTGTGCCAAATGTGTCCTGCGATGATCCCCTCTGCAGTACATTGTCTTCAAAACACCAGTGACTACAATCAATCTTGAGCATGTTCTGTACAGAAGGCAAAACATCTATAAGTTGCAAGTTACACAAAAGACAATGCAACAATATTCTAGGAGAGATCAAGCGTCAAAAACAAGAAGGTGTTGGTGATCATCTTGATCACCTTGTTGGAGGTCACAGTCTGATGGGCTTTTGGACTTTTTTTTTTTTTACTTGTTTCAAGCATCTATCTTCATAATAGGGATAAGGAGGATTAACACTAGTTAACAGATTCTACATAGTAAAACATATTCAGCCTTTATGAACAGGGAGTTTTTATGGCAAAAGTTTAATAGGGAAATATAACTCAAATCTGGCAGAATGGTGAAGCTTTTTCTTGATTTCTACCACACCATTGCCAGACCACAAATAAAGAAGAATCCTTTGTGGTCCATCCATCCATCCGTTTTCCGAACCGCACTAGGGTCACGGGCGTGCTGGAGCCTATCCCTACTGACTCTGGGCGAGAGGCAGTGTACACCCTGAACTGGTCGCCAGTTTTTTTCAATCAACATTGCATGCATGTGTTTGGGATGTGGGAGGAAACCGCCGTACCCGGATTAAACCCACACAGGTACGGAGAGAACATGCAAACTCCACACAGGCGAGGCCGGATTTGAACCCCGGTCCTTAGAACTGTGAGGCAGACATGCATGTCGACTACCGTGCCACCCCTTTGTGGTCCTTTGAGGGGAAACTCAGTTTGTAAACATACATGCACAAACTACATGAGACGTGTACCATCACGTCACAAAGCATACGGCAAGCTCCCCATTGCAGTTTGCAGTTCCAGTAAATATCGTGATGAAGTGTTGTGTTTACGCATCTCCAGTTCTATGCTCAATCTTAGTAGTGTAAGTACTTAACCGTGTGAACGAGACACACACACGCACCAATTCATAGAATATCATAAAATAGAATCTAAAGTTCCATGAAGCTATGAGACAGTGGAGCATCACAGAGGACTTCAGATGTTTAAGAATACAAAATAATGCAATTTTACGTAAATTGAAAAAAGAATACTGGCATCTAACGTTGTATTGTATTATGTATGTATTACATATGTGGCGAAATGCACTATTCTATATAGTAATATAAAATAATTTAATGAATAAGTAATACGTTGTGTGTTTGATTGTAATAAGTCATTTAACTTGATTTTGCTGCTTACCTGCAAACCACAATTTGCATACAGATTTACTTTATTTATATTGCTACCTTGAGTTATGAAAAATAACTTTTCATGCAATATCTTCCACAAACCCATAACATAATGCTCACTCTACTCTCTCGCTCATTGTGGGTGGGGACCTCTTGGCACTGTTTGTGCTGAATCATGGGGATATTGAACAATGACTGGCTGGACAAAACTGACAACTAATGAAATTACTTTGTGGGGGGTGTGAGTTTACGCAGTGACCCCTCAAACTCAGTGTGCCTGGCCTATGGCAGGCCTCTCTGCAGGCTGGCATAGTCACGGTGGGTAATGTTGGCAGTTTCCACGCCTGCGTTTCCCGTATATATTGAGCGCAGCACACCATCACGACCACACTGGTACAGACTGGCACTGGTAAGACCTCATCTCAATTATTTTGTATTTTAATAGCCATTTCCGTGTGCAGTTTCTGCAGCATTTTTAGATTTAATCTTAGACTAATGAATTGCTCTACTTCTGTTTTGACACAGAAACCGGTTTCTCTCGTTAAAGTCACACCAAAGGTTTTCACATTGATGGCCAAATTTTAGGTTAAAGTTAACTTTTATTTGGTAAATGGGTATCTTTGAGTTGGAATTGCCAGAAGAAAGTTATGAATGAATGAAATAACATGTCCATCATTTGCACATGATTAAAATGTGCTAAATTAACATGATTCTATTATTTTAAAGGAGAAGAGGGGACAATAAATTCAGTTTACCACTTTTGAATCATGTGCAGCCATCCTTTTTTTTTGAGTGAACATGCTTATCCAATGTTCTAAATATGTAGTTATTTAAAATGCTTTCGCGCGGTCAATCTCAACTAGTATATAACTTTTTGTATATGTCAATTCTACACATGAAATGATCATGTTCCTCCTCAGTTCCTTAACCATGTGCTCCGAAAGTGTGTTTTCAAAAATTATTAGGAATTGAAAAATTGCTTGCCCTGCGATTGGCTGGCGACCAGTTCAGGGTGTACCCCGCCTCTCGCCCGAAGATTGCTGGGATGGGCTCCAGCACCCCCGTGACCCTAGTGTGGATAAGCGGGACGGCAGATGAATGAATGAATGAATGAAAAATTGCTTGGCTCTGTAGGAGTGTAAATGTGGCTAATCAACATTTTGAAAATCACTAGAAATGTGACATGACAATATTTGGGGGCTTTAAATCTATCCATCCTGCTGCATATCAGATCTGAAAATGTAATCGAAAATGAATTTGAGAATATCCACCATCACTCCATCTTATATTTCAGACAGGTTTTACATGTTTATATGTGCAGATGTATTTAGTAACAGTGATAAAAGTAGCTTTGGTATGTTTTTGGTTCAGTTTCATCTTTGCCTATCGATTGATTATGGCCACAGACCACCAGAACCCTGCATCCAAGCAGCAGCAGCCAGGCTCCAGTGCACTCAAGGTGACATTTAACAAACAAAAAAACCCTTGGGTCCGTGTGACAGGATTTCGCTCTTCAGTTGACAGTCAGAAACATATTCATGATTTGATATTCTTCCCCGCTTTCTGCGATCGCCCCATAGCTGGTTATCTATGAGCAGGAAAACTTCCAGGGACGGTGCCATGAGCTGACTGGCGCCTGTAACAACCTCCAGGAAGCAGGCGTGGAGAAAGTGGGCTCCATACTGGTGCTTTGTGGACCGTGAGTGTGGCTTTAGAGACAGACTCTAATTTAAGAGGAAGACTATTTATGTGGTTTTACCTCTAAACACAACCATGCATCTCTGTCTCCCAAATCCTCTCAGATGGGTGGGATATGAGCAGGCAGACTGCAAGGGCGAGCAGTATGTGTTTGAGAAGGGGGAGTATCCTCGCTGGGATTCCTGGACCAACAGCAGGCGCAGCGACACCATTGTTGCATTGCGACCAATTAAAGTGGTGAGAAAGTGTACTAAAAAAACGATTTTAAAAATCTATTTTTTCTTCATTTTTTAAAAACTGTAATTTAACAAGCATTTCCTTTCATTTATATTTTCCTGTTGTACAGCTGTACAGCCTCTTTAAACATGAGTCAGATAAGAAAACAGTATGAACACACACGATACATTTTGTAATAGCTATATGATAATAGAGAATAATCATGAATAGAAAATATTAACAATTATAATTTAAATATTACATTCATTTAGATGGAGAGAAGAAAATAAGACAAATAAATCATAATAATAATAAAATAAACTGTCATATACTTTATATCTGTCTTGCCTATCTCACCTAACTTTGGGCAAGAGGCAGGGTACACCCTAATAATAATAATAATAATAATAATAATAAATCAATGAATCCGCTCTGATTATTCAGTGTCATTGTGTGAGGATGACATCATTTTTTTTCCCAGAATGAAAAGCGTAACACCTAAACTGTGCTAATGCTTCATTTTGTTCCTCAGGATAGCCAGGAGCACAAGATTGTCCTTTATGAAAATCCCAGCTTTGCAGGGAAGAAGATAGAAATCATTGACGATGATGTCCCCAGCTTTCATGCACATGGCTACCAGGAAAGGGTCTCCTCTGTTCGGGTTCAGAGCGGCACGTGAGTCCATCCTTCTGTCACTACCCCCTTACAGCTTCAAACTAATCCTTATCTGTTTCCTCGTGTGCTCCTGACACGCCAGTTGGGTGGGCTACCAGTATCCAGGCTACAGAGGCTACCAGTACCTGTTTGAGAAGGGCGAGTATAAGGACAACATGGAGTTTGGCGCCCAGACTCCACAGATCCAGTCGGTTCGGCGCATCAGAGACATGCAGTGGCATCAGAGGGGTGCTTTTCACCCTGTCAACTAAGCTTATGAGTATTTCCTAGCATGAACCTTGACCTCTGCAAGCTTACTCCCATCCAGCAATGACTATTTCGCTCATTAGTTGCAAACTGCACCGATAGGCCAAACTATTTCAACTGTTGCAGAAGTGAATCATTTAAAGCAACTGAATAAATTCCTTCTTGCTTACATTTCTCCAAGTCAAGTGAGTCTGTTCTGTGAAAATGATCAGACTGTATGTCACCATCTCGGATGATTTTAATGTAGGCTTATACTCAACACAGCGGTTCTCAGTAACCCCAATTTCTGTGTAAATTGCCGTAGTCCATCACTAACATCCACTAATACAGGAGTAAATTCATAATCACAGCAAATACTGTATTAAGATCTATCGTTCGTAATTTGTTATAGATAATTATTATGAGGATATCCTTGACAGATTTACTGTGTTATCACGATGTGAAATGACCATATCCTACTGGGCGGTGATTTGCAGAGTGGGTCACATACTAACAGTGTCCCTCCAGTAGTACGCAAAATAATCTCTGAATTGCATGCACAGTGGCCCCTTAAAATACAAGTGACGCAACTGACAACCAACTGAATTTTTGTTTTTGTTTTGAGCATGAGACAAGAAAAGCCCACGCTGCGGTGTGGTATGTGGCGAAGTTGAATACATGAAAGTATTGCATCTCAAGTGCCATTTTACAATAGAACACACAACTTTTCAGGACAAACCAGTGGATTTTTTTTTTTTTTTTGTATGAAAAAGGTGAAAAAGTCCACCATTGATTCCTTTGGTACGTCCATAGCCAAACCACAGGAAGCTTCAAATTGGTGTGTTTTTAATTGTTTTTATTTATTTATTATTGTCGTACAGCATATTGAAGCAGTGTACTGTGAATATTGTTACAGTGGCTTAATTTTTTTTAATGCAGTACAGTACATTGTTAATTTTTCATGTGCAGTTCCTTTTTTCACTTTTTAGAATTCTACATTTTTTAAGTACAGTTCAGCTGTATTTTTTTTTTAGTACAATGCAATTGCATTGAATCTTTAGGAACTGTTTGTTTTTAAACATTTATTTTAGTAGAATATGTATTTAACTTTTATGTGTAATACATTTGAATAAAATCATTATTTAAATACTTTTAAATTTTCCTATATTTAGGCACAGTGGAAATGTTCAAACTCTGCATAATGTTACAGTGACTTAATTATTATTATTTTTTAATCCAGTAAAGTAAATTGTTCCCTTTTCATGTACAGTCCCAATGTGTCAACTTTTCAAGCATATTACATTTTTAAATACAGCTCAGTTGAATTTAACTTTTAAGCACAACGCACTTTAATTTTATCTTTAAGGACTGTTTGTTTTTAAGCATTTATTTAAGTAGAATATTCATTTAACTTTTATGTGCAACATATTTCAATCTTATGATTATTCAAGTATTTTTTCCTATATTTAAACGCATTGTTAATGTTCAAACTGTGTGTTTTATTTCAGTACAGTACATTGTTCACTTTTCATGTGCAGTTCCTTTTTTTCACTTTTCAACTATAGTACATTTTTAAGTACAGTTCAGTTGTATTTAAGTTTTGTTTAAGTACAGTGCATTTCCATTTAGGAACTGGTTGTTTTTAAACATTGACTGTATTTAAGTAGACTATTCATTCAACTTTTACGTGCAAAACATTTTAGTCAAATATAATATAATATAATATAATATAATATAATATAATATAATATAATATAATATAATATAATATAATATAATATAATATAATATAATATAATATAATTAGGGGGAAAATATCGCCTCCTCTTTGATTGACACTTGGGGCTACTACGTTAACGTATTTTAATCTTGGTCATTATGGTGATACTTGGCGAACTATTTTTTGAGGGTGGTAACTGGGTGTAAAACGTTTGAGAACCACTGTCGTAGGTCTTTCATGGCGTCAACGATAGGGCGCGCTGTTGGAAGTTGACGCCAATTAATCCGCGAAGAAGAGCCAATGGAAGACGAACTCAGCTATACAGTATGGACTCACAAATGTGCTAATTTTATCTACTACGCCTAAATTTAGCTACAGAGATTCACATTTGTGCTATTTTTTTGTGCTAATCTTTCCATTCACCCTGAAGCCAGACTGCTTGAACGGTATGAAACGTTTTCTATGAACGAGACTTCACGCTAGCTTAAATTGCTCGATCGGGCTGTAGTACTGTTACATAGTGAATCTTTTGGTAAATTTAAACGAATCAGTTGTCTAGTATACACTCGAAATGGCGACAGAACGTAGTGTTACACTTAATTTTAGTGTTATAAAACATGTTTAAAGTGGGTCTTGTCTCTACACTCAAGCATAGGGGTCTTTATTGTTACCAGTTTCTTCTAAATGTACACGTCGTAAATAGTGTGTTCTTTTCTTTGAATATACTTTAATCTTTGACAACACCCCAAACGAAGAAATACATTTGAGTGAGGGCAGCTAAGTAATAGGTAAAGAATGTGGTAACTCTACATTTTAATCAGACAATCTAATTAGATCGACATTGTACTAAAGATCTACAGTTCCGTCCAAAGGTTTTGGCAGTGTGTTTTGGGTAATTGTCTTGTTACATGATGAAGCTTCTCCTGAGTAGTTCGAATGCATTTTTCTGTAAATTGCCAGACAAAATGGTTTGCCAACCTCCGCAGGGCAGGGGTGAAGGTATCACAATCCACTGTTTGAAGAAGACTTTGAGAGAAGAAATATACAGGCCATACCGCAAGATGCAAACCACTCATCAGCAAAAAGAATTGGAAGGCCAGATTGGATTTTGCAAAGAAGTACAGAGATGAGCCGCAAAAAGGTTTTCTGGACTGGTGAGACCAAGATTAACCTCTACCAAAGTGATGGAAAGGCCAAAGTATGGAGAAAGAAAGGATCTGCTTATGATCCAAAACACACAACCTCATCTGTAAAGCATGGTGGCGGGAATGTCATGGTTTGGGCTTGCATGGCTGCTTCTGCAATTTACAGAAAAAGGCATCCAAACTAATCGGGAGAAGCTTCATCATGTAAAAAGATAAATACTCCAAATACACTGCCAACACAGCAAAGGACTTCATCAGGAAAAAAAAGTGGAAGGTCTTAGACTGGCCAAGTAAATCACCGGACCTTAGCCCAATAGAGCATGCATTTTACCTCCTAAAGAGGAGACTGAAGGGAGAAACCCCCATAAACCAACAAGAACTGAAAAAGGCTGCAGTAAAGGCCTGGAAAAGCATTTCAAATGAAGGATGCAACAGTCTGGTGAAATCAATGGGTCGCAGGCTTGATGCAGTTATTGCAAGTAAGGGTTATGCCACCAAATATTAAATGTTATTCACTTGAAGTTCATTTAGGAATGTCTGTACCAATACGTTTCCTCACTTGAAAAGTGGGTGGCTTCAAACAAAAGGTGCTCTCTCCTGAGTTGTTTAACACATCTCAATGTAAATACCATGAAATGAAAGATGGAATTATGAACCTTTGTCTCATATTCATATTTTGAGCTCAAACCCAAATGTCTTCAGTATACAACAAAAACAAAGGAACTGACCTTGCCATTCAAATTCTTTTGGAGGTGACTGTATAAAAACAAAATTTATAAAGATGATAATCCATAATTTTTGCCGGAGTCGTACAATAGTTAAGATGTTTGTACGTTCATCACAATTTTAAAGTAGGGGTATATGTACAATGTAACAATGGTTTATGGAAATGAGTGGCAACATGTTGCATGTTCATTGGCGTTGTAAACACATTTTAATCTCCCAACAGCAAAGATGCCTGTCCAGTGCAGCAGCTGTGTGGAGAAGCGTGCTATGCTGAAACGTCCAAAAACGGGCCACTCGCTGTGTAAGGAGTGCTTCTTCTGGGCCTTTGAGGAGGAGGTGCATCAAACCATCGTGGCAGCGAATTTATTCAAACCCGGCGAGACCGTTGGGATTGCCGCATCTGGTGGCAAAGACTCCACGGTTCTCGCGCACGTGATGAAGCTCCTGAACGAGAGGTACTCGTACGGCCTGGAGCTCATGCTTCTCTCTGTGGATGAGGGCATCACTGGTTATAGAGATGACTCTTTGGAGACGGTGAAGAGGAACCAGCAACAGTATGGGCTTCCGCTGAAGATAGTGTCGTACGAGGAGCTGTATGGCTGGAGTATGGATGCTATAGTGAAGCAAGTGGGACTGAAAAATAACTGCACCTTTTGTGGCGTGTTTAGACGACAGGCACTGGATAGAGGAGCTGTCATGCTCAAAGTGGACAAGATCTGCACAGGTAACTCCAAATATAACTTTTACAGGTGCATCTCAACACATTGGAATAGTCTCAAAAGCCTAATTTAGTTGTGTATTTCAAGTCAAAAAGGGAAACTCATTATAGAGATGCACTTCACACACTTAAGAGTCAAATATTTCATGATTTACTGAGATGTACCTGTTCAATGGCCAGTGATACAGGTGCACTGGTACCCACGTTTAAGATCCAGTAGGTCAGTTTATTATTGCAGTTGTAGTTTGAAGTGGTGTCAAAGTGCGCTGCATCATAATGAGGGCAGTTTGAAATATTTTGGTTACCTCATTTTTACTACTTTCAAGGTTCAGTTCACAGTTACATTTTACACCACTACAAGCACAATAGTAACCGTTATACTGTGTAATAGTATCCCTTTCTGAGAAAAATGAGGTACTATAATATTAATTTAGTTGTTTTGGTTATAGTTGTTGTATTGGATTACACTACATTATGCAGGTGACGAATGAATATATTGTAATACAGGTGTCTCAATAAATTAGAATATCATAGAGGTTCATTTATTTCAGTAGTTCAATTCAATCGGTGAAACGCATTTGACTCATTAAACATAAATAATTTGTATTCTAATTTCATGAGATGGTGAATGTGGGGTTTGTGTTAGTCCTAAGCTATAGTCGTCAAATCTTTAAGAAAAAAAATTAAAAATACAGGTAAAATTTCACTCTGGCGTGAATCCATATGAGGTTCACTTTTTTGAATTGAACTACTGAAATAAATAAATAATTTCCATAGTGTTCTCATTTATTGAGGTGGGCCTGCATATTCTAGTACAGTACAATATGTAATTTCATTTCAGTGAATGCTAATGTGTTGTGTGTTTGCGCAGGTCACAATGCCGACGACGTAGCCGAAACTGTACTGATGAATGTCTTGCGAGGGGACATAGCCCGCCTGCGGCGTTGTACTGCCATCTCCACGAACAGCGAGGGCGACGGGGTCGTACCACGCTGCAAGCCTCTCAAATACGCCTACGAGAAAGAGATAGTTTTGTACGCTTATTTCAAAAAGTTGGACTACTTCTCCACTGAATGCATCTACTCTCCCAACGCCTATCGTGGTTATGCAAGGACCTTTTTAAAAGATCTGGAGAGCATTCGTTCCAGCGCCATCATTGATATCATCCATTCGGGAGAGACTCTTTCTATACGGGAGGGTGTGAAGATGCCTGTGCAGGGGACCTGCAGCAAGTGTGGCTATATCTCCAGTCAGATGCTGTGTAAGTCCTGTGTGCTACTGGAAGGTCTGAACAGAGGCTTGCCCAAGCTGGGCATTGGAAAACACCACCGCTTGCATAATAAAATTGTCAACAATGAGCCACTTACTGAGAAGGAGGAGAGCAAGTTGAAAGTGTTGGACATTTGACAAATATGACAGAAATAGATTAATTTAAGATACTTTTTCTCTCAAAATTAACATTGATAATGAACGCATGTGCTGATTTTATCTTCAACAATTGCATGGATCTTTCAAGTTTGCTGCCGTTTCATTATTAGCTTTGTTCCGTTCATGTTGCGCTATAACTGTCAATCGGTATCTACTAACTTATGCCTGTATTGAGTGTTATAACATTTTTGGTTGGCGTTGCAGTCGCATATAAAATATCAGTGGATAATTGTCCCTGTATTTTTCCATGTCCTTCTTGGTCTCAGTAATGTAATTCAGTGTTATCAATTTGTATTGACGACAAGTGTGTACCTACATATCCAGTGTGCCAGTAAAATAAACAAACTAAACCAATTACCCCTCCTTACCTTAGCTTTGGGCCAATTAAAAGGTCAGACATGACTGTGACATCTGTAAAGCTGTCATCCCTAAACTGTCTAATTACTCATGAATCACTTGGCTCGCAGAATTTCGAGTCACTGACGATGGATAAAGATTTACATTTCCAGTTCATCAAGTGGGGCTAAACCCAAACTTGCTAAATTGAGGAGAATATGAACGTTTACATTGAGACGTTTGGAAAAAAAATAAATCTTACTGGATTTGGGGTTATGTTAATTGGCATTAGGATTATGAGGCTTGGAAAAAAGTCTACCCGGTCCACAGAACCAAAAGGTTTTATAATGGTATTGTGTAAAAAATAGACTGGTAAAAGTAGATTTACTAATTTAACCCGTGTACAAGTAAGAAGGAAAAACTACAGACTGAAATTTTCTGAAGGACAAAGTTTAAAACATAAACAGGAGCTACCTAGCATTAGCTTGAGTTTATATCTCATAAAAACACAGTTTTGCTTCATGAATTGAGTAACAGCAAATGCTAAATTAGCTAATATAATATATAGATGAGAGAATTTTGCTGTTGTTTTTTTTAGGCTCGTACAAAACAACACTTTTCCATTGCCATCGTCGCTAAGGCTCCTCTTTCAACGTTCAAAGTAAAAAGTCGTCCGAAAAAGAAATACTCAAATCAAGTACAGAAACCTGTAAAATGTACTTAAGTACACTAACGACCTATTTGTACTTCTTCCGCTGTGTGGTCTTTCGGCCACTAGATGTCGCTCCAAGATCCATGCTCGTTGAGTTCCCCGCGCGCGCTCCAGCGAAGGTCACGTTTGGCGCACGCGCGCACGCACGCCATATTGCGCGTCCACGTGAACGACCCTGACCAAGTTCCAGGAGGCGAATCAACAGCCGCGGAGAAGTTTTGAGAGGACTTGCTTCTTAGCGTTTGAGGGACCGCGGAGCATTGAGCGACACCGGCCGAAGCAGGCCCTCACCATGGACGACCTGGGTGAGTAGGGACTAGAAATGTTGCATTTGAAAGGGTCGTGCTCGAGAAGCCAAAGCAGGGCGGAGGAGGCAACGTGACAAGGAAAAGTTTCACCCTTCACTTAGGGACGCATTCCTGCGTAGAAGCGAAAACCTTGCGCTCAACGCGGCTCACAGAACATTTGGCATTTTTCCTATGTGAGCCGTTTGCTGCTTCTTAGGCAGTCCTGATAGTTTTACCCGAGCGGCTGGTCATCGCTAGCATTTACCTTTTTAAAACTCCCTCACGTTTGCACGTCATCGGTTTTCCATTTTAAGAACTCGCAGAGTGGCTTTTTCAGTAGACTGCAATTGTACTCAGAGGATGTTTGACAGACCTCTTCATAATGGCTCGTCAACTTTCGCTGGAGAGGTGGGCGAGCCAACAGGCCTGACTGTACAATTCATTCGTCTGTCTTCACCAGAAGAAAACACAAGGGTATCGTGACAAACAAAAGGCAGGAAATAAATGCGGTGCGTCTGCGTGTAGAGGTTTGACATACTCTACAAATCCAAATAGCACAATTGTCAAGTTTAACACCCAGTCAGTCAGTCTTACTGCTGTGGTTGACAAATAATGCTTACACATTACAATCATACGAAAATGTAATAACACAAATAAGTTTGAAGCCAAATTTGCACTCTTGAAAAATAATGCGACGTGTGTTAATTCCATACAGCTCTAGTAACAGTGGCGTCTGAATTAATGTTGTTATTGCTGTGTTGATTTTGTGGCATTGCTTCTGTAGTCATGATATATTCATGTTGTTTTAAGTCCAAGATAACAATGACCTCCAGGGAAATTTTTGACTTAAATGCACATTTATTTGGTAGTTATTTGAGTTATCGGTCAACCACTCATGCATGAAATAATCCTGTGATTCTAATTAATATATTGTACATCGTTACGTATATATAAGGATGTACAATGAGTGTACCCTGCATAGTCGCAATTCAGCATTTGCATTTTTGGGGGGGGACGCTATCGTCCTTTATTGTGGGGAGGAAAAAACTCACCTATTGGCTGTTTTTGTGCTTTGAGCAAAGCAATAACAGTATTGCTTTTACCCCATCCTGTGGCATCATGGTGCCAAGGAAACAATTTGAAGTCAGTTCAGCAGCATAATTTCGACAAAAGTAGTTATTTGCCACCATTTTGTAGGCTCTATAGGCAATTGCAAACTCTTTTGGGGGAGGGCTCAATTACTCACGGATTTACGCTTAGGCTCGGTCCCTCTCCCTTGCGACTTTATGAGTAGTTTTTATTTTATGAACACCAATCACCAGCCACAATTTGTAACTCTTTGAACTTTGGCACTCCCCGTGCTTGCGTGGGTTTTCTCCGGGCACTCCGGTTTCCTCCCGCATCCCAAAAACATGCATGAATTGGAGACTCTAAATTGCCCGTAGGTATGAATGTGAGTGCGAATGGTTGTCTGTTTGTATGCTCCCTGCGATTGGCTGGCAACCAGTTTAGGGTGTACCCCGCCTCCTGCCCGATGATAGCTGGGATAGGTACCAGCACTCCCACGACCATAGTGAGAAGAAGCGGCTCAGAAAATGGATGGATGGATGGAAGAACTTTGGCACAGAATCTCTGAATTTCTAATGTTGTTGTGATTTTATTTTCACTCGTGAGCCGTCTGCTATATTTGAATAAAACTATTTCACTCGTCATATGAAGGGCTTTGTCCACGCTGTTGATTTGGCATAGAAGAAAAGCTGTCAAATGTTGTTTTAATGGTTTAAGTAGTGAGACATTGGCCACATTTTTAAATTGTTTTGCTTTGTTGTGTGAACACCTCCTGAAAACATTTGAAGTCGTAGCTGCCTTGGGCCAATGAAAGGGCTGATTGTTGGTTAAAAAGTAGCCTGCAGTCTCGCAGAAGAAGCCTAAGTTTGAAGGCGGGGGCGAGGCTGCAGAAGAATGTCAAACATCACTCTGATGCAGGCTCCAAGGCCAAATATTCTCTGGGTCGTGACCTATCGCTGCTCTTGGCCCCCTGCATGTTGCCCCAAGAGGGAGAGCTGTCATCCTCTCAAACGTGTGTCCCTGGTAATTGCAAATGCTTTGGAATTTTTTAAAAGGTATAAACTGTATACTTGCTATAAGGTCTGGTAGATCTTTGAACTTGGTTCCCTACTGCTCAACTGTATTGCCCATCACTTTTCTCAGCGGCACACCGTAGATATGTAAAGACAAACAATGTAAAGTATTTATTTCACATCTTGTAAACCACACGTCAACAACTGCTTCTAGGTGGTCTCGCTGTTTGGAAACCCGACCATTCTCGTTCCACCTCCCAAGGAAGGTTATTCCCTCTGAGAATTGCCGCTCCAGTATTTCTCTGGTCGGTACTTCGGAGTCCAGATCAAGTAGCAGGCAGACTGAACCCAACAATTGCTACTGTGTTGGCTTCCGGGACACGTCCTATATCTGATATAGGACGCCAGTCAATCACAGGCCGATTGTGACTTGGGCAGTTTGTGGGAATTCATTCCACGCCTACTCCTCGAATGTGAGCAATGTGAACCACTACACTCGTAATCTTTTGAGAGCTAAGTCCGTTTAGCTATTAGAAAATGACATTTGTTAATGGAGATGAAATGGTATTAAAATTTAAGATCACAAACATGACCAAAATTATTGTAGTTATGATCACGATATTGCTCAGGCAAATGACAGATACATAAACCTCAAGCATTACAACAAGTTTTATTTTGAATAAACAAAACAAATCAGCAACTCTTAGCACTTAGTACCCATTAGAAATTGAAAACAACAGCAACCAAAATGAATTTTCATGAATGTGTGACTCCAAAATGTGTCAGAAAAAAAAAACCACATGACATCGCTCTCCTATGTTATTGGTCACAAGAATGTACTGTAAATAGGAAGTTGGTTTGCTTTATAAACCAGCAAGTGAGAAGCAAATAAAACACCACAAATAAACACCAAATGGGTAAACATGGTGTTTGTTGATAAATTATATATTCTGGAAAATGTAGCATGCTACAACGCATCAGAAAATAGCAGAGTCCACGTTAAAGGCTTGACTCCAACACATGATCCTCATTCACACCGTCCAAAGAAAATGCTAGCATGCGAAACCAAAGACGTAACCAGTCAACGGTCTAATCTGTCTACATGCCAGCAGAAGTAACTGTAATATTTTCTGATTTATTACAAAACATTCATTCATTAATTTTCCTCCGCTTATCCGAAGTCGGGTCGCAGGGACAGCAGCCTCAGCAGGGAAGCCCAGACTTCCCTCTCCCCAGCCACTTTCTCCAGCTCTTCCGAGGAGATCCCGAGGTGTTCCCAGGCCAGCTCTCTCCAGAGTGTCCTGGGTCGTTCCCGGGGTCTCCTCCCGGTGGGACGTGCCCGGAACACCTCACCAGGGAGGTGTCCGGGAGGCATCCTAATCAGATGCCCAAGCCACCTCATCTGGCTCCTCTCAATGGGGAGGAGCAGCGGCTCTACTTTGAGCCGCTCCCCGATGACCAAGCTTCTCACCCTATCTCTAAGGGAGAGCCCGGATACCCTGCGGAGAAAACTCATTTCGGCCGCTTGTATTCTTGTTCTTTTGGTCAGGAGCTGTGGGTCGTAGGTGAGGGTAGGTACGTAGATCGATCGGTAAATCGAGAGCTTCGCCTTTCGGCTTAGCTACTTCTCCACCACAACGGACCGATACAAAGTCTGCATCACTACAGACACTGCACCGATCCGCCTGTCGATCTCCCGTTCCATTCTTCCCTCACTCGTGAACCAAACCCCAATATATTTGAACTCCTCCACTTGAGGCAGGATCTCATCCCCGACCCGGAGAGGGCACTCCACCCTTTTCCGACTGAGGACCATGGTCTCAGATTTGGAGATGCCGATTCTCATCCCAGCCGCTTCACACTCAGCTGCAAACCACTCCAGTGAGAGTTGCAGGTCACGGCTTGATGAAGCCAACAGTAATACTGCAATACTGAGGCCACCAAACCGGACCCCCCCTACGCCTCGGCTACGCCTATAAATTATGTCCCAAAAAGTTATGAACAGAATCGGTGACAAAGGGCAGCCTTGGCGGAGTCCAACCCTCACCGGAAACGAGTCCGACTTACTGCCGCCAATGCGAACCAAACTCTGACACTGGTCGTACAGAGACCGAACAGCCCGTATCAGGGGGTTCGGCAACCCACACTCCCGAAGCACCCCGCACAGAACTCCCCGAGGGACACGGTTGAATGCCTTCTCTAAGTCCACAAACCGCATGTAGACTGGTTGGGTGAACTCCCATGCACCCTCGAGGACCCTGCCGAGTGTGTAGAGCTGGTCCACTGTTCCACGGCCAGGACAAAAACCACACTGCTCCTCCTGAATCTGAGGTTCGACTTCCCGACGGACCCTCCTCTCCATAACCCCTGAATAGACCTTACCAGGAAGGCTGAGGAGTGTGATCACCCTTTTTAAAAATAGGGACCACCACCCCAGTCTGCCAATCCAGATGCACTGTCCCCGATGTCCATGCAATGTTGCAGAGGCGTGTCAACCAGGACAGCCCCACAACATCCAGAGCCTTTAGGAACTCCGGGCGTATCTCATCCACCCCCGGGGCCTTGCCACCGAGGAGATTTTTAACCACCTCGGTGACCTCAACCCCAGAGATAGGAGAGCCCGCCCCAGAAAACTCAGACTCTGCTTCCTCATGATAAGACATGTCGGTGGAATTGAGGAGGTCTTCGAAAACTCCCCACCGACTCACAATGTTCTAAGTCGAGGTCAGCAGTGCACCATCCCCACTATACACAGTGTTGATGGTGCACTGCTTCCCCCTCCCGAGACGCCGGATGGTGGACCAGAATTTCCTCGAAACCATTCGGAAATCGTTGTCCATGGCCTCACCAAACTCCTCCCACGTCCGAGTTTTTGCCTCAGGAGTCCCACAGGCCAAAAAGACCTGATCGGACTCCTTCTTCAGCTTGACGGCATCCGTCACCGCTGGAGTCCACCAACGGGTTCAGGGATTGCCGTCACGACAGACACCGACTACCTTACAACCACAGCTCCAGTCGGCCACCTCAGCAATGGAGGCGCGGAACATGGTCCACTCGGACTCATTGTCCCCCGCCTCCCCCAAGACGTGGGTGAAATTCTGCCGGAGGTGGGAGTTGAAACGCCTTCTGACGGGGATTCTGCCAGACGTTCCCAGCAGACCCTCACAATACGTTTGGGCGTCCCAGGTCGGACTGGCATCTTCCCGCACCATCGGAGCCAACTCACCACCAGGTGGTGATCAGTTGACAGCTCCGCCCCTCTCTTCACCCGAGTGTCCAAGACATACGGCCCCAAGTCCAATGACACGACCACAAAGTTGATCATCGATCTGCGACCAAGGGTGACCTGGTGCCAAGTGCACGTGTGGACACCCTTATGCTTGAACATGGTGTTCGTTATGGACAATCCGTGGTGAGCACTGAAGTCCAATAACAGAACACCACTCGGGTTCTGATCGCGGGGGGCGTTCCTCCCAAACTGTCATTGCCCACGTGAGCATTGAAGATCCCCAGTAGAACGATGGAGTCCCCAGCGAGAGCGCTCTCCAGCACCCCCTCCAAGGACCCCAAAAACGGTGGGTACTCTGAACTCCTGTTCACACAAACAACAGTCAGGACCCGTCCCCCTACCCTCTCGTCCACCGGGTTGAACCCCAACATACAGACGCCGAGCCGGGGGGTAATAAGTATACCCACACCTGCTCAGTGCCTCTCACTGTGGCCAACTCCACAGTGGAAGAGAGTCCAACCCCTCCCGAGAGGACTGGTACCACTGTGTGTGGAGGCTAGTCAGACTATATCTCGTCGGAACTTGTTGACCTCGCACACCAGCTCGGGTTCCTTCCCTGCCAGAGAGGTGACGTTCCACATCCCTAGAGCCAGCTTGTGTGTATCGCCAAGGTCCCTGGCTTTGGTCACCGCCCAGCTCACAATGCACCCGACCCCTATGGCCCTTCCCACAGTTGGTGGGCCCATGGGAAGGGGGACCCACGTTACCCTTTCGGGCTGTGCC
Source organism: Phyllopteryx taeniolatus (assembly GCF_024500385.1). Lineage (NCBI taxonomy): Eukaryota > Metazoa > Chordata > Actinopteri > Syngnathiformes > Syngnathidae > Phyllopteryx > Phyllopteryx taeniolatus. The sequence goes on from NC_084504.1 coordinate 3,133,711, forward strand.
CGGCCGGGCCCCATGGGGGCAGGCCTGGCCACCATGCGCGCGCCTTCAAGCCCCACCTCCAGGCCTGGTTCCAGAGGGGGGGCCCCGGTGACCCACGTCCGGGCAAGGGAAAACGTTTTACTCTGTTTTGTATTACAAAACAAAATAAACAAAATTAATCACTACAAATATGATTCTATTAGGCATGTTAACTAAAGCATTTCAATACAAATGTTGATTCCACCAAGTAATCTTTTTATAACACTGTAAATAAATAAACACATTCACTTTCATTTGTGAAATGTATCTGAATTCTGTTCATGCAGGCATTACGTGACTGCTAATGTAAACAAGAAAGGCGGCTTCCTAGAACAGCAAGCCAACATTAATCTCTTGACAAACGTGGGAAAAATAACGTGGAAAGACAAAATACAAAGGAAACTAACAAAGATGCATGGAGTTACCTACCACTCAGTTTAATTTGCACAACACACGAACAGCTGCAAATTAGTTTAACGCCGAAAAAGTGCACTTCTGCTTGCAAAATGTCCTTTGAAAGGCGACCAAGATCACAGTTTGGGCTCTTAATTGTTAACGAAAGCTGTTAGGAGCACATAACACGGTGAAATACAAAACACAAACAGAATATCAACACCTACCGTAATTATCAAAGAAACACTGCTCATCACACAGTGCAATGCAGAGCCAGGTGGACAAACCGACTTGCCAGTCCGTAGTCAACCACTGCAACTTACGGGGGTGTCTCTTGCCACCCGAGGAGTTCATCGTCCAGTTTGCAGCATAATTTGCAGTCACCAAAAAGTGTTATCATCTGTGTCCTTAATATGTCTCACACACACAGCTCCTACCCGGAAGGTGTTGATGTGGTATCGGTGCATAAAGTGTCTGGGAAGCAATTCAGATGTTTTTTTTAAACACAACAAAAGCAACATCAGCTCATCACAATCACCAACCATGGCTGTCATTTCAGCTGAAAACCCCCCACCTACATCTTTCCATAGCCAAGCTTTTATGCTGTTAACATTTTTCAAGTAGTTAAAGATGAATTTTACCGTGGTTATTAATTTGATTGCAGATGGAGAAACAACTGCCCATTGCCACCTGCAGCAGTACTGAAGCATATCAGCTGATAAAGTGTCAGACGAGGTCTTGTTGAAAGAGTGCTTGAGGTTGAGCTGACGTGCACTTAAATGTTGTGCGTTCAAAAGGCATGCCAAAAGTCGTTTCGCGGTTTCTGTGTCCCAGTTATTCAGCAGCACAGTTAGTGTAACCATACTGCCTATCATCACCCTATGATGGCTGCACACCGGTCCAAACCACTGGGCTCGCCTAGGCAAGACTGAAGCTCCTGGCTATAAATCACTTTCGTTCCCGAACTCCCCACCCATTCTGTTCTGGATGTGGGGAAGCAAGAGCAGCATGGCTGACCTCATCGCTTAGGCAACAGACCCTGCCCCATATCCTGAGGAAACACGAGAAAAACAATGAGCAGAGTCAGCGCTGAAGGCCACTGTTAGAAACACTGGTGGGAAGCGACAGCTATGGGCCAACAAGTCTTTCTCTCTATATTCTTGTCTTTTCTTCTATTCCCTTGTTCATCTTCCGACTTCTTCCAGTGGTCCATTGATGATTTTGTAATGCATGCACATTATAATTTCATTACAAGGGATTTGGCGCCCTTCCGCTGCAGGTGTCCACAGCAGTTTTCATGCCAATGCTTTCATCCATCCATTTTCTGAGCCGCTTATCCTCACAAGGGTCGGGGAAGTGCTGGAGCCTATCCCAACTATCATCGGGCAGGAGACTGGGTGCACCCTGAACCGGGTGCCAGCCAATCGCAGGGCACATAGAAACAAACAACCTTCCGCACTCACATTCACACCTCGGGGAAATTTAGAGACTTCAATTAACCTACCATGCATGTTTTTGGGATGTGGGAGGAAACCGGAGTGCCCGGAGAAAACCCACGCAGGCATGGGGAGAACATGCAAACTCTACACAGGCGGGGCCCCGGTCCTCAGAACTGTGAAGCAGACGCTCTAACCAGTCGACCACCGTGCCACCTGTCAATGCTTTATTGGTTTCAAAAATCTTAAGGATTATTTTCTTCTCTCTCTTTGCTGCACTTCCTCTGATGGCCACAGTATATTTTCCATCTCAGCCGTGGTGTACACAGATCAAATCATTAAATCCATTGCTCTCAAAATCTGTCAGCCAACACTATTCAATTGCAGCGGGGCAGCGGGCACGGTGCAACTGCAGCTGCGACATCACTTTCGGTCTGAACCTGAAGATCATTTCACCAAACTTGGCAGTCCCCAAACGTTGATGAATAATTCTGTTTAATTATTATTCCGCGAACGCAATATTACAACCCCAATTCCAATTAAGTTGGGACCTTTTGTTCAACAAAAATAAAAACAGAATATAATGATTTGCAAATCATGTTCAAACTACATGTAATTGAATATACTACAAAGACAAGATATTTAAGCTGGGACAGGGTCATGTTTACCACTGTTACAGCACCTTTTCTTTTAACAACATTCAATAAACCTTTGGGAACTGAGGACACTAATTATTGAAGCTTTGTAGGTGGAATTCTTTCCCATTATTGTTTGATGTGCAGCTTCAGCTGTTCAACAGTCCGGGGTCTCCGTTGTCGTATTTTAGGTTCCATATTCGCCACACATTTTCAATGGGAGACAGGTCTGGACTGCAAGGAGGCCAGTCTAGTACCCGCAATTTTTTACTACGAAGCCACGCTGTTATAACACGTGCAGAATGTGGTTTGGCATTGTCTTGCTGAAATAAGCTGAGGCGTCCATGAAAAAGACGTTGCTTGGATGGCAGCATATGTTTCTCCAAATCCTGTATGTACCTTTCAGCATTAATGGGGCCTTCACAGATGTGTAAATTACACATGCCATTGGCACTAATACAGCCCCATACCATTACGAATGCTGGCTTTTGAACTTTGCGTCAATAACAGTCCGGATGGTTCTTTTCCTCTTTGGCCCGGAGGACAGGAAGTCCACCATTTCCCAAAACAATTTGAAATGTGGACTCGTCGGACCACAGAACACTTTTCCACTTTGCATCAGTCCATCTTAGATGAGCTCGGCCGCAGAGAAGCCGGCGGCATTTCTGGGTGTTGTTGATAAATGGCTTTTGCTTTGCATAGTAGAGTTTCAAGTTGCACTTACGGATGTAGCGTCGAACTATATTTACTGACATTGGTTTTCTGAAGTGTTCCTGAGCCCATGTGGTGATAGTCTTTACACATTAATGTCGGTTTTTGATGCAGTGCCGCCTGAGGAATCGAAGGTCATGCGCATTCAATGTTGTTTTCTGCCTTGCCGCTTACATGCAGTGATTTCTCCAGATTCTCTGAACCTTTTGATGATATTATGGACCGTAGATGATGAAATTCCTGAATTCGTACGTTGAGGAACATTGTCCTTCAACTGTTCCACTATTTTCTCACGCACTTGTTCACAAAGAGTTGAACCTCGCCCCATCTTTGCTTGTGAATGACTGAGCAATTTAGGGAACCTTTTATACCCAATCATGGCACCCACCTGTTCCCAATTAGCCTGTACACCTGTGGGATGTTCCAAATAGGTGTTTGATGAGCATTCCTCAACTTTCTCAGTCTTTTTTGCCACCTGTCCCAGCTTTTTTGGAACGTGTTGCAGCCATAAAATTCTAAGTTAATGATTATTTGCTAAAAACAATCAAGTTTATCAGTTTGAACATTACATATCTTGTCTTTGTAGTGTATTCAATTAAATATAGGTTGAACATGATTTGCAAATCATTGTATTCTGTTTTTATTTGTTTAACACAACGTCCCAACTTCATTGGAATTGGGGTTGTAATTAATTGACCTGATGGTAGGTTGATTGACGACTCTAAATTGCCCGTAGGTGTGAATGTGAGTGCGGATGGTTATTTGTTTTATGTGCCCTGTGATTGGCTGGCGACCGGTTCAGGGTGTACCCCGCCTCCCGCCCGAAGAAAGCTGGGATAGGCTCCAGCAGCCCGCGACCCTAGTGAGGATAAGCGGTAAAGAAAATGGATGGATGGATGGATGACTGACCTGACATATAAAATACCAGAACCATCCCAGGCATATGGAAAATTGGAGAAGTAATACTTCAATTGTTATTCTGTTCAACAACCATCTCAGGGACTCTCACCCTCAAACTGAATGAATTATGCAGCGATCTTTCGCACACTATGTATGCTGATAGCTCCTGTCCAGTCCATATAGTCTTTTTTGCTACCTGTCCCAGCTTTTTTGGAATGTGTTGCAGCCATAAAATTCCAAGTTAATGATTATCTGCTAAAAACAATACAGTTTATCAGTATGAACATTAAATATCTTGTCTTTGTAGTCTATTCAATTAAATATAGGCTGAACATGATTTGCAAATCATTGTATTCTGTTTTTAATTATGTTTAACACAACGTCCCAACTTCATTGGAATTGGGGTTGTAATATTAGTACCGTGTTTTGACTAGTGCTGGCACATACAATGTATTATTGCTTTAAATATTTGGGGGTCGAGTTCCCATTTATCCATTAATTTTCTGAACTGCTTATCCTCACTAGCTTGCAAGCGTGCTGAAGCCTATTACAGCGGATTTTGGGTAAAAGGTGGGGTACACAATCTCATCGCATATATAAACAATCAATCATTCGCACTCACATTCACACCTACGGTCAATTTAGAATCTTCAATGAACCTACAATGCATGTTTTTGGAAGGTAGGAGAAAACCGGAGTACCTGGAGAAAACCCACACAGGCACGGGGAGAACATGCAAACTTCACAATGGAAGGCCGAATTTGAACCCGGGACCTTAGAACTGTGAAGCCGGATGTGCTAACCATTCAGCCCCTTTAGCATGTGGTGCACATTCCTTGTCAGTCCCATGCTAATATAATTTTCAAGTTCTTTTACTTTGTCAAGGATAATTTCTATTAATCAGAGCAACACATCTAATCAAAGAGGCTTGCTGTAGGAGTACTCAAATCAATTTCATTTTAAAGGTCAGTGGACAAAATGATATACATTTTCTTGATAACTCTAGAACCCCTTTACATACCACATCTTCCATTTCGAAGTGATTATATAGCAGATATAAAGCAGTTGAATCGATAAATATGATTCAGAATGCGCCTTCTGGTTTTTGCATCTAGCGCCTTCCGGTGCTTTGACGTAACACTAGGCAAACAGCCTGTTCATTCGGCGTTGTGTGCTATTGTTACCGTCTTTGTATATTTGTTGTCGTATGATTTAGCGATGTCACAACTGTTTATTGTGTGGCATTTGGTTGCACAAATGGTTCAGGCAGTGGCAAGAGTTTGTTTGGCTTTCCGAGTGAAAAATAAATATGTGACCAGTGGATAGGGAAAGTCAATCGACAGGGGAAGAAACATGGTCAGATATGTGTCACGATGCGAAGTCGGATGTGAGTTGGATTGGACCCAAGAGCAGACTAAGGCGGAGGGAGTAGATTTAGAATGGTTTATTGTAGGTTGGCTCAGGGTAATGACATCCAAGGCGAGGTGGTGGACCGTCGGGAACAAGGGGCGAGCAGGAAGCGGAAACTTAAGCAGATGGGGTAGTAGACGGCTGGAGCTGTCAGGGAGACGGGGAAGCCACGGAAGGAACACTGGAGACCGAGAAGAACACAATCGGGTGAGTACAGATGCGGGTCGTAGGATAGTTACTTTCATATCACAAAACCTGGAAGTACGAGAGTCGGCCAGTGATTCACAAACAAGTGTCAATACTCAGGCGACGGCTTCCCGTAACTGACAGGCTTATATGCAGGCAATGATGAGTGCTGATTGAAGAGGAGGTGCGCGGCCAAGGTGATGCTGATTACTGGGGAGAGAGAGGCAAGGCGCAAAGCGCCACCCAAGCTCCAAAGGAGGAACTGCAGGGCACAGATCATGACACTATGGGTACATAGCAAGCATTCCAAACTTGTGCTGATCACTTCGAACCGCCGTGTTTTGAGAAACATTTAGCAGAAAGCAATGGATACACAGGTGTAGTTAGACAGAGGCTGAAACCAGCTGCGGTGCCAACTATTTTTCCTACGGCCATCGGGATCTCAACCGGCTGCAAGAGAAATAAATCACGCAGCTGCCATGGCGCAGCGGCGCAGACAAGAGGTGAGGATTTCCTTGTTTATACCTATGAGTCTATTATGGTTATTATGCACTGGGCAGTAGGAAAAAAAAGACCCACGCAATACTTTTCAGTACTGTCGTCTGTATTTTTATCTATATGACAAGCCAACAGACACGGCCAAGACTTTGTGTGCGGCGTGATATTAAAGCTACTCGAGCGAGGGGAACACAATATATAGGAATACTGCATACTATGTAACAGCTTGTGTCGTGTCACTGAAACATATATGAATATATAATACGTATAGTCGTGCTAAAATATATTGCCATTATTTCTAGCCATGACTATAAAAAGACATGCTTTTGACATACCGTCACACATCGAGCCAGTGGCCAATCTCTTTTTCTGTTGTACAGCTGCTACTTGGCCGCTCGTCATCGTCACTGTCAGGTTCCGACCTCTTGATCGGCTCAAACATGTACGGTTTGACGATGCCAAGTTCAGTTGGGTGCTCCTGTACGTCGAAATCCTCCCCCTCCTCATATTCCAACACGTTGCTCGCCATTGCGTATACAGTGTAGCGCGCTGTGTTTGGCAATTGCAACATCACTTCTGGTAGCCCTTGCGGCGGATAGAGTAACCACACCCCGGTGTCTTGAGCTTCGGGTATGTGCTCAGTATGCGTAATGAAAACCTCATTTTTAGCTAAACTATAATTGATAACTTACTGGAAGTGACATGCGTGTGTTACATAACATATAAACTATGCAAATATACATTTTAACGTTATGCAATGATCAGCAATTTACACACATGGACAAAATATCTGGCACCCTTCCGTTAAATAAACAAAAAAACACAATGGTCACTGAAATAACTTGAAACTGAACAAAATATTAATAAATAGAAATGTACTGAAAATTAACATGCAAATCTGTCATTTATTTTTAATTGTGGTACCACACAATAATTTGCGGGGCGGGGCTACTGAAACTGGCCTGGACATAACTGTTGAATGTGGGATTGTCTGAGTCATATTTTGGAATCTTTCATAATGGTGATGCTGCAGATGATGTACTCCAACTGAAGAATGTTTCTGTTGTGCCTTGTGTAAACTCCTCTGAGACCTGACAATATTATGTACAAATGTTTGTATATGTCCTCCACAGAGCAGCGAAGCGACTACCTGTATATGTTGCCAGGATGTTCTGTGTTTTTAGCACGTGCAACAAGGTGGTCTTTCTTTGAGGACCCTCCACAACCTACACGTTTCTAATCTCTTAAGTCACAATATACAGTGCTACTTATTGACATGCATTCCTGACATGATGATGAATGTGAACTTGGTGAATGGGTGTTACATCAGTCTCTAGACTACCCCCTCATTTGTTTCAGTGCGCTGCAGAGAAGGGCTTACATTTTAAGGTCCACCTACCCACGGGGGGTGTCATCTTTCGGATCTGGAGTTGCTTTGCACTGTTTTATTGGGTGTATTCATTTACAATATAATGATGTAATCTCCCACTTGTGTTGTTAAGCATCCAACTCACTGAGAGTGTTTGGTTACTGATTATGTATTGTATATGACTTTGTTTTATTGCACTGACAAATGTGGCATGCTTGTCTGTTTTCCTTTGAATGAACCTGCATGCTGTACTCCTCTATGGCTTTTTGCCCCATGGCATGTTAACATTTGCTGCCAGTCTTGTTTTATATAAATATCATGTTGGTCTAGGGTTTCATTGTGGATCTGTAAACAGGTGAGCTGTGCACCCTGGTGACCCATCCCCATGGCCCATGTGTTAATAGAAAGGATTAAACAGCTCTGCTTGCACTGTACTCTTGTTGCTCTCGGTGGTAAATAGTAAATACACTGTTATAGCATTGACAACATCATCTCCATTATTCTGGAATTCAAAGCACGCACTAGTTAGTAGACTGTGTCGTGTAGTTGTTGACATTCTTATTATTTTCATTTTCAGTATGATTGAGTAAGCTTTCTTTTATGGTTCCCCCTCAGTTTTCCTCTCAAGACAGGTGTGGGTATTAAATGACTGGATAGGGCTAATTATACATTGCCTTCCAAGCCTGATTGCTTTCTTTCGGCACATTGGACATAGAATGTGTGGAATGCTGTATCAACCTTCACATCCATCTGATAAACGCTGCAAGACTGTGGCGTGGCAGAGCCTCATGTGGGTGCACAGACAAGACTGGACAAGACCCACTACCACAAGAATGTGTACTGTAGCCACAGACTGACTGTTGGTTAGCCCAATGAGACACAGATGCCATATTTGACTGGGCCCGAGCCTCTGTGATAGATGTTTGACTGATGGATTCAAGCGAAACGATCAACACCAGTCGTAAACCTCTGGATGACACGTTTTCTCCAGAGACTGCACAATGAACTGTTGAGTCACTATGCTATTGGAGCACAATTGGACTTTGTCCTCCGGCTCCAAGCCCCTATTTTGAATGGAAAAGATTAGTCTGTCACTTGGCTTACAGTGCATGTTTGCAGTCTGACTACTTCTAACACTTTGTGAACCACACTTACTGACACAGGCAGGCAAATAAGCGCTGTCGTCCTCATGCAAAACTCATTGCTGCCCTCCACAGGGGGAAAAAAAAAATCCTTTCCCTTTAACACAGGAATCAATGTTTGCCTACAGGAGTTCAGTGTTACATTGAACGTGTTCATTGTACGGTTTCAAATAAAAAGATTACAAGGTCAGTTTTACTACTTTACAACGCAGTTGTCATTTAATAGTAGCTAGCAAACATAAAACAATCATAATGCAATTGAGATACAGTTTAACTTTTTAATGTAATAATGCAGAACCACCCTTGTAGAACTGTATGCAGTTTCTTCCTTTGTTTGGTGGTTGAGGCTTAGACAACATGGTAAAAGATGAGGTTTCAGAAAGTGGCACAGTCTTCAAGTAATTTGAGGCCTCAGGCAGTGGGGTTTCTTTGCCAGTGTAAGAAAAAGCTTTCTCGCAACAGGTTACTAAAGTTAATTATGTGTTGATGGATTTCATTTTTTATTTCTAAGGTGTGAGGCAAGAGTTTATGTGTAACTCACACAGTCAAAGCCAACGTTGATATTTTCCTTCCTCAAGGCTTTGTCTTTACAGTGATGGCCAACGCCAGTGAGACCTTGTTCAGCATGTCAGCGCCAGGTGCAGATTATTTTGAGAGGGCCGTGATATTTCAGCTCATTTGCACAGACATGAGCTACTCACTGGGTTTAGTGCTTTAAATAGGCAGGAGGTCCCATGTGGTTTATGGTAAACCAGCCAAATTCAACATGTAACCTATGGAGAGGATGCCAAGATGCATATATTGGTCAGAACATGTGTGGCCCTGTTCAATTTATCCAAGACTTTTCTGGAGATTGACTCTATTGCATATTGGTGAATTATCGCACTTTCAAATACAAGATCACAGTCACATTTGCCACAATCATTTAGTATCTGGGGATGAGAAGGTTGTAAAAAAGAAAAAAAAAAACTCATGATTTTGAATATTGTTTGGGGCACTTATGGGATACTGTCAGGCAAGTGTGGGGATAAGACCACTCCCCCGAGGGCAGTATATCATCGCTCCTTTCCCCTGTCTTTGTCTACTTCACGAGCACACATTGCTGTGGACACATACAAGAGGGGCAGCAAGAATGTGAGTACAGATAATGGCCTTTTTTATGGAGCCTCTTTGATAAGTTTAAGTTTTTTGTATTTGTTAATGTTTTTAAACGTTTTCTTGAGATTGACATTGGTAGGGTGTCTGTAATTTTACCTCAGTAATATAAAGTAGCTTTGAGCCTAACATACACTGGGCCTCAATTTAGTTTCCGTTATATTGAAACATGACTTACATCTATTTGTAGGAACTGAGTGGGACAAACTGGAAGATGTGGGATAAATAGGATACACGTGAAAAAGCTTCCATGGTAAAGATGGTATTCTTTGTATGCATATACTGTAATTATTATATACTTGTCTGTGAGAGTATAACAATCAATGAAGACACGGGAGACGTGAAGCCATTGCACCTGCGTTTGTATTCTCTTCTTTACTCAACATTGTCAACGTAATGACGTCACCATCTCCCAGCGTGCGTACGTAAAAGGCGACAACAGAAGAGATTAATACACAACATATCCCTTCCCCCTTATTTTTAAGAGACCCTTAATAAAAGCAAAAATGTAATGTCTTTGAGACAACCCATAACAAGAAAAACTATTTTTTGTTTTGCTTTGTTTTGTTTTTTTTGTTTTTGTTTTTTTTAAACGTCATGACAACCAACTTTTGCCGAACTACGGAGAGAGGCTACACTACCTCAATCCGGACTGAACCCGGGGAATTATTCTGCCCCAAATTAAATGGGTTCGTCACTAGACTTCAACGTCAGTCTGTCAGGAGGCTGTTGGGTTCTGCTGGGGTAAGTACGACCTACGGCCAAGTCAGTCAGCAATTCTTTTGAAGGGGATTTGATGAATCCTGAGTTGGGAGTGGTGTCTGGCATTGGCCCCTGAGTTGGTTTAGGTGTGCCTGGGACACTGCCCATTTCCAGAGGTCTCTCCTGGAGTTCCTCAGGGAATGAATGTTGCTCCTGATGGACCTCCGGAATGATGGATGGTACATGAGGCGAGTCCTCCGCTGGTCCTGAAATGGGGAGTAATTGATTGATAGGCCTCCTCCAGATTAACTGATCACCGGTTTCTATGGTGTATGACACAGGACTTGTTTTTGCAATCACTGTCGCGGGTGTCCACTTAACACCACTGGTGTAGTTCCTGGCAAGCACCTTATCGTCAGCTGTGAATGACCGTAGCCTTGCCCCGGCCCGGTTTTCAACTTGAGCTTTCTGTTGAAGGTGCACAATGTCTTTGGTCTTTTTAGGTCTTAGAAGATCAAGTCAAGTGTGGAGCGTTTTCTCGAACGTAGACAAAGCGGCAGACCCCTTTGTTGTAGCATGCGGGGTGTTTCTGTAAGACAACAGAAAAGCATTGAGGCGTCGGTTAAGGGACTGTGAGCTTGGTGAGGATTTGAGCGCTTGGTTCATAGTTTGTACAAATCTTTCTGCAAGCCCATTTGTAGCAGGATGATGAGGCGCAGACTTAATGTGCTGAATACCATTTTCTTATATGAACGTTCTGAACTCCTCTGACACTAGCTGTGGGCCATTATGACTAACAAGTTGTTGAGGTAGACCAAATCGGCTGAATACCTGAACTCTTCAATGGTTCTCTCTGCAGAGGTGCTCTTTAAGACAGCTACTTCTGGCCATTTACTATGAGCATCAACTACCACTAAGAACATTTGGTTCTCTAATAGTCCCGCGAAGTCGATGTGAACTCTTTGCCACGGTTCCTCAGGCCTGCGCCACGGATGTAAGGGAGCCAGTTGTGGGAGGTTTCTCACTTTTTGGCAGTCAGTGCATGACCTTGCTTTCTCCTCTATGGCTACATCCAGGCCAGGCCACCAGAAATAACTCCGTGCCATTTCTTTCATCCGCACCATTCCACAGTGTCCCGCATAAAGCTCAGCAAGCACTTTCTCTCTAAGCGGTGGTGGAATGATGACACGATAGCCCCACAGAAGGCATCCATTTTGGACTGAAAGTTCATCTCGTCGAACCAGATACGGCTTGAAAAAGGGTGTCATCTCTCCTCTCCTACCCCGTGTGATGATATCAACAACCTTGGACAAAACGGGGTCAGTGCGCGTATATTTTTTCACGTGAACCGAGGTGAGTGGATCAGCTGTCACCTCCTGGAAGTAAAATATATCAGCCTGCGCAGGCTCAGCATGTGTGACAGGTAAAGGAAGCCTAGAGAGCCTGTCAACATTTTGATGCTGGTCTGACTTTCGATACTTGATGACATACTGATGGGCAAACAACAGCAGAGCCCATCGCTGCATACGGCTGGATGCCAGCGATGGAATGCCCCTATGAGACCCAAAAATAGAGGTTAGTAGCCGACGGTCTGTCAGTAGCGTGTATTTCCTGTCAAAGAGATATTGATGAAATTTCTTAACTCCAAACACTATAGAAAGTGCCTCACGCTCAATCTGAGCGTAATTACTTTCTGCCTTACTCAGTGTTCTTGATGCAAAGGCGATTGGTCTCTCTTTTCAAGATGGCATGATGTGTGCCACAACTGCACCCACCCCATAAGGTGAGGCCTCACATGCCAGCTGGAGTGAGTTTACAAGAGCTGTCTTTACGTCTTTGAATGCAGAATCACATGTCTCAGTCCATTTCCATGTTGTTGTTTTGTTGAGCGGAACATGTAACGTAATCCAAGAAAGGACCACAACTGACTCACATTTTGGGGAGCTGGAGCTTGCACAATAGCTTTCACCTTAGATGGTGCCTTGTGGAGACCTTCTCTGTCAATCACATGTCCCAAGTATTTAACAGAAGGCTGGAAAAACTCACATTTGTCTCGTCGTACCTTCAACCCATATTCTCCCAGACGTTGTAGTGTCGCATCCAGATTCCGTAAATGGGACTGCTCATCTGGCCCTGTAATGAGCAAGTCCTCCAGGCAACACTGAACCCCTGAAAGCGCCACTTAGGATCTGGTCCATTGCCTGTTGAAATAGTGCTGGGTTAGAGGTAATCCCAAAGGGGTGCCTCTGGTACCGGTATATTCCTTTGTGAGTCACAAAAGTAAGCAATTCCTGTGACTCCGGTTCCACGTACATTTGAAGATATGCTTGTGATAAATCTGTCTTGCTAAACTTTTCACCTCCAGCCAAGCATGAGAAGAGCTCATCGATGAGAGGTAATGGGTACTTCTCAAGTTCCAGGACTGGATTTACTGTGACTTTAAAATCCCCACAAATTCTTGGAGTTCTATCCTTTTCCATGACCGGGACAATGCATGTGGCCCATTCACTAGTACTTACAGGCTCCAGAACCCCACTCTTCAGTAATCTGTCCAATTCTTCCTCGACTGTTGGTTTGATGGCATACGGAACAGGTCTAGCCGTTAAGCACGTCGATGTGCTCCCTGGTTTTACATTCAGCTTAACAGTGATGTCTTTCATGCTGCCTAGTTCTTTGGAATGCTTCTTCAAAATCTCCTGTAACGGGCTTCCTTCTCCCTCTCTAATCATAAACATTTCTTGCCAGTTTAGCTTGATCTTCTTCACCCACCAGCGACCCATCTGAGCGGGATAATTCCCTGAAACGACGTACAGTGGAAGGAGTCTTTTTCTGTTTGTAATATTCCACTGCCACATACACAAATCCTAACACTGGTAGGGACTCACCAGTGTATGTCCTCAACTTCAATTTAGTCTTTCGAAGAGCAAGGTGCTGTAGTTTGGTATTGTAAACAACGTTGGATATTATGGATACACGTGTACCAGTGTCCACCTGCATCTTGACTGGTTGGTTCTCCAGTAATGGTGTGACCCAGTATCCATCCTCATTGTCGTCAATAATAGATAAGATATGCACTGTGTCTTCCTCTGACTCACAATCGCTCATCTCATTTTCTTCATGTTCAATCTTATTCACATATTTCTTCTTATTTTCCCCACTTCTCTGTCTCTCGTTATACGGCTTGTGTGTGAGTTTTCTTACTTTGACAAACACGTTCAATATGGCCCTTCTTACCACATGTTCTACAGTCGAAGTCTTTACACCAACATTCAGGTGCCTGGTGTCCGGCTTTTCCACAACGGTAACATAAGTGGCCAGCTGTCGTTTTCTTTGTGGACGCCATGAACACCTTATGCACTTGGGTTGACTCACTTTACTGTTGTGCTTCTTTTGCAGCCATCTCCATTGATGTACTCATTTCAATTGCCTTCTCCAGTCGTAGGTTAGCCTCTGTCAATAATCGTTTTTGAATAGCCTCACTGTGTAGACCACACACCAGTCGGTTACGTATTGTGTCACTTCACGCCAGCCCAAATTCACAATATTCAGATAACTGTTTTAATACAGCTACAAATTGTGAAACAGATTCCCCCACTTCCTTTTATGGAATATGAACCTCTGCAATGACCAGCGGCTTTGGTGATTTTTTTAATGTTATCTATTTCCTCATATGACTTGTTTCCTGGCTTGTCTGGTTGTACCACACTACACAACAGGTTGAATGTTTTTCCTCCCATAATACTCAGAAACATTGGTACTACAATATCCCTTTCAATCTTGTTCGATAGGATAAAGTACTCAACCCTATGAAGTCCATTGTCTTCTATTTTTGTCAAATGGCCCCATATGTCCGACCAGCCAGCCATCTCAGCAGTAAGTCTTGCAGTAACTTTTACTTTCCACCGCGGAGAAATCCTCCACTCCCGCTGCAGCGACGTCCTACTTCGAACGCGAACACGGCCGTTTATCTCACCGCACCGACTGGTCAGCAACGACGTCGCGTAATACACCCGTGAATGAACACTTTAAAAGCGGATTTCTTCTTATCACAACGCCGAAAACAACAAACGTGAGGTCGTACCTCATCGACAGTTTTGTTATATACTTGTCTGTGAGAGTATAACAATCAATGAAGACACGGGAGACGGGAAGCCATTGCAACTACATTTGTATTCTCTTCTTTACTCAACATTGTCATCGTAATGACGTCACCATCGCCCAGCGCGCATATGTAAAAGAGGACAACAGAAGAGATTAATACACAACAGTAATAATCCATTTTTTTCTCTCTCTCTCTATCTCTCTCTCCCATTCCCCGCGATTCAAAAGTGCCGAGTGAAGTGTTGCAAGTGCCTTTAGTGTCAATGTATGCAGCCGGTGATTGTGACCTATTCTTGACAGGTTGACGATGGACACATTGTGTGATGTAAGTGTCTATTTTATACTTGCATTCCAGTGGCCACTAAGCAGTGTGACACAATCCTGCTCTGGGCAGAGTTCAGAAACACCTCAGCTTCTTTGTTCAGAACAGGATTCAGATCCATGTTTCTCAAAGGTGGAGGCTGCCTCAAGGACACGTAGCAACTCATTGACAGCAGGGTTGTATTTATATTGCAGGACTGATGGACAAACAATGTTGGAGATGTGTTTGAAAGGTCAGCATGGTTCGTCATGATGGTGGTATTAGGTGGTGAATCACGTTTTTGGTTACAAGTTGGATTGAGAGACAGAGATCAATTTGGTGTTATTGTTTTTTTAAAGCCTGGTAAATACCCAAGTGGTCACTGCTTTCAGTTCACACAATTGGTGTCTATTAACACCAATACCATGAGTGGATTTGTTTTGGAAAGCTGATGAAAAATGCTGATGTAAACATTTTCTTGCAGATGCGTTACTGGCTGACCTGGAATCGACCACTTCCCACATTTCAAAGCGACCAGTGTTTTTGCCAGACGAGACCCCCTACTCCATCCCCACCAGTGGGAATTATTACCAGGATCAATCACTTGCGCCTCCAGTCCCTCCTCCGCCCTCAGCCGAGGCTCTGAATGGTTCGCTGAAAGACCACTCCCATCACTCCTCTCAGCAGGTACAGAGCTCTAGTGTGACTACTAAAACATTTCTCAAACACAAAGAAATGATTTTAAATATAAAACAATGGAATCTTAATTCTCACTTCATTTGTTTTTATCTGTGCTTGATGTTACAATGAGAGAAATCTTAAAAATACCTAAGTCATTGTTTTTTAGTCTGTTCATATAACTAGTTTTAAAATGGCTGCAGTCTTTAGATTCAGCCCAGAAGACCTCATGTTCGAGGGATAGTAGCAGCTCTCCGTCTCATATTGAAGAGGACCACGTCTATAGGTTCGCATGCTGCTTTCTTGGCATCTACCACACCTTGTTGCTTCTGTTAACACTTGTTTCTCTTCCTCAGCTTTCCAAACAAACAAAAAACATCAGACTCGTCGACGGCAGCCATGACCTCTGCCCTGGGCAGCAACTTGTCGGAGCTTGACAGACTGCTGCTGGAGCTTAATGCGGTTCAACAGAGCTCCCCTTCATTCCCAACTACAGGTCCCTTTGAGGCCTTCATCTTCAATGGGCCTGTTAATGCTGAACAGGATAAAAAGTGATGTTCATGTTTTCACAGAAGAGAGGCCTCCACCTCTACCATCCACCAGCATCACTCACTATGAGAATGGCAATGCCCCTCATATCAGGGTTAGCCCTCCCCCTCAGGAGGAGCCCAAGCGGAATGGAACAAGGCAGGATGAGGTCCGGCCCAAAGTGGAGAGTCTTTTAGACGAGCTGGAGGGTTCAGTGCCTTCAACCAGGTTAGGATGAACTAAACCACAACTCACTGCTTAATTTTAAATGCAAACTGCAAATTAGCATTTAGGACAATAGCTATTTTGAGTTTCACCAGTAGTTTTATGTTTAAAGGTTAACACTATGTATTGTATTTTCCAGCCCTTCCCCTCGCCTCAGTGATTTGGACAGCCCCTCTCAACAGCAAGCACGGATTTCAGCTTCATGTGCCACAAGAGAGTTAGATGAGCTGATGGCCTCTTTGTCTGACTTCAAGGTATAAAACAACAGTAAAAAAAAAAAAAGGTTTTCCTGTCATATTTGTGATGGTTTCTCTGTTCCCGCAATATGGCTTACTCTCATTTCTGTGTTTCTAGCCCGGCTCTTCTTCTACCTCTCCTCATCCTCCAGTCTCTACCTTCGCCCCCCCAGTGGCTTCTCCTTTCCTCAGTCTGTCCCCCCCATCTACCTGTGCCTCTCCTATGTTCTCTTTGCCTGCTGGTCTACAACTGCACATAGATGAGGACGGAATAGATCGGGGCTGGTCAGCGGCCCACCTGAATCATCTCGCATGTCACAGTCCTATATCGTCCGTTTCTGCAGCCAGTGATCTTGACTCCGTCGCAGATGTATTTGCCACTGTTCCACCAACCCCTAACAATTCCCTGCTTATCCTCACTGCTTCCGTAAGGAACAGCCAGCAGAGAAACAGTTCAAGCCCATCTACTACTCCCTCAATGACTTCAGTAAACACTGTCTTGGACCACAAGACCTCCAATTCACCTAGTCCATCTGTGGAGCGTGTTTCATCCTCAGCAGCTGCTTGTAAAGTATCATGTTCACCTGATAATATGATCAACGGCTCTTTTTCCATCCAAGATCCTAGTTTGACTCTCTCTGTGTCAAAGACTCCTTCACCTCTCCCTTGTACTTCCTTAGTATCTCCACCCTTTACCAGTAACTCCCTCAAAACCTCCTCCTCGGTCTCTTTGGGCAACATTTCTTCACCTACGGCCTTCTCAAGCTCTTCGATTCCCAGTGGAGATCTGTTGCAGCCAGCAGCCACAGCCAAGTGTACCAGCCCACTCAGCCTGCATCAACTCCCTGTAGAAGAACCATCCCTGGAGGAAGCGCTGGACAAGCTGCTAGAAATGAGTTTTTCACAGAGTCAATCAGCGGATCTGCAGTTCCACATGGAGGCGAACTGTCTCGACAGAGGATCACCCGAGGTGCAGGAGGAGCTCATCCTGCCCGTGGACAGAAACAGTGTGCAGCCTGACATGTTCACCTGCACCACCAACACCATCACGGATGAATCAGTGGACGGAGGTACCGACACCAATGGAGATCTGGACTGGGCGGATGAAGAGCTGTCCATGTCCTTCCATGACGGACTGGATGGCACCCTGACGCCTTACACTGAGAGGCTGTACACGGATGGCAGCGTGACTCCGCTGACAGAAGCGAGCTGGATGGACGAGTCCATGACGCCGTCCACGTGCCCCGGGACGCCCGACGTTGCCCTGGACATGCCTTTGCTGCAGCCGCCCAATATGGACAGAGTGTCTGCCTCTGGACACGTAGGCATCTCTTTTGCTCAATGCAGGACGTCCTTGTGTTCCTCCCATGTAACTTTGTTTGCTTATTGGAGTGACACGTCACTACCAGCTAGGGGCTGCTGCTGCACCCTACACCTTTTCATTTGAAAAGACTGAAACATCCCTTTTAGCACATTTTGTCACATTTCTGAACGCCTCAGTGTTGACGTTAACATAGATTGCTTTGCTGTTCTACTTACAATATGTTACCAGGAAAGCTTAGCTGTAAGTTGTTTGGGTTTCTAGAGGGTGTGAGAAGAATGGAAGGGTTTGGCACAGCATGGAGGAGTGTGACTATTAAGCCCCTTCCCCAACTACTGCATCCTTGCCTGTGGGTGATTGGAAAGGTCATCATGTGACTCACCTGCTCGGTGTGTTGTTGCTGCTTCGACTGAGCCGTGGTTATTGTGAATTGATGATGAGCTGCTCACCATTCCTGTCTAGATCAAGTCCATGATAAGGCGCACTAAGGAGACCCCCAATGTGCACCCTATGTATCGAGACGGTCTCCTGCGCAGGAAAATGGGCCCTGTCATTGTCAACAAAAACTCCTCCCAGGACCGCCTCATTGAGGAGCTTCAGGGCAAGCTTGGTATCGGCCGCTCTGAGCGCCGGCGTAAACAGTCAGAAGATTGGCTGACGGACGGGGTCATTGTCACCTCCAAGCCTCAACGCTTCCGTCCTGATGGAGCAGCTGGCGAGGTGGACAAGGTTGGCTGCAGTGTTCTCAACATTCCCTCGGTTGATTGACCTTCAGTGTCTACACTGTTTCCCTCTGCGTGCTCCCTTCTGTGTCTCTTTCCACTTTAGATTGTAATTGCGCCCAGGTCACCAGTTCCCGTGAGAAGGCTTCACCCGCCTCAGTCACCTCCCTCTCCTCGTCATCCTCCTACCATTGAAAAACCCAAGCAAATGCTCCCAGTACAGCAGCCTCCTGCTCCTATACCTCCCCCCCCTCTGCCTCCCTGTCCCCCTCCTCAGCCTCTTCACAGCCAAGAGCAAGTCACAGCCTCACCTCAGCATGTAATAACAGCTTCACCACCACCGCAATCACCGCCACCTGCCCCAAAACTAGAGTCCCCTCTGTATATTGATAAAACCCCAACCAAGCCTTCACCTGTGGAAAGAGTTCCTACAGTTGCACCCAAAGTGCTGGTATCAGTCGGCTGCCAAACTGACTATGACCCACTCTTCTCCTCAGTGCAGGCATGAACCCTCGTCCCTTTTTTCCCTTTCTGTCTGTTGCACCCTTTAAATGCTTGCCGTTAGCATGATAATCTATTATGTATATTTTCAACCCTTTCCACATTCCGACCTCCTCAGATGGCTCAAGGGAAAGGAGGTGCTATTGGCGGTCCACAGACACAGGTCAATAAGCTGGACAACATGCTTGGGAGCCTGCAGTCGGACCTCAACAAACTGGGTGTGCAGACCGTAGCTAAAGGAGTTTGTGGTGCCTGCTTCAAGCCGATTGTGGGCCAGGTGAGATGCTATGTTATATGCTGTGATCTGAGGGCAAAAGTCATTCATTCTGAGCAATGCCTCGTATATTAATTTGTGTTTGTCTAGTTGGTGACTGCAATGGGCCGCACGTGGCATCCTGAACACTTTGTTTGCACACACTGTCAAGAGGAGATAGGCTCCAGAAACTTTTTTGAGCGGGAAGGACAGCCGTACTGTGAGAGGGACTACCATAACTTGTTCTCCCCTCGATGCCACTACTGCAATGGGCCCATACTAAATGTGAGGTCTTGTTTTGTTGTTTTTAAACTTGTGCTGCAACTTGCCCTCAACCTTCACAATGTGTTCTTGTGTTTACAGCAAGTTGTAACAGCGCTGGATCGAACATGGCACCCTGAACACTTCTTCTGTGCTCAGTGTGGGTGCTTCTTTGACCCAGATGGTAGTGTGGACTCGATAAAATCTATCTCATCATCACATGAATTGAATTATCTGATCTCTGGTCATGTTGTTCCTTTAAGGGTTTCACGAAAAGGACGGCAAGGCTTACTGTAGGAAGGATTACTTTGACATGTTTGCACCAAAGTGTGGTGGTTGTGCTAGAGCCATTGTGGAGAACTACATCTCAGCCCTCAACTCGCTTTGGCACCCTGAGTGTTTTGTTTGCAGGGTCTGTATCGGACGGTGGTTTATGGACCCACGTGAGATGTGAGAACATGTAATGCATCTTCATCTATTGTCCATTCTTTCTCTACAGGAATGTTTCACCCCATTTGTCAATGGAAGTTTCTTTGAGCATGACGGCCAGCCCTACTGTGAAGTCCACTACCATGAGCGCCGCGGTTCTCTGTGCTCTGGCTGCCAGAAACCAATCACCGGTCGCTGTATCACTGCCATGTCAAAGAAGTTCCACCCGGAACACTTTGTCTGTGCCTTCTGCCTCAAGCAACTCAACAAAGGCACCTTTAAAGAACAAAACGACAAACCCTACTGTCATGGCTGCTTTGTGAAGCTTTTTAGTTAAGGAGAGTGGCATCTAGTACTGCACGAGTACAAGTACTGCACAGAAAAGTGTCCTTAGCATCAAAGCCCACAAGTATGGTGTAATTCTAAGGTTGTAACCTTTTGAAAGTGTGTATGGTTTCCATACCATGCATAGGCTAAACTGCATTCATCCTGTTTGGGAATGAGTCTATTAACCGTTTTAGATTTACCCAACATTTAATAACCATGGAAATCAAGGTTGAAATAACAGTTGCATGTTTTGAATTAGGACTTCAGCTTTCCTAATATTTTGTTTTCTTTCCTTTAAATTTTGATAGTTCATTTACTTATCAGGTGGCAGTGAAAGACAGAAGACTGAAGAAATGATAAAAATATGAATTTTTAATATTCTCACTGGTTGAGTATGTCCTTTTTAGAAAGAATTAAAAAAAAAGTTCAATCAGACAGTTATAGCAGGGAGCAGGTGACCTGTTATCGCATCATTACAAATAACTGATTTTCAGCCAGCTGATAATGTTTTAGTGTTTATATCATGTTTGATAAGGCAGACACATTAATGTAAGTGAAACGTCAACTGGAAGTTGGCAGAGTGAGCAATTGGTTATTTTGTGGTGTGTGAAGATGTTTTGTCTTTCGCTCTGTGGATTTATTCAACCAGCCAAACAGTTTAGAGTTAATTTGTTTATACCAGCATGTTGAAAAAATGAATTTGATGTACACAAGTCAGATATTCTTAGAGTAAAAAGAACACGTTTCTAAAATTTGGCTGTGGAAATCTTTTGTCATTGAATAATTCCAGTAGATGCAGCTGTCATGAGTTAGTGGAATGTGAAAGCATACACTTAATGCATCTTCAATTTCTAAATGTTTCACCACCAAATCATTCCTTGTTTTTACTGATGAAAATAAACACTCAGTTCCATCATTAATATCATCAAAGTGAAACCTTTCACAGATATTGGGAATTTGTAGTGATTCCTGGTGTCTCCACAACAGTTATACAAACGTGTATTTTGTGAACATGCAACTTTAGGCAAGTTACTGGAATGCTTACCAAGGATATGTTTGATAACCACTCCCTACAAAGATGGTGACTATTGTTGTGGTTTCTATATCAGCATCTTTGGTCAATAAAGGAAAGTTTGTGGCATTGTGTTATCAAAACAAACTTGTATGCGCAGTTTTTTCCTCATTAGTCAGTATGAGTTATTAAGGATGTTTGCAATGGCTCCTCTGCGCAGCATCTACTGTAAGACCACCAGGGTGGGTTTAAAGTACAGTACATTATAGAATGAAATCTTTGCTCTCTCTCCCAAGAATTCATGTAACAAATGTCAATGATTGGTCAGTATTTTACTAGTTATTTAACCAACATAATGCTTCCTTTTTTTGTTTCCAATTTTCATCTTTTCACGTTGAATGTCAAAAATATACTTTTGGTAGTGAGATTCCTCACAAATAAATTATGTTTTGGTATCAAATGTTTTCCAAAAGGTCTTCATTTGTTCTGCGGGATGACTTCATCAGATTTGGTGCAGCATCAGCAATAACACCGGTGGTGGAGTGGTGCCATCAAAAACTATTTTCAATGACAATTTACTTTATACTAGCAGCATGGTTAAGATTTAAAAGTAATCATACAGATGTGTTAGTTTGTCATTTTTATATTCATGTGTTGGGGGGTTGTTTATTTACCAGCTGTCTGCATACAGTTAAATGACAAACTTGCCCATGGTGATTAGAGAAATGCCTGTCAATTAGTTACCTGGGGGTAACTAATTGACAGCGTCTCGATTAAGTTTGGAAAATAATGTATATTTGTTTTTATTTCCCCCCTACTGGAAGTACTTTAAATCAAATTGGTTTTTCAACACGGGTTTCGAGTTATTTAAATAAAAAAATAACAAAATAACAGCGAGTAACTCAGTCACGGTGATTGGAGAAATGAAACACCACGTGACAAGAATAGTGGCACTTTTTCTAAGACTTTCAACGAAGAAGAACTGCGCTGATTGGACAAAAATCAGTACCACGTGTCCGGGTCAGTGCAACCCGGAAGAATGACAAATGTTTATTGTTGCAAGCCATCTCGAGTTTAGATAAGAACAAGTGGGATCTCGCTTCTTGAAAGACAAATATAATTGTCCAACAGCTCAACGAAATTACAGTTTTGTTTAGTTACATATACTGAATCTGTTTAACATTTTCACCGGCGACTACTTTGAACTCTTCCATAGCAAATCTTAGTTTACGTGCTCGTTCTTTTTCCACGTTGTGATCCCACGCCAAACTTCCACTGTTAGCATCTGCGTTTTAACCAAAGAGCTCCAAACATGGCTTCCTACTTCGACGAGCACGACTGTGAGCCCACCAACCCTGAGGAACAGTACCGCCAGAACGCCCTACTTGAACTGGCCAGGTGATGATCCACTCGGCAGTCACGTATGGAAAGACATTTGAGAATTTCTTCCATATCCTTGATGTCCATCTTAACGTCCGTGTCTTCACTAGTGCTACGAGTAACACTAGTGAAGCGCTAGATGTTAACTAGTAGAATTTTATGTCACCAACTAGTAGTAGTGGTTGTCATACGTTTTTCCACAAAGCACCACCTTAAAAAGAATACTTGGCTCTAAAAGTACTACTATCCTGACCAGCATTAAAATAAAGTAGCGTAGTAGATCTAACTCTTCATAAAAAAAAAGTATATTTAAAACATTACAGTATTGTAAGCCACTAACAACATGCACTAAAATATAAGAAAACTAAAAACCCTGAGATACTTGAACTCCTCCACTTGGGGCAGGATCTCATCCCCCGACCCGGAGAGGGCACGCCACCCTTTTCCGACTGAGGACCGTGGTCTCAGATTTGGAGGTGCTGATTCTCATCCCAGGCGCTTCGCACTTGGCTGCGAACCGCTCCAGTGAGAGTTGGAGATCGCGGCTCGATGACGCCAACAGAACCACATCATCTGCAAAAAGCAGAGATGCAATACTGAGGGCAAAAAACCACACTGCTCCTCCTGAATCTGAGATTCGACTTCCCGACGGACCCTCCTCTCCAGCACCCCTGAATAGACCTTACCAGGGAGGCTGAGGAGTGTGATCCCCCTGTAGTTGGAACACACCCTCCGGTCCCCCTTCTTAAAAAGGGGGACCACCACCCGAGTCTGCCCATCCATAGGCACTGTCCCCGATGTCCACGCGACGTTCCAGATGCCAGAATTTCCTTGAAGCCGTCCGGAAGTCTTTCTCCATGGCCTCATCGAAGCTGGTTATCAAAGATATAATAATAATAATAATAATAATGCATTCCAGTTATATAGCACTTTTCTGGGCACTCAAAGATGCTTTACAATACTATTGAATAAATGCTCAAAGGGCTTTCCAGAGCTTCTTACCATAACAATCATGGCTTCATTCATGACATAATTTGAGCTTGTGTACTGGCTTGTGTTTGCTTGTGTGAAGGTCTCTGATGCAGGGTTTGGACTTGATGGACTCGGGGGATTCGTCAGACTGGAACCAGCGTCTTCCTCCCCCTGCTGCAAAAGTAGCTGTGCAGACACTCAATGTAGTTGTTATTTCTCCCGAACAAACAGGTGACACATGGATATGCGTTTCACGCGAATATTTGTTATTCTGCTGAGATACTCTGCAGCAAAAAATTATTTGTGCTTGTCGTTATGATCACATTGATGAAGCATCAAAGTATAAAGAGTTGTCAGTAGTTCCAAAGTCTTAATCCATTTGAGACTGTAGCCCTGTCTCATGCAACTGGACACCCCAGCCCATATATCACACGCATGCATTTAATTTTTTTTCCCCTTTTCACCTTGTGCATCACCAACCAGTCACTATATGACCACCTGCACAATGTAATGAAATTTACAAGAACTGTATGAAAAATTCTGCCTTTACAAATATAATGTACATGTTGATTGACACTGTCAGAGTGGTATTGATTTCAAATATAGATTTATTGTGGTTGTAGTTGGAACAGTACTGCTGGTCACTATATGGTATATCTCGTATAATTGGATCAATAAGGGTAAGGGCACATTAAAAAAGTTATTGATTTAAAATTTTAGGCATTCACGGTAAAATCAATCCTCGTTGACAGAGCAAGTGGTGGTGGTCTATTGAAATACACTTATTTTCATAACAGTAACGACATTAACACCTTTATAAAAATCATGCGAGTTGTACAATTTATGTGTTGCAGTTGAAAAGTGCATAAATGATCTCGACGACTCATTAAACCCATCACACGCTTGCTTGCCTTTATACAATCGTAATAATGGTAAAGCCATGCAATAGTTCTGACATATTCACCCATATTTATTCATATCTCAGAAATAACATCATTTCTGCTTTTAGGAGATTATATCCAAATGACCCATACATGCATGACTGGTGTCTGAGCAAAGTTCACGTTTTGCTTTTGCAGACAAAGGCCTGAAGTGTCCCGTTTGTTTGCTGGAGTTTGAAGAACAGGAGACGGTTCGAGAAATGCCCTGCAAACATCTTTTCCACTCGGGATGTATACTGCCGTGGCTGGGCAAGGTACATGCGTAAGAACGCCCGCGTGTTTTCGCTTCAGCGTGTTGCTAAATAGCATTCTTTCTCATGAATCTCAATATTCGCCCTCAACACAAGACTAACTCCTGCCCGCTGTGTCGACTTGAACTACCAACTGATAATCCAGACTATGAAGAGTTTAAGAAAGACAAGGTGAGTGTGCGGATGCACTGAACACACGCTGTGTATTCGCATAAGAGGTTTGCTTAGTGTGTGTCATGTAGGAGAGAAGAAAACAAAGAGAGTACAGACTGGAGGACCTCCATGGAGCAATGTACACATGACAGTGACCTTTCACATTGCCAAATATTCAGCAAGTTGTTAACTGTCGGAGTGAAAGTGCACACGTTCAGCAGTAGTGACTCTGTATTCTTACCATTTCCTCAAAAGTATATTTAAATTATGTGACCTCTTTGATTTGTTCCATGTCCGATTTTCATTGATTCCATATATTTTGTATGATATCATATGACATTTCCACTAGTAAGGATTTACTGTATATTGTATAGATATTTTACTAATACATCTCTACAATCTACTGTTACGGATGGCTCTTGTGACGTGTTTTGTCTGGTTCTATGACTCTATTTTAAAACCTCGTGATGGTTTACAGCAGGGATGATGTAATGTACTAGCTCAAATAACTTACATTTGCAACATATGCATGCAAGTGTTTTAAAGCACGAACTTGACGGCTTAGTTCTGATCTATATATATATTTTTTAAAATCGACTTTTAAATAAAATCATTTGTTGTATGATTCAATCTTGAACATGCTTGACTTCCTTGGTGCGAGTTATATTGTAAGTGCCAACCCAGCAATTGTACAGTGCCACCAGAAAATATTCACACCAGACATGCAAATCCATCGCCTTTCGGCGAAATTTGCCGTTTTGAACTCAAAATAGGCCATTAATGTGAATCGTATCGATCCGATGACTTTTTCCTGGAGGGACGAGGGGTTCGCCGTCGCTGATGTTATAGACTGTTTCGTACTCCTTGAACGCTGGCAGCTCGATCCATTCCACACATCCATCATCCGCACGGATGTAATCGTGAATATTACTCCACAGCGGCCTCAGGTTCCGATAAGGAGATAAGTATTCATCTCCTTTGCTATGACCCTCAAACTTAACCTCGATACAACTTATTTCCACTGATCTTCCTATAGATGCTTCGACAACTTTGAACGAATTCCACCTGTGGTAAATTCAGTTGATTGAACATCATTTGGAATGGCACACACCTGTCTATATAAGGTCTCATAGTTGGCAGTGCATATCAGAGCAGAAACCAAGCTAATGAAGTCTCAGGAATTGTCTGCAGATCTCCATGACCGAATTGCGTCAAGGCACCAATCTGTGGAACGATACAAAAGAATTTCAGCAGCATTGAAGGTACCGAAAAGCACTGTGGTCTCAATTATTCGGAAATGGAGGAAATTTAGAACCACCGGGACGCTTCCTAGATCTGGCCATCCAACCAAGCTGAGTAACCGGGGAGAGGTGAACAAGAACCCTACCGTTACTTGCGGAGAACCATCCAGAAGGTCAACCATTGCTAACGCACGCCACCAATCAGGCCTTTATGGTAGAGTGGCCAGATGGAAGCCACTTCTCACTAAAAGGCACATGACAGCCCGCTTGGAGTTTGCCAAAGGGCACCTTAAGGATTCTCAGACCTGCAGAAACAAAATTCTCTGGTCTGATAAAACCAAAATAGAACTTTTTGGCCTGAATTGCAAGCATCATTTCCGGAGAAGAAGAGGCACTGCTCATCACCTGACTAATACCAGCCCTACTGTGAAGCATGGTGGTGGCAGCATCATGTTGTGGGGCTGTTTTTGTTGTTGCAGGAACTGGGCAACTAGACCGCATAGAGCAGGGGTGTCAAACTCATTTTTGTCGCGGGCCACATCGTAGTTATGGTTTCTCTTGGAGGGCCGTTACGGCTGTGAACCCATATGAATGTATGAGCGCTTCATGTTATTACATATACACAAATTGATGGATAGCTACTTTTAAAATCAGAAGGCAGTAAAATGTTCGACTAGTATTATTTAATTTATTTTAAAAAGAACATCGGTAACAAACAAAATGCTTGCAATATCTCAATGTTTTTAAAAGTGAAGGCAATTTGCAATTTTGGCATTTTAGCTGGGAACACGAAGTAGATGCACATGATTTAGTTTTGCGGGCCACATAAAATGATGTGACGGGCCAAATCTAGCCCCTGTGCCATAGAGGGTAAGATGACAGTTGCCAAATATAGACAAATTCTTTGAGAGCTTGCGCCAGAGAGGTCTGGAACTCAGTCTAGGGCGTCGATTCACCTTCCAACACGACAGTGACCCAAAACACACAGTCACAATAACAAAGGAGTGGCTTTAGGAGCAGCATGTGAATGGCCCAGACAAAACCCGGACTTGAATCCAATCGAACATATCTGGAAAGACCTAAAAATAGCTGTCCACCGATGCTGCCCATCCAAACCTGACTGACCTTGAGAGGCTCTGCAGCGAAGGATGGGATAAAATGCCCCAAAACATTTGTGCCAAGAAGACTTGAGGCTGTGATTGCTGCCAAAGGTGCTTCAACAAAATATTAAGCCAAGGGTGTGAATACTTTCTGGTAGCACTGTAACATCAGTTGTGTGTGTGTGCATTTGCCAGGATGTCTCCAAAATAATAACCACAATCATAATTTAAGATTTTATTTCATATTTGAATATAAATCTCTGTCAAATTAAAAGACCTAAATGATAGACAAAGCATACATATTTACAGAATGTAAAGAAGACAACGAAAGCAAGTGTATTTGGGGATCTCATTTGACACAATTGATAATCACTTCAATGCATCCATTTCGTGTGTGCGTGTATATATATATATATATATATATGTATACACACACACACACACACACACATAGAAAACATATACACACACACACATATAGTATGACTTTGGGCAAGAGGCGGGGCACACCCTGAACTGGTCACCAGCCAATGTCAGGGGAGTTCAAGCAATGTAAAAATAATTTTTTTTTGTTTTTTTGCACATTTTTTTACAAAACAAGTCCAGTGTTCAATGTGGCGGACTGTAGTGATGCAGAATAATAAATACACAACCTGATGTGATGGCTCATACAAGCTGCCAGTCGAAGTCACGCCCGTGACTTTGGTTGAACTGAAAAAGTGGTGAACATGGCTAAGGCTCAACACAAAGACCCAAACAAAGGAAATGTGTTTCCCTGGCACATAATCAGGGATAAGGCTAAATCTGTTTACTCGCAAATCTGTGCACCTTTTAAAAACAAAACAGAAAACAATCCAAATTGGTCAGCGGCGCGACACTCGATTGAAACAAGCACCTTTATCTTAATCGTAGTGTTCAAGAGAGAAGAATTAACTGGACAACTGATGGCTTTGCAGGAAATACTGTGAGGTCCTGAGACCATCACTCAGTGTACATACACAATGGACTCAAATTAACTAGAGTCAACAAGGTCCAGACTAGCGCAAACTGGAAAAAGAAGTTAATACTTGCAGCAAACTGGAGAAGTACTGCAATAGATAATACATTTCAGAAGGCAAAAAGTCTTTATTTCAAGGGTCATTTTGTTGGCCTACGCTGTGAGATACGTTTGTTTTTTTTGGCGATATTAAAGAAATCAACAGTGTAACTAACTGCGAAGAGATCGTATTGGGACTAAGAAGCACACGAAAAGTTAAAGATGACCAACATAAGACTGAACTCGGGACCTTATTTAAATTGCTCCAGAATGATGGGCACATAAAAGATCAACCGAGAACATGATGCGTCAATCACGCCTGTACCTCCTGATTCCCGTTTGAGCCTTGGGTAAGTCTTATGAGGTTCAACGTTACAAAGTCAAAAGATTAGGTCAGCCAACTACAACCCCAATTCCAATGAAGTTGGGTTTAATTGAATACACTACAAAGACAAGATATATAATGTCCAAACGCCGTTGACTTCTCTGGGCCCGAGCACATCTAAGATGGACTGATGCAAAGTGGAAAAGTGTTCTGTGGTCCAACAAGTCCACATTTCAAATTGTTTTTGAAAATTGTGGATGTCATGTCCTCCGGGTCAAAGAGGAAAAGAACCCTCCGGACTGTTATGGACGCAAAGTTCAAAAGCCAGCATCTGTGATGGTATGGGGCTGTGTTAGTGCCAATGGCATGGGTAACTTACACATCTGCGAAGGCACCATTAATGCTGAAAGGTACATACAGGTTTTGGAGAAACATATGCTGCCATCCAAGCGACGTCCTTTTCATGGACGCCCCTGCTTATTTCAGCAAGACAATGCCAAACCACATTCTGCACGTGTTACAACAGCGTGGCTTCGTAGTCAAAGAGTGCGGGTACTAGACTGGCCTGCCTGCAGTCCAGACCCGTCTCCCATTGAAAATGTGTGGCGCATTATGAAGCGTAAAATACGACAAGGGAGACCCCGGACTGTTGAACAGCTGAAGCTGTACGTCAAGCAAGAATGGGAAAGAATTCCACCTACGAAGCTTCAACAATTAGTGTCCTCAGTTCCCAAATGTTTATTGAATGTTAAAAGAAAAGTTGATGTAACAGTGGTAAACATGAACCTGTCCCAGCTTTTTTGGAACGTGTTGCAGCCATAAAATTAAATACAGTTTATCAGTTTGAACATTAAATATCTTGTCTTTGTAGTGTATTCAATTATATATAGGTCGAACATGATTTGCAAATCATTGTATTCTGTTTTTATTTATGTTTAACACAACGTCCCAATTTCATTGGAATTGGGGTTGTACCTGAACGTATTGAATGAGTAGCGTTTTCCATCAATGTATCCTTCCTTGACGAGATGAACATACTTCAAAATGACAATTCCAGCATTTATGGCCTTCAAGTAGTGAAAGTGATTCAAGGGAAACCCTTCTCTGTCATCGATACAGTAAAAATGAAAGCAACACCGGATGGAAATATTCAATGTTTTGAAACTAAATTAGCATGTTGATGTGTACAGTAATTGAGACTTTGTGACTTCTTCTGGTATGTTACTGGCTTAAATAGTCCTGTTTGATTCACGGGGGGCCGTAAACACTTCAAAGAGGTCATTCGCTCCTACTGTAGATCTTGAATTGTCTCTCAACGGATTCTCTATTATTATTAGTTGCATTGTATAAGGCAGTGCTTACAAAGGGTAATTTAAATTGTGTTCCCCCCACTTCACATTTGAAAAGGGTTCAAATTCAAATAATTCAGATCAGAAAATACAAGCCAACTTGACTCTGGACTTGCTCTGATTTGTCGTAATTGAAGCTTGATGCGATAATCGTCGTCAACATTCAGGATTCTCTCTGTACTACACAAACAATTAATATTCTCATTTAAAAAGTGCCAGCTGTGCAGAAATCCATAATGTGGGAAACTTTAAACAAGGCCACAGCAGCCAACAAAATGTAAAATAAAAATTAAAAAAAAACCTCAATCAAGGCAGCCCAGTTCTCTACCTAACGATCTACATACCTTAAAGGTACATTTCATCTAAAAGGGTTCATGGTCCTAGATTTAACCTCCCACCAGCTTTGGAAAAAAAGCTGCTCCAAGTTTGGCCTCATCCTGCTAACCGACAAACGCGTGCATTTAAAAAAATTTAAATAAATACTCGACACCAACTCAACTCTAAACCAAGGAACAACATCAAACATCAAATCAGAAACTATCTTGGAAACATTCAATGATCAAACAACCATGACACATTCCTATAGCATCACTACAAAAGCCTTTCTGCCGTCGAATTTAGCAAGACGCCATACAAAAAGTCATGCACTGAATTGCTAGTTAAGGGACAGATTTAACTAAGAACAAATTGTCCGATTTTCTTTGTTGAATGAATGAAACCAAAACCAATTTGAGACTTAGCTGTGCTGCATGTTCCCCCATTTTGGAGGACTTGAGGACATTGTTTAGGGGTGTGTTGTTGCACATTGCAGGAAAATAGGCCCGGTGTAACCTAGTACAGTGGTACCCAGCTCGTAATTCATTTTACACGTAGAGTGTTCCCTCGCTACAGTATATCACGGTTGACCTATTGCAGATTCAGCGCACTGTGTGGATTTTTCTTTCCATATTCATAGCGTGTAATTCGCCATATCGCAGGTTTCGAGTGTATTGCTTTTTGTGGAACAAAAAAAAGAAACACTTCCTAGCCTGAAACATAAAAACAAAAACAAAAAAAACACATCACAAGGAATAAGTAGTACATCGTGTGCAGTACTACTGTACATTACTGTTTAAGAGTTGAAAAGGTCTTTAAGAATACAGAAAGTGTTTATAATAGTATGGTAGTGTGGAGAAGATTAATGAGTGGGGAGGTTTTTCAAAAATATATAAATAATAGCAAATATATATGTGGGCGCTACTTTGCAGATTTCACCTGCCGTGGGGGTGGTCCTGAACCTAACCCCCTCGATAAACGAGGGATTAATGTATATCAATCATTTGTAAGTCAAGGTACCACTGTTTTGTGCTTGACTTTTCATATGATTCCTGTAAGAACACTGCATGAGGCTGAAGCTGCTCACCGCTCCAGCTGACTTGCACCTTGTTGGGGGGGGGCGGTGGAGTTATTCCAGCCGTACAGACCGAACTAGTCTCTCTCTTGGGATGCTGACTCAGTCATCTTTCCATGTGGTAGGCGTCCATGGAGCTCCTCCGTGCAGGGCTACAACATGGCTATACTCTCAGGGGTACAGTTGAGATGCGTGGATGTGCTGCTCCCCCCGGGTGACTTGAGACCCTTCGTGGCCCCGCTCAGTGCCGAATCACAGGCCCTGGGGCCCAAGATCACCCCCGAGCCGTGGCGGAGACACTGCTGCAGGCCGGCCATCATGGTCTCGCCGGTGACCGTCCCAAACTCGTAGGTGAAGGTGCCATAGAAAACCAGGATGTCCACGGTGAAGACCCACTCGCAGATGGCTGCGGCGTGCTGGAGCGTGAAGCTCTCGTGCACAAAGAAGATACCACCTGAGAGGAGGGCGTTAAGGAGCAATGGCGAGCAGGGAGCTTGGCTTTCTATGCTGTTCCAAAAAGAAGAGTAAACCTCAGAGAGCTACAGTAAATCATGTCTTGAGTGAGAAACATGTAGATGTCCGGGATCTGCATATCAGTTATCCGTACAAGCGGACCGCAGTCATTGATGGAGTGGGACGGACTCAGGGACAGCTTCTTCCCAGTAGCCATCACCACATTCAAGTCATGAACAAAAACCCCGCATAATTCACCACGCCACATAGCTCTGGACCCTTACGTATATTTAAATAAATATATATATATAAATAAACCACATACACACAAAAGGTAAACACTTGTCTGTCCATTCACAATAAGGGCTAGGCGACCAATCAAAATGTTATTGCGATTTGGACTTCTCACGTTCATAAAAACAAAACTAAAGCAGTTTTTTTTGCCCACTGCCTGTTTTCTGCTCCTTTGTCTGCCATTGCCTTTTTGTGGCATGTCTGTTTCGTCAAACAAACTTCGGGAGTATGGGGTACCGAACCCCCTGATACGCGCTGTTCCGGTCCCTGTACGACCGGTGTCAGAGCACCTCCGAGGTGTTCCGGGCATGTCCCACCGGGAGGGGACCCTGGGGACAACCCAGGACACGCTGGAGAGACTACGTCTTTTGGCTGGCCTGGGAACACCGCGGGATCCCCCCGGAAGAGCTGGATGAAGTGGCTGGGGAGAGGGAAGCCTTGGGCGTCCCTGCCAAAGTTACTGTCCCCACGACCTGACCCATATTGTTTTACTTTTTACTAATTTATTTTCTGGTTGTTCTTTTAAGTTATATTTAAAGTTGAGTTTCGGTAGCTGAATAAATACTAAAAGTTATCATTTTTTAAAATTGTATTTTAAAGTTTTGAAACCAATGAATAATTGTGTTTATTAATTGTCATTTCAATATCAGTCAAAATAAACATGATTAGAATTTTTTCCAATAATCGCCTAGCACTAATTCACATGCACACAATGTAATCATCTTTGTGTCCATGAATAGACAACAAAATGTAAACCTTTGTACGTCTATTTACATACTTGATACGGCCATTCCAGCACCACCAAGAGGTCTGGAACAGAAAAGGATACTGAGTACGAGGGACACCATGGCTCCGAGTGTCAGAGCCACACGGAAGTGGGCCATCCAGTAGTCAAGGGCGGTGACGGCCACCCGATAGGTGAGCACGCACTGCAAGCACACAAAGAGCAGACCCGCTGGAAAGGCCACGCCGGCGCCGACATAGTGAAGAGATTTGGCGTGGTCAACCTGTCAGACCGATCAACACAATCAGACTCCACTTTGGTGCCCAAAATGTGGAAGTGCAGCGTATTAAAGGTGAGCAAGCAGTGAGTTTACCTGGAAGTTGCCCACCATGACCAGACCCACTGCGTTGGTGCAGCCCGACACTAGAGCGCTGGTGTTGATCCAACATCTGTGGCTGTGCTCTATCACCTGAGCGTAGCGCAGAAGGCACACCATCACCACTGCAGACAACAAACGCACATTTGCATGAAACCAAACAGCACACATTATATCTCAAAGACGAATGCAATACACATTTTGTACAGTATTTTGTGGAGATCTACTAAAAATGCATTTTGTTCCTTGATTGCCTTGGCAAAGGGCTGGTTAAGGTCCAGTGATTGACTTGGCCAGTCTAAGACCTTCCACTTTGCCCCCCCCTGAAGAAGTCATTTGTTGTGTTGCAGTGTGTTTTGGGTCATTGTCTTGTTGCATGATGAAGCTTAGATGCGTTTTTCTGTAAACTGCCAGACAACATGGTTTTGTAGACTTCAGAATTCATTCTGCTGCTACCATCATGATTTCCATCATCAATAAAGACTAGTGAGCCCGTTCCAGAAGCAGCCATGCAAGCCCAAGTCATAACATTACTGCCACCATGCTTCACAGATGAGCTTGTGTGTTTTAGATCATCAGCAGATCCTTTCTTTCTCCATACTTGGGCCTTTCCATAGCTTTGGTAGAGGTTAATCTTGGTCTCATCAGTCCAGAAAACTATGTTCCAAAACTTTGCAAAATCCAATCTGGCCTTTTTGCTGATGAGTGGTTTGCATCTTGTGATATGGCCGGGGTTCGATCCCTGGCCCCACCTGTGTGGAGTTTGCATGTTCTCCCCGTGCCTGCGTGGGTTTTCTCCGGGCACTCCGGTTTCCTCCCACATCCCAAAAACATGCGTGGTAGGTTAATTGACAACTTTAAATTGCCCGTAGGTGTGAATGCGAGTGCGAATGGTTGTTCGTTTCTATGTGCACTGCGATTGGCTGCCAACCAGTTCAGGGTGTACCCCGCGCCTCCTGCCCGATGATAGCTGGGATAGGCTCCAGCACTCCCGCGACCCTTGTGAGGATAAGTGGCTCAGAAAATGGCTGGATGGATTGATTGTCACATGTCAAAGGTAATCTTGTCTCACCCCATGTTTCCATATCCCATCATGTTGATTAGTGGTCAGTATTTTGGTTTCAATGTTAGTTTGATGATAGATTTTTGGACTTTAAGTTAGTATTTATAGTTTTCCCATGCACATTGTTTGCCATCTTTGTTTTTGGAATTAAATATCATTTGTGAGACTCCTGCATGCCTGGCTTGCCTCCCTGCACTTGGGTCCTCCACTTCCTTGCCTCCAGTGCCTTCAAAAACCCAAAACGTGACAGAGGTAGTGCTTCCAAGTAGCAGATATTTTGCAGAGGTTGCCTTCCCCTACCTGTACAACTCTACATAAAAGAGCATAACAAAGCAAGGTGGGATGCCGCATTACTCTTCCCACAACAGACACGGACCAGCAGTGCCATGCAGTTTGACAGCTCATTTTATGTTACATTGTTGAACATTTATAATATAAATTAAGGACCGTGTTTCATCACGTTTTGAAACAATAGGGCACACCCCCACCCCTTCCAAGAATGAAGAGCAGAGGAGGAAAGAAATGGTAAAAAATGAGTGGTGATCCAGCATGACAGGAGTAACGGAGGAAGGCCATGGAGGGTGCATGAAGGAGCAGGGGAGGGGTGGTCATGGAAGGAAACTGGATTCATTATTGATTTAGAGAGCTCTGGCTATTTCAAGCCCCTCTGCAGCTCTAGACGCTGACATGGGCACCACACAGTACATACACATAAAAATGGATGACAATCATACATATACTTTTGCATGCGCATAAGGCAAATGTTAATTTCACAATATAATAACCAAGGGTATCGAGAATCATGTACCATAATTTCTCATGTACAATACACACCCCCAAAGTTGACCTAAAAATTCTGGAAAACCCTTCTACCTATGTATAATGCATTTTTACAATGCATGATTTTGCTTCTACCCATATGATCAAAACATGGAGTATTATCTGTATTTTGTTGTTTTCAAATAATTATTCTGAAGTTAAGCACTTCATTTGAACACGTAATGCTTTTTTAAAATTTACTTACTCTTATTTTTAAATTCACAGCCCTAC
This sequence comes from Phyllopteryx taeniolatus, assembly GCF_024500385.1. Classification (NCBI taxonomy): domain Eukaryota; kingdom Metazoa; phylum Chordata; class Actinopteri; order Syngnathiformes; family Syngnathidae; genus Phyllopteryx; species Phyllopteryx taeniolatus. Next base: position 3,169,259 of record NC_084504.1, read on the forward strand.
TTTTATTTAGTAAATTAGAAAACACACAGTTGTGCTCATATGTTTGATTACCCAGGCAGAATTTGTAAGATGGGTAAAATGTTTTAAAGAAAACATGAAGGGCCAGGCGAAACACTTAATTTTATTTTAATGAGATTCAAATGAAACGGTCAAGCATTTCAGAAAAGCTTTGTCATTAAATAAATTAATGATGGTTGTTGTTCAGTTATCCGTCATATTTTAAAAAAAAACTATATTTCACAAATTCTGCCAGGATATGTAAGCTTATGACCACAACTGTACGTGTATGCAGCAGAGGTGGGTAGCGTAACCAAATATTGTACTCAAGTAAGAGTACTGTTACTTTAGAATGTCTCGAGTAAAAGTAAAAAGTAGTCATCCAAATATTTACTTGAGTAAGAAAGTACTCAATGAAAAAAATACTCAAGTAAAGAGTAACTTCAGATTATTATTATTATTTTTTTTTTTTTTAAATCAGAGCACGAACATCAAATAAAAAAATAATATATGGGAGTCGACACACACCTGCCACCATTTCAAATCTTAACCGCCCAAAAACCAACAACACATACATTGGGCGCTACAGAAAAATTATTTGCTTTACTCGATTAAATGTCTTCATGAAGAAGCTGTTTGCTGAACAGACTTATTGATTGTGTGTGCGCGTGCGTGTGCGACACCATAGGGATAGTGCTAATTTTGCCATATCCACTGCCAAAACAATAAAAACATCTGCAACTTACCGCAAGGTGTTTTCTCGAGTTAGAAGGGGGCTGGAATATCCAAGTTTGGGCAGTCACAATTTAAGAGCTGCATGATAAAGCTGTTGTTTTTTGGAATCTGTAAAATAAACAGTAGCGATTGGCTCGCGAAGGCTACATGCGCGGTCACGTGACTGACTGCCTTGTGTCATCTGATTGGTGAATTGGAGTCAAATGACAGTGATCCCGTGTGATTGGCGCAACGGGCAACCTGTGCAGAAGTCGAAGACAGAGTCTAAAAACAGACGCGCACAAGCAAGAATGAATAAATAAAAGTAGCGAACGGCATGTCGACCATTGTAACGGAGTAAAAGTATCGATCCTTCTTCACATAAATACTCAAGTAAAAGTAAAAATTACGGTGCATTTAAAGTACTGTGACAAGTAAAGTTTATGGAAAATGTTACTTGAGTAAATGTAACGGAGTAAATGTAGCGCGTTACTACCCACCTCTGATATGCAGTCATACGTCATTGGAATGAAATTAATGTAGGCTACACCTTTTTCATAACCACTAGGTGGCGTTGGCATTTTGGAATGAAAGTGTACAGCTTTTCATAACCACTAGATGGCGGCATACATTGATAAAATGTGAAAGTTTTTTTTTTCCATTTGCCCCTATACCTATGTACAATGCACACTATTGATTTTTGACAATTTTTTTGGGGGGGGGGGGCGAACTGCACATTATACACGAGAAATTACGGTACCTCTTTTAAATATCAAGTGTGTCTAGCTTGCCATAAACTTAAAGCAGAATGATTACACTGGGGAACACCATTTTTGTTAAGTTTGGTCTGATAGCTGTTTTTAACAAATTTATGGGTGCGGAATCCAAAACTGGTCTCAGTTTTTCTCTATCACGTCAAGTTTTTGAATTACAGTTTCCTGTTTTCTTAAAAAATATGAAAAATACTGTACTTAACTGCCGGCACGGAGGACGACTGGTTAGCACATCTGCCTCACAGCTCTGAGGACCGGGGTTCAAATCCCGGCCCTGCCTGTGTGGAGTTTGCATGTTCTCCCTGTGCCTGTGTGTGTTTTCTCCGGGTACTCTGATTTCCTCCCACATCCCAAAAACATGCAGGGTAGGTTAATTGAAGACTCTAAATTGCCCGTAGATGTGAATGTGAATGGTTGTTTGTTTATCTGTGCCCTGCGATTGGCTGGCGACCAGTTCAGGGTGTACCCCGCCTCTCGCCTGGAGATAGCTGGGATCGGCTCCAGCACGCCCGCGACCCAAGTGAGGATAAGCGGAACGGAAGATGAATGAATGGACTGTACTTAACAGATATGTGCTTGCTTTATAAAACTTTCCAAATATTGACATACAATGAGATATGAAAGAAACAGGCATGACTGCAATGTTTACTTAACGTTATTATGTTTTACAAAGGATATGGCCCAAATCCTCTTAATTCCTACTATGCTAGCTTTCTGTTTGCTGTTATTGATAGTACTGACCTACTGTATTGGGAGCTGCACACCACTCACCGCACTGTCTCAATTGTGACTCCACAAACAAGTTGCCACGTAGCTGTAGACGAGTCAAATCGTAATCAGATGGCAAGTCTTACTACAGCTAATCAGTGGAATTTTGCTTATCTGGAGGGTAAGCTGTGGAGAAAAAACTTGACATGCTAGAAATGCTACAATTACTTCAATTTTGGAATCAGCATGCAAATTTTTCTTTAAATCCTCATAAAAATCTAGCTCAACAGAATATTTTCTTCAAATTGTTTACCAGTGTTAGTAATGGGAATTTTTACTTTATTATGAGGTGTTGTATGTAGAATTTTGAGGGAAAATGACTTTAATCTGTTTTAGAATTGGGCTATAACATAAAAGGTAGCTTGACACAGTCTGAAAGGTAATAATGTGTAATTGTGGTGGTAGTTTGCAGCAGTGTAGAATTGTCCTGCATCATAATCGCCTAATATTTTGGATACCTCGATCAAGTTGAATATATTAGGAATAGCTTTTTGGTATGATTCAGTAGATTTATACACTGTACATGGCAACCACAACAATGAACATATTGTTATTATTAACTTTTCGACAGTGTCAATGAAAACTGACCATTTCATTATTCTCTTAATAAAGACAGAATGTTTGCGCCAGCTCTCGAACTGGATATCATTACATTGCGGCTGGTCGATGTATAGTCCCACCAGATTTCTACTACAGTGTACACTAATGTGGAATGCGACATCATCATCACCATGTTCCAATGGGGTACATTTGTTCAAAGGCACGCCAGAGGAAATACCTTTTGGAGAAACACGCAGTTGTTATTGCCAAGCAAAGCAACGCCTAGCACTAGTTTCATAGTTACAATACATACATGAGACAAATAACCTTCCATACTACGGCACGCACATTGGTTCATCAACATGTTTGTGTGTGGTTCATTTCAGTGGTGGTCTTACCCATGAAGGCTCCAACATTGCCAATGAGGCTAAACAGGCAGCTTTCAGGGGGGTAAGAACCACATTTACTGCAAAAGATGAAGACAAAACAGGGGCGTTAACAACAACACTTCACATACACCAACTCACTATAAACCACATGGTTTCGGTAAAATTGCCGAATCAGAATTGATCTGGGATTTATCAGTCTGTGCCTTCATCAGAATCATCTTTATTTGGCAAGTATGTCCAAAAAACACAAGGAATTTGTCTCCGGTAATACTCCGCCACTCTAGTACGACAACAGACAGTCAATTCACAGAGAACACTTTTGAGACATAAAGACATTGAGAAAAACAGTCACTGAGCAATAAAGGGTTGTTAGTTATCTGGTAAAGCCAGTACAATTTTTATTTAATTTTTTGGGAGAATTGCACTTAGCAACTAAGCATCTAGCACTTGGAGCAGTTTGAATGACTAATATAGCAATAGTCTGGTGCAATGACCATTGTGCAAAGGGCGCAGTTTAAAGTGACTAGTAGCGCGATAATCTGGGACAATGTTGATTGTGCAAATGTTGCAGATACTCCTCAGTGAGTGTGCAAGTGGGGCAGATGCTACTCTGACAACGTGGCGAGACTACTACAGTGAGTGCATGAGTATGTATAATTGGCCCGACAGAAATGTGACAACAAACTCAAGACAAAAAATAAATAAAATAAACATTGGCAGCATGTTGCAATGGAATTGTAGGTTAGCTGTTTAAGAAGTTGATTGCAAGAGGGAAGAAACTGTTGGAATGTCTGCTCGTTCTAGTTTGCATTGATTGGTAGCGCCTACCTGAGGGAAGGAGCTGGAGCAAGTCTGCCCTTGTGTAAGTGCGTCGTGTAATGTCGCCAAAGACGAACGAAAGCACAAAAACAAAAACAATAGAGCGCGTAATTTGGGACTTATTTGCTGGGTGTGGGGCCACTGACTCATTGTGACAAATAACTTATAACTATGCACATTTCTTGGCTATCCCCTCACTTCCACTCTGGTCCTATAGGTTTATAATTTACGCAGCCACTCCCACCACACCTCTGTTTTGCAGGCTCCCCCTCCTGTCCCTGTCCTGTCCTATATTGTCCACACATACAACACTCGAATCCAATGTGTTATTGTACTAGGTACTGTATAAAATGCTTTACTTTCCTCATCCTGTTTACTGCTAGTGCTTTGTCTTTTGTTGTCTTCTTTTCCTATATTTAGTTACCTTTTTACTCTCTCTCCTTTTTGTTTTTTTCTGTCACTCCCCTCTGTTCTGCTCGACTGAACGACTAATTATCAATAAATATCCACCAGAATACAAAGAAACCACAGCGGCATCTTAAAAAGTCCACTGTGACACAGTAAAACTGTTCCGGCATAAAACGGATACAGATCTTCCTTTCTGCTTGACCGAACAGCCAAAAAAAAAAGGCAGGGGGGGAAATCAAGGTGTGTGAAAGGGGCTTCTGGTTATTTAATGGAATCATTGTCTCGATAAACCCCTGGGCCTTGCGATTCCTTTTCACATGTTTGTGATGACAAGAGTAGGTTATACAAAGTGTGAATTGATGATGTCACTGAGCCATCACACCGTGTGGGAATCTAGGTCTGCGGGCCTTGCGGTGACTAACGCACTGTGCAGGAATTGAAGAAAGGAGGGAAGGTAGAACAGAATACCTGATGAGGGGAATGTCCTGGACGGTGCAACAGGTCTTGGGAAAGCCTGGTCGGAGCAGCTCCTCTGTGCACGTTACATTGTAGGACCTGCAGCATGACACAACCAGATCAGGACAGCTCACACTGAATCACCCCTTTTTTGTGTTCAGGAATATAGAGATTATGTAGCTTGTAGCCACTTTTCTCACACACCAGTTCTCTACAGGGCAAACATGGTGATTCATTACAGCCATGGCATACCTGGAAAGTAAACAACACAATGTCAACTGTCATAACACTATTCACAAGAGTATACAGAATATTGTTATAGAGGTTACTCATCACTTTTTAAGTTGAAGTAGAGAATTGCTCTATACCTTTTGAAAGCAGTAGCAAATTAAAATCATGTTCTTGTACACAAGTGTGCAGTGCTGGCCCCAATCACAAGATGGTCCCATTTACACTACAGCATGTGCTATTAGTTATATTGGTAATCATTTACAGGGGATCTTCAGTTTACGAGGGTACTGACATATCACATTTCGAGGTTTAAAAACGGCGCACAATGAACTAGTTTGTACAGTGTTGTAAGACTATGTCTTCATGCAGCACAAGGCGGCGCGTTCAGTTACTGTTGGAATTACTGCATTTCATTCAGGTTAATTCGTTGCCATATGAACAAAACTCCACCGTAAACGGGGCACCCCCTGTATTCCAACTCAAAGGCCCCGCTAGTTCACAAACTTCAAGAGTTGGAAAACTGGAATATGAAATTGGCGTGAAATAGACAAACCTTTGAAAGAATTTTGCCTCAATTATTTTTTGTAACTGTAAGTTTTCTAATTAATATGCATCATTACAGCCCCACTTGATAAAGAAACGCCCATGTGGGAAAGTCAACGCCCATGTGGGAAAGTCATGTCTATTTGTTTATTAAGAGGTGTATCTTTTGAACACTTATATTGCCATATATATTGCATGCATGAAATACGTTTTTGAGAGCAGTTATGTGAAGGCACGTATTGTCTGGTACTGTTATTACAAACAAGCAATGATAATGGCCACTTCAGCATTACAGTCACAAGTGTTGTAACAGGACGCTTGATAAGGTTTCAAGGCCTCCGTGCACCACTCACACTATCCATATTCCTGTGATGGAGAAGACAGACAGGCTGACCGGCAGGATGATCCAGGCAGTCATTGGGCTGGCAGTGAGCTGGCTTTGTCCCAAGCATGGGGTGACAGGGCGGCTTCAAGTCGGAGCGGTGACACGACACGGGTGATCAGGTTAGGTCGGGTGGGGTTGTGGGGTCACTCACACACAGGGGAATACAGGGAGGGGGGAAGGGGGATACGAGAGGACAGAAGGGGGTATGACACGGCGGTTCTGCTCCCGGAAACCTGCAACCTGCCTTCAACATGACAGAAGAAACAGTAAAGTGCTTTTACAGCCTTGACTGGTGTGGAATTGCACTGAGCTGTACTTTGACTTTCTCATGAAACTTTTTGAGGTAATCAAAATATTACGCACAGCTCTCATTATGATGCAGTGTATTTCTATACTAGCACTACAACCACAATAATCAACATCTTAAATGAATTACCGCTCTGAAAATCCAAACTGACCATTCTCATCTTTGTAACGTTAGAATACTTGATACAGTTCTTCAATTGGATATCGTATATTTTGCAAGTGTTCATAATGTTGCAGCTGATCAGTGTGCACCCCCCAATTCCAACGTTGTAAATAAAAACAGAACACAAGGATCTGCAAATCCTTTTCAAACTTTATGCAATTGAATACACGACAAATACAAAATATTTAATGTTCAAACTGATGAATGTTATTGCTTTTTTCAGATATTCTCTCATTTTGAATTTGATGCCTGCAACACGGTCCAAAAAAGCTGGGACAGAGGCAACAAAAAACTGGGAATGTTGAGGAAGGCTTTTAAAAAAAATAATTTGTTTTAATAAAATAAAATAAATAAAAAAATAAAAATAAAAAACACCTGCTCGCAACATTCCACAGGTGAACCGGTTAATTGGAAACAGGTGTGCGTCATGATTGGGTGTAAAAGGAGCATCCCCGAAAGTGTCAGTTGCTCACAAACAAGGATGGGTGAGGTTCATCACTTTGTGAACAAATGAGTGAGCAAATAGTTCAATAGTTTAAGAACAACATTTCTCAATGCACAATTGCGAGTAATTTAAGGGATTTTCATCACCTACGGTCCATAATATCATCAAAAGATTCTGAGAATCTGGAGAAAGCGCTGCACGTAAGCATAAAGGCAGAAAACCATCAATGAATGCCTGTGACCTTCGATCCCTCAGGCGGCACTGCTTTAAAGGGGACATATTTTACCAAACCAACTCTTTCTAGTATGTGGGATGTAATATTGTCTCTATGGTGCCACAGTAAACATGTGAAATATGAATTAAAATCGTCCACACAATCCTGAGTTCCAGATGTTTTTCTGCTGAGAGGCCTGAAATCAGGTCATTCGAATTTCTCGAGCTAGTATATGTCACTAGCGAAGATCTCCGACTAGCGCTGTCAACCAATCAGAGGAAAGGGCCAAATATGGACAAAGCGGATACAAAACTGGGTCAAACAGAAGTAGCTGTCAGAGGGGCCTTTTCTCAACACTCGTATGACAAAACCATGGTGTTTTCTGAAATAAAATTGCCACTTTTATACTAAGTTCATGTTAGAGAGTCCTTCTATGGAGGTCTTAATAGCCAAAATACAGGACCATTAAAAACCGGCATCATTGTGTAAAGGATAACGCCATGTAGGCTCAGGAACACTTCAGAAAACCATTGTCAGTTAACACAGTTCGTCGCTACATCCACAAATGCAAGTTAAAACTCTACTGTACAAAGCGAAAGCCATTTTTCAAAAACACCTAGAAATGCCGCCAGCTTCTCCCGAGTTCATCTGAGGTGGACTGATGTAAAGTGGAAAAGTGACTAGTCCACATTTCAATTTTTGGGGAAATCATGAACATCATGTCCTCTAGGCCAAAGACGAAAGGGACCATCCAGATCGCTATCAGCACAAAGTTCAAAAGCCAGCATCTGTGATGGTAAGAGAGTGTGTTAGTGCCCATGATATGGGTAATTTGCACATCTGTGAAGGTACCATTAATGCTGAAAGGTACATACAGTTCAGGTTTTGGAGCAACAAACTGCCATCCAATCAACGCCTTTCTGCTCGTTTCAGCAAGACAATGCCGAGCCACATTCTGCAAGTGTTACAACAGCGTGGCTCCATAGTAAAAGAGTACGGGTACTAGACTGGCCTGCCAGCAGTCCAGACCTGTCTCCCATTGAAAATGTGTGGCGCATGATGAAGCGCAAAATAGGACAACAAGGGTTTTTGGCGTCCCCTTGAGGAAGCGGCGCCATTAGCATTTGCTAACCCCGCCCTATGAGTGCCTGACATCAAGCAAGAATGGAAAAGAATTCCACCTACAAAGCTTCAACAACTAAGTGTCCTCAGTTCCCAAACGCTTATCGAGTGCTGTTAAAAGGAAAGGTGAAGTAACACAGTGGTAAACATGACACTGTACCAGCTTTTTTGGAATGTGTTGCAGGCATCAAATTGAAAATGAGTGAATATTTGCAAAAAAACAATAGTTGTTCAGTTTGAACATTAAATGCCTTTGTGGTGCATTACATTGAATATAGGTTGAAAAGGATTTGCAAATCATTGTATTCTGTTTTTTTTTTTTTTTTTACATTTTACACAACATCCCAACTTTATTGGAATTCGGGCTTGTAACTACTGTACCGTAAAAGTTATTCAACAAAACTGATTTGCTTTTTTTCCTACATACACCGACCTGATAAAATGGCAACCTGTGTTGTACGTACACGCACAAAAAAATCTTTCAAGCGGGCTCGGTATCGGACAGTCCCCCAGTGGAATACAATAACATTGTTTTTTTCTTCCTATGCTGCACCTTGACAAGCTCGACTAACAAGTGAGCAAAACACAATTACAGAACACCATGTTCCAGATGTTTAACTACATTTTTGATGGAGATCATTGTCTTGTCAGCACCTTTGACGTGCAAAGAACTTACTCTGAAAACTCTGACATACCAAATACAAAAAAAATAAATAAATAAATTGAAATTACACAAAATGATCACTTGATTTTTGGGGCATTGCATTACGTTACACACTAGGAACATGTGCATGCATGTTTTTTTTTTTTTTTTTAAGATGAGGGTGAATCAGTTTTATGGGACATACATTTACTGATAAAGATCCGATGACAGGTGGCACGCTGGACGACTGGTTAGCACACCTGCCTTACAGTTCTGAGGACCCGGGGTCAAATCGGGCCCCACTTGTGTGGAGTTTGCACGTTCTCCCCGTGCCTGCGTGGGTTCTCTCCGGATACTCCGGTTTCCTCCCACATTCCAAAACATCCATAGTAGGTTGATTGAAGACTCTAAATTGCCCGTAAGTGTGAATGTGAGAGCAAACGGTTGTTTGTTTATATATGCCCTGCGACTGTCTGGCGACTAGTTCAGGGTGTACCCTGCCTCTCGCCCAGATTCAGCTGGGATAGGCTCCAGTACGCTCACAAGCCCCTTGTGAGGATAAGCAGGACAGAAATTGGTTGGATGGATGGATGGATTCAATGACAGCAGACAGCATAGTTCGGTACAGTCGATGTGTCAGAACTTTTAGTGGACAACCCTGAAACTCTCATTTATTTCTCCCTTTGTTGTTACTAAATGTCAACAGAAAATGGGTGTATACACAGAAACCTCCCAGAAAGTTTTCACCGATAATAAACATATTGATATGTGAATACTTATCACTTACCGAATATTCCCATGGCAACAATTATTAAAAAAAATAATAATAATAAAAAAAAAAAAAAAAAAAAAAAAAAAACATACAATAATAACTTTTTGAAGTTCTGCCTTTGTGAAATTGCAATTCATACATGATCATTGCTTTGCTTTAGATAGGTCTTCTGTGTTTTCTTATTTAATGTTTGGGAGCATAAAATCAACCACTGATCTGTTTCTTCTTCTTTCCCCACCCGTTCAAGTGACACAGGTGATGAACAGGCATCATGGTCACATGTCACTCTCTGCAGAAGAGAAGGACCCTGCATGCAATGCAACACAGAGTGTGCACCTGCTTATTTGTGTTGAGTTGGGGGGGCACCATAAACACAACAGTCCAACTTGGAGCCGACGCCACACGGGGGGGCGGGGGGTCTCATAGAAGAGACACAAGTGATCTTCGGGACAGCCAAACGTCAAGTGGAACAATATTGTTGAATTGTCCCGTCTGCTCGAATGGTTAGCTGCGTTAGCTTAGACGCTACTCGTCGTCGGGTGCACTTTACCGGCTGCTCTTACGCTCGCCCGCATTATGGTCTCCGTTCGCGAGCCGCTCGTGAACGAATCAAGTCGAGGGCAGGCATGCGGATGCAACAATGGAATGAGTAGTATATTCATGAATTTGGACCTACCGCCTGCCTGCAAGACCCTCAGCGTACACCAACAACCTTGGTTTCCCTTTACAAAATAGCTCTTCATTAACTAATCAAGTGTACCACAAAACTAGCTTCCGTTTCCTCATTTTCAAAATAAGACATCGGCGTGGGTCGAACAAGTTCATGTTGTTCGACCAAGTCATCTCGGGAAATAAACAACACACTGTACGTAACTACTGTATATGTAATCACACTATGAGTAAATCCACACAACATGAGCGTTATGAACAAAAATTAAAAATAAAAACAACTTGGAACACTGGGAAAGTGGCAGTTTGCTGAGTTTGTATTCGGTAGCTGGTGTACATCGATGAAGCAAAACAACACAACACTGTTTCACCTACTGACATACAGCATATAACACTTTCGTGATATACAGTAAACACAACCTGAAACTATACATGTCCTTACCTAGCATTAAAAAAAATGCGAGATAAAGCTTTTATTTCGTAGAATCGCATAAATGCTGGCTAGTGTTGTAATGTAAATTGACTCCCGTGGCCCGGCCCTCCAAACTGTGGAGGACCACCTCTGCATTATCCAGGAACAATAAAAAAAAAAAGACTACTATACATACATACATACAAAAAAAAAAAAAAAGAACTGAAAAAAAAACAAATAATAATTTTTCATCACAAAACATACATTAGAACATTGGAAGTATTCTCATCAGTGTAAAATTATATCTGATGTGTCTGTTGCATTGATGACATTTGGCATTTCCCGTCTGTGTGTGTGTGTGTGCTTGTGTGTCATCAGTGACTCCATTGTTTTGAAAGCGCATTTCAGCTCAAGCTAATTATTGACAGTGCGTGGATTTCAGTAGAAATTGGAAATACATTGTGCAATACACTGAGTCACATATATTCTATTCTATAGATAAAGATAATGAGTGTGAATCGTTGTTCATCTATATGTGCCCTGCTATTGGCGAGCGACCTGTCCAGGGTGTATCCTGCTTCTTGCCTGAAGTCAACTGGAATAGTTTTTAACATTGCCTTTAATTTATAAAATGGTTGTTTGTTTGTATGTGTCCTGCGATTGGCTGGCAACCAGTTGAGGGTGTACCCCGCCTCCTGCCGGATGATGGCTGGGATAGGCTCCAGCACGCCCGCGACCCTAGTGAGGAGAAGCGGCTCAGAAAATGGATGGATGGATGGAACATGCTACACAATTTAAAGTATAAAATACAACATTTTCTTAATTTCAGATCGTCACTGCCAAACAAATCATGCGAGTAACTTTCCGTTGCAACACCTAATGGGACAAACCAAACGTAGCAACAACTTGACCTCTCTCACATTTCCCCCCTTTTTTTCTTCTTCCGTGTGTTCTGGACAGTTCTGGTCATTCTGACATGTTTCCAGAGTTCTCTGAGATCACATCATTAAATTTGCCACTACTCCAACAAAGAGCGAGCAGTATACCAGTATTTTCTATTATCCATCCATCCATCCATTTTCTACCGCTTATCCGAGGTCAGGTCGTGGGGGCAGTAGTTTTAGCAGGGACGCCCAGACTTCCCTCTCCCCAGCCACTTCACCCAGCTCGTTCCCAGGCCAGCCGAGAAACACAGTCTCTCCAGCGTTTCCTGGGTAGTCCCCGGGATCTCCTTCCGGTGGGACATGCCTGGACCACCTCGCAAGGGAGGCGTCCGGGAAGCATCCGCATCACATGCCCCAGCCACATCGTCTGGCTCCTCTCAATGTGGAGGAGCAGCGGCTCTACTCTGAGCTCTGAGAGTTGGCGATCACGGCATGATGAAGCCAACAGAACCACATCATCTGCAAAAAGCAGAGATGCAATACTGAGGCCACCAAACCGGACCCCCGCTACGCCTCGGCTGCGCCTAGAAATTCTGTTCAAAAAAGTTATGAACAGAATCGGTGACAAAGAGCAGCTTTGGCGGAGTCCAACCCTCACCGGAAACGAGTTCGACTTACTGCCGCCAATGCGGACCAAACTGACACCGGTCGTACAGGGAGCGAACAGCCCATATCAGGGGGTTCGGCACCCCATACTCCCAAAGCACAAATCTTAGCTCTGAACAATGCAGCATGCAACCCCCAATTAGCACGTATAGACCAGGGCTTAATACCTTCATCTTCTTGTATGGACATATATGCTGTCTTTCTTAGTTCGAGGGAAGCGCAAACCTTGCATTTGGGCTAAACAGGTAAGAACCAAGAGACGTAGTTTTCTAACCGAGCGATTGACTACGAATGATTGACAAATTCCTGAATTTGACATTGCTTTTGTGGAATCTTACCGTAACCGTGTTTATATATTGCTTTTGTGGAATCTTACCGTAACCATATATATGACTCCCTTTGTGTAATCTGAGAGGACTGCAAAAAGATTCAGGTATAGCACACTACTTGCATTCATCACTGCCATGCAGGTCTTCAAATCCCCTATATTAACAATGAACACTCTCAGTCAATGCCATAAATAATGTTTTTTTTTTTTTTATATATATAGAAGGGGACATTGATGAGGGGCATGTGTTGAGATATGCCTCCCTGTCCTCATTATCTCGGCCTGGTAGATCAGTAGGGGATAATGGTATTTAGATGTCCTGTAAGCACATGGATCCTCTCAGTCAGCAACATTAATGGGGCCGTGAGGTCCTCCATGCTTAAGTAAAAGGGTATTAGACAGAAGTAATGCTGGCAGCCTTTGTCTGCTTTCCAGTTTGTACACTGACATGGGGAGCACCGGTAAAGTGTTTCGGTTCTTCAACAGGAGACAAAGTCTCTTTCCCAACTACAAAGTCACCGGTTCTGACGTCGATCGAAGATCTTCTGAGATTGTTTATCCATCAGCAAAGGAGAGCTGTGTGAGGACATGGAATTCCATGCAAGAGCTGAGCAAAGACATCTACGACATTTACGCTGAATATGAAGAGGAAGATGATGATGGCTTCTCCAGACAGATTTCCCCATCCAAGAATTATATGATCAACATCAATGTAGGTGGGAAGCCCTACCAAATCGCCTACAAGATGGCAGCCAGGTACCCCAAGACCAGAATTGGACGACTGGCCACTTACACCGACCACAACATGAAACTAGACCTGTGCGATGACTACAGTGTGACCAACAACGAGTTCTTCTTTGACAGAGACCCTGATATCTTTCACAGCATCTTTAATTTCTACCGAACTGGTGTGCTGTGGATCAAGGACGAGCTGTGCCCCCGCAATTTCCTTGAGGAGATCAACTACTGGGGGGTAAGGATCAAGAACACCCAACGCTGCTGCCGCATCTCCTTTGAGGAGAGACAGGACGAGCTGAATGAGCAGCTGAAGATCCAGAGGGAGCTGGAAGCCGAGGTGGAGATCGAGGAGAATGAGGCGCTGTTTCAAGATATGTTCATGGGCCACAGGCGGCGAGCTATCTGGAACTTGATGGAGAAGCCATTTTCTTCAGTCAAGGCCAAGCTGATGGCAGTGACCTCCAGTTTATTCGTCCTGATCTCGCTGGTGGCCATGACACTGAACACAGTGGAGGAGATGCAGTACAGAGCTCATATGGGGCAGCTCAGTGGAAAGACTTACTGGGAGTATGTGGAGTCAATGTGCATCGCCTTCTTCACTATGGAGTATCTGTTACGTCTGGTGTCCACCCCTGACCTCAAAGCCTTCAGCAGGAGTGTGCTCAACACCGTGGACCTGATCGCCATCCTGCCTCAGTACGTCCAGGCCATTCTGGAATTCTTTGACAACAAGGAAAACTACATGAAGCATGAGGCCGACATGCAGGCCGTGGGGCAGGTGGGAAAGCTCGGACAAGTCCTCCGTATCATGAGACTAATGCGGATCTTTCGTATCTTGAAGCTGGCCCGACACTCCACAGGCCTGAGGGCGTTCGGCTTTACTCTGCGCCAGTGCTACCAACAAGTCGGCTGCCTGTTCCTCTTTATCGCCATGGGGATCTTCAGCTTCTCCGCCATGGTTTACACTGTGGAGCATGACATGCCTCAAACAAACTTCACCAGCATTCCTCATGCCTGGTGGTGGGCATCTGTAAGTATGTCTTTGTCAAGTGAAAGATCCAGCGAAATCTTTGTTGTCAAAAAATAGGGTCATTAGCCCCCTTTTTCCAACAGCATGAGGTTTCAAAATTGGATGGCATTGAATCACCTCGTTCTGCGCGTATACTGCCTCTGCTTTGTGGCTTACATTTCTCTCAAGCTCGCTGTTTGTCATCAGACAGATTTGCATTCTCTGCTCCTGCAGTCATTGGCTAGTCTCCTTGTCAGTCTGCAGGCAAATATTAATCAGTCCACATGTAAATAATGATCATCAATGGTAATGATTACACTCTGTACCAGTTTTGTTTTAGGCCAAAACCTTGAGTGGAACGAATTAAGACATCTTCTGAAAGTAGGCTATGGTAATACACACCAGGAGGACTTGATCTTTTTCTAAACAAATTACTTTTCAATGTTATTTAGTTTTCATCACCCTTATACAAACACGTTAAGACATTGGGGCACTGAATCTGTTGACTTACTTACTCTTTCCATTTTCAACAGCGCTTGTCCTCATTAGGAGGGTGTTGCAGGGGCGCAAGAGCCTATCCCTGCAGACTTTTGGCAAGGAGCGGGGTACACTCTTGACTAGTCCGGAGTCAATCGCAGCACTTTATTGCTGCAAATTGAAATCCCCTTTTTGGTAGTTAGAATGGTCATCACTGTTGTCTCCCCTTACAGTACCTTTGCCTGCACTGGTCAGCGCAAACAAATCCCATTCATTTCCAGTCTTACTTTTCAAACAGACACGACTACAAAGTGAAGATTCCTGCTAATATAGTTGCAAACCCTACTGAGCATGAACTTTAAACTTCTCTGATACCAACTAGTGGCAAGGATTCTTTATTCTTTTCTGGCAACCACTTATGATTATAGAGGTTTATAGAATACATTTCCTTGAGTAAGACTTTGTTTCCCAATGTGCAAAAAGATAATCAAACATCCAATATCCTTATGCAGTATAACACGCTACTGCATATCCTATGCTTGTAAAATTACCTTTTTTGTATCATATTGTCAGATTTTCTGTAAGTTCAATGGGTAGGTTTTTGGCATTTCTCATTTATTTGTCATCGTTTTCTTTCTCAACTTTTCTCCGTTCCATGTGTTTCGCTTTTAACATTCTCATATACTCCATCCATCCATCCATCCATCCATTTTCTACACCGCTTGTCTTTATTAGGGTTACGCTGGAGCCTATCACAGCCGGGTTTGGGTGTTGTTTTGGAATTTGTCAGAAAACCCACACAAGCATGGGAGAACATGAAGACGCCATATTACTTAAGTTTTCTGTATTGTAATTCTTAAAATCCTAATGCATTTTGCACTAAAAAGTGAACTTCTGAAGGATTTCTAAAGTACTTAAGAGGTTGCCGGTTGTGGTAATCTTATCGCAAAGCATACCATAAAAAAAATCTGCAAAAGCTAGTTGAAATGCTCTCGGTTCCTCATAATGATCACGACTGCTCTCCCCTGAAAACTCCGCAGGTCAGCATCTCCACGGTTGGCTACGGCGACGTCTACCCAGAGACCATCCTTGGTCGTCTTTTTGCTTTCATCTGCATCGCCTTTGGAATCATACTCAACGGTTTACCCATATCCATCCTCTTCAACAAGTTCTCAGACTACTACTCCAAACTCAAGTCCAATCAGTACACAGCCTCCCTGAAGAATCGAGGGAAAGTGAGGTTCGCCAAGAGGACCGTGCAGAATCTTAACGACTGCTTTGGAAAAGGCCACCGTCATGTGAGCTAAAGAAATTGCATACTTTTAAGACATTTGTGGAGTGTCAGTGACACAATTTCAATTGAACTCAATAGATCCACTACTTTGCTGCCTTAAAAACCTGAATAAAGGCCTGATGCAGATAACAGATTGAAAAACTCCTTGGCAGCATAATTTACCAAAGTTGGGTGAAGATTAAAAACTTGACTCACACTCACACACACTGAAACACATTTGTTTTTGGAAGGAGAAACGTTTTTAAACTAATATCTAGTGTAATTGGTGATGCTCAGATCTCTCATTACTAGTGAAACAAGTATGAATCAAACATAGCTCAAATGAAATTATCCGCTATTTCCACTGATGCGGTCCCCAAAAATTGACATCAGTGTAAATATTATGTTCCTTCAATCAGCCAAGATGTAACAAACATGGGTGAATCTTGTCATGGAGGCAATTGCAATTTTAGAGTATCTAATGTAAACTGATGTTTTGTTTTTCACCTTTCGAATCCTAAAACCCAAAGCGCTAGGTTAAATGTTAATTCATCTTGGTAATGCAGTGCAACAAACCTGTGCTTTTAACTCAAATGCTGGTGCTTTCTTTTGTGTTTACCAAATCCAGTAGACTTTTCCATCCACAATGTAAAGTTGTTTGCATAAATAAATGCAATTTGGTACGACTGTATTTTCGATCATTTACATTGCAGCAGCACTATTTTTCTTCATGAAACACATGTAACAATAAAATGTTTTGATTTTGGAACGGATTAATGGGGAACATTTTATTTGATGTACGAGCAAACTGAATTGAACGAATTCAAGTAGTAAATCAAGCAAGGCGGCACCGATGTAAACACGTTCGTCAACGTCCAGAGGGTGGCAGCATTTCAAACCATGAGATGTCTGTTGTGCCCAGCGATTCTCAACGAAGAAGTCGTCTCCTGCTCCTCCTCCCACAATCCTCTGCGACAGTAAAGTGACCTCTCTCGGGTTTGCTGCCGACCTGTGGTTAAACCATGGCTCCCCCGGTTGCAGTGTCGCCATTGATTAAGGTTGGTTTGCCTCATCATATCTTCTACGAGACTGAGATTATCTCGCCATTTAGCAGTTTCACGTTGTCATTGAGCTAATGTGTCGCGAAGCTAATGGTTTGCTTAGCAGCCTCACGTTGTCATTCAGCTAATGTTTTGCTTAGCAGCCTCACGTTGTCATTCAGCTAATGTTTTGCTTAGCAGCCTCACGTTGTCATTCAGCTAATGTGTCGTGAAGCTAATGGTTTGCTTAGCAGCCTCACGTTGTCATTCAGCTAATGTGTCGTGAAGCTAATGGTTTGCTTAGCAGCCTCACGTTGTCATTCAGCTAATGTGTCGTGAAGCTAATGGTTTGCTTCTCGCTCTTATGACAACCAAAGGCAGATTGATAACAGGTGTCCTACTTTGCCTAAAACAATAATACTAACGTGGTGGTGAAGTGCTATTCTTACGCAGAGCTGAGTATTGGAGTTAAAAAAATAAATTAAAAAGAGGAGTGAACGGTAACGAAGGTTGACAGCCACCTTTTTAGACCTGACGCATGTCCTCGGTTAACGGCGGAGTTTAATTCCTGTGGCGGCGATGTAGCCCTGTTGTGGGAACGCGCCTTATCACCAACCAACGCTAACGCAGCTGTAAAGACGAAAAAACAGTTAAATGTTTATGAAAATCAATTTCAGCTCCTAAATTATAAAACAAACTAATGTAAAATAGTATTCTTTCGCAGCTGCGCGTCGTTCGTAATCTTGAAACCTTGAAAGTTCCCATCGCCTTAGAGATTCTTAATAAAACTTAGAACTCCAGTAAAAATGTTTACCAATGCCTGTGTGGTTTTTTAAAAAAATCCAGTCTGTATAAATATTTAGATATGCCCAATTAAATGAGTAGGTTTTTTTGATGGCGAGTTGATGATACCTGCAGATGGAAATCTCCGAATGCCCTCGTGACTTGCCAGTTTGTTCGTGTTGTATTTCAGACTGCCAGGTATTCAGCTTTGATCGCTGGCATCGTTTATGGCAAGAGGAGATATGGTAAGTTGTCCTACTAAAACATGCTTTACCACAAACTCCACTGAGTATAAACGACAACATGTTCTACGCCTCCCTGTTTAGACAACTTGAAGCCTATTGCAGCTGAAGAGAGGAGGATTGAGGAGGAAGAGAAGAAGGCCCGTGAGGAGCAAGAGCGCATTGCCAAGCAGCTAGCAGAAGGTAACCAAATGTGTCTGACATGTTTTTGTAGATTCTCAGCCATTCAGTTCATTGTAATTCATCTTGGTTGTTGATAGTTCACCTTTATTTCAAAAGGGTCCTTTATATTGATAGGCCAAATTGTCGGATGGGACGATGTTTTGCATTTTGGAACATATCGGGATTGGCCTTTTTACGGCAAATAATCGGCCAAATTGAAGCTGTGTCAAACTTATTCGTTGTGTTATTTTGGCTAGTCTTACAGCAGAGTAACTGCAGGCTATCTAACTACATTACTGAAAATTACAAACTGTATAATAGTATCATCAGTGTTCTCAAAGAGTGACATAAAAAAACACATCGGTCTATGACTAGTCCTTTAATTCAAATTAAATGGATTCCATACCTAAAATTTAGAACTGTAGAAGCCTTTTGGATTAAAGATGAAATGTTTTCAACAATGAAAAACTGTCAAATTGTCTTAATACAACTTTTGCAGATCATGTCAGATATGTAGTCGGCATATTGCACTGTAAAGCAAATAAAGAGCGGATACAATTGTTGAATAAAATAACTGTAGTTACTGTTCTTACTGTTAAATGTTCTGCTTGTAAATATACTTGTATTTTCCTTTCCGCTTACAGCAAATGAAGACACCATTCTGAAGTAAACCTTCACTTGTACGGTTCCTAAAATTCTTCTCCGTGGTCATTCTGGAGTAACACTGGGCAACGTCAGTGCTGAAACATTCAAACGCTCCCATGTTGTGCATATCTACACTGCTGTTTAGGATTAATTTATTGGATTGCCTACTTCTGGTCCTGTTAGTAAAGCCATCATGTAAATAATTGGCTCTTGATTTTTAATGCTGCATGTCTAAAACCCCACCGAGACCCCTATTGTTTTCCAATCGACTGTTACGGCATATTTTATATTATTCAACTGAGAATGCTCTTCTCAATAATAACGCAGGTCTCCCTTTGTACGTACAAGTCCAAATTTTGCTTGAATAAATGCAAAGTGGTGTCACTTATCTGGAGTTGCATTTTATTGAGGGATCACATTAATTGTCCATGTTTATGGTTGCAGAGACACTGACTGGATTTGAGCTGCCAAAGATATCTGTAAAATATATTCAATGCAAAAAGATGCCCATACATTTGAAGACATAAGTGTCCTATATACAGTACATTTTCTTTACCACTTTATTTTGTTGAGGGTCAAGGGGAGCTGGAGCCTATCCCAGCCGGCTTCGGGCGAAAGGCAGACTGCACCCTGGACATGTCGCCAATCAATTAAAGGGCATATTTAGAGCGACGCAACCATTCACCCAGTCACTGAGTTGGAATGAGCTGCCTGTACCGAAGTCGGAGAGAACCAACTACACCAGGTGGGTCAGACTTTTTCATGCCCACACAGTATTGGTGGTTGCACTCGAGGGGAGCATGTTAGAAATTCTGGTGAAACCACAAGTTTCATTGCTATGGGTGTAGCAAATGACAGTTTGGTACGTATCTTGGTTATTAGTTCACAATGGGTACAGTAAGCAGTGTCTCAATTTTTTCTGAGCAAAGGCTCTGATTTTAGATCAGACCTCACGACACAGTGACATACCTATCCATCCTACTGCTTATCCTCGCGGGCCGCTGGAGCCTATGCCAGCTATCTTCGGGCGGGAGGCGGGGTACACCCTGGGATGTGGGGGGAAACCAGATTACCCGGATAAAACACATGTAGGCACAGGGAGAACATGCAAACTCCACACAGGTGAGGCCGGATTTGAACCCAGGTCCTGAGAACTTGTGAGGCAGATGTGCTAACCAGTCGCCCACTGTGCTGCCCCCTGCCCTTTGGGCTAAAAAAGTGCCCTTTTTCATACAGCCTTTTTCTTCTTCAATGTTAAAAAAAAAAAAAAAAAACATTTTTAGCCAAAGTGTTTTAAATCACCCCTTTGGGGAATTGTGTATAGGCTCCCGCCTTGACCCCAGCACCCACTGCCATTTGAACAGGTGTGTATTTGACTTTTTATATCCACTGTAGTCTCCAATCACCTCCTTTTTAATAGTTATACTATTGACTTTTGATTGTGTTAGCAGAAGTAAATAATTTAAGTACATACCACTGTTTTTTTTGTTTCTTAATTGTATGAATAATTCCAATAATTCCCAATTCCAATGAAGTTGGGATGTTGTATTAAACATAAATAAAAACAGAATACAATGATTTGCAAATCATGTTCAACCTATATTTAATTGTATGCACTACAAAGACAAGAAATTTAATGTTCAAACTGATAAACTTTGTTTTTAGCAAATAAACCATAACTTTGAATTTTATGGCTGCAACATGTTCCAAAAAAGCTGGGACAGGGTCATGTTTACCACTGTGTTACATCACATTTTCTCTTAACAACATTCAATAAACGTTTGGGAACTGAGGACATTAATTGTTGAAACTTTGTAGGTGGAATTCTTTGCCATTCTTGCTTGATGTACAGCTTCAGCTGTTCAACAGTCCGGTGTCTCCGGACAGCCCCATACCATCACAGATGCTGGTTTTTGAACTTTGCGTCCATTACAGTCCGGATGGTTCTTTTCCTCTTTAGCCTGGGGGGACACACCATCCACAATTTCCAAAACCAATTTGAAATGTGGACTCGTCAGACCACAGAACACATTTCCACTTTGCATCAGTCTATTGTAGATGAGATCGGGGCCAGAGAAGCCGGCGGCGTTTCTGGGTGTTGTTGATAAATGGCTATTGCTTTGCATAGTAGAGTTTCAAGTTGCACTTACGGACGTAGCGTCAAACTGTATTTACTGACGTTGGTTTTCTGAAGTGTTCCTGAGCCTATGCAGTGATATCCTTTACACATTGATGTCGGTTTTTGATGCAGTGCCGCCTGAGGGATCGAAGGTCACGGGCATTCAATGTTGGTTTTCGGCCTTGCCGCTTACATGTCGTGTTTCTCCAGATTCTCTGAACCTTTTGATATTCTGGACCGTAGATGACGAAATCCCTAAATTCCTTACAATTGTACATTGAGGAACATTGTGCTTAAACTGTTCGACTATTTTCTCACGCACTTGTTCACAAAGAGGTGAACCTCGCCCCATCTTTGCTTGTGAATGACTGAGCAATTCAGGGATGCTCCTTTTATACCCAGTCATGGCACCCACCTGTTCCCAATTAGCCTGTTCACCTGTGGGATGTTCCAAACAGGTGTTTGATGAGCATTCCTCAACTTTCTCAGTCTTTTTTGCCACCTGTCCCAGCTTTTTTGGAACGTGTTGCAGCCATAAAATTCTAAGTTAATGATTATCTGCTAAAAACAATAAAGTTTATCAGTTTGAACATGAAATATCTTGTCTTTGTAGTGTATTCAATTAAATATAGGTTGAACATGATTTGCAAATCATTGTATTCTGTTTTGTATTTGTTTAACACAATGTCCCAACTTCATTGGAATTGAGGTTGTAAAACAGAAAAAAATTGGTTCGGTGTGCCTTCTGGGTCATGTGATGCTCACCATGCATCCATGATAGCACTCAAATACAGGGGAAAGAACACCCTCATATCAAGAGTTGTGATGTCAAAGGTCCCAGATGATGACGTTGACCTGAGACGAGGCTGGTCCAGACACTCTGAGATCAAGTCCAGTTAAGAAGGTGAGCTTCCTCTACTACTGAGCCACCACTCAGCCTTACCTAACTTTTCAGTGGAGGTTACAAACAATAGCTGTGCGGTGTGCACGCTGCTACTTAGTGCTCACCTACTGCAGTAAAAAATAGTTGCTCAGGGAAATTTATAGCATTACTTCAGTGGGATATTCAGCTTTTGGGTGATATTTCAGGACTGGTCAAATTAAGTTCACCTTTAAGGTGCATTTTAGGCTCATCCTGAAATTTCACCCAAATGCCCGATTCCCAAACCTTATAACCATTTTGTGTTGAGGAAATACATTGGGATGAGTAAACAAACAAAGTAATACTAAGCAGTGCCCGCATACAGTATTTGGGTACACTTGCACCTTTTGATTGAATTCAATACAAGAGCAGTACCAGGAATGATCTTTTTACAAAGTTTAGTAAGCAAGTCTTAATAGAACAGTTAGTATGTTAAAGGTGCCAAACTTAAGGCCCTGGGGTCCAGATCCAACCTGCCACATCATTTCACGTGGTCCGCTAAAACAAATCATCATGCATCTACTTCAGGGGTGTCAAACTCATTGTAGTTCAGTGACAACATAGTCTAATCTGATGTCAAAGGGGCCAGACCAATAAAATATTCACCCACCCCTCCTTATAGTGCTTGTCCTTAAAGTAGTATACCAATCATTATGTATGTTATCATGTGGCTCTGTAGACAATTACATAAAGCCTATACACTGCTGAATGCAAGCGGTCACCAGTTTACGGCGAGGGATTTTGTTAAATGGATTAACGGTAGATTTACACTCTGTATTTAGGTTTAAGACATGAAAATACATTTTGAGCCAGTGTGTGCTTCAGGTATAAAAAGCTGCAATGCTGACTCGCTCTTCACAACTCTGAACATGACCTTCCTGCTTCAACTTCCTGCTACACCTACAAGGTAAGGTGACCCATAGAGATGAATAGCTGCTGGGGCGACTCACTCCATTTGGCTGCATAAAGGAAACTAATGTTGTTTAATTGTCTAGAGTGGACTTCCAAATGTTTGCCTTGGTCATGCTGCTGCTGTCTAGCCTGGCCAGCTGTGCGGTGGATAGCTTCATGGTCAAACAGGACTTTGACCCCAAAAGAGTGAGTCTACATTATTTCATCAAGAGAAACACATGTTCAGAATAGTGTGTATATACTATATGTAGTTCACTCAAATGTAGGCTACTGATTCTGTACTTAAGTACTTTTCAGAGTCTGCACTATGTACAAAAGTGTTTTTTTTAATTTATTTTTTTAAATTTAAATTATATACAATACGGCGGCACGGTTGACCGACTGGTTAGAGCGTCTGCCTCACAGTTCTGAGGACCGGGGTTCAATCCCCGGCCCCGCCTGTGTGGAGTTTGCATGTTCTCCCCGTGCCTGCGTGGGTTTTCTCCGGGCACTCCGGTTTCCTCCCCCGTCCCAAAACCATGCATGGTAGGTTAATTGAAGACTCTAAATTTCCTGTAGGTGTGAGTGTGTATGGTTGTTTGTTTCTATGTGCCCTGCGATTGGCTGGCAACCAGTTCAGGGTGTACCCCGCCTCCTGCCCGATGATAGCTGGGATAGGCTCCAGCGCTCCCGCGACCCTTGTGAGGATAAGCTGCTCAGATAATGGATGGATGGCTATGTACAATACTTACCGAAGCGTATTGCTGTCACTCCAGGAAAATGAACGTCAGTGTCACGTTATAAGGTGATGAATTTCACTTTTTAATTTCAATTTAACTTTTTCACTTTTAGCACATTAAAAATGTAAGAATTTGACTTTGGCCTTCGGTTCAAGTGTTTACAAATGAGGACACTAATTGTAAGTGGAATACTTTCCCATTTTTGCTTTATGTCCAACTTCAGTTGCTCGACAGTCCGGGATCTCCGTAGTCATATTTTGCGCTTCTTAATGCACCACACATTTTCAATGGGAGACAGCTCTGGACTGAAGCCAGGCCAGTCTAGTACTCGTACTCTTTTACTACGAAGCCTTCGAAGCATGTTGTAACATGCAGAATGTTATTTGGCATTGTCTTGCTGAAATAAGGGATGTCCCTGAAAAAAACATTGCTTGGATGGCAGCACATGTTGTTCCAAAACCTGTTTGTACCTTTCAGCATCAATGGTGCCTTCATAAGAAATCATCCGGCTGTTGCCGCAGAAGGCTGCAATTCGCACACGTGCACCACGTGACGTTTTATGGGACTTTAATGTAACTTCTGAAATAAAGTGAGGAAAAAGTCACAGCATACCATTTTCATAAAGTAACTGAAAACTTACTATCGATCGGTTTTGAAGGGGCAAAAACTAAGCCCTGAATTCCTTGCAGTTGTACGTTGAGAAATGTAGTTCTTAAAATGTTGGCCTATTTGCTCATGCAGTTGTTCACAAAGTGGTGAACCTCGTGAACAACTCAGCCTTCTATACGCAATCATGACACTCACCTGTTTCCAATTAACCTGTGCACCTATGGAATGTTC
This sequence comes from Phyllopteryx taeniolatus, assembly GCF_024500385.1. Classification (NCBI taxonomy): domain Eukaryota; kingdom Metazoa; phylum Chordata; class Actinopteri; order Syngnathiformes; family Syngnathidae; genus Phyllopteryx; species Phyllopteryx taeniolatus. The sequence goes on from NC_084504.1 coordinate 3,193,787, forward strand.
CAAACAGGTGTTTAAGTTATAGAAGCGGTAGCTAGTAATTTTGATTCATAAGGCATAAAAAGAAGTTAAAACCTGTTTTAATAACTGATAATAAAACAAAACCTCATTTGCACCCAAAGTACTTTATTTCTTTTAGTAACAGTGCTTGTACAGAGAAGAGAGAAAAAAAAACTATTTGTGTAGGTTTTTTTTTTTTTTTTTTTTTTTTGGCCATCAAAACATGTTCCCATTTTTTTTTTTTTTTAATTCTTGTAGCCGACAACATTCAACAAGTGACTTAAATCAGGTCATTGATGAGTAATAGCTTGCTAGATCGAATCTGTGTTGCTGGCTGTCTTTTTTTTCTGCTTTATAAGAGATTTAACCAATCGGTCAATCCAAATTGTTCCACATTGAAAATCTTTATAAAATGTAACGAGCCTATTTTGACAAAGTAAGGAGTAGAAAGTACAGATATGGTCTGTTTTCAAATGTATGGAGTCAAAGTGAAAAGTACAGATACCTGGAAAAAATGTAAGTATAGTATTTTTGTATTTCCCACCACTGACTTCACTACAGTTGTAGAAAACCTGTATTATGAATGACTCTAAAAAGCTTTATTTTTGCCATCAGTATGCAGGGAAGTGGTACGCCCTGCAGAAGAAAGATCCAGAGGGTTTGTTCCTTCAGGACAACATCTCTGCGGCGTACACTGTTGGAGATGACGGCGCCATGGTGGCCTCCTCCAGGGGCAGAGTCACTCTGTTCGGGTGAGCAATGGTTGTTGCATCTGTATGCATTCATTTAAAGCACTGAAAGGCTTGAGTATGAACCTTTTCTTCCTATGACATCCAGGTTCTGGGTTGTTTGTGCTGACATGGCTGCTCAGTACTCTGTGCCTAACCCTGAAAGCCCAGGCAAGATGTTCATGAACTACCAGGGACTGGCCAGTTATCTGTCCAGTGGAGGTATGGTCAATAAGTCACTCACATTTAAACACATGCAGTCTGTAATATCTGTACAATTGATTACTTTATGTGCACAGTGTACACTCGTGCAAAAGTATTAGGATGACCGTTACTGTGACAATGCTTTACATTTTCAGCATATTTCATTCCATCTTTCCACATGCGGAAATCACTGTCTTGTTGGGGAAAAATCTGTCTCCTTATTACAATAAAACAATATTATTATGACTTGGGAGGGCCTTCGACATTTGCTCACTTCTGTATATACTATATAGTATTGCTTTTTTTATTTATTTCTTAAATCCGTGCATCTGCTTTTACAATTTTCTACTATTACCAATTCAAAACATTGCCATACGTTGTTGTCAAATTGACATGAACTGTATTTTATAATGTGTGTTCATTTTAACTTATACAGTAAATGGATTTTAATGTATTCAGTGTTGTGATCTTAACTGGGGCTTTATTTTATTGAATTAGGGCAGCACGATGGAGAATTGCATAGTGCAGGACCAATAAATGTGTGCTCATCCAGGAGACAACTACTGGATCATTGACACAGACTATGACAACCATGCCATCACCTACACTTGCCGCTGAAGGAAGCTGCGAGGATGGTTACGCCCTGGCCTGCCCCCTGCTGTCCAGAGAATTGTGCATCAAAAACAGGAGCATATTTGCATGGGGGGAAAGTTCCAGCCAGTGTTGCAGACACTCCTCCCCTACACAAGTTTGGAATAATTTTAGGTGGTGGATGTTTGAACCATTTGTTTTCCTTCTCATCAGGAGCTTGCTAAACATGTTCCAACCAGCAGCCAAAGACAACTTCATTAGTCATCGTGCGCTCCATTAATGATGATACAAGATTAATCCTGTCATAGTTTCAATTGTCATGACAGAATACCCCATTGAAATGTAATGTAATTGCCAAAAGAAAAAAGTCCTTTCTGTTTTATTGAACATGATGATGCAACTCCCCTCTTAATTGTCATGCTGTAATACATTATATAAAAACATTACCAAAGTATCTCTCATTTGACATAATACAAGGTCTGTAAATAACAGCAGATTAGTTGCATAAAGATGACATGGTGGTCTTCTATATATGATGAGATAGATAAAGCTCTTCTGAATACTCCTCAGGCAGTGAGTACATCCCAGGCCTGCCCCAGTAGTCCACAGCTCGGACTCTGTACCAGCCGCTCACCTCCTGGTCCACTGAAGAACACAATATGCCAGTCAGCGCCATTACCATGGCTCACATCACAGTGCTTACACAAGTATGCAAGATGCTCCATTGATTTTGGTCAAATAAGTTAAAATTATACCAGAGTCTTGTTGCTAGCTACAAAAAGAAGCGTCTGATTGGGGTAAAACTTGCTTAGTGATTTATGTACACACAGTTGAAACCAGATGTTTTCATACATTATAGGCACGCCCCCCCCCACCTCAATGTCTGACATGAAAACAGTCTAAACTTTGCCTGTTTTGGGTCAATTTGCTAAATGCCAGAATAATGAGGGAACTTGCATCCATTGCTTTTCCTCACCAGGGTCGCGGGCGTGCTGGAGCCTTTTCCAGCTGACTGGGTGAGAAGTTTCCATACAGTAAGATTCCTATGCCTTCAAACAATTTTGGAAACCCCGGATGATGTCGTTTATTGACATTTGACTTAATTGGAGACGTACCTGTGGATGTATTTGAACTAGGCACACCTAAAACCCACTGCTTCTTTGTGTAACATAATGGGGAAAGTCCAAAGAAATCCAGAAGCCAATTAACTTACACAAGTCTGGTTCATCCTTGAATGATATCCAAATCGTACGACCCAAGTCATACAGTTTAAAGGCAATGGTACCAAATACTAATATAATGTATGTAAAATAGTCTAAAAGAATCCTCTCACTATTCTGGCAATCCTAATTGAAAAGCTTAGCCTGATTTCGGTGAGGGAAAAAAATAAAGCATGTCTTTTTCTATAGTGTATGTAAAAATCTGGTTTCAGATGTATACCTTTGACCCAGTGGGGATCAAACAAATTCCAAAATAGTTTTATTTATTTTTTTATTTATAGAATTTTAGATTAAAGTTGTATTTCAACTTTCAGATACCTAATTAGAAACTGAGGGCCCACATGACAACTGCCTGCACTATTCTGAATATCTTGCCAGAGATCTTTTTAGGAAATGAAGGATGCAGACACAACCGTAACAGTTTTAATTATACTATGAAAACACCATTCATTCGTTGAAATGTTTACATATCCTAAGCAATTATGTTTGTGACGCATGCCTGTTAAATTGTTATTGTCCAAAGAGGCAATTCTGATCTGGGATGTAAGTTAAATATTTCACTGCTTGTGGCGAGGTAACCCATAGTCTTTCACTTAACAACACTAATGCCATAATTACAGTAGATATTTGTATAAAAAAAAACTTCAACTGCCCTAACTGATGGTCACCTTGTTGTAGTGCTTGAAAACATTCTTACGCCTGCTATGACCTCAAAATGTTGTAGGTTGGTACCATCATACACCAAAAATCCCCTCCACGACCCACCCAATAGCTCCGCAACCCACCAGTTGAGAATCACTGCAATAACCCACTGATTCTCAACTGTTATGACCCTAAGACGCACATTTTCCTATTGTCGCAAAGTCACAACCCACTTTTACAGAAGTGAAGAACAATAAACAGCATGTATTGTTCAAAAACAGCCTTTGAAAAGGTATGTACTGCATATCACATTTTTAAACATAACTACACGTTTACATGTTCAAAGTGTCTTTCAGAGCAAGTTGCGTTTACAAACCGTTATAAGTTTCAAATGCAAGCCTGTCACAATGTTATTTTCCAAATCAAAGGCGATGCACGTTAAATATTTCACTACTCCTACGGTGTGACGCAGCCCGACTTTGTAGGCAAGTTGGAATTGCCTTGGTCTTCCAGCTAACCCAGGCTAGCGCAGTACTTAAGTCATAAATACAGTAAATATCCATGCATCCATTTTTCATATCGCTTAATATTTGTTTGAAAAAAAACTTCCTAGGCCAAAAACATAATCCAATAAAAAACAGTAAATACGGCGCTAACTGACCATACCACCTTATACCACGTGAAAACGTATTCTTACGCCATCTATAACCTCAAAATGTCTTCTAACAAAGAGTTGAGCTGCTGAATTCACAACAGGTTTGCTTATTTTGAATTTGCGAAGACATGCACGTCTATCTTTTCTGTGACTTTTAAAGTCTCTCTGTTGCAACCTGTTGAAGACATTGCTCAGTGGCTCCTTCCCTCTGAGAACATCCTGTTTGAAGCCAGAGGTACTGTTGATCAATTATTTGGTCACATGATGCAAAAAAACCGTGGACACCATTATGAAAATGACTATTTAAATACCAATACTAAATGAACCTAATATTTCACCTGAAAGCTGAATATCCCACTTTGTGAGTAGTGTATTATAAGACATAGGTACGTTAAAAGATTACCAAATAATAAAAACATCTCACCAGGTGAATAAACAAATGAGGTAAAAATGGTGTTGAGGCTATTAATCCTGCTGAACTCCTTCTGACTTGCAGAGTACTCCAGTTCAAAGGTGTGAATGCATCTGCAAATAATGAATGAATGGTTTATGGAATAAAAATGCAACACTTGATTCCATATAAAAAGTCGCACTGAGTTTATGCACCCACTTGGAATCAACACAGCCGTCAGACCAGATAACGAGGACCTGGCCTCTGGTGATCCTGATGAAGCGCACACCATTGACCTTGAAAGGCAAATGGAACTGAGATGTCAAGCGAAAGAATCACGTTACTTCTGGTACTCTAATAACATGTAGTTGTCCGACTAGTATGCAAAAATCCCATAAAATACAGTAGAGTTATTCAAATATAAAGTAAGCATTGTTAGCTAATCGAATATAGCCTACCACTGCAAGTTAGAACGAATTGTAATCCATAGCAGGTGGTATAGATAAAGGGAGGATGGAAACAGCTGCCGGTGCGCTTTCAAATCGCTTTATTAAACAAACGGTAACAAAATCTAGTAACCAAGAGCACGTTTCTCAGCACACCTGCCGATAGCCTCAGTTGACACTATAAACCACATTGACTAATGCTCCAAATAATACCCTAAATACTTGGTCGCTACTTCGTGGATTTCCCTCTTATCGCGGGGTTGGCCTGGAAACGAAGAATTACTGTACTAGTAAGACACAGACATTCACTAGTGTGCTGAACTGGCTTACTAGTGAGGACAAAGAGCATACTATCACACTGACTTTAGGATGGATATCAAGAATATGCTTCACTGACCTTGAGGATGTGCTGAACTTAAATAAAAACTATAACAGTACAGAAAGGCTTCATAAATCCACCTCATCACTCGTAAGAGATGATAAGCCAAGTGAACTGTTCAACTGCACGTTTGTGTCCAGTACTACTGACCTGGTTTGGAGCGGCTTTGGGTCGGGCACATACATGTATCAGCAGCACAGAGGGAACACGCAGTCTTGCCTTCAAAGTGAGAGTGTCGCCTGCGGGCACCGGCCACGGTCCATCAACGAGAGGGTCCTAACAAAGTAGCACATTATGTGATGCCTGCCAAGGAGTGTAGTTCAGGAGTTTGGCACGACAACAAATTGCAATGTATGGCAGACATCATATATAGGGAGGAGGGATTTGAGCCGGTGGTCACACCAGGTACGGACTTGTTTTCTGACACCCAAGATGCGCCCGGAATTCTCAATTACAGTAAAACTGCATATTTTAGAGTGGCCTTTTATTGTAGACAACCTAAGGCACACCTGTGCAATAATCACGCTGTCTAATCAGCAGCTTCATATGCCACATGAGGTGGGTGGATTATTTCGGCAAAGGAGAAGTGTTGACTAAAACCAATTTAGACACATTTGTGAACACTATTTTTTTTTTTTAAGTTTAGCTCATGAAAAATGGTAGCAAAAACAAGTGTTGTGTTTTTGTTCAGTACCGTCAGTCATCCTATGATACAGTAATATCAAATATTAATATTTATTGCCAACTAATGAGTTTGTACAGTTTGCATGTCATGTGAATCTCCTTAATCCCTGTCAGTCAACAGTGCATATCTAGGACCAGTCAAAACAATATGTTACTATGGCCACAGTATTTAAAAAAAAATTATATTTGGTTTAAAATTTTTATATATGCAGTCTTTTCTTCAATTACATAGATATGTGGTATACAGTAGATTGTGTTTTTAGTATCACTGTCAAAATATAATACTTATATCGCTAGTTACTCATTTGGCTCATGTCGAGATCTCAGGTACTGGTATGAACACAATTTAAATATGATCCAAATAATAATTAAAAAAAAAAAAAAAAACAGTGGTGCCTTGACATACAAGTTTAATTTGTTCTGCGATCACGTTCGTAACTAAAAATGTGTACCTCAAATCCTCTTTTCCATTAAAATGAATGGAAATGCCATTTTTTATTCCAACATACCCCCCCCCAAAAAATTGTGAATGTGCTGTTTAATAAGGAAAATAGCACAATTTTGTATTTTATGAAAACAGATTAATAATAAATAGAATGTAAAAATAATGTACAGTTTGTGCATTAGTATTTAATGCTTCGATTCAATTCATTCACCCACAGGCATACACGCAGAAGAGTTTCAACACGACTTTGTAAGCTGCTGTGATAATCGCTTTTTGCAGACGATCAAACTTATGTGCCTTTTAGTATTGTGATATTGTCTGTCCACATGCGTTGCTCCACCATTTGTGTTAGAATATCAGTTGCACTCTGTGTGGACTTTGCATGTTCTCCCCGTACCTGCGTGGGTTTCCTCCCACATCCCAAAAACATGCATGGTTCTCATTTTTTTCTTCTTCCCCGCTTTCTCTTCGAAATTCTGTCATCTAATTGTCAACAGTTTCTATTCATGCTTACTCTATATTCTCATGAATATTACAGGAGCTATTGTATACACCTATTTGACCTTTGTACAACAATGTGAATAATTTACACAGCTGCAAAACAGAGACATGTACTGTATATAAAAGTAAGTGTGTGTCATTATGTTTAAAAATGAAAATCAAGCTAAAAAAATATATGCACACACACACTAACTAAATTGCTTGTATCTCAAGGCACCACTGTACAGCCATGTTCTAACCTGGACGTTCCTGAGCTTTGTGAACTGGTCTGTCGTGGGGTAGATGGGGCTTCCCATGTTTTGCCATTGTTGATATGGGTTACTCACATTATTGTCCAGGAGATAGGTGACATATACAAGACCTGAGAACCAAATAAAAGACGACTTAGGCATTTTAAATAACTGCGTATTTGCAGACATAAAAGTCAGAGAGCGACTGTGGATTCTGAAATGGCCTTCCAGAATAGGATGAAGTACAGTGAAGCATATGCATCTAATCAACCTGTGTGCGGCTCCAGTCCTTTCAGCGACACAGTGACAACATTAATGCTGGCCGACGTGCGGTTGTCATCACTGCTGTAGACCAGCAAAGCGGCCTGCCAGCTGTCTGAACCTCTGGGGAATTCTTGCTGGTGGGTACTTGCAAGAACTCCCACGCGTCCGCTGTGGGAATCATCAGCTCCTGAGGAGTTTGAAACTTTTGCCAGGACCTGTGTCTCACCTGGAGGAGTAAATACAACACGGCCATTAGGGAGTAAGTTAGATTTTAACCTTAATATACCGTTCATTTTCCATGCACGCAGTACGTTGTCAGTTTTGACCCAGGCCAAGAATACCCTCGTAATAATTGTGGAGGAGCCACATCTGTAATTTGTACTTCTTGCATTTACAGCAGGTCTCCACTGGTGGCAGTGCAGGCACTCCCTTGTCTTTAGAAGCACACGTGTAGGTGATGGTCATGCGCCTTTTACCACTCACTCAGATACTCATTTACTTACAGAATCCCAAACAATATGATGCATCAGCATCACAATTGAGGGTTTTTATTGTAACATTGAAGCCATGTTTTGTTAACTATAATTTGACGGCAACATCACTCAAAAGACAACAACAGCATAGACAATTGTTTGTTGAGTAAAGCGCGTCAAAAACATCTCCCACACTTTAACATTCAAAAGTCGCACCACCCTCCTTCGCACACTGGTAAATCTAAAATCCATTTTAGCATATGTTGGGTCACTTTGGAAAAAGTCATCAAATTTCATGGTTAAAGAATGACATTTAGGGTGTTTTTATTGCAGTCAAATTTGACCGGAACAGTATTTCAAGGTTAAAGAACCAGAGCTATGCAAAGTATACTGTCAATGAACATAAGCCCAGCAGGTCAGTCAGTACCTAACAGAGCCAGAAGGCCCATGACGGTGAGGATGGGCTTCCTGATGAGCTGCACATGAGGCGGCTGGGTGTTGTTGACCTGGAAGCGAGCGGTCAGAGTGCGCTGGGTGAAGGGGTGAGGGTGGTAGCTGAGGAAGGCGTTGTCGTTGCTCAGTAGGGTGTAGTTGATGCTAGTGTTTGCCGACAACACATCCTGATGCTGGCTGATCACCTGTTCATAGACGCAACCAGGATCTGCTTAAACTTACACAAGTGGACCCTCGGTTTAGAACATTTCCAGATCACGAACAGGGTGGGATGTAAGAATTAGTGGTCAGGCATGATTTTTTTTACTTGATGGTTGTATATTTATAGCCTAGAATTATTTTTACATACAAATATTTACTGTAATTATGACTTTACTGCATGCTTTTTGAAAACTCACTATTTCAAAATACTTCTAAAATATCTATTGTAATTTGTTTCTCTATTTTTATGTGTTTGTGGTTTCATGTATGAATTTCTCCACAAAATGGATATGAGAGGTAAGCGTTTAGCATGAAGTTTTATCTAAAAACTTTGCTGCTACCTTCTTGAGCCGCCTAGGAATCAGATCAATTGATTATTCTAAAGTCTTTGGTTTGGTACAATAGAGTTGCTCCAACCACATTCCAGACTCCTGGCTGAAGAAGCATTTTAAAAGTTACTTTTCAATTACACGGTACTGCATCAGTATAGGTTAGACCACAGGTGTCAAACCCATGGCCCGGGGGCCAGATCCGCGAAAGCAAATCATATGCGGCGACTTCACGTCTCTCGCTAAAATACCAAAACTGCAGATTGAGATATTGCAAGCATGTCTTTTTTTTTTTTTTTTTTTTAACGAATCCCCCTTTAAAATACAACCCCAATTCCAATGAAGTTGGGATGTTGTGTTAAATAAAAACAGAATACAATAATTTTCAAATCATGTTCAACCTATATTTAATTGAATACACTACACTACAGATATTTAATGTTCAAACTGATAAACTATTGTTTTTTAGCAAATAATCATTAGCTTAGCATTTTATGGGTGCAACACGTTCCCAAAAAAGCTGGGACAGGGTCATGTTTAGCACTGTTACATCACATTTTCTTTTAACAACATTCAATAAACGTTTGGGAACTGAGGACACTAATTGTTGAAGCTTTGTAGGTGGAATTCTTTCCCATTGTTGCTTGATGTACAGCTTCAGCTGTTCAACAGTACGGGGTCTCCGTTGTTGTATTTTACACTTCATAATGCACCACACATTTTCAATGGGAGACAGGTCTGGACTGCATGCAGGCCAGTCTAGTACCCGCACTCTTTTACTACGACGTCCCGCTGTTGTAACACGTGCAGAATGTGGTTTGGCATTGTCTTGCTGAAATAAGCAGGGGTGTCCGTGAAAAAGATGTTGCTTGGATGGCAGCATATGTTTCTCCAAAACCTGTATGTATGTACCTTTCAGCATGAATGGTGCCTTCACAGATGTGTAAATTACCCATACCATTGGCACTAACACAGCCCCATACCATCACAGATGCTGGGTTTTGAACTTTCACTAAATTCCTTGGAATTGTACTTTGAGGAACATTGTCCTAAAACTATTTGGCTATTTTCTCACGCACTTGTTCACAAAGAGTTGAACCTCGCCCCATCTTTGTTTGTGAATGACTGAGCAATTCAGGGAAGCTCCTTTTATACCCAATCATGGCACCTAGCTGTTCCCAATTAGCCTGTTCACCTGTGGGATGTTCCAAACAGGTGTTTGATGAGCATTCCTCAACTTTCTCAGTCTTTTTTGCCACCTGTCCCAGCTTTTTTGGAACGTGTTGAAGCCATAAAATTCTAAGTTAATGATTATTTGCTAAAAACAATCAAGTTTATTAGAATATTTAGTTTTAAATATCTTGTCTTTGTCATGTATTCAATTGCATTCTGTTTTTATTTGTTTAACACAACGTCCCAACTTCATTGGAATTGGGGTTGTAAATTGAAAAAAGTATGACTGAAAATGTATAAAATATTTTTTACTGACTTCTGATTTCAAAACTATTTATCTGTTAATTTGTTGTAACTATGCAATCATATTTGGGGATCATACATTTATATGCGTTCATAGTAATGATGTTCAATACCACTTGTTTTCGGACTGATACCAGTACAAGTATTTACTCCTAAGTGCTCACCGATACCAATACGACTAGTACTTTTGATATATAAAATTTTAATTCACACACTGACAGATAATTGTGAACAAAGATCTTTCTTTCTGACCCATATAATGATTCACTGATGTGTCAAACGTCACAGTGTAGTGCCAACTACTGCCGAGGAGGACTTTGTCAGATTATTTTTATTTAATTTTTTTTATCTGTGGCTGGTATCGGCAGCCTTCGCAAGTGCCCTCTACCTTGAAATGAGGCCGGTATCGGTACTCGCCCATCCCGAGTTCAGTCATAACGGCCCTCCGAGGTAAACCATACCTACAAAGTGGCCCACCACAAAAATGAGTTTGACACCCCTGGGTCAGCCAGAATATGGCGTGTTCCGACTCAGAAATAAAAATTCACTGTAGGAATGGAATTTTGTCATAAACCGAAGACCCCGTGTAGGCACTTTTGGGAAACTTTCAACATGGTTTTGGAGCGAGTCTGTGGGAATGTTTGTCCATAAATACATACACAAAACATTTGTAAAGTCAGAGGTTCCTAATGTTATGCAGAAACATTTTACTTTTGTTCATCTCAAAGGTGTTCAATCATCACGTTGAGGTCTGTTCCAAATCTTGTACAGATGCTTGGTCATTGTTCCCCTGCTCCTTACCTTGACCGCCATGGCAGCATAGGTCACATCTGCTCTCCACTCCTGAGGCCGGGACCAGCCCACCAGTGGGTCAGCCTCATCGTTGTACACAGGACGACTGCGGAACTGGGGGAAATGCTCCTGGATCTCCCCCACGGTCTGCAGCTCCTGCTGCAGGATTGGCAAAGAGCAACCTCCTCCCTAAAAGACATAAAAATGCAAAAAAACATGTCACAATGACTGTCACTGTGATTCTTTTTTTATCTTCTACATGACAGAAGCACGGAGTTAACAACAACTACTATATATTTTGTATGATATTTTGCCAAAGCGTCTGAAATACAAGGGTGGGAAATAACCAAGTACGAAGTATCTGTATTTATTCTCAAGTACAGAGTGTGAGTACTTCTGCACCTCGACTCAAATAAGCCTACGTACACTCTTGAAAATGATCATGTCCATTCATGTTAACACCCACACACCTTTTTGTGCAGGGCAATGTAGTCAATCCGAATGCCCGTCTCGCCAGTGAAGTAGTTGGTGCCATTGTAGCAGTGTTGAAGCATGGCCCAGCAGTAAGGCGAGTGTGGGGGCGAGTGACAGGAGTCTCCCGGACCACCAAACCTCAGCAAGTTACTGGCAGCCCGCAGACCCTCCGAACAGGCATCGTAATAATTTAGAAACCCTGGAGAGAAAGAACATCACAGTTTGCACAGCAGATCCTATAGAGATACCCACAAAGGTATTTCCATCAATATATGGATCATTTGATCTATAAAGGTATAAAGACAATTTTTGAATGCCGCCTTGGTTTTATATGGGGAAATGTCTCATGCTGAAACAGCCACCATTAATGTCCTATTTTCAAAAAGTTACTGATGATTTAAAATTTTAGGGATTCATAGTGAAGGCAATCCTAATAGACAAAGCAAATGGCAGTGGCCCATTGGAATACACTTCTTTTTATAACGGTTAAGACAAAAGTGCATTACGGTAAAGACAACGGCTTCTTAAAAATTGTGTGAGTTGCACAATTTACATATGTTGCCCTTAAAACTCTGCGGATTAACAGTAAAGACATTTTTGCAAATTTGAAAACTTGTACTTTAGAATATATTTATTTTCTTAGAAACAATTATGACCTTTGATGGATAACAGCTGCCAATAATTCAAATACTCATACCTGCAAAATAAATGGATTTTCAAAAGGAAATTCAGTGGGCCACATCTTTACCATTATTGAGAAAATGATGTGAAAATTACCCATATCATTGTGGTTGTAATTTTCATCATAAGAACTATTTAGAATATTTTGTTTACTTACCTGACTGTCATTACAAAATGGTTTCACAATACAACAGCTACAGTATGCATTTCAAACTAAAGTGCAAATTGACATGACAAACAATGTGGACAATGGACATTGATGGCAACTAGATATGATGTAAAAATGACTGCTTTACCTTGAATTGACATGCTGACATTATCATAGTCATGGTTGTTGGGCTCATTCCATGTTTCAAAGTTCCACTGAGAAACACTTCCAAGACCAAATTTTTCTGTAAGACACGGTCAACAGTGAACATTAAAGAATAGTGAATCACCATGAATTTGCCCATGTCATCCATTGTTGGCACCCAGAGATGGCAGCAGGCGCCTGGCGCACACTCACCGATGTACCTCTTGGCTATGAGATGAACCAAATTTCTCCATTTGAACACTTGAGATTTCTCTTCAAAGTTGGTGAAGTAGTTTGAGACGCTGCCCATCAGTTCAAAACCTCAAATGTGAAAGGGGGGGGGAACAAGAATATTAATCCTATTTATTGTTTAGGTGGATATGTGATGTTGGTCTTGTCTTGTATTCAGCTACTATTTTAAATGAGAATTGATCAAATGCTAACGTGCTAGCTAACTCGGTAGAGAAAGCGCAAAACCTGACGAAGTTTCTACATCCTAATTCGAACTGATAAAAAAAACATATACAACATATACAGCGCCGTGAAAAAGTATTGGCCCCCTTCTCAAATTCCTATATTTTTACATACTTTCTCCACTTTAATGTAAACAACAGACAAATATAACCAGAGTGAACTTAAAATGGTGATTTCATTTATTAAGGAAAAAAAAATTAAGTTACCTGGCACTGTGTGAAAACATAATTACCCTCCGTGTTAAATCATGAATTAATTGTGGCTAATCACAACCTTTGGTTAATTTTCACTGATCACCTCCAGACCTGTTCAATCTAGAAATCACTTAAACAGAACCTGTCTGACAAAATATCTAAAAAAGCACCAACAAAATGAAATGATACAAACAAATTCAAGAACAGACAAGAAATAAAGTCATTTACATCTATTAGTCTGGGGAGGGTTACAAAGGCATTTATAAAACTAGGATTCCAGCGAACCATAGGGAGAGCCATTTGTAAGACTGCTTACAAAGATTACCCCGAGAGCACGGCGATAACTGATCCGAGGGCACAGAGAAACTCAGGACAACTTCTAAAGAACTCCAGGCCTCCCTTGACTCAGTTAAGGTCAGTGTTCATGACACAACAATAAGGAAGAGACTGGGCAAAAATGGCACCCATGGCAGAGTTCCAAGGCGAAAACCACTGCTGACCAAAAAGAACATAAAGGCTTATCTTAAATAAAAAACATCTGAATGATTCCCAAGACTTTTGGGAGAATATTCTATGGACTGACGAGATGAAAGTTGAGCTTTTTGGAAGGTGTGTGTCTCGTTACATCTGGCGTAAATGTAACAGTATTTCAGAAAAAGAACATCATACCAACAGTCAAACATGGTGGTGGTAGTGTGATGGTGCTTCCTAGTTCAGGACCTGGACAGCTTGCTGTGATTGATGGAACCATGAATTCTGCTCTTTAACAGAAAAATCCTGAAGGAGAATGTTCACCCATTAGTTTGTGACCTCAAGCTGAAGCACACTTGGGTTCTGCAGCAGGATAACGATCCAAAACACACCAGCAAGTCAACTTCTGAATGGCACAGGCAAAGTCCGGACTCGGATCCAACTGAAATGCAGTGGCATTACCTTATAAAAGGCGGATCATGCTCCAAACCCTCCATTTTTTGCTGAATTCAAACAATTCTGCAAGGAAGAGTGGGCCAAAATATCTCCACATAGATGTGAAAGACTCATTGCCCGTTATAGAAAACTCTTGATTTCAGTTGCTGCTGCTGAGGATGGCCCAACCAGTTATTAGGTTTATGGAGCCATTACTTTTTCACACACAGCCACGTAACTTTTTATAGTTATTTTTTTCCCCTTAATAAATGAAATCACTGTTTAAAAACAGTATTTTAAGTTCACTTGGGTTATAATTGTCTGATGATCTTCAACATTAAAGTGGGGAAACTGTGCAAAAATAAAAGAATTTGAGAGGGGGGCCAATACTTTTTCACGGCACTGGAGCAAGACAGCAACCTATATAGAGAAAGTGCTAAGGCTTGATAAAGCTTTTATATCTTGTCTTGTAGTCCGCTACTGAATTTAATCAGAATTGATGAAAAGCAAACATTCTAGCAGTTTGTATAGTGAGGAAGATGTATCCATTAATTTGGGAATTTTCAGATCGAAAATGTGGAATTCTCCAAAATGTAGGTAATTTTGGAAATAGTAACCTGAATGTCCTGAAAGAGCTGAACATTGTGACTTTGGAATAGTCGAATTGGTTGAGAAATATGGAAGGATGAGGTAAATTTGTAAAAAAAAAAAAGATACAAATAAAATAAAAAATCTCTAGTCATTGCAAGGGAAATTTTCTCATTTGGAGTTTTGCACAAAAATTTATGTCAGAATGGTTTGAATCTAATCGGCTGAGAAATGCACACAACCAGATTGTGAATTACAGATGCTATGGCGTGGAGGTGGAGCACCTGGTTGCAGTCCATTAATCCATAAGAGATTCATTAGCTGGTCCAGTTTTGTAAAATTGTACTGGGGTTGTCCTCCAACATCTCTGAAACAACAAAAGCAGACAACTAAACAGTGGTACGGTACTAATATCAGACAATAATTGCGAGCTTGGCTAGCCTGAGAAGCTGCTGGTTTCACTTACTGGGCAGTGACCAGCTCCAACATCCAGTGGATTCTGACCTGCTGGATCCCTCCATGGGGGACGGAGCCCACATAAGCCAGGTTCTGCTGCTGGTCAACACTCAGGTCAAACTGGTCCGCCTCGGTGTGAGGAAGAGGAGGGCTGCACACAACACACAACAAATGCATTAGACCAACTGTCAGAAGCAAAAGAAGTGTTTCGAATGTTTTGCAAATGTAGGATTCGTCACCTCATGCTTACTGTTGACTCTACTGTTTTTCTGGGATGATTTACTTACCAAAAACCAGTGCTTCTCCAGAAGTGTTTCAAAGGTGCTACTGGTTTTCCAAGGTCGACGTTGATGACAAAAGAATCGGAAGCAGCTTCTGATGTGATCCACGCAAGAAATGCAAACGCAAGCAATGTTTTCCTCGGCATTTCTGCAAGGGAGCGTGACAACTTTTAAATTGTCGCGTTCGAAAGCCCCCGATGAAGAAGCGTAAATGAACTCAGCATTTCAAGAGTTCTGTTGTCCCGGATAAACTCCCGACGGAGCCCCTAAAGAAATCCTCACAAACTAACAACGTTTGAACACGTGAACTACCTAATTAAAAAAAAAACATACAAAAAGGGAAGCTGAAGTCAGCTGACCGCGATGACGCTATTATCTGCGACGTTTGTAGTTCTTTCTTCAAGTTTATAATCCTGTAGTTTTATTACACGTAAATGGAGGATATATCGTCGCATAGTCCACCAATGGTGATTAGAAAGTGTGTGATCATCTGCTTGAAATTATAATTATACATCAGTGCAGTGATTCCCAACCTGTTGTTCACGTGTGCTGTGGGAATTGACCCAATTCGACTTAATTTGTCCGAAAATTATGTCTTTACAACAAATAATGTCTTTGTTAGTCTAATAGTTTGTGTGTATGGAAATATTAGCTTTTATAAGAATTGGGCTTTGCTCACTTTTAAATATAAACTGCTCTTATTCCGAATACAATTGTAGCAACTATTCACTAGGAAACTATTAAATTGTTACTTTGCAGCCAGGTGGAATATCAGCAAATGAAAAGCACAACAAAATGTTAATGTGACATTTATTTAAAAAAAGGGAGAATAGAGAATGCATAAAAGGAAAAAAAACATTTCACGTTCAACACAAGACACTGTTAGACAGCAACAGTTATAAACAACCATTTATACAACATGTACAAATATTCTTTTCCTGAACAGTTTCTATTTAAATTGAAAATAACTTAAATAGGTTTCTATGTAAAAGTGCAAATCCTTATGCATGAAAAGAAGAACGGTGACAAGAAGGATGCTTTGATGAATTCACTGGCTATCAGGTTTTAAAACATCACAAGCATCTTTCAATACAAAGCTATTCTGTCATACATAATGCTTTAAATGTACAGCTTTCATGTGTAGAATATCCCTCATATTTATTAGGGTGTTTTATATTGCAATCAAGCTGTGTTACCGAGCATACTCTCAGTTAGGACTACAGTATATTCTAATGCCGACTTAAAGAATCTCAGCCTTCGCGACGGCTTGTGCATCATGGCTTATACGCACTCAAAAAACTGTAGTGTTCACAGTCAACATTATAGGATGACAACAATTTTCATTGAGTTTTTTTGAATAGTGTTTGCCTTAAATCCTCTGTACAGTGTGAACCCAGATATGGTGGCATTCAGTGTACACAAAATTTGGGGGGGAAATTAAAAACAAAAATAAAAACTGCACATCTCAACAAATATGAGGGGGTTGGTGGTTCTCCACAGTCTTCAGGCATGATGCTAAAAGGTGACAAACTACCAAGAGAAGTAACCCACACACTAATGGGCCTTACATGCTCCTGTGTTAACATGCAAGTGATACACGAGAAGTGAAAAGAGACAAGGACAAGAGTATTACACAGCATATCTGCAAGTACTGGTCACCTTAGCATCCACTGGAGGGAAAAGTGGAAATGTGTCTCATCAATATGTCTTTATGCATTGCAAATACAAAAGCAGTAAGTGTGTGATCAACTATGATTTCTGTTCAGCTCCTGCAGCTGACTGGGCTGCACTCTCAGGTTTTAAGATCTGGTAGGTGATGAGGTACTCTGGGAAGGCCTGAGTGAAACAGAGAAAGGGGTAATTTGCTGGGATACTCCGAATGTTCCGTTTTATTTGTGCTGCTTTTGAATAGGAAATGTACCTGCTCTCCTCTGTAAATCACATACTCTGCATAGGCCAAGCCATTTACACTAGGCCGCCCGATCACAGAGTGGTGTCCTGGGGGAGCGTGGGCCATTTTCATGGCACTGAACTGTAGGAAGGACTTACCTAGAGTCACCCTGCAGAACAACATCTGCCTGCAATCAGCACAGCAAAGGAAATAGTTAAACAATGATCTATTTAAAGAGACGCAGACCCACAATATTGTGACTATTTTAGATGGTTAGCTCACCTGTGGCACAGATAGCAGGACCGGTCTTTGTGTGTCGGACAGCCTGTGCCTCCGCCGATACCGTAAACATACTGGTTGCTCTTGGAAGAGTTCTCAGCGAAGTAGATGCCTGCCCCGAACATTCCTCCAATGTAGGCGTGACGCTCATCAAATCCTTTGTGGATGATGGCATTGATGAATGGTGAACCTGAGGGAAGACAGCTTTCAAGATGATGTACAATAGCTCTTTTGCATATACTGTAGGGTTAAAGAAGGGGAAAATCTGCAATACATTCCAATGTGCATACATTTAACTTTTTTTCCCTACAAACAGATATGTACAGTAAAATAGATATAGATCTTGCCCACATGTGAGGGCAATCATTTTGTTTACTCAAGCGACGCTGAATTGAAGTTCACTTGTACCTCAACTTTAGAAACACAAAGGGAGAGGGGGGGGTGTCTTAACTTTGTTAAAATAAATGACCAGTCGCCTCAGTGCAGCACTTATATATAATAAGATTATATTGTGCAAAGGAGGCTTTCACGGTGTGTAACGTCGATGCGCTCCCTCCCGCTCCGAGCCTTAGCCTACACCGCGCGGAACTTCAGTCAAGTCTATTGGGTGAGTGAAACAATCAAATAAGTCTATGCCAACATTGAGGCAGCTAACCAGTTAAACGCTGTGTTGCACTTATGCTCTGATGGTTTTTAGCGTTTATTTTAGTATTCAAAGGAATGTAACAGCCGATGACCAAAAAACAAAAGCTTAACATTGAGCTAAAACTTCACTAGGTCAAACTAGCAACTTTACATCACAATGAATTTGGACAAAATTCACAAATGTCTCACAATATCACCTTGTGATATTGCGTGATAAATACCTTGTGCCTCATCGGTGGGTAGGTCAATGTTTTATAGCATCCATTTATGATTGTTTTTCTTGCCTTGTTGGTTTACTTTCGTTTTCAAAATTCACCGGTGTCGTGTGAAGTTACTTTTAGGGCCAAAAGGCAGAGTACCCATCAAAATAAAAGGCTACAAGCTTAAAACAGGAGGTCAAGTTAAAACTTGCACATAAAAACCATTTGACGTGATAAAACAGTTGCAAATAACTATTTTAACAATGCTATATTTAACTTTTAGCTGAAACAATTAATGAATATTAAGTCAATTGTGTTAGTTCCACACACACATTGCCTTTTAGTTCATAGGTTTGACATTGATATTGGTAAAAAGAACCCAGAGTCAAATGTTCATTTTAGTCTAGGCTGCGGGCTGGATGTTAATAATTTCGACACCCTTTATTTAAACTATGCAAACTTTTTTGACCCAGCCCCCTAAAAGAATCGGACTCGAGAATCATTTGGAACCAGAATCGGGACCGGCATCGCTCAAATTAAAATGATGCCCAACCCTATTTGCATATGCTTAATATCATAGCTTATCAAATGCTTGATTAGGAACGCAGTGTGTTCACCATGCACAGCACACAAACCCGGGAAGCCTGGCTCCGGTCCGAAAATCAAACCGATTATAGATGTGCATACCGTGAAACAGCATGCGCTCGTTGTGGTGGTTGTGGTTCTCGTCCGCGATCTCCTTCTGCCTGTGTGTGTAACGTTCCCTCAATTTCTTGTTCACCACTTTTTGGATCTGTGGGCCAAAAATTAAAATTAAAAGACAATGTGTAACCCCCACCTGGAAAAGCTGATGCTCCTTTCACAGTGCGTTTAAAACGCAAATAAAAATGAGAAGAAAAAAAAGACTTGAGACCTTGATGATGTTGTATCTGCTGAACACGCCGCCTGCGTTGCCGCCATCTCTGTGCTCTCTGATGGTGCTCTGCATCTGAGAGACAAAAACATGTTTAATGCTGTTACAACAGAAATGATGAGGAATATAAAAGCACCTTTCATCACACACTCAGTTGCCATTTTATTAGGTACACTGAGCACGACAATACAACAGTTCTGCATTAATGTCCCTCTTCATAAGGTTGATCGTGTTGAAGGTTTATTTAATCTGGGAATACAGTTGACCTGGGAAAGATCATTTTTGACCAAGTACCAATAGTTTTTCCTTTTTCAATTGGTAATCAAAAAATTAACAAGTGACTTATTGTTTTTTAATTTATTAAAAGAAAGAGGACAAAAATCATATTTCACATTTCAATTTTAGGCTCAGAAAATAATTTAAAACAATAAATAAAAATAATTTTAAAAAACAAACATGGAAAAAACGGCCACAGGACAGAATTTGATTTTAATATTGAATTGGTCAGGTTTATGTGACCTAGTTGAGCTACGTTAGCTTGTTATCTGCCACATTCGCATTGAGTTGAATTTGTTGCCAGCTTGATTCTGATATTTACAGCAATTGTCAACGTGTTACTAGGGAGCGCACAGCAATGACGTGATTATTGTGTGCTCAGCAGGTTTTGCCGGTGGTGATCGTGCTGTTATGTGAAGCTGTTGAGAACGACAAATAAATAGACAAAACAACCTGAACGTATTATTATTATTGGAGACAGACAATTCGGTCCGGACAACCACAGATCAGCCATATTATATCAAGGACGAATGTGTTTGAAGTGTTATTGTAGTCTGCTCCATGCATTATGTCTGACACGAAGAGAGATGATTTCACCGCCGTTTGCCATTCCCATCGCATTCTTTTCAACTCAAACATGTCCACATGCAACACCACAATGTGGACGAGTATGAAAATGCAAAGAACGAATGATACATGGATTTTGAGTATTTAACACATCACTGTTTTTCTCAAAACATATATTTCGAAAGTTGCTATTGACAAAGATTTCACCAGTAACCCAAGTAACCCATACATACAAAGAAAGTATAACAAATAAGATCAGAAATTAAGTTGTGTGTTATCATGTGAAATGACACAGAGAAAAATTATTGAACAGCCCAACTGGTATTTATTTAATACTTTGTACAAAAGCCTTTGTTTGCAATGACAGCTTCAAGATGCCTCCTGTATGGAGAAACTAGTCGCACGCATTGCTTTGGTGTGATTTTGGCCCATTCCTTCACACAAGCAGTCTTCAAATCTTGAAGGTTCCGTGGGCTTTTATGGACCTTAAGTTTCAGTTCTTTCCATAGATTTTCGCTTGGACTCAAGTCAGGGGCCATTCTAGCAGCTTTATTTTTTTCTTTGAAACCAATTGAGAGTTTCCTTGGCAGTATGTTTTGGATCATTATCCTGCTGAAATGTCCACCCTCGTTTCATTTTCATCATCCTCATACATGGCAGCAAATCTCTGTCAAGAATGTCTTGGTACATTTGCCCATTCATCCTTCCTTCAATAATGTGATGTTTACCAGAAGCATTTGCTGAAAAGCAGCCCCACATGTTCCGACCTTCGAACTTCACTGTTGGTATCAGACATGCAAACACCAAAAGCACGAAAAAGGTGTGCTTCGCAGTTATGCTGGGACCACAACCAGGGCCATGACCCGCAGCACCTCAACGCGAAAATACAAAAGGCCAGTGCAACAAAAATACGACACTGGCTTATCTGATGAGCAAAAATGTTGCTTAAACGTAAGCAATAGAGGATGTCTGCTCAGGTTGGTAGAGTAGCCAAATATTGTACTCAAGAGGACTGTTACTTCAACTCCTGTGACTTATTCAAAGCAGGTCCCGAGCGGACAGGCGGACCCTTAGGCCGAGGCACTCGCATATTAGTTCGCCACGGAGTAATATTCCGAAATTACATCTCTGTGTGGATTAGGGCTGCGCGATACAGACAATATTTCATACCTCAATATTCATGCCAGATATCTCGATAACGATGCGATAACGATATCACTATGGGTTCAGTGAAAACTATTATTTTTTTTATTTAGAAAAAGCAAAATATCAATTCAAAAGGATGTGGAAAGTGCTTTTTTTAAAACAATTAGAACGTACTGACAGTCATCAACATTAACAAAGTCAGCAATAAATACAAAAGAAAGTAAGTTTTCAGCAATGGGGTCTTGTGTGGTGAGCGTGCATACAGGCCATGGTGGCAGAGTACATTACTCACGGTTTTCCTTGTGACAACAGTACCTGCTAATTCCAGGTCTTTCTGAAGCTCTCCACAGGTGCTCCTTGGCTCTTGGACACAGTTGTGCTCATATGTTTGATTACCCAGACAGAATTTGGAAGAGGGGTACAATTCTTTAAAGAAAATGAATGATGGACCAGGCGAAACATTTAATTTTATTTTAATGGGATTCAAATTAAACTGTCAAGCATTTCAGAAAAGCATTATCATGAAAGAAAATATAACCATAAAGAAATGGATGATGGTTGTTGTTCAGTCAGTCGTTTTTCACAAATTCTGCCAGGGTATGTAAACTTACAAGCACATCTGTACATATATACAGTCGTACGTACCCCCGTCATATTGGAATGAAAGTGTAGGCTATACCTCTCATAACCTCTAGGTGGTATAGTGGAAGTGTACACACTTGACACTATTGAAAGTGTGAATTATTGACTTTTGACAATTTCTTGGGAAAATAAATGCGCATTATACACGAGTAAATCCGGTACTTGGGTTGTTCCCAACATCTGGTGAAAATTTCATGTCAATAGCACCTTTGGAAATATGTTTAGTGAGAAAAATGGTGACAAATACTTATTTCAGCCACTGTATACTCTATCGATATTTTGGTTTGTGAGAAATACCCCTCAGTACGATGACGTACAGATGTACAGCACAGGCAGACAATCACAGTACTAAATATTATATAAAACAAAAAACTGTCAATCATAACCAAGTGTTATGACCTCAGTCTACGAGATACCCTTTATCACTGTGAACAAGATAGAAATAATTCAACAGATCTCCAGGAAATTTGTAAAACTAAGGGGACATCGACCACAACCCATTTTGGTAATGAACGTGCTGATTCAGAGATACAGTGGGTACGGAATGTATTCAGAGCCCCTTAAATTGTTCACTCTGTTATATTGCAGCCATGTGCTAGAATCCTTTCATTTTTTTCTCATTAATGCACACACAGCACCCCATATTGACAGGAAAAAACAGAAGTTGAAATTTTTGCAGTTATTAAAAAAGAAAAACTCAAATATCACACAGCCGTAAGTATTCAGACCCTTTGCTGTGACACTCATTTAACTTGGGTGCTGTTCATTTCTTCTGATCATCCTTGAGATGGTTTTACACCTTCATTGGAGTCCAGCTGTGTTTGATTATACTGATTGGACTTGATTAGGAAATCCACACACCTGTCTATATAAGACCTTACAGCTCACTGTGCATGTCAGAGCAAATGAGAATCATGAGGTCAAAGGAACTGCCTGAAGAGCTCAGGCAGAATTGTGGCAAGGCACAGATCTGGCCAAGGTTACAAAAAAATTTCTGCTGCACTTAAGGTTCCTAAAAGCACAGTGGCCACTATAACCCTTAAATGGAAGACGTTTGGGACGACCAGAACCCTTCCTAGAGCTGGCCGTCTGGCAAAACTGCGCAATCAAGGGGAGAAGAGCCTTGGTGAGAGAGGTAAAGAAAAACCCAAAGATCACTGTGGCTGAGCTCCAAAGATGAAGGTGGGATAAAGTTCTAGAAAGTCAACCATCACTGCAGCCCTCCACCAGTCGTGGCTTTATGGCAGAGTGGCCTGACAGAAGCATCTCCTCAGTGCAAGACACATGAAAGCCTGCATGGAGTTTGCTTATAAAAAAAACAAAAAACACCTGCGGAATTCAAGATTTTGAGAAATAAGACTCTCTGGTCTGATGAGACCAAGATAGAATTAAGGCCAAAACGTTCTAACTGGCATGTGTGGTGAAAACCAGGCAATGTTCATCACCTGTCCAATACAGTCTCAACAGTGAAGCAAGGTGGTGGCAGCATCATGCTGTGGAATGAGAAAGGGTGCCTCGACTAAATACTGAGCAAAGGGTCTGAATACTGATGGCTGTGTGATATTTCAGCTTTTCTTTTTTAATAAATCTGAAAACATTTCAACAATTCCGTTTTTTTCTGTCAATATAGGGTGCTGTGTGTACATTAATGAGGAAAAAAAAACAACGAATGATTTCAGCAAATGGCTGCAGTATAAAGTAAAAAAATTAAGGGGGTCTGAATACTTTCCATACCCACTGTATATATATTTTTTTGTCGTAATCGTGGCATGTGCACACGCAGCGGCTTATCTCTGTCCCGACCGAACGGTGCTTTCATGTCTTTCGTCTTATATGTCGTGTTTTAGCCCGTCTTCATCAAGTCTACATGTTCCAAGGCGCAGATACAGTCGTAGGTTTCTGTTCGACAAAGGCATAACTACTTTTACTGAGTTAAAGCCTACTCTCACTGAGGAGCTATGGAACTGCGGTCTGCTCAGGGTGCCTATAACAACTCCGATGCCCACTCCTGCATCGCGCCCACATTGGAGGCGCCACGAACGGCGAAGGAGGAAGCAGAAGCGGGGCAAGCGTGGAGGTATCCGAGCAAGGCTTGCGGCTAAACCACAAAAGCCGGCAATTCCCACCATCGTGTTAGCCAACGTATGCTCTCTGGACAACAGGCTGGATTACATTTGACTACTCCACTCTACCCGTAAGACTGTGTTTGCTGAGTGCTGTGTTTTTGTGTTTGTGGAAACATGGCTTAGCAGCAGCGTTCCAGACAGCGGCATTCAGCTCGACCGGCTAGCATGCTACCGAGCGGACAGCGCTCTCGTCGAGGCAGGTAAGACCTGCGGCGGCGGGCTCTGTGTTTACATCAATATTGCTCAGTCAACACTGCTCACTACTACAGAAGTTTATAGTTCTGAAGTGCCAGCCGTTTTATTTACCAAAGGAATTTACTGCCATACTGCTTGTGGCTGTTTACATCCCTCTCAGCTCCAATAACAACAACAGGAGTGAGGCGCTGAGGGAACTATACCATTACATCAGTGAGCAGCAGACAGCCCACCCAGATGCTTTCCTCATCCTGACTGGGGATTTCAACCATGCTGACCCCAAGACTGTGTTTCCAAAACTCTACTCAAGCATTCACTTTCCAACACGGAGAAGTAACACTGTGAACTATGTTTTTACAAAGGTTCTTCCCCTCCCTCACCCTGTAATACTAATGCCATCTTACAGATCACTGGTTAAAGTCAACCAACCAGTTAAACAGGTACGTGTGGCCAGAAGGGTCCCTAGAGGCACTTCAAGACTGTTTTGCCACCACAGACTGGACAATGTTCAAACAGGCTGCCACCTACAACTCCATCACTGACCTTCAGGAGTATACAGAGACTGTTACCGTCTACATTAGCAAGTGCATGGATGATGTCCCCACCACTAAGTCCATCACTGTTTGTGCTAATCAGAAGCTATGGCTGACGGCGGAAGTCTACAGAAAGTCTGTAACATTGCTTTTAGATCTGGGGATGAGGAGGGCCTGAGGACAGCCAGAGCCAAATCTGTCCTGTGGCATCAGGGAGGCCAAGAAGGAGTACTCCAGGAGGATCGCCCACTGCTTCAGTAACAGCAGTGAGTGTCTGTGGGAAGGTATTCAGACCATTACGGACTACAAGCGCTCACCACAGACCTGTGACCGCTCCACCTCCCTGCTGAATGAGCTAAACAACTTCTTTGCGTGCTTTGAGGCACACAACAGCACACCTAAACTGTAAACCATTCTACTCGCCAAGTGAGTTCGCATCATTCATCCTGACTGCAGCCTACATCCCGCCTCAAGCTAACACGAATGCCGCACTGCTAACGCTCGCCGAACAAGTCAACGAAATTGAAAAAAAAACTCCTGGACTCACCCCTCATTATTCTCGGGGACTTTAACAAAGCTAAACTCAACCACGAACTCCCTAAATACAAGCAGCACATTGACTGTCCTACCAGGGAAAATACTTTAGACCACTGCTACACTACGGTAAAAAACGCATACCGTGCTATTCCTCGTGCAGCCCTGGGCTCGTCTGATCATGGCTTAATTCACTTAATACCGACGTACAGGCAAGAACTTAAATGC
This sequence comes from Phyllopteryx taeniolatus, assembly GCF_024500385.1. NCBI lineage: Eukaryota > Metazoa > Chordata > Actinopteri > Syngnathiformes > Syngnathidae > Phyllopteryx > Phyllopteryx taeniolatus. Next base: position 3,219,409 of record NC_084504.1, read on the forward strand.
GCGAAGCCTACAGTGAAAACTGTGAAAAAGTGGACAAATGAAGCCAAGATGGAACTTCAAAGCTGTTTAGACTGCACAGACTGGAGTGTCTTTGAAAATTCAGCTGGCAGCCTGGATGAATATACGGACACGGTTACATCCTATATAAGTTTCTGTGAAGAGGTTTGTGTACCAACAAAATCATTTCGCACATTCAACAACAACAAGCCGTGGTTCACTGCTAAACTTAAGCAGCTTCGCCAAGCTAAGGAGGACGCATATCAGAGCGGGGACAGGGCCCTGTATAATAGAGCTAGAAACCAGCTGACTAAAGAAATTAACATTGCAAAAAGAAACTATGCAGCAAAGTTGGAAAAACAGTTTAGCGCAAACGACTCTAAATCAGTCTGGCATGCATTCCAATCGCTGACTAATTACAAGCGACGATCCCCCCAAACTGAGAACAATAGCACACTAGCCAACGACTTGAATACCTTCTACTGCAGATTTGAAAAGGACAGTTTCACACCACACACCCACCCGGCCGCACCCGCGACCACAATCACACCTCTGACTTCTGCGTTAACCATTCATGAACAGGATGTGAGACGCATCTTCAAACAACAAAAGATTAACAAAGCGGCAGGCCCGGACCATGTGTCCCCATCCTGCCTCAAAGTCTGCGCGGACCAGCTCGCTCCAATCTTCACTCAGATCTTCAATAGATCTCTGGAACTGTGCGAAGTTCCATCCTGTTTCAAACGCTCCACCATCATTCCAGTCCCCAAGAAACCTGCAATCTCGGGTCTGAATGACTACAGGCCTGTCGCTTTGACATCTGTGGTCATGAAGTCCTTTGAACGTCTCGTGCTGGACCACCTCAAGAGTGTCACAGGTCCCCTGCTGGACCCCCTGCAGTTTGCCTACCAAGCGAACAAGTCTGCGGATGATGCAGTCAACATGGGACTGCACTTCATCCTAGAACACCTCGACAGTGAAGGGACCTACGCGAGGATCCTGTTCGTGGACTTCAGCTCAGCGTTCAACACCATCATCCCTGAACTCCTTTCATCCAAGCTTCTCCAGCTCAGCGTCTCACCTGCCATCTGCCAGTGGATTTACAGCTCTCTGATGGGCAGGACACAGCAGGTGAGGCTGGGGGAGGCCACCTCATCCACACGCAGCATCAGCACTGGGGCGCCCCAAGGTTGTGTCCTCTCTCCGCTGCTCTTCTCTCTCTACACGAACGACTGCACCTCAGCGAACCAGACTGTCAAACTCCTGAAGTTTGCAGATGACACCACTGTCATCTGCCTCATCAAGGACAGTGACGAGTCTGCATATCGACAGGAAGTGCAGCGGCTGAAGCTGTGGTGCGGCCGACACAACCTGGAGCTGAACACGCTCAAGACTGTAGAGATGATCGTGGACTTCAGGAGGCATCCTTCGCCACAGCTGCCCCTCACGTTGTCCAGCCGCCTTGTGTCAACCGTCGAGACCTTCAAGTTCCTGGGAATTACAATCTCTCAGGACCTGAAGTGGGCGACTAACATCAACTCCGTCCTCAAAAAGGCCCAGCAGAGGATGTACTTCCTGCAGCTTCTGAGAAAGCACGGCCTTCCACCGGAGCTGCTGAGACAGTTCTACACCGCGGTAGTCGAATCAGTCCTGTGTTCTTCCATCAGTCTGGTTTGGTGCTGCTACAAAAAAGGACAAACTCCGACTGCAACGGACAATCAAAACTGCTGAAAGGATTGTCGGTACCCCCCTACCCACCCTTGAGGACTTGCACGCTGCCAGAACTAAGACAAGGGCGTGTAAAATCCTCTCGGACCCTCCGCACCCCGGTCACCAGCTCTTCCAGCTCCTTCCCTCAGGTAGGCGCTACCGATCAATGCAAACTAGAACTAGTAGACATTCCAACAGCTTCTTCCCTCTTGCGATCAACTTCTTAAACACCTAACCTATAATTACATTACAACAAGCTGGCAATTTTTTTTGACTTGAGTTCGTTGTCACATTTCTGTGGGGCCAATTATGTATTACTCGTGCACTCACTGTAGTTGTCTCGCCATGCTGCACTATTTGCATATACTGGCCACTCATGCCAGAGTAGCATCTGCTCCATTGCACACTGTTTGAGGAGTATCTGTAACATTTGCACAACCAACATTGTCCCAGATTATCGCACTACTCGTCACTTTAAACCGCATACACTCCTTGAAGTCTCAGCGCCCCTTGCACAATGGTCATTGCACCGGTCTATTGCAATATTAGTCATTAGTCACTGCTCTTAGTGCTAGAGGACTGCATCTTTTTGCACAATTGTTTTTTGTCAATGTCTCTGTCTCCAAAGTGTTCTGTAAATTGACTGTCTGTTGTACTAGAGCGGCTCCAACTACCGGAGACAAATTCCTTGTGTGTTTTGGACATACTTGGCAAATAAAGATGATTCTGATTCTGACCTGCACAAAAGTCTCCACACCCTCCTGGTAACCAGGTGCAGTCACCGACGCGGGACAGCATGAGAAAAATCCCTCGTCACGATCAATGCACGTAAAGCCCCAGGCTCAGATAACATACCTGGTCATGTTCTGAGGGACAGTGCAGCTGAACTCATAGATGTCTTCACGGACATCTTCAACAGCTCCTTCAGTCAGGCTGATGTCCCTAAGTGCTTCAAAGCCACCACCATCATCCCGGTCCCGAATTTGTCGTCTCACTCCTGCTTCAATGACTACCATCCGGTAGCGCTCACGCCCGTCCTGATGAAGTGCTTCAAGCACCTAGTCATGCACCACATAAAGTCCCCCTCCACCCCCTTCTTGGACCCCTTCCAGTTTGCATATCGGTCCAACCGGTCAACCTATGATGCCATCTCCACCGCCCTCCACTCTCCCCTCACAAACCTGGACTCTAAGGACTCGTGTGTCAGAATGCTGTTCATAGACTTCAGCTCAGCATTCAATAGCATCATCCCCAACAACTGATTCACAAACTGGACCAGCTGGGGCTCAACACTTCGATGTGCAACTGGCTGCTCGACTTTCTGACAGCAAGACCGCAAGTAGTACGGGTCGGCAGCAACATATCCAGCACTATCACTCTGAACACGGGGCTCCTCAAGGATGTGTGTTGAGCCTCCTCCTCTTCACCCTGGTGACCTATGACTGCACACCGATACACAGTTCCAACCTCTTCATCAGGTTTGCAGACGACAACTGTGGTGGGTCTCCTCAGCAACGGGGACGAGACAGACTACAGGAGTGAGGTGAGCCGCTTGGCCGGGTGGTGCACGGACAACATTCTCTCCCTCAACATGGAGAAAAACAAGGAGATTGTTGTGAACTTTAGGTGAGTGCACTCCCGGCATGCTGAATGTCAACAGTGCTGTGGTGGAGAGGGTGCGCAGTATCAAGTTCCTGGGAGTGCACGTCACTGAGGACCTCCGCTGGCCAAGAAAGCTCACCAGCGTCTCTACTTCCTGTACAAGCTGAGAAGAGCCAGAGCTCCATCCCCCATCATGTGCTCGTTCTACAGAGGGACCATAGAAAGCATCCTTACCACCAGCATCACTGTGTGGTACGGAGCCCGCACCGCATCCTGCCACAAGACTCTCCATCGCATAGTGGGGGCAGATGAGAAGATCACTGGAACCTCTTTTTCCTCCCTGCAGAACATTTACAGCACCAGCCTCACCCGCAAAGCCCTCCGCATAGCGGGGGATGTCACACATCCATCCCACAGCCTCTTCAGTCTGCTGCCATCAGGGAGGAGACTGCGGAGTCTGTGGTCCAGGACCAGCCGACTTAAAGACAGTTTTATTCATCATGCTGTCAGGTAGCTGAACTCTCTGCACACTCTACCCTGGCTACCTATTTTGTCCTCATCCCACCTGAATCCTGAATCCCCAGGCACATGCACACACACGCACATAACTCCCCACACTGCCTCCTAATTTGTCAATGTCTTTGTGCCTTGGTACACAGACTTTGACGATGTTGCACATAAATCCCAATCTTTAATATGTACTTTAATATTTGCACATTTATACTTTTTATACTGTATATACCAGTTTTATTTAGCTTCTTTATACTAATATTTATTATTTATACTTTTTAAAATACTTTTTGTAGCACTTTGGGCCCTTGAGTACCGTAATTTCAATCCTCTGTATGTGCTACGCATATTGTAGAATTGACAAAGGTACCTTGTACATTGTTTTGCGGTCAAACTTGGAATATGTCTGCACTCTACGATTAGACTGAGCAGGGGTACCTAATGAACTGTCTAGTCAGTGCATTTTGTACAGTCCTCACATCTGCAGAAAACCATCTAACTGAACATCAGTGAGCCCAACTTACCTCCTCCTCCACCGACTGATATTCCTTGTCATCTGGGGCGAGGTCTATGAGGACGGTGCCCTGGTTGGCACAGTGGAATGTCAGGTATGGATTGGCACCTGGGTTAAGTAGAAAGAGAAACAGTTTAAATTGCTCTAGAGAAACTTACAAATGGCAATGACGTCAAAAAGGCCGCCTCACCTTGCTGACCACCCAGCAGCCTCTCTACACCCTTGATAAGTTTGTGTCGGTGCCCATATGCATTGATTCCAATTTCCTTCAACTCCTCGTGGCCCATGTCAACAAGGACATCCAAAGTGATCTAAAGTAAAACCACAGGTTTAAGAACTGATTCTTTAAATCAGCTTCGTCTAATGGTTTTGATGGGTAAGTGTGCCTTAAAGAGGGACTTCGCCGACAAATTCAACACAGTGAACTGCGATTCTCCAAATTGTATGATACATTAGGGTACATATTTACATTTCATATTTGAGTTACATTTCCATTTCCCACCTGTTCTCTTTCAAAAATGTCCCTCAAGTGCTCTAGACCCAAGCTCTTCAGGAATTGACTGATATTCATGTCCAGCATTGTCACTATTTAGGAAAAAAGGAAAGTAGGTGTCAACCAACAAATTAATGAGGACCCAAGAGGCAGATTTAAGAATTTTACATTCTCCTTCTTTGCGGTCAGTGCCTGCGGCTCCATCTGCCACTCCTGAGCTCCCAGCAGCAGCACCGCCAGCCAGCTCATTGAGTGGTCCGGCCAGGTTGTCTATGCTGCTAGCAGCCGATAAGCAGGACGGTGTGGAGGCTGGGGAGATGACGGAGGCGCTGACCACTGTGGCTTGTGGCTTAAAGCAACTTGGGAGTGCGTCTGGAGGCATGGCATCCATAAGGAGGGCCCGGATGTCATCAGCCTAAAGGTGCAGCAACCGAAAGGGTTCCAGTTTAAAGAGCAAAAATCAGAGCAGTTGTAAGAAAAAAAGACAAGACCAGATGAAGATATGATGCGTTCATAATCCTTCATAGGCTATATGGCAAACAGTTAAGGCTTTTAAGTTGATGCTACCGTGGCCAGGTCCAGGGCTGTCTGGCCTTCTTGGTTCTTCATGGTTGGATCAGCTCCATGAGCCAGGAGCAGGGCACAGAGTTGTGTGCGACCCTTCTGGGCTGCCTCGTGCAAGGGTGTGAAAGCCCATTTGTCTGTGGCATTCACACATGTATTGTACTTGATAAGCAAGGCAGCAATGTCAACATGCTGTCAGAGAGGGAAGACAACAGAACATAAGTCACAGCTTTTATTTTGATCTCAAAAAAGTCGATTTTTAAATAAATGAAAGGAGGCACTGAGGCTACTGAATAAATTTAGAGATGGGGAGTCAAAACTCACGCCGTAGGACGCAGCATTATGGAGAGGGATAAGGCCTCCTTTGTCTTGGGCGTTGACATCTGCCCCATGTTCCAGCAGATACTCAGCCACTTCAAGGTTGTTGTAGCCAGCTAAAGAGGAAAACGGGAATTAGTGACTCATTCTGAACAAGCACAGCAAGCCAGTTATACACACACCTTCGGGACACCTGCACAAACGAATGAGACCTAAAACAAGACCAGTATTAAAAATCCTGCCTCAAGATAATCATTCTTCGTTTTGACTTGACACTGTTCTATTACGGAGACAGGTTTCCAATAATTAGCCACTCTCATGTAATCAAAGGAGGTGACTAACATTTTTGATAGTGTTTGTACATATTCTTAGGTGTGCCTACATCTGTGGTTTTGAGTCTCGATTTTCGGTAAAATGTTTTAACACTTTAACTAAAGGCTGCCGCACACAGAGCGACACGGATGAACCTGACGGAACTGTCGTGCAGTATGTATGGTTTGGCAGCTGTTTCCATGAATGGCTGATCAGTCTGCCACTGGTTTTGCCACAAATCGTCAGTGCACACAGTTGTAACTTAAAACCAATCAAACTGCAAATAAGCTTTCCCTGACGCTGAAAATACATTTCCAGATTTTAAGCGAAATGTCTTCAAGCCTGCCATATTTGAATGAATGAAAGCAAACAAAAAAAAAAAAGTATGTTCTCAAAGGCATTTGGGCTTTTTCACTGTTTTTAAATCAGATGCCATTTTAAGATCAATATTTATTCTATTCGATCTATTTTCATTTATTGTATGAATGTTGTGTTATGTACTGTATAATTTCTGCTGCCTGTATAACTTCTGCCACCACTTGGCTTTTGAAAAACACATTTTCTCTCAATAAGCCTTTACCTGGTTAAATAAAAGATGCATAAAATGTAAAATATGGCCCGCCCTCAAGCTGCTGGACTGTGATGTGAGACCTATACCTGTCAATCAAATCTGCGTTAATATATTGATAACGTGCTGCGGTTATGGTTTATTACCATGTGTGTGTGTGCATTATGTGGGGAACACACAACTCCGAGCGCTGACGTTTTAACAATGTTGCCATGGTCGCGTGAGCTTTTTAGCTCTAGCCCTTAGCTTGTAGCCTAGCAAATCTAATAAAGAGTTAACATTCCTTTTGTCCCAGTTATGTGCATTTACAAAGCAAATGCTGTCCTGCCAGCGACTTGCTGCAGCACGGCGAGTGTCTCCACAACAATGAAAATGTATCGAGTCCAGAAAAAAACTCTTGTGGTCATTGTATTTAACGATAACCCAGCCTACTCTGCCTCTGATTGGCTCGCACCAAGACAGGATTCATACTTTTGATTCGCTGTGTGTGGAAGCTCTTCACTCACTCACTCACTCACTCACACACACACACTCTCACACACACACACACACACACACACACACACACACACACACACACACACACACACGGCGGGTCTTAAACTAAACGGACGCAGATTAAATATGCTTCATGCGTCCCTGCTAATATTTGTGCATCTCAGACACGGGACGCACATCAAACAACTTCCCTGTATTTATAATGTAAACTGTACCTGTGGATGAAAAAGTGAAGCTTGTGACCAGAATGTACACGAGGTACATGCCTCGCTGTGTACGTTCAATGGAATTGAGTCAGTGAGACTGAGACTCCTTTAAAATATCAACACACACACGCTTTTATTCTGGCCGACGTCCACTCGCTTTGGCAACTCGCTTCTTCCTTAACTATTAATCTATCTTTTTATGGTTTAATAAATGTGATAAAGTACAATATACTATATATACACACTCAAATGCCAATACAGGCTCGCTGTTCAGAGCATCCAATATACAATTTCTAAATGTGTGGGGGTGCATCAGCAACTCTTATTGTTGTGAAATGGTCCGGTCCAGTCGGGTTCGACCGCATTGCGCAGTAGTATTTAGATACATTTAACCAGTATGTGGCCTTGAGAAGACCGTAAAATGTGACCAATTTAGATTGCAGCTCCTCCAGTAATTTCCTTAAAACTTGAAAGCATCTTATGTACCAAAACAAAACAAGGGATGGTAATTTTCTCTAAATGCCAAGTTAATACAACTGCATTTTCGACTGAAATGTGACAACCATAAACACGCAAAAGCAGTCGACACCTATTACCTGCAAGGTGGAGTGGTGTGGAGTTGCGGCCCTGAGTGTCTCTACAGTTGATATTCTCTGGGGAGCAAAGTTTCTGGACACGAGCCAGGCAACCTTTTTTGGCAGCATCCAGCAGGGCAGCATCCCCCCTCAGCAGGTCCTGGATGTCAGTGTCTCCATCCTTCACCATGTCGAGTGGCATGTTGCCATCCCGGTTCTTCTTGGAGGGGTCTGCTCCATGCTGCACATAGAGATGTTTTAAATTGTAATGTTGTTTAAAAACAACTATGATCAATTTTCATGTGTTATAATTTATCCATCAAGAACAAAGGGTTCTTACTTTGAGCAGCAGTTTGCAAATCTCATATTTTCCCTTGGCTGCTGCCTCGTGAAGCGGAGTGAACTTCCACAGGTCGGCGACATTGACTGAGGCGCCGTGTCTCACCAGCAGCTCAGCGACCTCATAGTGACCGTACGAGCATGCATTGTGAAGAGGAACCAGGCCGCTGGCGGGAGGAGAAACAAAAGTAAAGCTTTACTCTCCACAAAGACTCTCTAAGTGATATTTTTACTTGTAACAAGTGTAAAAACTAGTGATGCACTGAAATGAAAATTCTTGACCGAAACCGGGGAGCCCAAGGCCAAAAACTGAAAAGCCGAAAGAATGTACTATTCAAATTGCATTCGTAAGCACTTTTGATACAAAAAAGGAACACAAACCACTTCACATTCATTAAAATATAAAAATAATTAAACTACCGACTAATTATTATTAACAATGGCAATCATTAGTAAAATTGCAATTATGGCTATGACTACTGAGCTCCCACCCTACAGGGATTCACTTCTAGAGCAATTTGTTTGAAGTTCTACATTTTCAAAATTATGTCAAGAACATTCTCATGGGTATGTTATGTAGTAGGATAAAAATAATTATGCATACTGTTCAGTTTCACAACAATCATTACTCTATTTGTTTTTGTACTGTATTTATTAATGGCGGCACGATAGCCGACTGGTTAGCATGTCTGCCTCACAGTTCTGAGGACCCTGGTTCAAATCCGGCCTTGCCCGCGTGGGTTTTCTCCGGGTATTACGGTTTCCTTCCACATCCCAAAAACATGCATGGTAGGTTAATTGAAGACTAAATTGTCTAGGTGTGAATGTGAGTGCGAATGGTTGTTTGTTTATATGTTCCCTGCGATTGGCTGCTGACCATTTCAGGCTGTAGCTCGCCTCAAGTCAGCTGGGATCGGCTCCAACACGTCCGCGACCCTTAGTGAGGCTAAGCGGTATGGAAAATTGAAGTATGGATATTGCATCAATCTTGTAATGGTGGATGTATTTGCAGCCAAGTGTCTTCTTTTGAATGCTCTTTTTGTTTTACCTGTATTCACTATTGCTGCCTAAATGATGCAAATTCCCCATTGTGGGACGAATAAAGGTTACTTTAAATACTTTAAATAATACTTTAAATACTCTAAATATTTGTTAGATTGTGGTTTTAAAATTATTATAATATAATTATAGACCACTTTCTCAAGTTGCGTAGCAGCGGTGAGGTATTAATTCATTTCCAGTTTCCGGTCCCCGTGTTTATGTAGCTGTCGAGTGTTAACATATATTTCAGTATTTCCTTCTATAAAAATGTACTAATTTGCCTGCTATTTTGGTCTTCGAAGTTGGCTAATTTCCGCTATAACGCGGTTCGAGCAAGACCAATGTGACAACTGTACTGTCTGTACTCACTTATTTTGGTGTTTTGCAACTTCAGGTCATGATAGCTTAGCAACTGGCTTTCCTGACATCGGTCTATCGTCTTATACTCCCTCCGTCCTTCGCGATAATGATAATTGTCAAAATGTAGTTTATTCTCTATCATGGAGGCGATGATTAGTGGGTTACGCTGCATTGACAATCGACATGATGCGCACGTTAGCCTCTGCAGCTCAGCATCATATTTAGCTGCGTTTGCCTCCACGGCTCTGCAGCATATTTAGCTGCATTAGCTGTAGCTCGTAGATAGCTGGGGCGATGCAAATACATAGCACACAACAAGCATTCCACCTTAGTAGAGGAAAGCAGCAAGGTTGGGCGACAAGAGGGACGCTGCAATTTGGACTAGCTGCTGGCTAACATAATGACGATAAAGCAAAACGGTTCCCACAATTCACTGCGACATGTAAATGTGAATTATTGCCGTAACAAAATCGTTTAATTTTTGTTGTTACTGTGTGTTACCACTAGTTGAATGCGTGCCTTATTGCTTCTGCATCAGCAGCAGCAAAGCTATGAGATAGCAGCATTAACAACATGGTATTTCGACCGGTTTATTTTGGTGACAAAAGTCTTTCGGGCCGGAATCGAAAATGCACTTTGGGGCTTATTTCGGCCGAAACAATTCTGCCGCCAAAATCTCTGTGCATCATGAATAAAAATAGTATAAAGAAACGCACCCCTTGTCCTTAGCATGGACATCAGCTCCATGGTGAAGCAGGTATTCCACCACAGCCACACGGTTATAACCAGCAGCAAAATGAAGGGGAGTTGAGTGACGGCCCTCCAGATCCCGACAGTTTACATTTTGAGGGGTGCAAAGTTGCTGTCACAAAAAGAGAACATTACAACAATAAATACTGTGATGAGTGTTAAGGGATAGTTTGAAGGAGAGAAGTAGGGTGTTATTAATGGTAGGCCACTGTCAATGAGAAGTCTGACAGAGGTTATATTCTGAGTGGCAAAAAAATAATAATTCAAAAAAAAAAAAAAAAAAAAAAAAAGAGCTAAGTATCATCTATCAATTTAACAAAATGAAAATGTCAGTCACTTGTCTTTCCACAAAGATTTAGGTAAAATGTGAAATCGATAATGAATTATCCAACTGCACATGTACTGAAAATATGGTTAACAGTAGAACGGGTTTTTAAAAAAAATAATGAAAGCACATCAGGGCACCAACTCACTTGCACCGTGTCCAGATCTCCTGCTTTGGCTGCCTCAAGAAATCTGTAGTCCACATCAGAGTTTCGTGTGGGAACATTTTCTGAAAAATAAAATAAAATAATAATAAATAAATAAATAAGATAGCCGATTTGAATTAAGAGCAGCTGTCAATATCCAAAACTAGAATAGCATTTTTCCTGAATCATTTTAAAAGACAAATATTCACCAGGAAGAGCAACATGAGATTACCGTTGAGAATCTGTTGTACAGCTTCGTTTCCCATCTGGGCAGCAGTAAAACCCTGCAGTGACACGATGGATGGGTCGGCCCCATAGCTTAGCAGCAACTTGCAGGTTTGGATGTGACCAGCCAGAGCAGCCCGGTGCAGTGCTGTCTGTCCTAACGTGTCCACAGCATTCACCTGAGGTCAGACGAGGCAGGGGGTGAAAAAAAAAAAAAAAATATATATATAAAAAAAAAAAAAGAAAATCTAACCTTTGCTCCGTGTTTCTGCAACACCTCCAGAATATCATTATGAGCTCTCTCAGCAGCAACATGCAGAGGTGTCATAAAGCTGTGACACAGGACAGAACACGTTATCCCTTTCTCATCTCAAAGTGAGAGTACTTCGTATCGTTTGTCATAATAGTTAAAACATCAAAATGTAAAGTGCTGAAACAAATTCTTGGACTTACTCTTTGTTCTTCTCATTAATGTTTGCACCTTTACGTAGCAGCAACTCAGTGACTTGCTTCCTTTTTGGGTGGGGGGAAGCCACTGCACAGTGCTTAAATAAAATAAAAACAAGCACTGAGTACAAGGGCCATAAATTTGAAAAACACAAGCAGGTGTGAGCCCCCTTTCAGTGATGATTAGGGGCTTTCCCACCGCAGGAACTTCCCTAGCTACCCTGGTAGCTTGAGTTCCCCCTGTGTTCCCACCGAAAAAAAGGACTACGGTACAGAGGGTCCCCCTTTGATTTTTTCGTTCCTCCTGCCAGGTAGGGTCTTCGAGAGGTACCAAGAACTCTTCGATGGGGCGGGGGGGGGGGGCTGATGCTGACGAACACTGATTGGTTGACAGACCTCTGTAGGCGTTTACTTTTTCATTCACAGAACCCCCATAACTGGATGCAGCCCTATGCAAGGTTTAAAATAAAAGGATTAAAATACAATGAAAACCAAAACTTCGAATCACCGATTGAATGTGGCGGACCGCGCCGCAGTGGACCTCGCCACGGGCGAGATCTGCTGCCGCCCTGGAGGCAAGGTCGGCCGCTGGCCGACTCGGTCCGGCTAAGGAGCGGAGGTCCGAGCCCAAGCGGACGTGTGCATCTTCCTCGGCCGGGCCAGAGGAAACTAGCACTGGCATGAGGCTGGCCAGTGGGGACGGTCTGATGGTCCAATGCAGTTACTCGCGGGGGGGATTAAAAACATCCTTCCCAGGCAGGATTTGCAATGTACAGTCTGTTTGTGTTTTTTTTCATGCAAACATTTACAGATACCAAATACTTCACACTGCTGTATCTAAAAACTGACTAAGAGCTGTCCATGAAGTCATGTATTTTTTATTTATTGAACCTTATTCAGATAAGGTATTTGCAATTATGAATGACTTATTTTATATGAATTATTTTCATTGGAAAAGAGGACCTTGGACCACTGGCCAACCGTCTAGTCCTTCTCCTGTGCCCAGTTGAGACGCTTCTTACGTTGGCTCAGGCTCAGAAGAGGCTTGACCCTAGGAACCCGACAGTTGTAGCCCATCTCCGGATGCGTTTGAATGTGGTGGTTTTTGAAGGTGTGACTCCTGCCTTATTCCACTCTTTCTGGATCTCTGCTAGATTCTTGAATCTTCTCTGTTTGATAATCCGCTGAAGCCCACGGTCATCTCTTTTGCTGGTACATCTCCAGCCACAGTTTGTCCTTGCACTGGAGGTTCCATTGATATGCTTGGACACAGCCCTCTGTGAACAGACAGCCTCCTTAGCTATGAACTTTTGTGATTTACCCATCCTATGGAGGGTATCAATGATGGTCTTCTGGGCAGTTTGTCAAGTCCCATATTGAGCCCAAATGAGAAAATTTAACCAAACTGAAGCAATTTAATGACACCTGGGGAAACCTGTGTAGGTGCTTTGAGTTTAGTAGATGATTAGTGTGTGACAGGTTAAAACATTTATGGCCTGCAAAATTTGGGCTGATTTCTTCACAGTATTCTAATTTTTTGAATTCCTGAGTTTGTGGATTTTATGAGCTGGAAGTCCAAATTATGTAAGAAAAACTTGAAATTGTTTAAATTGTGGGCCCTGAATCTATAATCTATGAAAGTTTAACTTTTTGAATGGAGTTATGGAAATAAACAAACTTTTTCATGATATTCAAATTTTTTGGAAAGGGTCTGTATTTTTTATTTATTTTTTTAACGGAGATGACATACCTTAATGGATTGTGCAACAGAAGCTTACAGGTGACTATTGATGTGATTCATCAGCTGGAAAATGAAATAGGGATAAGAGCCTGAAGCTTGACACAGTTCCACAGTGCCTGATTGGGTTGGGCACCTCCACTCCTTAGCAGAACTGAGTTGGCCAGTGGCGGATCTGGCCACCCTCGATTGGTGATTCTGGTGAAACGTTTTGCTTTTCAATGTATTTTAATCCTGTTATTTCGAACCTTGCATAACACTGCATCCAGTAATGGCGGCTCGGTGAATGAAAAGGTAAACGCCTACAGAGGTCGGTCCACCAATCAGCGCTCGTCAGCATAGCCCGCACCCTCAAAGAGTTCCTGGTAGCGCTCTGAAGACCCTACCCACCAGGAGGAACAAAATAATCCAGGGGGAACCTTCCGTACGCAACTAGTTTTTTTTCAGTGGGGACACAGGGAACTCAAGCTACCAGGGTAGCTAGGGAAGTTCCTGCAAAAGTTCCTGGGTGGGAAAGCCCCTTATGATTCATTATTCAGTAGAACATCAAAATAACTACGCTTAAATTTAAGAGTATCCACGGTAAAACAAGTTCCAAAACAAAATGTGTCGCTGGAAATATAACATTTAAATATGGAGTTGGCATAATTCTGACCAGAGCTGTCTCATTGGTTTGAGGATGTTTGAAGCTGATGATTTCCAAAGCCAGGGTCTTCTTCACTTTGGCCATGTCCGCCTCCCGAGCTGCCTGCAGCAGTGAATGACCTTTGAACTCATCTATACATGGAATCACAAGACAATATTAATGGACCAAAAACCAAATCACTTTGGGTGATGGCAGCCTGTTTAAAAAGTTATTTCGGGATTTCAGTCTTTGCTGCTGAAGAGGACTCACAGGTGAGCCTCTCTTTCAACTCTGGAGTGGGGGCCATGTCCACAGCACTCTTGCTGTGACAGTTGAGTAGGGTCGGGTCAGCCCCATGGCTCAGCAACAAGGAGCAAACTTCCACGCGGTTCTTGGATGCTGCTTCATGGAGAGGAGTGAACTGCCACAAGTCCATAGCGTTGACACAGGCGCCGTGCTGCAGGAGGAAGCGTGTGGAAAAATACGATCACCAGGCGAAGTCTTTACATCATTATAAATTCAAAATGAAAGTCATTGAACTTAAACTTACTTTAAGCAGAAGCTCAGTAACCTCAAAGTGACCATAGGAACAAGCATTGTGAAGCGGAACCAGGCCGCTGCGGATACATCATAGTCAGGTTAAAGTCTGAATATAACCATTTTCAAGTGTTCAAGAAGGTCCACATTGTAGCTCTCACCCCTTGTCCTTGGCGTGAACATCAGCTCCATGCTGAAGGAGGAGCTGAACAATGCGGACTCTGTTGTAGCCAGCAGCCAAGTGGAGGGGTGTCGACTGTAAGAAAAATAAATAATAATAAAAAAAATCTTAACGCAAAGAAACATGGCTGGTTGGCTACTTGACTGTGTACTGCCTTCGATGGCCATTGGAGCAAGCGGCTGATTAGGGCCAGAGCCAATGTGTTTCGGCTGGCTGTGCTAGGTGAACTGCAGTTGAATAGTGCATATGATGGTGCCAACTCAGTGGAGGTGCGGGCAAAATCAATGTCCAACCTAAGGTGCTGTCAGTTTTCTGTCAGAAATGAGTACTAATGATGCTATTTACATCTACGTTAAATGTCCTGCATTATTACTCATACTTTTTTCAAGTAGTGAACTAATAAAACCCACAAGAATTAAATCAGGGATGTAAAACTCATTTTTGTTGCGTCCCACATTGTAGTCATTGTTTCCCTTGGAGGACCATTATGACTGTGAATCCATATAAATGTATGATCGCCTCATATTATTACAGATACACAAAAAAATAACTACAGTTGAAAATCAGAAGCCACTAAAAAGTTGTTTGTTCAACTATTATTCAGTTGATTTTGAATTAGTAACAAAAAATGCTTGCAATAACTAAACGTTATAAAAAGTGAAAACAATTTAAAATTTTATTTTAGCAAGAAACAAAGAAGGCGCACATGATTTGCCTTCACATAAAATGATATGGCAGGCCGGATCTGGCCCCCAGACCGCGGGTCTGACACGTGTGAATTAAATTATAAAACTGGACTGGTAGATATTGCGGTTGGAGCATAACACCTGCTTCCACTGGGCTTAGGGGTGGGGGATATATCGAATATACTCGATACAGTAGGTGGTTGCACGTGAGATATAAAATGACTATCGCGTCCATCAAGTACAAATCCTCATGAAATGTTTTCTTCTTTTACTCTCTGCTGGTGCAACTCTCACAGTTAGCAACACACTCCCCCACCCATCCAGAAAACTCTACACAGATGTATGTTTTTGTATCGCCTTAAAACTGAGAATATTTCATTTTCATGTTCAAAGTCCAACTGTAGTGTCTGCCTGAATCATTATAATGGTGTTATTTGAGTAAATTTTTACATTTATATACTGATTTACAGAAGAAATCAGAATATCGATATATATTGTGTATCGCAGTAAAGCCTAAAAATATCAAGATATTGTTTTTTGGCCATATCGTGCAGCCCTAATTGCGCTATCCAGAACCACAAATGAAATAATGTATAGGCAACCATACCTTCTCGTTTTTGCAGTCTCAAGTATAGATTAAGATATCAGTTGGCCAATTCTAATATGGATTTCATAAAATATCAAATCACAACTGAAAGGGCATCCAAAGAGGCTACAAAAAGCACTGTGTTTAGGGAAGCATATTCAAACTAAAGTACTTTACCAAAATGTATTTTCAGCCAAGAAAACTAAATGTTAGTGAAAGCAAAGGTGTAAATCCAAGTGTAGTTCTCCTTAGAAAGTCTTACAAAGCTGAACTTGCAATCAAATAGTCATTCTCAGCCCAATTTTCCATGCAGGGATATTTGGGGGATTGGGGGGATGATGAAAAAGAAACAATCCAAATACAGAGCTGTCAACCTTTCAAAATTAACTTCAAGAACACTTTGTCCAAATTTGTCTGACTTACCATATTTCCAAAATTTTATGAAGAACATTCTCGTGGGACAGTTATAGTCATAATCATTAATATATTATGGCTTCAATATTTGTCATTTTAATGTTTTTATGACATCAACCCTGTAATGTCGGACACAGTTGCAGTCTGAATCAAAGTACCAGTATTTGAAATTTCAACGTTTCATCACCAAAAATGTCTGTCTATGGATTAATTAAACCTTTACCAATTCTGTCTATTAAAGCATATTAATGAGATCTCATACAAAATTAAAACTCAGCACTCTATTTTGCAAACAACATTGGTGATAGATTATATTGTAAAAAGTATTGGGCCCCCTTCACAAATTCTAATATTTTTGCACAGTTTCCCCACTTTAACGTATAAGATCATCAAACAAATGTAAATATAACAAATGTATCCCAAGTGAACTTAAAATTCCGTTTTATATGCTGACTTCATTTATTAAGGAAAAAAAAAAAACTATTCAAAGTTACCTGGCCCTGTGTTAAAAAGTGGTGGCCCTCTAAACTTAACTGGTTGGGCCGTCCTGAGCAGCAACAACTGAAATCAAGCGTTTTCTATCACTGGCAATGAGTCACATCTCCATCCATCCATTTTCTGAGCCGCTTCTCCTCACTTGGGTCGCGGGCGTGCTGAGGCCTATCCAGCTATCATCGGGCAGGAGGCGGGGTGCACCCTGAACCGGTTGCCAGCCAAATGATCACAAGAACGGTGAGCAAAAATCCCAGAACCACACTGGGGGACCTAGTGATTGACCTGCAGAGAGCTGGGACCAAAGTAACAAAGGCTACCATCATTAACACACTACGCTGCCAAGGCCTCTAATCCTGCAGTGCCAGAAATGTCCCGGCCCATCTGAAGTTTGCGAGAGAGCATTTGGATAATCCAGAAGAGGATTGGGAGAATGTCATATGGTCCGATGAAACCAAAATAGAACTTTTGGGTAAAAACTCAACTTCTCGTGTTTGGAGGAGAAAGAATGCTGAGTTGCATCCAAAGAACACCATACCTAGTGTGAAGCATGGGGGCGGAAACATCATCCTTTGGGGCTGTTTTTCTGCAAAGGGACCAGAACGACTAATCTGTATAAAGGAAAGAATAGACAGGGCCATGTATCATGAGATTTTGAGTGAAGACCTCCTTCCATCAGCAAGGGCATTGAAGATGAAACGTGGCCAGGTCTTTCAGCATGACAATGATCCCAAACACACCGTCTGGGCAACGAAGGAGTGGCGTCGTAAGAAGCATTTCAAGGGTCCTGGAGTGGCCTAGCCAGACTCCAGATCTCAAACCCATAGAAAATCTTTGGAGGGAGTTGCAAGTCTGTGATACCCAGCGACGGCCCTAAACTTCACTGCTCTAGAGGAGATCTGCATGGAGGAATGGGCCAAAATACCAGCAACAGTGTGTGAAAACCTTGTGCTTATAGAACACGTTAGACCTCTGTCATTGCCAAACAAAGGGTATGTAACAAAGTATTGAGATGAACTTTTGTGATTGACCAAATACTCATTTTCCACAATAATTTGCAAATAAATTATTTAAAAATCAGACTGTGATTATCTGGATTTCTTTTTCTCATTGTCTCTCATAAGTGAGGTACACCTATGATGAAAATTACAGGTCTCACTCATCTTTTTAAGTGAGAGAACTTGGACAATTGGTGGCTGACTTAATACTTTTTTGACCCACTGTATGCACCTGTCATATTGGAATGAAAGTGTCGGCTACACCTTTTCATAACCTGTAGGGGGCGGTGGCATATTGGAATGAAAGTGTACAGCTTTTTTATAATCTCGAGATGGCGGCATACATTTATAAAATCCATCCGTCCATCCATTTTCCTCCGCCTATCCGAGGGCAGGTCACAGGGCCAGCAGCCTCAGCAGGGAAGCTCCAGCTCTTCCGAGGGGATCCCGAGGCGTTCCCAGGCCAGCAAAGAGACAATCTCTCCAGCGTGTCCTGGGTCGTCCCCGGGGTCTCCTCCCGGTGGGACATGACCGGAATACCTCATTGGGGAGGCGTCCAGGAGGCATCCTAAACAGATGCCCGAGCCACCTCATCTGGCTCCGCTCGATGCAGAGGAGCAGTGGCTCTACTCTGAGACCATCTCGGATGACCGAGCTTCTCACCCTCTCTCTAAGGGAGAGCCCAGACACCTTGCGGAGGAAACTCAATTTGGTTGCTTGCATCCTGGATCTTGTTCTTTCGGTCATGACCCACAACTCGTGAGGTAGGTGAGGGTAGGAACCTAGATCGACGGTAAATCGAGAGCGTCGCCTTTCTGCTTAGCTCCTTCTTTACCACAACGGACCGATACAAAGTCTGCATCACTGCAGAAACTGCACCAATCCGCCTTCTTCCCTCACTCGTGAACAAGACCCAGAGATATTTGAACTCCTCCCCTTGAGGCAGGATCTCATCCCCGACCTGGAGAGGGCACTCCACCCTTTTCCGACTGAGGACCATGGTCTCAGATTTAGAGGTGCTGATTCTCATCCCAGCCGCTTCACACTCTTCTGCAAACCCCTCCAATGAGAGTTGGAGATCACGGCTTGATGAAGCCAACAGAACCACTGAGGCTACCAAACCGGAGCCCCTCTATGCCTCGGCTGCACCTAGAAATTCTGTCCATAAAAGTTATGAAGAGAATCGGTGACAAAGGGCAGCCTTGGCGGAATTCAACCCTCACCTGAAACGAGTCAGACTTACTGCCGGCAATGCGGCCCAAACTCGGACACTGGTCGTACAGGGACCGAACAGCCCGTATCAGGGGATTTGGCACCCCATACTCCCGAAGCACCCCGCCCACAGGACTCCCCAAGGGACACAGTCTAACGCCTTCTCCATGTCCACAAAAAACAAACACATGGCAAACTCCCATGCACCCTCGAGGACCGTGCAGAGGGTGTAGAGCTGGTCCACTGTTCTGCGGCCAGGACGAAAAACACACTGCTCCTCCTGAATCTGAGATTCGATTTCCCGACGGACCCTCCTGTCCAGCAACCCTGAATAGACCTTACCAGGAAGGCTGAGGAGTGTGATCCCCCTGCAGTTGGAACCCACCTCTGGTCCCCCTTTTTAAAAAGGGGGACGACCACCCCCGTCTTCCAATCCAGAGGCACGGTGCCCGATGTTGCAGAGGCGTGTCAACCAGGACAGCCCCACAACATCCAGAGCCTTTAGGAACTCCGGGCGAATCTCATCGACCCCCAGGCCACCAAGGAGCTTTTTAACCACCTCGGTGACCTCAACCCCAGAGATAGGCGTGCCCGCTTCAGAGACCCCAGACTCTGCTTCCTCTTGGGAAGGTGTGTCGGTGAAATTGAGGAGGTCTTTGACGCATTCTCCCCACGACTCACAACGTCCCAAGTCGAGGTCAGCAGTCCCCCATCCCCACTATACACTGTGTTGATGGTACACAGCTTCCCACTCCTGAGACGCCGGATGGTGGACCAGAATTGCCTCAAAGCCCTTCAGAAATTGTTCTCCATAGCCTCACTTAACTCCTCCCAGTTTTTGCCTCAGCAACCACCAAAGCCGCATTCCGCTTGGGCAGCCGGTACCAATCAGCTGCCTCAGGAGTCCCACAGGCCAAAAAGGCCCGATAGGACTCCTTCAGCTAGTGTCCAACTCTCACACCAGCTCGGGCTTCTTGCCTGCCAGAGAGGTGATGTTCCACGTCCCTAGAGCCAGCTTCTGTAGCCGGGGATCGGATCACCAAGGTTCCTGCCTTTGGTCACCGCCCAGCTCTCAAAGCACACGATCCCTATGACCCCTATCACAGGTGGTGAACCCATGGGAAGGGGGACCCACGTTACCCTTTCGAGCTGTGCCCGGTCGGGCCCCATAGGTGCAGGCCCGGCCACCAGGTGCTCGCCTTTTAGCCCCACCTCCAGGCCTGGCTCCAGAGGGGGGGCCCGGTGACCCACGTCCGGGCAAGGGAAAACGTCTTTCTGAATTGTTTATCATCATAGGGTTTTTTGGAGCTGTGGTTTCTCTGGTCCCTCACCTTGGACCTGTTTGCCCTGGGTGACGCTGCCAGGGGCATAAAGCCCCAGACAACTTAGCGCCTAGGATCATTGGGACCCACAAACCCCTCCACCACGATAAGGTGACAGCTCAAAGAGGGGCATTTATACAATATGGAAGTGCCCCCCGCTCCATTTTCCCCTATACCTATGTATAATGCGCAGTATTGACTTTTGACAAATTTTTGGGGGGGAATATATGCGCATTATAGACGAGAAATTACGGTAGTCTCCCAAAAGTCATTCAGATGTTTTTTTGCTAAATTAAGACGAGCCTTGATGTTATTTTTGGTCAACAGTGGTTTCGCCTTAGAACTCTGCCATGGATGACATTTCTGCCCAATCTCTTCCTCATTGTTGCGTCATTAACACTGACCTTAACTGAGGCAAGGGAGGCCTGCAGTTCTTTCCAAGTTGTCCTGAGTTCTTTTGTGGCCTCCTAGAGGAGTCACTGCTGTTCTCTTGGGGTAATCTTTGTCGGACGGCCACTCTTGGGAAGGTTCACCACTGTTCCATGTTTTCTCCATGTGAGTATAATGGCTCTCTCTATGGTTCGCTGGAATCCTGAAGCTTTAGAAATGGCTTTTGTAACCCTTTCCAGACTGATAGACTTACTTTATTTCGCAACTGTTCTCTTTGAATCTTATTGTGTTGCAGCTTTTTTAGATCTTTTGTCCAACTTGATTTGAGTCAGGACAGATGTTTAAGTGATTTCATGATTGAACAGGTGTGGCGGGAATCAGGCTTGGGTGTGATCCATGAAAATTAACCAAAAATTGTGATTAACCACAACGAATTCATGATTTAAAAAGGAGTGTAATCACATTTTCACACAGGGCCACGTAACCTGTTTTTTTCCCTTACTAAATATAACTATTTAAAAACAACATTTTAAGCTTACTCTGGTTATATTTTTCTGATATTTACATTTGTTTGACGATCTTAAAGTGAGGAAACTCTGCAAAAATATAAGAATTTGAGAAGGGGGCCAATACTATTTCATGGCACTGTATGGACAATAGTTTTGGTTTCTATTTTGTGCAATGTACTTGTTCATCTCTTGCTACTATCTAACATTTATAGTTCCTGTATCCACAATTTCTGCTGAAATGATGCAAATTTCCCCAGTGTGGGACTAATAAAGGTAATCTTACATTACAACTATTTATTACTAATAATATACATTTAACCTGCCACGTTCTGAAGTGGCATGTGCAGTGACGTACTAATTCCAGGTTCAGACGCGCCGTCCTGTGTGGATGCATTATTTTATATTTATAACTCTAAACACGTTTTAATTGGCCTGTTATTTTGTTGTTTAAAGTTGGTTACGTACTAATTTGCGCTTCAAAGTTGGCTAATCTCAGCTATAACGCGTGTACTGTATCACCAAATCACTTTATTTCCATGCGACTGCATGTTACGATAGTTTAGCAATTAGCATGGCATTGACACTTCGCCTATCCACTCCTCGTCCTCCCTTCGTGACACGAATGGTAAAAAGTAGCTTATTCGCTACCATGGATGGGATGACCAGTGACTTACAATGCGTTGACACCGGATGCAAAGAGAACGTTCGCCGACGCGGCTCTGCATCGCATTTTAAAATAGTGTGCACCACGGAGCTGTTCAATGTGGACGCACCGGTAATGTCGAATGCTGGATTTCTTTTCCAATATCCGGAACAATCAGTGTTACGGCTGTAAAGAGTCAATGTTCAGTGATTTCCAGGGATGTACTAATAAAAAAAATTTCAGTCTTTGATTTTAAGTATCTGCCGATAGTCCCGATCCGATACATACAAGTACCAAAACAACTAATATTTTAAAAAAGAAAAAAAAAATTAACAAGTAAATTATTTAAAAAATTTAAATTTAAAAAATATATACAGCGCCACCAGAACGAAGTCATACCCCTTCACATTTTCCACATTTTGCTGTTACAGACTTATTGCAAAGCTGATTTGAGTATTGTTAAAAAATAAAATAAAATCTACATAAAGTATACTATAATGACATAGTAAAAACATTTTCAGACAGTTGTGCAAATTTATTGAACATGTAAACATTTTAACATAAGTATTCACACCATTGGCTTAATATTTTGTTGAAGCACCTTTGGCAGCAATCACAGCCTCAAGTCTTCTTGGGTATGTCTCTACGAGCATGGCACAAATGTTTTGGGGCATTTTATCCCATTCTTCGCTGCAGAGCCTCTCAAGGTCAGTCAGGTTGTATGGGCAGCGTCTGTGGACAACCATTTTTAGGTCTTTCCAGATATGTTCGATTGGATTCAAGTCCAATTTTTGTCTGGGCCACTCAAGGACATTCACATGCTGCTCCTAAAGCCACTCCTTTGTTATTGTGACTGTGTGTTTTGGGTCATTGTCGTGTTGGAAGGTGAATCGACACCCTAGACTGAGTTTCAGAGCTCTCTGGCGCAAGCGCTCAAAGAATTTGTCTATATTTGGCAGCTGTCATCTTACCCTCTATGCGGACTAGTTGCCCAGTTCCTTCAGCAGAAAAACAGCCCCAAAGCATGATGCTGCTACCACCATGCTTCACAATAGGGATGGTGTTAGCCAGGTGATGAGCAGTGCCTCTTCTCCAGATATGACGCTTGCAATTCAGGCCAAAACGTTCTATTTTGGTTTCATCAGACCAGAGAATTTTGTTTCTGCACGTCTGACAATCCTTAAGGTGCCTTTTGGCAAACTCCAAGTGGGCTGTCATGTGCCTTTTAGTGAGAAGTGGCTTCCATCTGGCCACTCTACCATAAAGGACTGATTGGTGGAGTGCGTTAGCAATGGTTGACCTTCTGGATGGTTCTCTCTCTTCATGACCATACGGTTCTTTTTCACCTCTCTGACAAAGGCCCTTCTTCCCCAGTTTGCTTGGTCGGACAGCCAGATATTGGAAGGGTCCTGGTGGTTCCAAACTTCCATTTCTGAATAATCGAGACCACAGTGCTTTTCGGGACCTTCAATGCTGTTGAAATCCTTTTGCATCCTTCCCCAGATTTGTGCCTTGACACAATCGGGTCTCGGAGGTCTGCAGACAATTTCTTAGACTTCATGACTTGATTTGTGTTCCGATATGCTCTGCCAACTATGATACCTTATATAGACAGGTGTGCGCCATTCCAAATGATGTTCAATCAACTGAATTTACCATAGGTGGACCCCATTCAAGTTGTAGAAGCATCTCAAGGATGATCAGTGAAAATCAGATGCACCTGAGCTTAAATTTTAGTGTCATAGCAAAGGGTCTGAATATTTACGTACCCATTATGTTTGAATGTTTTCATTTTTTATAAATTTACACAAATGTCTGAAAATGGTTTTACTTAATCATCATGGGATATTTTATGTAGATTTTTTAAAACTATACTCAAATCAGCTTTAGAATAAGTCTGTAATGCCTAGATCAGACTACAGGATTTTAGCCTGAATACTGGCCCCATTAGCTACCGCAGCAGATTTCCCAGAAAATAATTATTGTAGTGTGACTTAATCCATGACAAAGGATTTGTCCCTATGATGCCAGAAAGAAACGTCTTGCAAGTTTGATTTTTTGGTTATCTTCCGTGTAGTGTGACATATCACTGACGACTGTCAGACAGCGCAGTGACGTCGACCAATAGGATTGCGTATTGTGACCAGCACATCGCCTCCCATGCTTGCTGTTGTCAATATACTTGTGCGCCGTTGTCAACATTTATTCACACGCACAAACCAATGTTTATCGAAGCTTTAGAGCATGATTCAACAGAACGCCGGCATGTTTATGTACAACCATATGTGCTAGCAATAGCACCTGCTCATGAGCCGTATCCTATTAAAAGTACGTGAACATACCTCAAGTAATCCTTGAATGAACATTCTCTCCCGAGCACCAGTGACGAACACCGCACGTTTTTCCTCATTTTGACCACCCCACACTCACTCAAATGCACACACACAGAAAAAATATATTGGCGCAGCACATTGTTGTTGCCGTCGCCATGGCAACCAGTGTATCCGGTCGGGTTGACCGGAGACGTTTTCTGCTTCCACCTCTCTGACAGTGCTTGATTTGACAAGATAAATCCCAGTGATCATAAAAGACGGGATACGGTGCTTTCCGAATAAATGTCGTGTAGTGTTGCCACTGTCTGCCCGGGAAACGCCAAGATTTGATGGCCGTAGTCTGACGTAGTGCAATCGGGAAAGACCAAATTTGTCTTGTAGTCTGATCCAGGCATAAAAGACAGGATGTGGTGGTATCAAAATACATGTGTAGTGTTGCTACTGTCTGCCCGAGATACGGCAAGATTTGATGCCAGTAGTCTGACAAAAGTAAAAATTTGTCTTGTAGTCCGATCCAGGCATAACACAGCAAAATGTGGAAACCGTGAAGGGGTGTGAATACTTTCTGGTGGCACTGTATTTCGCAAATAGAAATAATTTTGGTAATCCTAATTGGCCTAAAACAGGAAGATTTCATGTCAGACAGTCAAGGGGGGAAATGACTCTGTTGCTCCTGCCGTGCGCGCATAACAGAAGAAGAATGTCGCGATAAAACTAAGTAGTTTTTCATGGATGAGGAAGAGCATGCATGCGAGTATTGTTATATTACCTGTCTGTGTGTGTTACTACAGAGTTTGTGTCTAAATATTTGTTATTTGAAGGCAAATCCTGCCTGTGATCTAACGCTAATTCTAGCTAGCCCATCAATGGAGGTTTCCATTGACTGTTCAGTTGGCGATTTCTAAAACGATCGTGTGTCTTGTATTTAAATATACAATGTGTGTCATTCTTTTTGTTTCGTGTTTAGTTTAACAGTAAACTACACTTGGGGTGTCACTAAACAGTTTAAAGCATGCTCATGGAGGGCAAGACACACACAGACACACACCACACACACACACACACACACACACACACAGAGAGTCTGTGTCTCACTTTCAGT
The DNA here is from genome assembly GCF_024500385.1 of Phyllopteryx taeniolatus. Taxonomy (NCBI): domain Eukaryota; kingdom Metazoa; phylum Chordata; class Actinopteri; order Syngnathiformes; family Syngnathidae; genus Phyllopteryx; species Phyllopteryx taeniolatus. The sequence goes on from NC_084504.1 coordinate 3,244,676, forward strand.
CACATATAGTTACTGGTACTAAAAATACCCCTAAAAGTTACATTGTTTAATATAAAACAAAGCTATTACTGTTCCATTTGGTAAGATCTTTGTACCTTTGGATTATTTTGTCACTTTTTAACATTTAAAATGTCTCATTCACCCGATCTCGATCTACTGAAAAATCACGTGATCAACCCTGATTTTCGATTACTCGATCGAGTAGGGACATCCCTACCGATTTCCGTAATAAAATATGGATGTTCCATAACATTTGACAGCTCTGCAAATAGTCATTTCTCAACAGAATTTCCAAGCAGGAATATTTAGGGGGAAAGGAAAAAGGAAACAAACTGCAAATCATAAGTGACAGAATCTGCTGCGCAATGGCATTGTTCAGTGTGACATGACAAGCAGTCATTGACATGAAGGAAAGCATGCCTTCTGAGGAACAGGCAAAAGTCATTCCTGCATACAAACCGATTCATCAGAGGTGAGAAGTAGACATTTCACCAGACATAATTGCTTGACAAAATGCAGAGAGGGGCGAGCCTTTGGGCATGCTTGAGTAATCATCAGAAATCACAGCAACAAGAACAAAAAAACCCCAAAAAAAGCCAGATCAAGATACTGCGTGAAGGCTGGGTGAATGATAGTGTGGGTGAGTGAACATAGAAGAGACGCAGAAAAAAGCAGGCAGTGAGAAAAACTGAGCTCCTCTCCAAATAATAAAAAAATTCTATTGTCACCATTGACACAATCCAAACACACTCACATGCCACACATACACACAACCCCCCGCCCCAAACACACACACACACACACACACACACACACACACACAGGGGAGCATCAAGGTGTGATACATGAGTGACCCACACACCCATGTTGTGCAATTGATCAAGTGACAGCCAGCTTATAGGTCAAATAAAACAATGGATTAAAAGGGGGGAAAAAGACCACAACAGTGCATCAATTAAGTGGCTGTTTTCAAGTTCAACTTACCAGCATTTTTTGAGATGTTGACTGATGGACAAATGTTGCCAGAGTCACACAGAAAACAAAATGAAAAAAAAAAATTACAAAACGGCAGCATCGGGTCACATATATATCTTATTCTCTCCTCTAAAACTGAAAACAAGGTCTATTCATAAATCTCTGATTTGTCAAACATGGGCTAAATATAGGCTAAACAGCTTAAGGGTTTTTAGCGTTCTAGTGGTATACGGTGGTTATATGCTGGAACAAATCAAATCTAAGTGGACTAGTCCATGCAAGCATAATGTTAAGGTACAGCAAAGAGAGAACTAAATGACAAGTAATGAATGAAACAAGCTAATGACCACCCAGTATACTGTTAGCACTTTTTGACGAAGCATATGAATGCAAATTTTAGTGGGTTTTTAAAAACAAAACTCCCCCTTTCGGGGGTGGGGTTTCGTAGTTGTCTCTATGACATAGCAATGAAATGGAAAAAGGAGCTTACATCAACATTAGCTATGCTTTACAATGACATCAGATACTGTAAAGTGCACTGGTGGTTTGTAGGCAACTGATCTTGCATTATTACACTTTCACACAAAGAGAAAGAAAATTCCACAAAAAGGTACACCAAACATACAGTATGCTGAAACATCAGATAAGGAAGTGCCTACAAAAGGTCATTATGGAGAAAGCGGTGATGGTATTTTTTGAGACACACAGTGTGTTGAAATTAAACATTCTGAGAACCACTCAAAGACAACTGTGAAATAAAGTTTCAGAGGTGAACAAAGTCAACGACCAAATAACATACAGAAGATGAATGAGGCTGGAGAAATTAAAACTCAAATGTTACTATATGAAAAAATTACAAGTGAGAGGTGCATGCATAATCAACAAACATTTACAATATAAACTAACAAATTCTGCTTTATGCAGTTACTGAGCATACATTTAGCGGGGGTAAACTGTTTATACACACAGCAACAGGGCGCAGTATATTGTATTAATGGTTTCATGATATCGGTTTACGGTTATTTGATGCAATCGTATTTGATTTACCTTTCGACCATCACTGGCATGACAGTTGACATTTAATGGGGTCAGGAGAGCCATCAGTTTTTCTTCATTTCCACTCCTAGAATTATAATTACATAGTTGAAAACAAGCCAACTTTCATTTAACAATTCAAAAGCAATAATATAATGATGTTCCCAGCAGCTATCTTAACTCTGATTACAAGAATGTGTGTGACTATCAAACATTTCAAAGAAAACAAGGTGGCGAAGACTGTCACCTTGCTGCTTCCAGGAGTTCGTCTTTTTTGTATTCACCTGTTTGGAAATAAAAAATTTAGATTAGGTCCAGGCATGCAACAATATATCGACTCGGTCACGATGTTACAAGTTACAACTTGGGGAAAAAAACTGAAAGGGCTTTTTGTACAAAATGAGAGAAATAAAAAATATAGCTATAAACACTCCTGGCCATTTGTTTTGTGATTTAAAAAAAAAACAAAAAAAGACTAGGCTAAATATTTTCACAATTTTTCACCTAAAACTGATACAAGTCAATTAAAAAAACAAATCGTCTAATATTTTGATGTGAAAAAAAATAAGTGATGCACAGAAATGAATTTTTTTTTTTTAACCTGTCCTGTTCAGCTGCATGGCCATACAGAATGATGGATCTGTATACCTTTTGTGCTGAAACTGTTTAAGCTGTGCAACAGAGGAGTTTGAAATATTCCCTCTGCTTATTTTTTTATTATTCTGATGTTTAATGCAGCCCGACAGAAAAGTGTGTTAGAGGACAGACAGAGAGACAGAACGGACAGGGGCAAGAGGGAAATGAAAATTATGTCAAGAACATTACCGTGAGACGGTTATTACTGTATGTTATGTAGTAAATATGATTCTGCACACTGTTCGGTTGCACAACATAATCATTACTCTATTATTGTAATTGTTAATAAATTATGGCTTCAATATTTGTTATTTTACTGTATTTATTGCATCAACCTTGTTGTGGTGGACGCATTTGTAGCCAAATGACTACTCTCGCATGCTCTGTTTGTATTTTCTGTATCCACTATTGTTGCTGAAATGATGCAAATTCCCCATTGTAGGACTAATAAATGTTATCATATACTCTAAACATTTATTATATTATTGTACTTTTAAATTTATAGGCCCATTTTCTCAAGTGTATTAATTCGTTTCCGGTCCCTGTGTTTATGTAGCTGTCTAATGTTATCGTATATTTCAGTGTTTTCGTCTATAAACGCGTACTAATTTGGCTTGATGGTTTGCTCTTCAAAGTTGGCTAATCTCCGCTATAATACGGTTGCAGCCAGGCCTATGTGACAAGTGTACTGTATCATCCAAAACTTTTCGTGTTTTGCGACTTCATGTTACGTTATCTTAGCAACTGGCTTCCCGCAGTTTGTCTCCCGTGTTATCCTCCCTCCGTGATGACAATAGTTCTCAAAATGTAGTTTATTCGCTGTCGTGGAGGCGATTAGTGACTTATGCTACATCCGCCTCTGCAGCTCGGCAGTGTATTTAGCCACGTTCGCCTCCGCGGCTGTGCATCGTATTTAGCCGCATCAGCTGTAGGTTGTAGGTTAGCTGGGGCAGCGCAAATACAAAGGATGGAACGAGCCTTCCACCTTAGTAGCTGAACAGCGGAAAGCAGCAAGGTTGAGCGACAACAGGGATAGCAGTTTGGACCAGCCGCTAGCATAATGACAGTAAAGCCACGCGGTTTCCACAATTCATTACGTCATGCAAATTTGAATTATTGCCATAGTAAAGATGTTCATTTTTGTTGTTCATGTGCGTTTATGTTACCACGTGTTGAATGTGTGACTTATTTAACAGTCACATTTATGGTTTATGGTGCACGACTAAGTCATTATCGTTTGTTTGTTTTTTTGTCCTGTTAGGTCAAGCAGAATGGAAAATCTGTATCCTTTTATGCCGGAACAGTGTCACAGTGTAGTTTTTAAGCTTCCGCTGTGGTTTCTTAGTATTATAAGTGAGGTTTATTGATAATCAGACTTGATCACTCGAACAGAACAAAGTTTCTAGAAGGGAGAGAGAAGCAAAGACAAAAGAAAGCACTAATTGTAAACAGGATGACAGATCTATCTACAACAATGAAACATTAAATATGAGTGTTGCATGGGGCTGTAGTGCTACACCCTGTGAGGGAAGGACAGGACAAGATAGAACAGGACAAGGACAGGAGAAGAAACATGCAGGACAAGGGTCGTGAACCCTGCTGTACAACTGAGTGGTTGGATTAATTATGTAAATTATAAAAGTCTATAGGATGAGAGTATAAGTGAGGAGATACACAATCGATTTGCATATTCATGAGTTATTTGTCGCAGTGAGTGCGTGACCCTACACCCAGTGAAAGAGTCCGAGTCATTATCAAACCGTGACTGTAGGCTGTGTGTAAAATAATGACGCCCTACTCAATTCAACTACATAATCAGCAAAGCCCAATGGGCATTGTTTGTTAATAATTAAGAAGTATTTGCTATGTCGTGTAATAGCTCGCGTCCTGGCTGCAGCACAGCTATGCATGAGCAACAATAAACAACATGCAATTTGGCCAGTTTTATTTCAGTATTTAAGTCTTTTGGTCGGGCCGAAACATTTCTGCCGCCCAAATTTCGGTGCATCACTAAAATAAATGTACAATGGCCTAGTTATATACAGTCTTGCGCACCATTTTTGGCACCCCTTCATTTTTTGCATAACCTGTATAATATCTTAAGAAATACATTTTAATGTGCCATACTTATATCATTAGGATCTTTTACTTGGAGGTCCAAAGTAATTTAACAAAGAATTATTTTTTTTTTGGTCAACTTAGATGTAATTTTAAAGAAAAAACAAAACAGCATGTGCAACAATATTGGCACCCCTCCTCAATATTTGGTTGCACACCCTTTGGCAGCGATGACAGCCTTCAAACATTTCTTATCCATCTATAAGCTTTCTGCACTTCTCAGGTGGTATTATCTCCCACTCCTTTGTAATTTGTTCTAGTTCGAACATTTGCAGGGTTTTTTCCTCCAATGGCAGATTTCAGCTCCGCCCAAAATTTTAATTGGATTGAGATCAGGACTCATTGCTGGCCATTTTAAAACAATTAATTTATTCTTTTTGAACCATTCCTGCATGCTTTTGGATGTGTGCTTTGGGTCTTTGTCTTGCTGGAGGACCTATGATCTTTGCCTCAAACCAAGTTTTCTTACACTGGGTAAGAAATTCTGCTCAATTTTTTGCTAATTTTCTGATTTCATGATACCTGTGATACACTCAAGGCCTTTAGTACCAGATTTAGCAACGCAGTGTCACTGCATTATGGATCCTCCATCATGCTTGACTGTTGGCAGGGTGTTCTTTTCCTTAAAGGCTTCATTGCCCCGTATGTATTTCCAAAAAGCTCCCTATTTTTGTTTCAGCTGTCTATTAAATCTTATCATTTGGTCTTTGGAACCAAACAAGTTCTCCATTGAAAAATGTTTCACTTTATTCATTTTATTCAGGAGATATTCCACGTTTAATACTAAAACTTCATAGGTGCCAATAATGCAAAGAGTCTATCCTTGAATTAAATAAATACATGATCAAATAATGCACAATATTATCGCAGCAGCACGGTGCAAGACTGGTTAGCACATCTGCCTCACAGTTCTGAGGACCCGGGTTCAAATGCGGCCTCGCCTGTGTGGAGTTTGGGTGCTCTCCCCGTACCTGTGTGGGTTTTCTCTGGGTACTCCGGTTTCCTGCCACATCCCAAAAACATGCATGGTAGGTGAATTGAAGACTCTAAATTGCCGTAGGTGTGAATGTGAGTGCGAATGGTTGTTTATAAAATCATTGTTTCACTTCATTTTTCACTATTACAAACTTCAAAGACTAATCCCAAATGCATCTACCAGGAAAACATTAAGTACAGTATTTTTCTGTTTTTATTGGGTATTTTTGAATTTTAATTCACCCTATTTTCACGACCATAAAGCGCACTTAAAGTCTTAAATTTTCTCCAAAATGGACGGGACACCTTATAATGCCTTGTGTGTGCACCGAGTTCCAAAATCTGTAAAAGTTGCTGTGTGATGAGCGCTCCGCTTGACTGACTGGGAGCAATTCCTGCCGACACGCTGCTTATATAGAGGAAAACCGTACATGGCTGAGGACAGCATGCGGCCGTTAAAGGGGGAAGGGTGTGTGTGAGAGAGGATGCTAAAGACACATCCCCAGTAGGTATATAGCGCCGGTATGTGCATGATGCAAAACAACATCGGTTTGGCTAAGGACCCCTGAAAATGGCACGTACGAAGAGACACGCTTACGAAGCACAGTTTAAACTGCAAGCTATCAGTTACGCGGAGGAACATGGGAATTGAGCAGCCGCGATAGAATTCAAGATCAACGAATCCATGGTTCTCAAGTGAAGGAAGCAGGAAAACGAGCTTCGCCAAGTCAAGAAGACGAAGCTGAGTTTCCGCGGAAACAAGGCGAGGTGGCCAGAGTTGGAAGACCAACTCGAGCAATGGATTAATGAGCAAAGAGCAGCCGGGAGAAGCGTCTCTGCAGTCACCATTCGACTGAGTGCAATAACTCGGAGCTTGCCGTCATTCCGGGAGGCTTGACGAAGGAACTCCAACTGCTGGACATCGGTGTAAACAGGGCGTTCAAAGTGAAGTTGCGAGCGGCGTGGGAGCGATGGATGACAGATGGCGAACACAGCTTTACTAAGACTAGGAGGCAGCGCCGGGCGAGTTATACCACAATTTGTGAATGGATTGTGGATGCTTGGGAAAACATGTCTGCTTGCACTGTTGTTCGAGCTTTCGTAAAAGCCAACATCATTTCTGAGGAGCTGCACGGCAACGAGACTGACTCAGACAATGACAAGAGGGAACCCGGGATGTTTGATGGAGAACTTGCCCATCTGTTCATTTCAGATACCGAAGATGAGGACTTTGATGGATTTGTGGATGATGATTGATCAAAAAATAACGTGAGTACATTGTTAAAAACGTTGTTTTAGCGTGCGTGCATGCTACCGTATGTTTTAAGCTAGCGTATGTTTTACCATGCCTGTGCCCAATAATACGGTGCACCTTATCTATGTGTTAAATAAAGAAATAGACCCCGTAACTGAGACTGCTCCTTTTAATATGGTGCGCCCTATGGTCGTGAAAATAAGGTTGTTAGTTTTGTGTTGTGACATAATCCCTAACATTGCTCTGTCGCTTAATACATTTAACAATAACATCCGTAAACTAATTAGATAATTGTAGGCGCGTTTCCTAATTAATACAAGATGTACTAGCGGATCAGCTCGTCACCGATGTTCCGTGGGCTTCACGGTTCCGCTGGGACCACAACCAGGGCCACGACCCCCAGCACCTCAACGCGAAAATACAAAAGACCAGTGCAACAAATACGACACTGGCTGACCTAATGAGCAAAAATTGTTTAAACGTAAGAGCAGCAATAGACGGTCCGCTCCAGAGGTGAGTAGAGTATCCAAATATTGTACTCAAGTAAGAGTACTGTTACTTGACAATATTGTGACTCAAGTAAAAGTAGCCATCTAAAAAAATACTTAAGAGAAAAAGTACATAGCGAAATAATTACTCAAGTACTGAGTAAATAGTGAGTAACTTCAGATTTTTTCCCCACAGCATGAAAACCAATAAAAAAATGTTTCTCAAGTTATAAGTGGGCTGAAATATCCGCATTTGTGCAGACAATGCCAGACAAATACTACAACACATGAAAGCTGTTGTTTTTGTGCGGCGAAATGTAAACATGAGTAGCGGGCTGTTTCCTTCATGGGAACGATGACCTTCCCAACATGTCGGCCACGTAGATACGATAATCAGCCAGGCTGTCTTATCTCGTGTTAATACCTATGCCTGGGAAGCCCAATAGATTACGTTGGGCGAGGTCATGTGACTTTCTTTGTTGGTGAACTAGGCAAACGTCACTACTGCTTAAATGGGAACGCAGCAAACAGCGCTCAATGCAGAAGTAGTAGACTTGCGCACAAAATAATTGATAAATAAAAGTAGAGAGCGACATTTAGATCATTACAACAGGGTAAACGAACCAATATTTCTTAGCAGAAGCGTCGGAAGTGTTTTTTCTGGTCTCGTCAACTCCTGTTACTTATCCAAAGCAGGTCCCGAGCGCACAGACCGATGCGCTCGCATATTAGTCCATCGCCGAGTAGTATTCAGAAATTACATGTGTGTGTGGATGGTGGATGTGTGGAATGGATCTAACTGCCAGCGTTTAAGGAGTACGAAACGGCCTATGACGACGGTGACGGTGCCAGTAGCGGGTTTTCCCTGCGCCATCACAACATCCTGTCTCGGACGGGAGGTTTTGGTGATAAAAGTATTTCAGTCCGCAACTAAAAATGCACTTTTGGAATGGATTAAAACGAACTACTCTAGCTTCTTTAGTTTTCAGTACACAAGCTTTAAAGCTGGAATCCACAACTTTTTTTCGTTAAAAAAAATATATATTTTCACCCAAGCCAATACTAGAGATGACAAAATGCTAAGCCTGTCAGCTCCTCTAACATCTTGCTGTATTTATTTATTTGTTTATATTTAGTGAATGCCCGATTCATTTCCCGCACTGGCCCAGTTGTTGGGGCACCGAAAATGACGTAGAAGGAAATGATGGCACGGAAATAAGGCATTTTGCTGAGCAATGGACGGAGCATAGCTGTAAAATGCTCACTAAAAAATATTATTCTGCGATTCTGTAGCATAAAATAGTCACAATTACTGTGTAAATGAAAACAATATAAAAAATGGCCGGAAATGAGCAACATCTACCTCTTTTCGAGGAGCCGTTGGCTCCTAGCAGCAGTGTGGGTGGTCATGACCCAGCACTCCTCTCATCCTTACTGATCTGTTTTTATTGCTTTTGTTGATCTAATTTCTTTTAATGTGTCTGTGTAAGTTAACTCGCTAGTGACCCAGCGACGTGGTTTTCGAGAAACTCTATCCACTTGATTGCAACTTTGAGCGTTGTAACGCTGCTGCCGCTTCACCACCTGTCATGACGTGGAGAGGTTATCCCAGGCGGCTGCTGCGACTTACTGAATCTCTCTACGGATATCGATTGCCGGTGACATACAGCTGAGGTCCGGAGACGTGAGAGGAAAAAGAGCACCGCGACAGGCAAAAAACGTCTCTCCCTCCTCCCCAAAGGGGATGGGAGAGGGAGAGACGGGGACAGTTAAGAGTCTGCACAGTTTACTTCATATCAAAGTGACGGACCTCTTTGTTGTAATCCTGAATACCAGCAGCAGGAGGTGCCAGAAATCACAGATTATAGCTTTAAAAATGGCTGTTGTAAAAATATAAAGAACTTGTGATACTAATTGAGACGATTTGAAAAAGATTATTGTAAGAACAGCACTCTCCATTTAATATAGTTTACCATTCCAACCACTTTTACATTTACACCTTGGTGATGAAAAGTGTCACTCTATCTGTATACTTGGTTGACACCGACAGCAGTGCTACTGCTACTGGCAAGAGCATAATTATATTACATGTTTACAAGGCATGAAGTTAAAACCATCAGTCATTCTATTGTGATGGTTGTTTTTTATTCCTAAAATTCAATATTAAAATAAAGATTTTCTATTCATATGAACTCATCACAATATTTATGCCTGGCCTACAAGAAAGAGTTCCTAATTTTCCATTGTGGTTGTAGACAATGTTGCGTTGGTCATACTATAGAATGATTTATTTGTTGAATAAATGCAGAAGATAAACTTAGCCCCAAAAAGTGCATGCTAAATTGCAATCACAATATTGGGGTATTTAAAAAAACAAAACAAATAAAATAAAATTTTAAAAAACATGCAATTAAGTATTTTCCCAAATCGTTCGGTCCATATTGATGCCTAGATAGTTTTAATTGGGCCCACATCGTTAAAATCTTATGGGTTTCTCCGTGACAAGAACCGGCTAAGTGTGACAAAAAGTTTAGCCACATAAACGCGCAATGTTGTGCCTAACTACACACGTGTGGCTCGTTGATTTTTATACTGTTTCGCCACATTGGCCAAAAGGTTTCATGACCCTGGACCATATCATGAACATCAACAGTAATTAATACCAATCAAAATGATTGTTCCAAATAATTGGTGTTGTGTATTCTGTACAATGAACACATTTATGATGCAGAGCAATGTTATGTAAAGCAAACTTAAAATGAAGTTAAACGGGAACTGACCAGTAAGCACTGCCTTTGCAGAAGGGTCGGCCAGATCCAGTGCTGATTTTCCATCAGTGTTACGGATGTTGGGATCGGCTCCATGCTGGAGTAACACTACATGGGAAACAAAGAAATGCTTTAAAATTCTGTCTTCAAAATATTCTCTAAACTGTTGCAGTGGTTAGTTTTGACCTACACACCAACTGACTTAGATTTGTCACTTTGCTTTGTTTAATTCCTTACCATGAAATCCACAGTCACAATTTCCAAGATTATGCATGAATTGAAAAGCCCTGCAGTGAATTTTACCTATGCACACGTCTATCTTTCCTTTGATGGCTGCCTCATGCAAGGGAGTGTAATTCCAGTTATCTCTGGCGTTTGGGTCTGCACCCTGACACAGGAGGAGCCCCACAACCTCAGCATGGCCGAAGGAGCAGGCATTGTGCAGTGGGATGAGACCTCCATCATCCCTGGCATGGACATTGGCCCCCGTCTGTAGGAGATGCTCCACCACATCTTTCCTACCAAACCCTGAAGGAAGATAATTTGAAGTTTTGCTATTCACAGAGACACACAATTGAGTAAACAGGTCTTCAACGAGTAAGAGATCAATAGAAACTGAGTTAATAATGTTCAAGTTAGACAAACATAAAATACACGTTGTAGAATAGCCTGTTGGCCCATTTGTTGCTCTTAGCATTACAGCACAATACAGGAGCTACGTCATTTTGTTGACAGATGGTGAGGGATTAGCTGGTAAAAAAAGGAGTCAATGTCGTCTATTCTCATAAAATTAGTCAGCCAAAAGAAAACACGACGGAGTGGGAACTGGACACCCAAACATCGGTAATTTGGCTAACGATGATGGAGCAGAGAGCTAGCTCGTTAGCTTAGCAATTCTTCGCAAGACATACCCGCAGCGAAATGCAGAGGAGTCGATTTTCGGCCAGCCATGTCTTTTGCGTTCACGTTCACCGAGTCGACGAGCCGCTTCACTCTTGACACATCTCCATTGCGGCAGGCTTCGAACAACTCCCGGAAGGCTCCGCCGACTCCGCTGATACCGTCAGTGGGGCTTGTGGCCCCAGAGCCGGGGCTCGAGACGCCGCTGCCGCCAGAGGTTGTCGTGTTTGAACTCGCGCTGCTCGCTAGCACCGGGGCAGGCAGGTCCGGAGAGGCCAGAGCGCCTTCGATTCCTCCGCTGCATTCCCGCTCACTCTCATGCGGGGAGTTGATCACTGCCATCGGCGTAGCACCTGAAAGTGAGCTGTTCCTCGGCGGAGACTGTAAGCTATTCTGTTGCTGCTGCGCTACTGAGCGACGAGACAGAGACACCGCCATGACAGCAGCTCGCAAGCAACAATCAAGCTAACCAAGTGCTCCGCCTTTCCGGTGAAAAGTGGTCGTCCTTCCGGTCAGCCTTGCACGCATGCGGAATTTACTTAACAGTCTGTCACAGTTGCAAACGTGAATTGGATATTTTCCAAGGTAAATTTTTTATGACAATAAGCAGTTTTTCTTTAGTTTACTTACTTCTCCCAAAATCACCCACAATTCCACATAAGTCATTCAACAGCTCAACATAATTCCTATTCCACATTCCAAACATTCATTTCATGCAGATCTTAAAATTACATTCCCATAGTCCCTAAATTCCCACATTACCAAAATTCCACATTTTCACCCACATTTAGCCGTATTCTACGTTATTCCCTCCTACATCCAGCTCCAAAATATTTTCAATTTCCCCTTAATAACCACATTACTCCAATACTACACTTTTCCACATTAAAATACCCGTATTTTCCCCACATTAGGACAAATTATACATTATTCCCTCCTGCTTCCACATTTCTCGACCAATTCAAACCATTCCAACTAGACTATTTTCCACATTGCCAAAATTCCCACATTAAAATACCTACATTAAGACAAATCCTACACATTTCCCTCTTGCTTCGACATTTCAAACCATTCCAACAGATAATTCAGCTCATTCTACGCCATTTCATTTTATTTCACACCATTCCACATCATTCAACATTGTTCGATATGATTTCATGCAGCATTTCAGCATTCACATGCAATTTCTCCAGAAATTGAATTGTCAAGTTGAATATAGTTTCTACACTGGCTTTTCTAACAATACACCATATATTTTCCCATAACCATGTATTGTTCATATAGCAATTATGGTTAGCAAAAATATAACATCTGACCTAAAACAAAAAATACTATATACAGTCCCGCTACAACAAATTCCAAACCCTGTGTTTATCCCAGCCCCTCCTCTGCCCTGTACCTCACCCAAAAAATGTTTTCTGGTTAATGCATGGAAATTGCTGAAAATTCCCATTTAGTCTGTTCTATATTTTCACACTGCAGATGGAAACGCCCCAAGGACAATATACCTAGAAGCAAACTCAGCAGTTGTTTGTGCGATTAATATTCCTATGAGGCAGAGGTGGGAGTAAGTCACATACTGTACATACATTTAAAAGTGGAAAAGTTTTTAACTTCACTTCTGTTGGCAACTTATTACATTTGTGTGCCGTATAATAGCTAAATGCTGCTTCACCATATTTGCTTTGGACTCTTGTCTAGAAGACAATTAGCCTGTGGACTTAATGTCTGATTTGTTGACGTTCCAAGCTGTTATTGAGTCAAACGTCCCTCCTAGGCTCTTGTCTGAGACACTGGTCAATATTCATTCTTGGACAATGTTTTTTCTTGTCATTACTTTGATGTATCTTAAACATTCATTGATAGTCTTCATCCTTTAGATATAATTCATCATGTATTACCATGTATCAGAATCAATAAAAACACTGAAGACGTATTTGTGTCGAGCAATATCAATAAAAACAAACACGCTACATCATGTTTCACAATGAGCGAGAAGAGGTGCATGAAGAAGCTACGTTACGATGCAACACACCCCGCTAGCTTCGGAGGTGTACAATGTCAGCATCTAACCACGTAGGATACACAATAGGGAAAAAAGTAAACCTTAAAAGGTTAAGAATTTTCTAGCAGGATAAGACGCTTCCACTAAATAAACCGGCTACAAATAATTTCCCTAGAAACCGAGTTTTTGTATCAAAAGCATTGAATTCGTTTCAAGCAGTTCTCTGTGACATGCAAGCACTGACCGATTACGTCGGGTTTAAATATTTACTGAGAGTCATCGATGTTTTTTTCAAAATGCGCCTACGTGCGTGTCCTAAAGGTCAGAGGACAAATATGCAAACAAATAATAATTTTCTTGATAACTCTAGAATCCCTTTACAAACCACATCTCCCATTTCGAAGTGATTATATAGCAGATATACTATCATGATACGTCATTGTATCAATTGCACAGGCAATTAGATTATGACACATACAGCAGTTAACTCAATAAATTGTCACAATTAGGGTTTTCGAAGGCGAGGAAGGCAAGGCAAAAATGTGGAGGACCCAAGTGCAGGGAAGCAGGGAGGCAAGACAGGAGTCTCAAAAAAATAATTTAATCTCCAAAAAATGGCAAAGAAGGAAAATCAAACTAATCAAAGTCCCACAACAGATAACCAAAGAAACACTTGAATAAACCAAAAATGGAAACAAAACATGACTGGTAACTAACACGTGGCACAGACAGAGACAATGACACCTGACAATGCCCCGACAAGAAATGAAAGAAACCAGGGAACTAAATCCAAACAGATTGACGAGACAACGAGGAACACCTGGACAAGACACGAGCGGCTGGAGGGAGCTGATTGGTCGACAAGGTAGAAGGTTGACGACAACAGGTGGACATAACTAAATGAGCACACGACATGAACAACATGGAACACAGGAAACTATGAAACAAAAGTAACCACAACCCAAACCAAAACACAGACCATGACATAAATATGATTCAGAATGCGCCTTCTGTGTTTTGCATCAAGCGCCTTCCGGTCTTCGGCTCTATCCGGCGCTGTGATGTAACACTAGCCAAACAGCCTGTTCATTCGGCGTCGTGTGCTATTGTTCCATGCTGTTGTTCCCGTCCTTGTATATTTGTTGTTGTACGATTTAGCGATTTCACCAGGGTTTATTGTGTGGCATTTGGTTGTACAAATGGTTCAGGCAGTGGCAGGAGTTTCTTTGGATTTCCAAGTGAAAAAGGAATATGTCACCAGTGGACAGGGAAAGTCAAATCGACAGGGGAAGTAACGTGGTCAGCTATGGGTGCCTAACAAGCATTCCATGCTGATCACTTCGAACCGGCATGTTTTCAGAAACATTTAGCAGAAAGCATTGGCTACACAGGTGTAGTTAGGCAGAGGGTGAAACCAGCCATCGGTATGTCAACCACCAGCAAGAGAACTAACACTCGCAGCTGCCATGGTCACAAGAGGTGATAATTTCCTTGTACGTATCTACGGCTCTATTATGGTTATTATGCACTGGGAAGTAGGAAAATAAAGACCCACGCAGTACTTTTCAGTACTGTCGTCTGTACTTTTGCCTATATGACAAGCCAACAGACACGGCGAAGACTTTCTGTGCAGCGTGTTAAAGCTAATTGAGCACACACTATATATGAATACTGCATACTATGTAAAAGCTTGTGCTGTGTCACTGAAACATATATGAATATATAATACGTATAGTCGTGCTAAAAAATATTGGCACCCCTGGGGTGCCATTATTTCTAGCCATGACAATAAAAAGACATGCTTTTTTACCTCAACTGTCTGAACCCATGAGCATGCCTTTTATATTTTATTGCGACAAAAGAATACTTCCCTCACTCTTCTGGCATTTAGCGAATAGAAATTGTTTTTGTAATCCTAAAACAGGAAAAGTTTAGTCTTATTTTATGTCAGTCAACAAAAATGCATTATGTGTCTGTATTGGCACCGCAGGGGTGCCAGTATTTTTTAGCACAATGGTAATACTACATGTGAGGATGATGTGGCTTGGTCTCCCATCTTTTTTGTTTCAAATAAGGTGATTAAAAATCAGTGATTTAAATCACGTAAAATAAATCTTAATTAAAATATGTGATTGTTTTTAAATAACCCACTGATTAAAATCATTTGCAGTTAGGTACATTTCCTGTGTGTATCAAGCCTAAGAAATCCTTATGCACAGTCTGATTCATCAAGGGGTTGTGTGCTTATTCACAAATAAAGTGCTTAATCTTGCATCACTATTATTCCTGATGGTGTTCGAGTTACTAGGAGCGAGAGCAATAGATGACAATCAGAATGTCACATGAAATGATGGTAATACTGCCATGGACGTCACAGAAATTCTCCCACAGTCCAATCTCAACTCTGTGTGTATCCAGGCTATGGTTGACAATAAGCCAGTCAGTACTCAAACATCATGGGTGAGTTGGAATATAATACACTATATATATCAAGTGCTTTGATCACTACCTTAAATCGTCGTAAACATTACCTTCTCACACAAAGTTTTCACATTTTCACTATAAGCAACAGATATATATATATATATATATATATGTGCATATAGGTGTCAGTGTCAGGATTGACGTGTGTGGATAGATGTGTGTGTGTGTGTGTGTATATTGTGATGGCAGTGAGAACAGTAATTTGGGGCAGGAGAGAAGCTAAAACTAAGGGTAAACATTAACTAGGGGTACAGTTCTCAGTAAAAGTAAAAAAAAAAAAAAAGGAGAGACCCAACACAGCTTTACGGAGGAGAAAGAAAGAGAAAAAGAGGTAGCTGGCTTCAACTTAGCACACAGGGGGCACAACAGTCAGGTGTAGAACCCCACTCAACAATCAAGGAGAAGGAAGGTGCCAAGTTGAGGTTCTAATCATGAGGACAGAACGGAATCCTAGTGTAGGTTGGGAAGGAGGTGGAGGGCTCTGCTTAGGTCAAGAAGGACCTCCTCCACTGTCCGTATAGGGTCAGGTTCATTCTTTTCCTCCGGAAGACCTGGGCAAGCATTGGAGTGCTGTTCCAAGCAGCTCCGCTGATTCTGGGTCTTTTGGTAGGGCAGGTAGGCTATGCTGAGAATCATGCAGTGACCAAAGATGGTTAGACCCACTAAGTGAAGGTATGTAGCAGAGCAGGAATGCACAAATAGGGGGTTTGGCGTCTTGGCGTGGTTGATGTCAATTGCCTAAGTTCCTTCAGCTTTCGTTGGTTCAAGAATTTCAGGGTAACATTTGAATTTGTGTTGTTTGAACAATTTAGACATCACAATTTGGCTGTCATAACTCCCAGGCAGCAAGCGGTGCCGGGTGACATTCTCAGTATGCAAAGTGGCATCATTGAGGGTGTCGCTGATTGAGCGAGCTACAAGAAAGGCTCGGGATTGACATGCAGAGCTGTGGAGTTTGTAAGGAAAAACCCGAGATGGGCCGGATTAGTGGGGCCTGTCAGGGCTGTAGACCAAATAATTTTAATTAAGTCGAGGGGTCCCAAATGTGGGAGAATTATATTCATTGCTAAATTGTGTATAGAGGGAGCAATTGCACGTAGCCTGTCATTCATCAACCTGTTAGCAGTCTGTGTGTGAGCATAAACCGTTAGGAGCAGCAACAACAGAGTGGTTATGATCTGGCTATTTTGGTTAAGGGTTGCATTGCAAGCGTCGAGAACCAAAATGGCTACTCTTAGCGTGTTGCTTAGCGACCAGGAATTGGTTACTTCGTTAGCCATGCGTTGTTGTGTGGTGGGGATTCCGAACTGGAATTCCCGAGGTTGTGTCTTGATGGTACTAACGCTACAAGCGTCACCGGTGGGGTGGTGGTGGTGGGGGGCGGGGTGGTGGTGGCGGGGGGCGGGGGGATTGCGGATACATGTTATTTCGGTTGTTATGTTTTTGGTTTTAGACAAGTTGGCAGACTTGGTGTAGTCCTTGGCGTTGTAAGGATGCTGTCACGGAGGTTGGACCTCCTTGACCGGTCCGGTCTCAGTGTGTTGACAATCCTCCGTTTCGTGCATGGTGCATAGTGGGCGGATGCTTGTGTGAGCCCCCTTTCGCTATGTGGGCCCACGAGTGGCTGAGAAGTGAGCTCCATGGAGGCGTAATAACAAAAGCTCACGATAATGCAAATGAGTTGGCACGAAACTGAGGAGAAACCACAGGCAAGCTTGCGTGGCGCGCAGGGAGGAAGAATTTAAGAGTGGCGGCCAAGGCGAGCCACAGAAAGATCAAACAAAAAGCAGGCAACTTCGACATCACGACTGGTGCAGAAGAGGAAGGCTGGGAACCAGCACAGAAGGAGGCGTTCATCACCAGTGATTACTGAAGCTGCTATAGAAGAGCCAAGGTACAAGGCGTTACCTGAAGGAGAAAAGGGTGGGCAGGGTGCGTAAAATGGCACAGAGGTGCACTTTGCAAGGTCCAGAGAAGAAGTGCACAGGAAGTCCGAGGTCTCTGAGAAGAGCCAAAACCCACATGTCCTGTGCTGTTGAAGCCATGTATGTGTAAAAGTCACGAAAGAAGCAAGAGGACTTAGCGGCCATTGACGGAGCAGGCCAGCTACGTAGAGTAGTCATCCTGAAGCTCAGCGTGATGGCTGAAAATGCAGTCCATTGATTAGGAACAGAGTTCACAAGTTTCGAAGTGAGCAACTTTACTATTTATTAGGGGGTCGAGTGGGCTCAAAAGGTCGAGGGAAGGTCGTGTGCCACAAGAGCGACCCCTGGTGGACCTGTTTGGCATCACAGGTGTGGTCCCCCCTTTTGTAAGATCGTCAACTGGTTGCGGTTGTTTTGGAGGTGTCGGCGTGCATACCATGTGCAAGTCAGTTAGGCTGCAGCCTAGTGAGTCTTTAGAGAACGAAGCGACGCGTTTGATTAGCACCTCCCGCAAACGCTGTCATCTGTCATCGGAACTCAGGGCGTCAGCATCCACCAGGACCTGCTGCACGTGAGTTTCGAAGTCGGGATAAGGGAGCGGGCGACCATCACATGGTGTTACCGGCGTCGGCGAGTTGGTTCCCAAGGAGCATGAGGGGGTGGGAGGACTCCCGCGAGAAGCGCTTTCGGGTGCCGTTGGGATTGTACTGAGTGTATGGATCACCAGGCTTTGGTCTGCAGCCAGGTCCACTCTGATGATGTCATCACCCACAGTAGATCCCACTGGAACGATAGCAATGTGTCGCGAAGGGACAGTGAGCTCCACCAGAGCTAGGCAATGGGGAGAGGTCTAGTGGGAAGCGACCAATCACGGGGACCGAGAGATTGAAGTCGGAGCAGATCAAGAGGCCAAGCCTCGTAGATCTGGGGATGTGGATATCGCTCCGTGTGTGGTTGTGAATTAGCAGCACGGTGGTCCGGGAAGCGTCTAGGAGAGGTGTGGCATGCAGCGACAAACCCCGGTCGTTAAACTCCGGCGAAGGCTGAAAGAACGGATGGGGACCGGTTACTGATTGGTTAGTGCGGGCGAGCAGTAGTAGAACTTTGTCTTCGCACAAAACTTCGCAAGCGTCGGGGATGATTTGTCCCGACTTAAGGTTTAATGGTTGCAAACCACGGTTAGCGGAATTGGTATGGGCGCGCAACCACAAAACATTGTTAATGGTGTCAACATGAATCGCCAGTCGGACAAGTCCATCTGCGCCTAAGTAAGTTTTATGCGGCAAATTGAGGACTACTAGGAAGCAGTGAGTTAACGAGTGATGGTTCCATTGCAGGTTCAGTGCGCACACGCCCACTGCAGTGACAGCAGACTGCAGCACGGTATTAACGGTATTACCCGTTAATTGAAGGTCAGGATCCTTAAGTCGTAGGGTCTCAAACAGTGCTTGAGAAATTGACTATTTCTCCACCCACAAGGCCTGGATGACGTCGTCTGCCGGACAGTCATGGAAATTAATCCCACCAGCAACATTGGGGTGGTAGTGCTCGTCTTGCGGTGGTTGGACGAGATGACAGAGAAACATGTTAAGTTCTCCAAGCCGGTTCAGCGTTGGTGACGTGGCTACAGGGGACTCGGCGGTGTCGTCAATGGGAGTGTCGTCACTTGAAGGAGTGCAGCCGTCCTCCGAGTGGTCCAACACCAGGCACCAGTCTGTGGACAGTTCCTGAGTTGGTGGTGGTAACGCCTGTTCCACCTGCGCCCACAGCCGAAGATTTTTGTAATCAATTAGTGGCTCGAAGCGGCAGAGCAGGTCTTGGCCGATGAGCAGTGGGACGGATTCAATTGGAGACACGTAGACCGGATGGACTAACGCTATTATTGGGCCAATTGTCCAGTGGAGCATACTTAAAGTGTTTAGCTCTGTGTTAATCACTGAAAATGCACGGATAGTTAGTGCGCAGCGTTGCAGTTGAAGGTCATGGCCCCTGGCTTGTAGCAATGTCCGAAGTTGATCGAACACAGCATGGGACATAACAGTGTCTGCTGCGGGGTCAATCAGAGCTTCGCGGACAAGTTCATGCTTGAGTGTAACGGTTAAATAGAACTTCCGAGAAGTACCTTTAGCGGTTAGTTCAACCAAAAGCTGTCGGAATGGCAGAACGTTATTTAGTAGTGTGATGTCACGCGAGTCAGGGTACATTGGATTAAACAACCTCTTTTGATTGTTGGGTTTAACATTGCCAGAATGTTGTGTGTCTGTCGCACGCGTGTTGCACTTAGCTCCCTCTAATTCCATCTGCGGTGGTTCATTTGTGAAGAAGACGTGCGAGTCTAGTGCTTTAGAGGTAGGGTG
Source organism: Phyllopteryx taeniolatus (assembly GCF_024500385.1). Lineage (NCBI taxonomy): Eukaryota > Metazoa > Chordata > Actinopteri > Syngnathiformes > Syngnathidae > Phyllopteryx > Phyllopteryx taeniolatus. Next base: position 3,264,597 of record NC_084504.1, read on the forward strand.
TTTTTGTTTAGCAAACCCTTTGGTGGCCAGTTCACGCAGTTGGGCCAGTGTGCGCGGGCACCCTGCCACGCCCAGCTGCTGGCTGGTGTTTGGATGTAGGTTTTCAACAAAGTGTTTTAAAATTTTTGTCCTCTTCCATATTCGGTTCATTTAAATTTCCGAAGTACGCTTTACGCAATGGGCAGTAATAAGCTTGTGGTGTCTCAAGTCTCCCCAGTTTAACTGTAAGGGCTTCAGATAAGCCGGTTGCAGCCTCTGGATCATCAAATTCTTGAGATAATGCTTGGCAGAGAGCCGGATAGTCGGCCAGTAAATGAGCCGGTTGTCGTTCAATTAATCTACTTACTTCTCGGTGAGACGTAACTTTAATAAGGTACAATCTGTCGTCAGTAGTAGCGGAAGGGAATCGTTTAAGGTGAAATTCGAGGTCTCTAAGGTACGCGGCTGTGTCGTGTGACCCGTTTGGTTTAGGTTCAAACCTTGGAATGTTATGTGTAACTTTGTCTAAGTCTTTTAGAGTCATACCTGGAGCGGCACTGGGAATTCAAATCTGTTTCCGGTGGAAAGCTGCCAGCTGCGCGCCCAAGTTGATCACAGCTTTTCAAGGATTAACACAGAAAGCCAATTTATTTAAATACACTTTTTTCGCCGATTAAAAAAAATAGATAATTAGGAACTCACTTGCTCACTGAACTCACTTGCTGTTGTGATAATCTAACGTTAAACCTAAAATAGTCAATATTTTTGTCATACAAAAGATTACTACAGTCTACTGGCTAGCTTGTTTCCTCTGATGAGGAAATTAAAAGTATGTTGGAAGAATGTCAGGATGCTGGCTTCTTCCCTAAGAATAAGAATTATGTGAAAATAACAAATGTGTTCAAGGAGCTGATAAAATGGCAAAATATCTGACAGAATGTATCGACTGGTGGCCACCTCCAAATTGCAGCAGACATCCATCCATCCATTTTCTGAGCCACTTATCCTCACAAGGGTCACGGGAGTGCTGGAGCCTATCCCAGCTATCATCGGGCAGGAGGCGGGGTACACCATGAACTGGATGCTAGCCAATCGCAGGGCATACATAAACAAACAACCATTCACACTCACATTCACACCTGGGGCAGTTTAGAGACATCAATGAACCTACCATCATGTTTTTGGGATGTGGGAGGAAACCGGAGTGCCCGGAGAAAACCCACGCAGACACGGGGAGAACACGCAAACTCCACACAGGCGGGGGCCGGGGATTGAATCCCATGCCGCTTGCAGCAGACAGTTAAAATAAAAAATAAAATAAAAATAAAAGAAAAAAAAGAGCAAGAGGAGAAGACCGGAGGGAAGGGGGACTTGCGCGCCCCTCCGCTCCTCACACAGCCTGCTCCCGCTGTGCAGGCGCCTATAGCAGAGATAAGTAGAGGGACGCGGCACGGTGGACGACTAGTTAGAGTGTCAGCCTCACAGTTCTGAGGAGCGCCTGTGTGGAGTTTGCATGTTCCCCGGTGCCTGCGTGGGTTTTCTCCGGGCACTCCGGTTTCCTCCCACATCCCAAAAACATGTACGTTAATTGCCCGTAGGTGTGAATGTGAGTGCAAATGGTTGTTTGTTTATATGTGCCCTGCGATTGGCTGGCAACCACTTCACGGTGTACCCCGCGCCCTGCCCGATGATAGCTGGGATAGGCTCCAGCACGCCCGCGACCCTGTGAGGAGAAGCGGCTCAGAAAATGGATGGATGGATGGATGGAAGTTGAGGGACAGTAATGGTTGAAATCAATGGTGATCAAACTGTGGTTGGCAGGCCATACTGGGGCGCTATTAATGTCCTCTCTAGTGTGGCTTCTCTCTCTCAGATGCGGCCCCGGACAGCCATGGGAAAACGATCGGATTGACAACACAGGAAGCCAATTTGGTGGCTTCCTGGGATGAGAGGAGAGCACACAGTTTGCCAAGAAGTCAACCTCAGCATATGACTCTGTGAAAAGGGAGTTGGACAAAATGAAATTTGGTAATGATATTTCTCACTTGGGCGGCATGTTGGACGACTGGTTAGAGCGTCAGCCTCACAGTTCAGAGGACCGGGGTTCAATCCCCGGCCCCGCCTGTGTGGAGTTTGTATGTTGTCCCCGTGCCTGAGTGGGTTTTCTCCGGGCACTCCGGTTTCCTCCCACATCCCAAAAACATGCGTGGTACGTTAATTGAAGACTCTAAATTGCCTGTAGGTGTGAATGTGAGTGCGAATGGTTGTTCGTTTCTATGTGCACTACGATTGGCTGGCAACCAGTTCAGGGTGTACCCCGCCTCCTGCCCGATGATTGCTGGGATAGGCTCCAGCACGCCCGTGACCCTAGTGAGGAGAAGCGCCTCAGAAAATGGATGGATGAATGGATTTCTCACTTGGAAGGTATACATATGTACTTGAGTACGGCCCATTTGAGGATAGAGGAGACATATGTGTAAGTGTGTATTGTTTCAGAGTTTGTGTGTGTCTGTGTGATTATTACTGGTCCGGGATCAGTTAACGAGGTGGCAGATGGTGAGCAGGAAGTGGATGAGTGCCCTGAGGGGACTCTTCAGTTGGAGGAGGTCTGGTAAGACAAAGAATAAAAACATAAACAGGAAATTCTTGGAACCCCTCCTGCCTTGTTCTCTTCATACACAGCAACTTATATTTATTTTTATATATCTTATCGCACATGCTTAGGTGAAAAACATCCTCCACGTGCAATTTTCATGCAACGTTTCTGAAATGCCACACAAGATATGTTAGATATGGGCGACTTCAGGGCAGATAAATATGCTGTACTGAAAAAAGAATTATTACATTTACAGGTGCTGGAAACTAAAATAGAGTAAATTCTCAGTCCATTAAAAAAGACAAGCAACTAGTGTAGCAGAAGTCCATGACTGCCGGTCCACCTGCCCCTGTGAGGTGCAGCTTTACCAATCGGAACTACCACGCCAGACCAGCCAGCAGTGGTGTGGACGTGGAGCGAGAGGTAGGGGTGGAGGGAGACTGGGGTGCCAGATGGGTCGTGTTTTAACTGTGGGGGATGGGGGCACTGGGCTAAGAGTTGTCTGTATAGGGGAATGATTGAGCCTGGATGTTCCTGTGATGTCGTGCCGCCACAGTGGCCAGGCAAATCACAACCTCCATTGCTGCTTTATCAACAACAGCAGTACACCACTCGTCAATTGGGGTGCCCAGGAAGCCTCGACGTGCAGGGTTTGGCAGACCCCTACATTCCGGTGACTGCAAATGGACATCATCTTTCCATGATGGTTGACACTGGGGATCGGTACTCAACTCTCAGATATGCTCATCAAGTGTGGAGTCAGTATCTTCTGTGGACTTGATGGCATACAGGTGGCCTTCCCGGATGGGACTGAAATTGACTGGCATTATTCACCAGGGGCACCACACGATCTTTACTACCCCCACGGCAGATCAAGATCAATATGCTGACATCGATTAGGCGGCTCTGAACCCAGGGTCTCCCTTCTCCCGCGGCTTGCACAACCTCTATCAACTCTGGTCTCCATGGCTTACTAGCCTGCCCCCTTACACTCCGCTAATTGACTCTTACATTGTATTATGATAAGTCACATGACCTAGTCTATTAAGATAATTTCTCTGTTCAGATTGAATGTCATCAGTGGTCACGTTTTCTGACTATTTGTATGCCACATCAACTGGCATTGCCTCACATATGTGTCTCATGGAGGAGTAGAGTGTGTGGTACGAGATGGACGCGACAGCTGTGCCACACATCACATTGGCTGTCGGAGCTAACCATCAATCAAAAATGTGGGTCCCATGATTAGAAAGTGCGTAAAAGCCAGTGATTGGGTCCAGACCGCCATTCCCGATGTCGGGTTTTCATCATCTATGTCAGGCTATGGCAATTTGGCACGTTACAAATTCCTCTATTTTAGAATATCACCAAATTTCACATGATCATGGTAGAGAGCGGACGGATCACCCTGAGGCTGATAGGGTTCTGGTGCAGTTGCCTGAGGCACTGTGGACGCAGGGTCCAACTGACGTTGGCTTCTGCTCCACGGTGCCTCACATTATTTTATTCTGCCTCTTTCCCAATATGGCAGAACCAGTATCGACACAGTCCGGAGGCCGAGGAGAGCAGCCGGGACAGCATCGCAGGTTTGAAAGAATCGGGGGGGGTCTTGGAGCCCTCGTCGTCTTCATGGAACACTCTAATTTTGCCCGTGGAAAAGGTGGGAAGTATCGCATGACACACGATCTCAGACGCATTAATTCTATTTTTACAACACCAACTATTCCCATCCCAAATCCTTTTACTGCTTTGAGTGCAATTGACCACACACAATTTTTTCACCGTTATTGACTTACCTAACGGTTTCTTTTGTTTGCCATTGGTTACGCCGACCTGACTATTACAAACCTTTTTATTTGGATGTTTCTGAAAAATCTGTGGTGTGCTTTTTCAAACGGGGGATGGTGACAGACACATTCTTATGTACGTAAGTGTACAATTGGACCAGACTGAAAAACGACACCTACCATGTACTAGATATGTGGCTGAATTGGCCAAGATACTACAAAAGACTATACACATTGTGACGTCACACCCGTTGACAGTACTCAAGACACAAGGTGTATGGCATACGTGACTTCATCGGCATTCACAATGTCATCTTTAAGACAGACTCGCTTAGAGAACATCTTGAATGCACCGCACATCACAGATATACATGAAGGCATTACTATGGCAGATACTATTCAGGAGGGCGAACCCCATGAATGTGGTGTGTAGGGACTTTGGAGCAATCTCGAATCAGTTTGGATTTGCATGGTATGCCCTACTCGAATGCCATGATGGTTTTGTATACATATGGTTGTTGTTTCAGGGATCTGGAGAAAGGCCTTCAGGCAGCATATGCAGTGGTTCAGCAAGATGACAGTGGTCAAGTTGAGGTGAAGGAAACAGAGATGGTGGAAGGGAAGCAATCTTTGTTGATGGCGGAATTGCCCATCTGTTCAATTCAGATACAGAAGATGAGGACTTCGATGGATTTGTGACAAAAGATTGATAAAAAAATAATGTGAGTGTATTTTTAAATGCGTAGTAGAAGTTTTCACTCACTGTTTTGCTTCCGTTACATTGTTTTAGCATGCGCCGAATAATACGGTGCGCCTTATGTGTGGTTTAAGTACAGAAATAGACCCCGTAATTGAGACTGCGCCTTCCAATCCGGTGCGCCTTATATGCGGCAAATACGGTGCATCACAGAATTTATTGGATACTTTTTATGTTTCTGCCAAATTTGAATTTGGTCGACGTACAGACACACCTTTTGACTGAACAGCTGGCCAGATCCGTTGTGATTCCAGCGCCAATTTCATTTATTTCGATCAACTACACGTTATGTACACTTTTATGCACACACACACACAGTTTTACACACTATTTTTAAAGTCCATAGAATGAAACTTGAGCGTCTTCGCATAGTCTGCAAACTTCGTCGTTGCGTTAAATATTGCTGCCCTAAAGGATTGTGGGTAATATACCTCCTTTTCCTTCATTAAGGTTGGTCCGGAGTAACTTATGCTAAAGATGGCTTAAAGGTTGCATCGAGGCACCTTTCCTAAACATTTTTAGAATTCGACCGACATCCTTCAAGTACTTCTGGGTCATCTTGCTCGGCTACGAAAGGAACATTCCTAAGCAAAAACGAGAATCCAAAGAGGCCATGAGACTGAGAACCGTCAGAAGACAGCTAAACTTTCATCATTCTTGCAAGGATATCAGCTCTCTTTTAACCCACTAAGTAGAGATTTTTTTCCTCACTGGTTATGTTTCCCAATACAGTATATGTAATTCTGGTTACTAACATTTGGGAATAGTTACAATGCTCCAGTCCATTTGTATTTTAACTTGATCCCCAAACTAATTCTGACATTAAAACAAATAAATATTCTGTAAAATCAAACGAATACTCATTTTGTTTTTAGTTGAACACCAACAAACATTTCTTGCTTAGAATCACAAGTGTGCTCGAACCTTTTCCGGCTGAGTTCAGGGTGAGAGGCAGGGTACACCCTAGACTGGTCACCATCCAATCACAGGACACTTCAATTTCTTTTTAATTCTAATTCAACAGCACCACAATCAGCAATTTTCAACATCAACATATTTATGACCATAACTGGAAAACAAGACCACTTTCAAAGAAAAAAAAGTTTGTCAGCCAGCTGGATGGATGGCTCTGAATGCAGGTACTGGCCTGAAAGGTAAGCCAGTTTGTGCGCGTATTTGCATGGTGCTGGAACTCGAATTGTGCCAGGCCAGTTCCAATATAAATGGCACATTTTGAAGGTCAGCCTGTTAGATACAAAAGTCAACGTAAATAAAACAAGCTTTTGAATCAGTATTTTGACAAAATGTGTCATACAAAGGATATCAGTAGAGTGATGCACTATGTTTGGCCACTCTGAATTGTATAGGCACGGAGTAATAAAATGACTATCGAATGAAATCATAATTACAATTAAAATCTTTGTCATTGCAGTGTACATTAACACAATGATCATAATGTGTAGGGAATAGGAATGACCAATGTCATTTTACGACATATCACAAGTCATGACAAAAGACTTAAATAACGCGATGATGCCAAAACACTTTAGTGCTTGAGTTATACAGCAAATGGTTTTGAATGTTTTAACCTTGTAATTTTGTGCTGTGTTTCAATTAAAGTGCATTGTACCCATTCAGTAGGGGAACAAATAAGTTTTAAAAGAACACCAGTATTTAAAATCATATATAGGTAAAACAGAACCTTTGTAGATGGTCTGGCATGAGGTTTGCTGTATTATACAGGGTAATGTAGTGGGTAGGAAGTCCACATCCCTGGCGAATGTGATGTGCCATGAGATAGAAGTCCACCCTATGTAAGGAAAAGAAGGAAGACAGACTTAAAACTTTATGAGAAAATAATTCTTACGGCATACTCACAAGTCCTTTTGGTCCACACTGGACTTGTGCGAATTTCCTCCACATAAAATTGTCCCACCTGCGTAATTTATTTTTTTTCTACTGCTAATTAATTAATTACGATTGCTCGCGCGCATGTGCCTGTGTCTGCCATGGGTTTTTGGTGTTTTTTTTATTTGTAGTACAGCTTATCGATAATTAGTTTTTCGATCTTGGGGGGGGGGTCACAGAACCCCCCCACCCCTCCACCAAGATCGAGAAAAACAAACAAACAAAAAAATAGTAACCTGCACTGTTTAACTGTCGACATGGTAGTAAACAAAGAGGAGAGAGTTTACTTGAGTAGAGATGGGAATTGATACGAATTAAGCAATTCTGATTCCATTTTCGATACAGCTTATCGATCCAATTTCACTTCTCTTATTGATTCTCTCACTGGGTGAGAAAATAAAATACAAATGACATTTGTCATTATTATTGATATTATACATGATAATACAAAAGATGATTCTGCATAGTGATGTGCGATATAGGTAATTTCATATTCAGAAAATGCTATATATCAGATATAGTAGTTTTTCTTAAAATTAAATGAAATTAATGGCAGTTTTTCCTAGGAGTGTCCCGATCTGATCTTTGAGATCGGAAATCGGTCCGATGTCAGCAAAAAAACAAGGATCGGCTCGGACTGGATTTAAAATCACAGATTTTTATACCAGCAGTCTATGCCCGGTCGACATGCAGAGCCCACGTAATCACATGTTGCTAAGGTGCTCACATAGTAGCAAGGAGTAAGAGTGAATGTTGCATGCTTGAAGACGTTTATTGACACTCCAGTTGAAGTTCACTGTAAAACTAAACACATAAAAGAATTATATCTATTAAATGTTCAAATACATCTGAGACTGTTTCTTCGTTTTTGTTCACAAAAATCGCTAGCTCAATGCTAACAGACAATAAATGAAAAACACCATTGAGTAGCTTACGAAAATTTGCATTGAAGTCACTGCAGTTATATTTTTCAAAATAATGAATATTAGTACACAAATGCTGTACAACCACATACAAACACTCTCTGGCATATATTCTTCAAACTGTGAAAAACAAGTTGTAATAATATTTGATGACAACCTACTTCCTTTGTTACTGCAAGTCTGTATTTCATTGTGTGCACCACACTACCCCTCAGAGGTCAAGAAGTGCACAGCAGTTCCTTTATGTAACCCATTGGTTAATGGGTCAGTTTTTCTCATACCTACTGTAGCTGATTATTGTTCTCTGTTTGAGTAATATCACTTGATCAAGCCTTTTATTACATTCCATACTACAAAATCAGTAAATTATGAATGATTATTGCAGATTTTTTTTTTAACCTGTCCTGCTCAGCTGCACGGCCATGCAGAATTGTGGATCTGTATGCCTCTTGTGCTGGAACAATTTTGCTTTGCAACAGGGGACTCCCTCTGTTTATTTTTATTATTTTTAATTATTTCTTATTATTATTGTTTACTGAAAACGAAGCCAGACAGAAAATGGATTTAGGGGATAGACAGAATGGACAAGGAGTATAGGTGTGGGAACCGCAGCAGAACAACAGTTAAACAGTCTAGATATTTGATGAAAAGTACTGTTACAAAGTCAAGTCACGTTCTTATTAGTGTGGGAGTGGGAATCTGGTGATGACATTAAACTAACCAATAGGACAAGAGGAAAGAGGACAGAAATGGACAGGCCAGAACAGGAAGGGGGGAAATGAGCACAATTTCAACACAGAACACTACAAAAACAAAGATTGTATTCGACCACCAGTTTCAAAATCTCACGTGATCTCACAAAAAAAAAAAAAAACACGAAGATGGGCAGACACTTCCGGCTATACACCGATCTTTGCCCAGTGATGCTGAAGGGAATGGAGGCGCAAGTGGTGTAGATGAATAAAAATAAGAATCAGAATCATCTTTATTTGCCAAGTATCTCCAAAACACACAAGGAATTTGTCTCCGGTAGTTGGAGCCGCTGAGCCGTGATAGTACAACAGACAGTCAATTTACAGAACACTTTGGAGACATAAAGACATTGACAAAAAACAATTGTGCAAAAAGATGCAGAGTCCTCCAGCACTTAGAGCAGTTCGAATAACTAATATCGCAATAGTCCGGTGCAATGACCATTGTGCAAAGGGCGCTGAGACTTCAAGGAGTGTATGCGGTTTAAAGTGACGAGTAGTGCGATAATCTGGGACAATGGTTGTGCAAATGTTACAGATACTCCTCAATCAGTGTGCAACTGGCATGAGTGGCCAGTATATGCAAATAGTGCAGCATGGCGAGACAACTACAGTGAGTGCACGAGTAATACATAATTGGCCCCACAGAAATGGGCAATGAACTCCATCCATCCATTTTCTAAGCTGCTTCTCCTCACTAGGGTCGCGGGCGTGCTGGAGCCTATCCCAGCTGTCATCGGGCAGGAGGCGGGGTACACCCTGAACTGGTTGCCAGCCAATCGCAGGGCACATAGGAACAAACAACCATTCGCACTCACAGTCATGCCTACGGGCAATTTAGAGTCTCCAATTCATACATGTTTTTGGGATGTGGGAGGAAACCGGAGTGCCCGGAGAAAACCCACGCAGGCACGAGGAGAACATGCAAACTCCACACAGGCGGGGCCGGGGATTGAACCCGGGTCCTCAGAACTGTGAGGCTGACGCTCTAACCAGTCGGCCACCGTGACAATGAACTCAAGTCAAAAAATTGCCAGCTTGTTGTAATGGAATTATAGGTTAGCTGTTTAAGAAGTTGATTGCAAGAGGGAAGAAGCTGTTGGAATGTCTACTAGTTCTAGTTTGCATTGATCGGTAGCGCCTACCTGAGGGAAGGAGCTGGAAGAGCTGGTGACTGGGGTGCGGAGGGTCCGAGAGGATTTTGCACGCCCTTGTCTTAGTTCTGGCAGCGTGCAAGTCCTCAAGGGTGGGTAGGGGGGGGTACCGACAATCCTTTCAGCAGTTTTGATTGTCCGTTGCAGTCGGAGTTTGTCCTTTTTTGTAGCAGCACCAAACCAGACTGTGATGGAAGAACACAGGACTGATTCGATGACCGCTGTGTAGAACTGTCTCAGCAGCTCCGGTGGCAGGCCGTGCTTTCTCAGAAGCCGCAGGAAGTACATCCTCTGCTGGTCCTTTTTGAGGACGGAGTTGATGTTGGTCGCCCACTTCAGGTCCTGAGAGATTGTAATTCCCAGGAACTTGAAGGTCTCGACGGTTGACACAAGGCAGCTGGACAACGTGAGGGGCAGCTGTGGCGAAGGATGCCTCCTGAAGTCCACGATCATCTCTACAGTCTTGAGCGTGTTCATCTCCAGGTTGTGTCGGCCGCACCACAGCTCCAGCCGATCCGCTTCCCGTCGATATGTAGACTCGTCACCGTCCTTGATGAGGCCGATGACAGTGGTGTCATCTGCAAACTTCAGGAGTTTGACAGTCGGGTTCGCTGAGGTGCAGTCGTTCGTGTAGAGAGAGAAGAGCAGCGGAGAGCGGACACAACCTTGGGGCGCCCCAGTGCTGATGCTGCGTGTGGATGAGGTGGCCTCCCCCAGCCTGACCTGCTGTGTCCTGCCCGTCAGAAAGCTGTAAATCCACTGGCAGATGGCAGGTGAGACGCTGAGCTGGAGAAGCTTGGATGAAAGGAGTTCAGGGATGATGGTCTTGAACGCTGAGCTGAAGTCCACGAACAGGATCCTCGCGTAGGTCCCTTCACTGTCGAGGTGTTCTAGGATGAAGTACAGTCCCATGTTGACTGCATCATCCGCAGACCTATTCGCTTGGTAGGCAAACTGCAGGGGGTGGAGCGTTTGAAACAGGATGGAACTTCGCACATTTCCAGAGATCTGTTGAAGATCTGAGTGAAGACTGGAGCGAGCTGGTCCGCGCAGACTTTGAGGCAGGATGGGGACACGTGGTCTGGGCCTTTTGTTGTTTGAAGATGCGTCTCATATCCTGTTCATGGATGGTTAACGCAGAGGTCAGAGGTGTGATTGTGGTCGCGGGTGCGGCCGGGTGGGTGTGTGGTGTGAAATTGTCCTTTTCAAATCTGCAGTAGAAGGTATTCAAGTCGTTGGCTAGTGTGCTATTGTTCTCAGCTTGGGGGGATCGTCGCTTGTAATTAGTCAGCGATTGGAATGCATGCCAGACTGATTTAGAGTCGTTTGCGCTAAACTTATTTTCCAACTTTGCTGCATAGATCCTCTTTGCAATGTTAATTTCTTTAGTCAGCTGGTTTCTAGCTCAATTATACAGGGCCCTGTCCCCGCTCTGATATGCGTCGTCCTTAGCTTGGCAAAGCTGCTTAAGTTTAGCAGTGAACCATGCCTTGTTGTTGTTGAATGTGCGAAATGATTTTGTTGGTACACAAACCTCTTCACAGAAACTGATATAGGATGTGACAGTGTCCGTATATTCATCCAGGCTGCCAGCTGAATTTTCAAAGACACTCCAGTCTGTGCAGTCTAAACAGCTTTGAAGTTCCATCTTTGCTTCATTGGTCCACTTTTTCACTGTAGGCTTCGCGCATTTAAGTTCTTGCCTGTACGTCGGTATTAAGTGAATTAAGCAGTGATCAGACGAGCCCAGGGCTGCACGAGGTATAGCACGGTATGCGTTTTTTACCGTAGTGTAGCAGTGGTCTAAAATGTTATTTTCCCTGGTGGGACAGTCGATGTGCTGCTTGTATTTAGGGAGTTCGTGGTTGAGTTTAGCTTTGTGAAAGTCCTCGAGAATAATGAGGGGTGAGTCCGGGTGTTTTTTTTCAATTTCGTTGACTTGTTCGGCGAGCGTTAGCAGTGCGGTGTTCGTGTTAGCTTGAGGCGGAATGTAGACTCCAGCCAGTATGTACGATGCGAACTCACGTGGCGAGCAGAATGGTTTACAGTTTAAAAATAGCGACTCCAAATGCGGGCTGCAGTGTGTGCTGAGCTCCGTGACGTCCGTACACCATTTTTCGTTGATATAGAGGCATATCCCGCCGCCCTTTGTTTTCCCCGATGATTCCATGTCGCGGTCCGCTCGATGAATGTGAAAGCCGGGAAGCATGACGGCGCCATCGGGTACAGCGTCGCAAAGCCAGGTCTCCGTGAAGCACATGGCCGCGGAACGTCCGAAGTCTTTACTGGTCTTTAACAGAAGATGAAGCTCGTCCATTTTGTTGGGTAGGGAGCGTACATTCGCGAGGTGGATCGACGGGAACGCCAATCTGTGTCCTCTCTTGCGGAGTTTCATCTGAATGCCGGCCCGTTTCCCTCTGTGGCGCCGCTTCCGTCTCCATGCACCGAAAACCACGGACGCCGCTCCGTAGAGTAGCTCGGGGAAAAACTGAGCGGATTTGCGAAAGTTGGTGACAGAAAGTCCGGAGTAGCCTCCTTGATGGTTAGCAGGTCTCCCCTTGTGTAAGTGAGTCGTGTAAGGTCTCCAAAGACGGACGAAAAACACAAAAACAATACTAGAGAGCGCGTTACCGAGGCGACCACACTGGTAGGCGCCATCTTGGTTTTGAGGAACATTTAAGACTTGCTTTAGAAAATACTGCCATCTGGGGAACCCACTTTTATACAAAAAAAACATCAGGTAAGACGTCTGTTTTCATTTATAGTCATTTCTGTGTTTGTCAATATGGGGTACTTCTTTGATTGGCAAAATTCTGTCATGTTACAATTCTCAGCGTCATGACTCGGGAGACATCGGCTTTCCGCACACACGAAGTGTTTTGGTTGTAAATATTGAACATGTTCATTATTTAACAATGTTGGCCCAGACCTGTTTCTGACCCTAAAATCGGAACAAATCCACTCTTAAAACACCTCAGACTTAAGGACAATATTATTCGATAATCTTAAAAGACATAAGATTGGCTGGCTTTTGACGTGCTTGGTTGGGAAGGGGCAGAATCAGCACAAAAACAGGCCGATTGTCTTTGTGTGTGTATGTGCTGGGCTTAAGACTTTAAGAGAATAAAAGAAAAAAATGCTGTGATTGTTTGATTGATGGGAACGTAACCTGCAACAGCCTGTCAGTGCCTTACTAAAAATGTTAGTTGTGTAGGCCTGTGTGACAAATACAATGTTCCTGTGTGAAAATGTGAGTTTTCTCTACTACGAGGCTACATTTTTGACAATTGTAGATGGCCTGTACGCAAGTGGTTGGAAACTCCAACAACAGTGTCCTCTGCAAAATTGGATATTAAACCAACGCCTTATGATTAGGGTTTGGCATCGAGAACCGACTGGAACAGGGATTAACATTCCGGTTTTCCCAGAATTGTTTAAATTTAGAAATTTCGGTTCCTATCTTATTTGTATACAGTCCGCCAACCCCTAAGAAGAAAGTGGTGAAAACCAAGGAAGAAGAATGTGCATGAAAATGTGCTTGTGCCCAAGGGTAGCGGTGAACAAAAATGTTTCTTAACATTGTTATAGAAAATGTCGGCTCAGTGCAACACTTGGAATAAGATTATATTGTGCAAAGGAGGCTTTCGCGATGTGTCTGACGTGCTCCCTCCTGCTCCGAGCCTCAGCCTACACTTTGTGGAACTTCAGTAAAGTCAATTAGGTGAGTGTGAAACAATAAAATATGTTTATGCCAACAGTGACGCAGCTAACAAGTTAAATGGTGGGTTGTACTCTTGCACCGATGGTTTTTAGCGTTTATTTTAGTCTTCAAACCAACATAGGAGCTGATGACAGACACAAAATAAAATATACATTATTTTACCATACTGGAAACAAAGTAGTCACATTACAAGCTTAACATTGAGCTAAAACTTCACCAAAGGTCAAACTAGCAACTTTACAGCACAATGAATTCACATAAACATCTGACAGTATCACAAACACTTAAACTTGTGCCTCATCGATGGGTAGGTAAAGGACTCAACGTTTTACAGAACATTTAGTTCCATTCATACTCTTTTTCTTGCGGTCTAGTTTTACTTTCGTTTTTCACCAGTGTCGTGTGACGGTACCTTTCGTGCCAAAATGCTGAGTTCCGGTGCGTACCCGTCAAAATAAAAGGCTAAAAGCTTAAAACAGGAAGTCAAGTTAAAACTCGCACATATGAAATAAATATGTGATAAAACAGTCGCAAATAACTATTTTAACAATGCTATATTTAACTTTAAGATGAAACATTAATTAATGAATACTGAGTCAACTGGGTTAGTTCCACACACATTGCCTTTTAGTTCATAGGTTTGATATTGATACTGGTGATAAAGAAGTAGTCATTTGTTCATTTGAGTCTATGCTGTGGGCTGCTAAGAAAATGGATGTTAAAAATTTGGACATCCTTTATTTAAACCATGCAAACATTTTTGACCCAGCCCCTGAAAAGAATCTGAATCGAGATTCTTTTGGAACCGGAACCACAATTGGGACAAGAATCGCTTACATTCAAACGATGCCCAACCCTACTCGACGTGCTGCCCATGCCTACGTGGTGGCTATGTTGAATGTGGGGCATTGACATGCGGCCATGGCATGATGGTTATATCTATTGTCTATTGTGCCGTAGAGCGCAGCGGAGACAGAGACAGCGGGATGATGGCAGTGTTACATTTGCACAATCAACATTGTCCCAGATTATCGCCCTACTCGCTTGAAGTCTCGGTGCCCTTTGCACAATGGTCATTGCACCGGACTATAGCAATATTAGTCATACAAACTGCTCTAAGTGCGAGAGGACTATGCATGTTTTTGCACAATTGTCAAAAAATAAATAAATTACCGGATGCTGAGTAATACAAAATAAGTCTCAGGAGTGGCAGCACGGTAGACGACTGGTTAGAGCGTCAGCCTCACAGTTCTGAGGTGCGGGGTTCAATCCCCGTCCCCGCCTGTGTGGAGTTTGCATGTTCTCCCCGTGCCTGCGTGGGTTTTCTCCGGGCACTCCGGTTTCCTCCCACATCCCAAAAAAACATGCATTAATTGGAGACTCTAAATTGCCCGTAGGCATGACTGTGAGTGCGAATGGTTGTTAGTTTCTATGTGCCCTGCGATTGGCTGGCAACCAGTTCAGGGTGTACCCCGCCTCCTGCCCGATGACAGCTGGGATAGGCTCCAGCACGCCCGCGACCCTACTGAGGAGAAGCGGCTCAGAAAATGGATGGATGGATGAATTCTCAGGAGTCTGGAACATGCCATTTTTGAAACGGTAAGTTTTTTTTTTTGTCAAGCTGTTTGCCTTTGGCAACTGATTTGGAACTAGGAAGCACACTAATTCCTTGCGGTTCATGAAAGCGACTCGCCTATGCTGAGTACTGTATGACAACAATTCCACCGTGACCAAGCAAGCACACTGGCGTGGCAAGTTTGGAAAAAATATGAAACTTTCAAACATTTTCAAGCTTTTTTGGGATTTATTTACAATAACTTTGTCCTCTTGCGCCCGTTTTAGGCCATGAAAAAAACTACAAAACTAACTTTGTACTGTACAGTAATATGGGTGCATATGGCCTCAAAAAAGAAAAAAAAGAAAAAGTGCTTCAATGTAACGGACAATTGGCAACATCGGACGACCCCCTATTAGTCCGATCTATTAAGGTTTCACTGCCGCTGTTTACTGGCAGGCGGGACGATGGACGACTGGTTTGCACGTCCGCCTCACAGCTCTGAGGACCCGAGTTCAAATCTGGCCTTGCCTGTGTGGAGTTTGCATGCTCTCACCGTGCCTGCGTAGGTTTTTCTCCGGGTACTCCGGTTTCCTCCAACATCCCAAAAGCATGCATGGTAGGTTAATTGAAGACTCTAAATTGCCCATAGGTGTAAATGTGAGTGCGAATGGTTGCTTGTTTGTATGTGCCGTGCGATTGGCTGGCAAAGTTCAGGGTGTATCCTGCCTCTCGCCCAGAGTCATTTGGGATAGGCTCCAACACGCCCGCGACTCTTGTGAAGGATAAGCGGTATGGAAGATGAATGAATGAATGTTTACTGGTATTGTGGCGCAATGCAGGCAGAGAATGGGACTGACGTATTTCCAGGTCACAGATGCACAATATGACTAGATCCAATTCCAAAAGACGTGCCTCCCATGCCTACATGGTGGCCATGTTGAAAGTGGCGCATTGATGTGGCGGCCATGTATGATAGTTATATCTATTGTCTATTGTTCGTAGAGCGCAGTGGAGTGAGAGAGAGCGGCATGACTGCGGTGTTAACTCTGAGGAATACAAAACAAGTGTCTGGAGTCGAGAACATTCTATTTTTGATACGGTAAAATTTTTTTGTCAAGCCTTTCGCCTTTGGCAAAAGATTTGGAATTAGGAAGCACATTAATTCCTCGCGGCTCATGAAAGTGACTCGCCTATGATGAGAACTGTATGTCACTAATGTCACCATGATCAAGCACACCACCGTGGTTAAGTTTGGATAAAATGTGAAACTTTCAAATATTCATTCATTCATCTTCCGTACCGTTTATCCTCAAGGGTATGCTGGAGCCTATCCCAGCTACCCTCGGGCGAGAGGAGGGGTACACCCTGAACTGGTCGCCAGCAAATCGCAGAGCCCATATAAACAAAAAACATTCGCAGTCACATTCACACTTATGGGGAATTTAGAGTTTTCAATTAACCGACCATGCATGTATTTGGGATGTGGGAGGAAACCGGAGTATCCAGAGAAAAGCCACGCAGGCACGGGGAGAGCATGCAAACTCCACACAGGCAAGGCCGGATTTGAACCCGGGTCCTCAGAACTGTGAGGCAGATGTGCTAAGTTCAAACATTTTCAAGCTTTTATTTATATTTACAATAACTTCAAGAAGAAAGAAATAAACAAAGAGCTACAAATAAGTAGTAGGATACGTTACAAAGTAGAAACAAACTGACTGACGGAAAGAAGTAATCAGTAGTATATGAGAAACAATGTAAAAACTTACTATGTGTTTTTCATAGTAAGCACAGAAAACCCTAGTCGACAAATCGTTTCTGGATGCCCCCCCCCCGCCCTTCAAACCAAACTTACGCCACTGAGGACGCTTGATAATATTTTCATGTAATTGTAGGGTGCATTTATACATTTTATTTCCTGGGGATGCAAATGGCACCAATTTGGTGGAATGGCCCATACAAGCTTTAACAATATATGGGGGATTGCTTCATTTTAGTCTTTGCTGCGGGCTGCTAGGAAAATGGATGTTCATAATCTGGACACCCCTTTTTTAAACCATGAAAAACCTTTTTGACCCAGCCCCCGAAAAGAATGGGAATCGAGTATCGTTTTGAACCAAAATCGAGAATCGTTTAGCACCAGAATCCAACCCTACTTATAATGCTGTAGTTGGAGAAAGCGTCCCTAAACCACAATCTGAGCCCTTAGCTCCACAGTGTCTGACCCTAGAAAGGTCTGCAACGACCATGCACTAGCCAGGTTTCCAACAGCAAGTCAATTTCAACCCAGACTGTTGCAGTGTTTGGGCCACAACTGAGTTGTGTAGAGCACAATAGCGAGAATATTTTGGAGAAACATATGCTGCCATCCAAGCTACGTCTTTTTCATGGACGCCCCTGCTTATTTCAGCAAGAAAATGCCAACCCACATTCTGCACGTGTTACAACAGCGTAGCTTCGTAGTAACAGAGTGCAGGTACTAGACTGGCCTGCCTGCAGTGCAGACCTCTCTCCCATTGAAAATGTGTGGCGCATTATGAAGCGTAAAATACGACAACGGAGACCCCGGACTGTTGAACAGCTGTAGCTGTACATCACGCAAGAATGGGAATGAAGTCCACCTACAAAGCTTCAACAATTAGTGTCCTCAGTTCCCAAACATTTATTGAATGTTGTTAAAAGAAAAGGTGATGTAACACTGTAGTAAACATGACCCTGTCCCAGCTTTTTTGGAACGTGTTGCAGCCATAAAATTCTAAGTTAATGATTATTTGCTAAAAACAAAGTTTATCAGTTTGAACATTAAATATCTTGTCTTTGTAGTGTATTAGATTAAATATAGATTGAACATGATTTGCAAATCATTGTATTCTCTTTTTATTTATTCTTAACACAACGTCCCAACTACATTGGAATTGAGGTTGTACAAGGACGCGAACAACAGCATGGAACAATAACCAATAATAATAACAACTCTCACAAATAATGAGAGTTGGGTCTTCTACACGGAGGCAACCAATCAGAAGAAAAGAAATGGTCATAGCCGAATATGGACAAAAAGGATATAAAACTGGGTCAAACAGAAGTACTGTAATTTCACGTGTATAATGCGCATTGCCCCCCACCCCCCAAAATTGTCAAAAGTCAATAGTGCGCATTAAACATAGGTATAGGGGCAAATGGAAAAAACTTTCACATTTTATAAATGTATGCTGCCATCTCGTAGTAATGAAAAATCTGTACACTTTCATTCCAAAATGCCACCACCACCTAGTGGTTAAATAAAAAGTGTAGCCTACTCTTTCATTCCAATGTGACAGGGGTATGTATGACTGCATAAATGTACATTTGTGCTCATAAGTTTACATACCATTGCAGAATTTCTGAAATGTTTTTTTATTTTTATTTTTTAAAGTACAACTGACTGAACAACAACCATCATTAATTTCTTCATGGTTATGTTTTGTTTAATGATAATGCTTTTCCGAAATGTTGACCGCTCAATTTTAATCCCATTAAAATAAAATTAAATATGTTTCGCCTGGTCCTTCATGTTTTCTTTAAAGAATTGTACCCATCTTACAAATTCTGCCTGGGTAATCTAACATAGGAGCACAACTGTGTGTTTTCTAATTTACTAAATAAAAATAGGGCCGTGAATTTCAAAATAAGAGCAAGCAAATAAAAAAAAATTACGGTAGCTGTAAGAGCGGCCTTTTTTGGACACTAGCATGACAAAACCAAGGTGTTTTCTTTCTCAATGAAATTGACATTTATACTAAGTCCATGTTAGAGAGTCATTCTATGGAGGTCTAAACAGACAAAATATGTTAAATTTAATTTGCGCCATCATTAATAATCATGTCAGAAACACTGGTATAGAACTAGTTTTTATAGTAGTTGAATGTATTATCATAATTGTATTTTTCTAGTTTGCACAAACCTTAATCACTTCAAGCTGTAAGCTAATTAGTTAGCTAGATAGTTAGAAAAGAGCAGCAGCTCGCTTGTGCAATAAGCTGTGATTTACATATGATCAGATTAGTCAACTAAAACAAAAGTAATTGGTGAGCAGTCGAATATAAAAATCATAATTACTGGCAGCTCTACTGTACATAATATTGGATTTAAAAGCAGTAATATTAGATTGGCGGTAGTCGACTCATTGAGTGATTTACTCCTTGAGTAAAGTGAACCCCTGGCATTTGTGGCATAAAAAAAACCCAAATGCACTGACCAGTCTTTTTGAGTGAGCGTGTGATCCAGAACAGTTCCGGGTGGAGGAGAGCCAAAACTGCTTCCAGCATAGGAATAAAGCGTAGTGCTGATTCTCTTTTGAACCACAATGAAGACAAGCTTCGGCTCATAGCTGGGAAACGTCTTGAAGCATTTGATCAGCTGAGGGATCTCGTACTCCTCAACCATCTTGAGCTGACCATCTGACACGCCATCCCGATACACCACAATCCTTTCTGGGAAGCAATGGTTGACCTATATAGAAAGTTATACACAGGTTGGCTCTGGCGGTTTTGCGATACACACATTGAATAATAACATTGTAAAGTACAAACTTAACATGGAACATGTTTATTAATGTACCTAATATTCTATAGTGTGTTTAAAAATAAAATATATTTTAAAAAATAAACTTTTTATTAACCCAATTTTTTCAAAATTATAGATTTTAGAGCTGGAATTTAAATACCGTGATACTGCGGTATTTTTGCTCAAGGTTATCGTACCATCAGAATCTTATACCACTCCATGCCCAACTATGTCTGCTCATTACATCACAGTGGAGTGACAAAAGCAGTGACTGAGTGGAACAATAGAGAAACCCAATACTAATATCCCAGTCATCACAGATATAGTGGGGCAAAAAAGTATTTAGTCAGCCACCAATTTTTCAAGTTCTCCCACTTAAAAAAATGAGAGCCCTGTAATTTTCATCATAGCTATACCTCATCTATGAGAGACAAAATGAGAAAAAAAAAAAAATACAGAAAATCACATTGTCTGATTTTTAAATACTTCATTAGCAAATTATGGTGGAAAATAAGTATATATAAAAAAAGTTCATCTCAATACTTTGTTATATACAGTTTGTTGGCAATGACAGAGGTCAAACGTTTTCCGTAAGTCGTCACACACTGTTGCTGGTATTTTGGCCCATTCCTCCATGCATATCTCCTCTAGAGCAGTGATGTTTTGGGGCTGTCGCTGGACAACACAGACTTTCAACTCCTTCCAGAGATTTTCTATGGGGTTGAGATCTGGAGACTGGCTAGGCCACTCCAGGACCTTCAAATGCTTCTTACGAAGCCACTCCTTCATTGCCTGGGCGGTGTGTTTGGGATCATTGTCATGCTGAAAGACCCAGCCACATTTCATCTTCAATGCCCTTGCCCCTGATTTCCTCTGCCTATCTGAGACATGGCTCCATGAACCTTCGCCCTCAGCAATACTATCTGTACCTGGTTATAAAATGTTTAGAAAAGACAGACAGGGTTCTAAGGGAGGAGGTGTTATGATTTATGCCAAGGACACTTTTAATTGTAATGAAATACATGTTACAGATGAGAATGGATTAGAATTTCTTGGACTAACTGTTTCTTTGTCACAGCAAATGTCTTTTATTCTTGTAGTTATTTATAGGCCTCCCTCATCAAATGCAGGTTTTTATGAAAAGCTGGAAATTTTACTGAAACAACTCCATCTTGCAAAAGAGGTGATACCAAAACATGAACAACAACATTTCCAAGATTCTATCCAAGAAGTAAACTGGGATGTATTACTCGCTGGCAAAAATTTAGATGAGGATTGTTCTAAATTTGCCAACAAAATACAAGAAATGATTATACAATTTACACGGATACTTAAACTAAAAGCTAGAAAGAATGGCCTTCCTTGGTTAAACACATTTATTCTGAAACTGATGAAAGAACGCGATCATTCCTTGAAGTTGTCGGTCAAATCAGGATACAATAGACACCACTTTATTTCACTGAGAAATAGGGTAGTGAAAGAAATAAGAAAATCCAAAAATAACCTGGAATTATATTAAAAAACTATTGGGTGATACACAAAATAACAAAACAAAACTAATGCAAATTCAATTAAATGGAAACATCCTGACGGAACCTCAAGTGATGGCTGATGCTTTTAACAACTACTTCATTGAATCTGTGTCAGAAATCTCTTCTAAGTTTGCAGTTAAACAAAGGAAGGAATACCCTGCATTGTCTGCAACGCAGTTCTTTACTATTACAAATATTACTGAGACCAAAGTTAGCGATTTAATTCATTCACTCAAACCATCTAAGGCAAAGGATGTTTTTGGAATGGACACGAACATGCTCAAAGATCTAGGTTCAACTCTTGCTCCTCCTATTGCCTCAATCATTAATCTTTCAATTTCATCTGGTCACTTTCCAAAGGCCTGGGAATCTGCTATTGTTACCCCTGTCTTTAAATCCGGTGACTCAACTTCTCTGAATAACTACCGACCTATAAGCATTCTTCCGGCCATTTCCAAAGTTGCAGAAAAATGGGTGTCAGAGCAGATTGTCCATTATTTAAACAGCAGCTCCCCCTCTCTCCACGCCACGCAGTTTGGTTTCAGATCCAAGCATTCCACTGAAATGGCTACATGCCTCTTCATTGAGAAAATAAAATCTTCTCTCGACAAGGGTGGTGTTGTAGGGGCGGTGTTCTTGGACCTCAGGAAAGCTTTCGATACAGTAAATCACTCTGTTCTTCTTACCAAGCTCTCAAAATTGAACTTCTCTCGCAAAGCTGTGAGCTGGATTGAATCATATCTGCATGACCGAACACAATCTGTATCAGTTAACAACTGCAGATCAGAGTCTCTTAGGCTAACCTCTGGAGTCCCTCAGGGATCAATAATATTAGCAAATTATGGTGGAAAATAAGTATATATAAAAAAAGTTCATCTCAATACTTTGTTATATACAGTTTGTTGGCAATGACAGAGGTCAAACGTTTTCCGTAAGTCGTCACACACTGTTGCTGGTATTTTGGCCCATTCCTCCATGCATATCTCCTCTAGAGCAGTGATGTTTTGGGGCTGTCGCTGGACAACACAGACTTTCAACTCCTTCCAGAGATTTTCTATGGGGTTGAGATCTGGAGACTGGCTAGGCCACTCCAGGACCTTCAAATGCTTCTTACGAAGCCACTCCTTCATTGCCTGGGCGGTGTGTTTGGGATCATTGTCATGCTGAAAGACCCAGCCACATTTCATCTTCAATGCCCTTGCCCTCAAAATCTCACGATACATGGCCCCATTCATTCTTTCCTTTACACGGATCAGTCGTCCTGGTCCCTTTGCAGGAAAACAGCCCCAAAGCATGATGTTTCCACCATGCTTCACAGTAGGTATGGTGTTCTTTGGATGCAACTCAGCATTCTTTCTCCTCCAAACAAAAGTCGAGTTTTTACCAAAAAGTTATATTTTGGTTTCATTTGACCACATGACATTCTCCCAATCCTCTTCTGGATCATCCAAATGCTCTCTAGCATACTTCAGACGGGCCTGGATATGTACTGACTTAAGCAGTGGGACACGTCTGGCACTGCAGGATTTGAGTCCCTGGCGGCGTCGTGTGTTACTGATTGTAGCCTTTGTTACTTTGGTCCCAGCTCTCTGCAGGTCATTCACTCTGTCCCCCGTGTGGTTCTGTGATTTTTGCTCACCGTTCTTGTGATCATTTTGACCCCATGGGTGAGATATTGCGTGGAACCCCAGATCGAGGGAGGTTATCAGTGGTCATGTATGTCTTCCGTTTTCTAATAATTGCTCCCACAGTTTATTTTTTCACACCAAGCTGCTCACCTATTGCAGATTCAGTCTTCCTAGCCTGGTGCAGGTCTACAATTTTGTTTCTGTGTCCTTTGACAGCTCTTTGGTCTTGGCCATAGTAGAGTTTGGAGTGTGACTGAACTTATCAGTATAAAAGACACCTTTCCACAATCTCAAACAGGTTCCATTAATACAGGTAACGAGTGGAGGACAGAGGGACCTCTTAAAGAAGTTACAGGTCTGTGAGAGCCAGAAATCTTGCTTGTTTGTAGGTGACCAAAACTGGATCATCCGCCAACATCCCCCGGACTCACGGCTGTGGTCTCCTTGAGCAAGACACTGATACCCCGAAATGCTACCCGGGCGCTTCAGCTGCCCCCTGCTCCAGTGTGTTCCACTAACATGTGTATGTGTTCACTGTGATGGGTTAAATGCAGAGAACAAATTTCATGTGCATGCAGGCATGTTCATGCCAATAAAAGGTGATTCTTTTTCTTCTTCTATTAGTCAATAGGTGCTGTGTTTATGTACGTGCGGGGGTGTGTGTGTGTGTTCGCATGGGTGCATTTGCATTTATATGTGGGGATCGGAGGGGTCGTTCTTTTGTATATTTCCTGCTGTTTTGTGTTTTTTTATTATCTCTCTGAAGCACTTTGGGTTGCATTTTTCATGTATGAAAAGTGCTATATAAATACATTTGATTTATACAAAAAAAGTTTATACTTTCAATCACGAGGGACACTGCCAGTAAGGGAAGAGGCAGAGTTTTACATCACTTCTCAGACAGTGGAGCGTTCATTAGCACTAATAGATTTGTCCAAGCTATTTTCACCAGTCTCATAGAGACAAGCTATGGAAGGATGATGAGGAGATGATTTACCCACACTTATTTTGAGCAAATTTATTTCAGTTCAGAAGTCTGTATCAAACTGGTAGCCCTTTCCATTAATCAGTACCCATAAAGTAGTTCTCAGTTTCAAAAAGGTTGGTGACACCTGGTATAGCGCCTGCAAAATCCGATCTCTGAAATTTGTCAGGTGACACAGTTCAATTGAGTGCTGTGTTAGCAGGCAACCCTCTACTGGTGGTTCGCCACTGCAGGTCTTCCGCTGCATGCAAACATGTCACCTCCCTTATGTTGATTATCATTTTTAATTATTCCACAAATTGCAAAATTAATCAGAGTATTGTGTTTTGACAATGTATGCTTAAAACATTTTTGGGTTTAGATCTCACTTTCCGAAAAGTGTTTGTGCTTCAAGTGCTCCATGTCAGAGCGATGGTGATGACATACGGATGAATCGGGGCTTAACATTATTCACATAGAAGTTCTCAATCGTTCTTTTCATCTGCAGCTATTTCCACTCTAAATCTGATGCGCCGAGGCCACTCACCTAGGCCTGTCATGATACCACATTTTTTAGGATGATATATTTTCCCAGAAACTATCACAATGATATAATTGCTGCGGTTTTATTTATGCCGCTAATATAATATTAGAGTATAACACTTAAAGTACATCCTTTTTAAGAGCAATTAACTTTTAATTCTCAAGAATATCAACTAGTGGCATTGAAATGCAGTGATGGCAGTAATGCGTTACAAAGCGTTACTTCAAAATTCCGCCATTTTGAGTAACGAGCAAAGTAACGCGTTACTTTCCCTGGGAGAATAATCAGTCTAGTTACTTTTTCAACCCAGCAATAGTTACTTTGGAGCCATCAGACATGCAAACACCAAAGGGATGAAAAAAGGTGACCAAAAAAAATAAAAAAACATGGTAGGAGGGGATCCCCCGGGCCCCCGCTGATACTTTTTTTAAATTTTAACATAAATTAAGCAATCTGGAAGTACAACAATCCAAAACCAGCAAATTCTCTTCACAGAAAAACATTGATTTAAGGCTTCTTGATACTCTTGCGGACGGCGACCGCGCTGACGTCACTGCGCATGTCCCGCATGTAGTTTGCCTTTATACTTGAGCGCAACCCACACACGCAGTTTTGGAAATGTACTGCAGTTCACCTCCAAGTTGGGGTGTCGCTACGGCTGGTATTGGCTAGGACACCACAGGGTGGAGTTTTCTCTGTATTCTTTTGGCCATTTCCGGTAGCCGTTTTTACAACCCCAATTCCAATGAAGTTGGGACGTTGTGTTAAACATAAATAAAAACAGAATACAATGATTTGCAAATCATATTCAATAGATAAATATGATGCAGAATGCACCTTCTGCTTTTTGCATCAACCGTCTTCCGGTCTTCGGCTCGATCCGACACTGTGACGTCACACGAGCCAAACAGCCTGTTCATTCAGTGTTGTGTGCCATTGCTCCATGCTGTTGTTCGCGTCCTTGTACAACCCCAATTCCAATGAAGTTGGGATGTTGTGTTAAGAATAAATAGAAAGAGAATACAATGATTTGCAAATCATGTTCAATCTATATTTAATCGAATACACTACAAAGACAAGATATTTAATGTTCAAACTGATAAACTTCGTTTTTAGCAAATAATCATTAACTTAGAATTTTATGGCTGCAACACGTTCCAAAAAAGCTGGAACAGGGTCATGTTTACCACTGTGTTACATCACCTTTTCTTTTAACAACATTCAATAAACGTTTGGGACCTGAGGACACTAATTGTTGAAGCTTTGTAGGTGGAATTCTTTCCCATTCTTGCGTGATGTACAGCTTCAGTTGTTCAACAGTCCGGGGTCTCCGTTGTCACATTTTATGCCTCATAATGCGCCACACATTTACAATGGGATACAGGTCTGGACTGCAGGCAGGCCAGTCTAGTACCCACACGTGCAGAATGTGGTTTGGCATTGTCTTGCTGAAATAAGCAGGGGCGTCCATGAAAAAGACGTTGCTTGGATGGCAGCATATGTTTCTCCAAAACCTCTATGTATCTTTCAGCATTAATGGTGCCTTCACAGACGTGTAAGTTACCCATGCCATTGGCACTAACACAGCCCCATACCATCACAGATGCTGACTTTTGAACTTTGCGTCCATAACAGTTCAGATGGTTCTTTTCCTCTTTGGCCCGGAGGACACGGCGTCCACAATTTCCAAAAACAATTTGAAATTTGGACTCATCGGACCGCAGAACACTTTTCCACTTTGCATCAGTCCATCTTACATGAGCTCGGGCCCAGAGAAACCGGCGGCATTTCTGGGTGTTGTTGATAAATGGCTTTTGCTTTGCATAGTAGAGTTTCAAGTTGCACTTACGGATGTAGCGCCGAACTGTATTTACTGACATTGGTTTTCTGAAGAGTTCCTGAGCCCATGTGGTGATATCCTTTACACATTGATGTCGCTGTTTGATGCCGTGCCGCCTGAGGGATCGAAGGTCACGGGCATTCAATGTTGGTTTTCGGCCTTGCCGCTTACATGCAGTGATTTCTCCAGATTCTCTGAACCTTTTGATGATATTATGGACCGTAGATGATGAAATCCCTAAATTCCTTGCAATTGCACATTGACGAACATTGTCCTTTAACTGTTCAACTATTTTCTCACATACTTGTTCACAAAGAGGTGAACCTCGCCCCATCTTTGCTTGTGAATAACTGAGCAATTCAGGGAAGCTCCTTTTATGCGCAATCATGGCACCCACCTGTTCCCAATTAGCCTGTTCAATTGTGGGATGTTCCAAACAGGTGTTTAATGAGCATTCCTCAACTTTCTCAGTCTTTTTTGCCACCTGTCCCAACCGGTGTTGCAGCCATAAAATTCTAAGTTAATGATTATATGCTAAAAACAATAAAGTTTATCAGTTTGAACATTAAATATCTTGTCTTTGTAGTGTATTCAATTAAATATAGGTCAAACATGATTTGCAAATCATTGTATTCTCTTTTTATTTATGTTTAACACAACGTCCCAACGTCATTAGAATTGGGGTTGTACTTTCCTTTCAGTAACAAGGAACAAAGCAACAACAATGGTGACCGTGGAACAGTGTCTGCTAAAACAAATGGACATAGATGACCAGATGATACGTTTAATTGCAAAATCGATCGAGAAGGCGGCGGCGTAGACGGTATTTAGAACCAATGGGCACGCTGAGTACGTCATCACAGCATGTGACTAAAATGGACCAATCAGGAGAGATGATCTCTGCGGCGTTCGACGCGCAGCAACAATTTTTGCCGTGTGCGCGTCAAGCTACACAGAGGGGCCCTGTGGGCCAATTCGTCGGTCACGTGATGCAATGCGGGTGTTGTTGCCCGCGCGGGAGTATAAAGAGGCCTCTCAAGTACATGTTGATGTAAGATTAAAATTAAAATTTCCTCATTTCTTTGCTTTTTTTTGTTTTGGCCTCCAACTTGACCCAGGCCCATCTCCACCTGCAACTCATGCCTGCTTCAAGCTGTGCCACATGAATAGCATCCTCCTCTTTCAGCACTCTCATTCTGGAAAAGAATTGACTAAAATCATTGTCTGTTTCACTTCATATTTCACTATTAACAAATTCCAAGCCTAATCCAAAATACATCCTCCAGGAAAATATTAAGTAGTGTTTTTATTGGCCATTTCTAAATTTGAAGTTAGTTAATTTTGTGTTTTGACATAATACATAACATCGCTCCGCCGCTTAACACATTTAATATTAACAGCTGTAAAACTAATTAGATAATTGTAGGCGCGTTTCCTAATTAATACAAGATGTACTAGCGGATTAGCTCGTCACCGATGTTACGTGGGCTTCACGGTTCCGCTGGGACCACAACCAGGGCCACGACCTGCAGCACCACAACGCGAAAATACAAAAGACCAGTGCAACAAATACGACACTGGCTTATCTGATGAGCAAAAATGTTGCTTAAACGTAAGAGTAGCTATAGAGGATCTCCGCTCCAGAGGTAGGTAGAGTAGCCAAATATTGTACTCAAGTAAGAGTACTGTTACTTGACAATAATGTGACTCAAGTAAAAAATAGTCCTCCAAGAAATTACTTGAGAAAGAGTAAAAAGTACACAGTGAAATAATTACTCAAGTACTGAGTAAATTGCACAAACAATTTAAAAAACAACAACAAAAAACATTTGCAATTTATTGCACGATGTTTTCTCAAGTTATAAGTGAGTTGAAATATCCACGTTTGGGCAGACAGTGCCAGACAAATACTACAATACATGAGAGGTGTTGTTTTTGTTCATCTAAATGTAAACACGATTAGCATGCCGTTGCCTTCATTGCAACGACAACCTTCTCAAAATGGTGGCCATTTAGGTATGACGATCAGCCGGGCTGGTTTATCTTATCGGAGCAATACAATTCATGTAAATGGCCTATATTGAGGTCAAAATTGCAAATTTCGCCGAAAGACGACTGATTTGCATGTATGAGTCATCAATGTCTTTCACAAAGTACTGATTTGCAATTGGTAACTCAGAAAAACAGCAGTGAAGCCATTCAATAGCATTTAACCATTCACGCAGACTGCGGATTTCTCACGAAGCGGAAGATGGCGATTGGGACGTGATCGTTGATTCTACAATGCACAGTGACGGTGCAGTACCATAAAAGTGCAAAGAAATGCACAATTTCACTATCGTCACACTATTTTTGTTATTTTCCTTTGTAAAATGTGTATTTGATTGTTGTTACTTTCTTATTTACACTAAGAATACAGCTTTACTGGCGTGTTAAGTGCCCAATACATTGTGGGTTAATTATTCATGTTAATTCCCTCTAAGGATTGTGTTGTTTTTAATTTGGGGAAGACCCTCCTTTGATCCAGGAATGCACACACACATGGGTATGTGCACGTGCGTGACTGACCTGCAGTCTTGCAGGTCGGTCATATGCTATATGGCTTCAAAATGTCGTAGTTGAAAAAAAGGCTTGATGTAGTCTCAGGCATGGCTGCTGGTGTGAAAGTGAGCTCACCAAACTGATGAGCTTTTATAGACCTGAAGGCCCTCAACCGATAGGGTGCGGATAAATTCAAACCTCTACTCAATAGGAGTAGAAATTCAAACATCAACAACAACAACAATTTTTAAAATTTGAGGCGGACCCTCCTTTGATGCAGGCATGCACGCGCACTCACACGCACGCACGAATACACATTGCATAAAGTTCATGAAAGCACATCTCTCGACCAATTGTAGTGCAGGATTTCAAATAACACTTGAATTTGTAGAAGAGGTTAGGCCAGAAATGTTGAATTTCACAGGCACATAGAGAATATATTCATATCTGCACAAAAAATAAGTATTTTGGGGAAGTAAAACTTATTTGTAACATAAAAAACACGTTTTGGCAGAATGGTCCCGCTGAACCCGCGCACACAAACATACACACACATACAAACGCGCACACACACACAACTCCTATAACAATCCCAACTTGCCAACATTTTCTTTGTGGCATAAAATGTGTGAAATCGTAGCCGTGCGGGAAGTCATCTGCTGGAAGGCTGTGCAAGAAAAACAATGACCAGATCTCTGGCGCCATCTGGTGGTTTAGGGGTCTAAACACCCCCCCCCAAAATGTTTTCCTTTCAGTTTCAAGGGTGAGGCTTGAATAACATGTACATAATTAAATTACCAGCATTGATGTGTCTTAGCATATACCTCGTGATACTTGTGCAGCGCATCCAACAAGCAAACTGTGAAACCATTGATGAGTTCCTCACTGGGTCCTTGAAATGTTACTCTGGAATACCAGCGAGTCAGTGAGCTATAAAAAAAACAAAAAAAAACAACAGTTCATTACCCTTTAAGAGACAACACAATCCATCCATTTTCCGTACCGCTTATCCTTATTAGGGTTGCGGGCGAGCTGGAGCCTATCCCAACTTACTCTGGGCGGGAGGCGGGGTACACCCTGAACTGGTTGCTAGCCAATCGCAGGGCACATACAAACAAACAACCATTCGCACTCACATTCACACCTATGGACATTTCAAGTTTTTCAATTCAGAAAAGGAGGAAAACGTAGTACCTGGAGAAAACCCAAGCACGGGGAGAATATGCAAAATCCACACAGACGAGGGCAGATTTGAGCCCAGGTCCTCAGAACTGTGAGGCAGATCTGCTAACCAGTCGACCACCGTGCCACCCACAAAACAGATTATTATTCATAATACAAGACATATATGGGGCGGGGGGGGGGGGGTAATCTGCACAAGCTGCATATGACCAATAGAAGGTGAAAAAGACTTACCTGTTGATGCTTGCAACAAAGCCCATGACTGATTGGTGAGTCTTGCTGGTGTCATGGTGGACATCAACTCCCACTACCATCAAACTTTTCTATGAGTAAAATGTAAGTATACATTTAATCACCCACATCTCCAGTACACCACATACAGTTGATATTAAGTTGCAACACCCCTGTTAAAATGCCAGGTTTTTGTGATTAAAAAAAAAAAAAAAAAAAAAGAAACCAGTCAAATATAAGCTTACTTCCAAATCTGTTTCTTTTTGTGAAAGCAGGCATCAAGCAGAACAATGAAACTGACACAATTGTTTTTTTTTTAAATGAAAATTTTAAACATTTGAACATAAAACAACACTGAGAAAATACCTTTGACAGAAAAATAACTTATTTACAAGTATAACCATGTACAGAATTTACATGAGACAAAAATGCATGAACAAATGGGGCTCCCACACTTGCACTTTTTCTTCAACCAAATTCTCCTCCTCTACCGTTTGCTCAAGAGTCCAGGTTTGTATTACCTTGCGTATAAAATCTAGCAAAGTTTTATCCACATCAGGATTTTATTCTTCTGTGGCAGTGAATGGGATCTTGTGTGGTTGTCATTCTCCTTGAAACCAGTCCCTACTTCTGCTCGAAGCACAACCTGTGCAGATTAGAAATATAACTCATTCATTCATTGATTTTCTTCGGCTTATTTGAGGTCGGGTTGCGGGGGCAGTAGCTTTAGCAGGGAAGCCCAGACTTCCCTGTCCCTAGCCACTTCCTCCAGGTCTTCCGAGGGGATCCCGAGACATTCCAAGGCAAGCCGAGAGATGTAGTTTCTCCAGCGTGTCCTGGGTCGTCCTCAGGGTCTCCTCCTGGTGGGACGTGCCCAGAACACCTCACCAGGGAGGCGTCGAGGAGGCATCCTAAAATGATGCCCGAGCACCTCATCTGGCTCCTCTCAATGCGGAGGAGCAGCGACTCTACTCTGAGCCCCTCCCGAATGACCGAGCTTCTCACCCTATCTCTAAAGAAGAGAGACGCTGCGGAGGAAACTCATTTCGCCCGCTTGTATGCCGGGATCTTGTTCTTTCGGTCACGACCCTCAGCTCGTGACCATAGGTGAGGGCAGAAATATAGATCGCCCGGTAAATAGAGAGCTTCGCCTTTCGGCTTAGCTCCTTCTTCACAATGGACCGATACAAAGTCCGCATCACTGCAGACGCTGCACCGATCCGCCCGTCGATCTCCCGTTACATTCTTCCATCACTCGTGAACAAGACTCCAAGATATTTTGAACTCCTCCACTTGGGGCAGGATCTCATCCCCGATCTGGAGAGGGCACGCCACCCTTTTCCGACTGAGGACCATGGTATCAGATTTGGAGGTGCTAATTTTCATCCCAGCCGCTTCACAATCTGCTGCAAACCGCTCCAGTGAGAGTTGGAGACCACGGCTTGATGAAGCCAACAGAACCACATCATCTGCAAAAAGCAGAGATGCAATAATGAGGTCACCAAACTGGACCCTTTCTACACCTAGAAATTCTGTCCATAAGTTATGAACAGAATCGGTTACAAAGGGGGAGTTCAACTCCCGAGTCCGACTTACTACCGGCAATGTGGACCAAACTCTGACACTGGTTGTACAGGGACCGAACAGCCCGTATCATGGGGTGCGGTACTCCATACTCCCGAAGCACCCCCCACAGGACTCCCCGAGGGACATGGTCGAACGCCTTCTCCAAGTCTACAAAACACATGTAGACTGGTTGGGCGAACTCCCATGCACCCTCGAGGGCCCTGCCGAGGGTGTAGAGCTGGTCCACTGTTCCACGGCCAGGACGAAAACCACACTGCTCCTCCTGAATCTGAGATTCAATTTCCCGACGGACCCTCCTCTCCAGCACCCCTGAGTAGACCTTACCAGGGAGGTTGAGGAGTGTGATGCCGCTGTAGTTGGAACACACCCTCTGGTCCCCCTTCTTAAAAAGGGGGACCACCACGCCAGTCAGGCAATCCAGAGGCACTGTCAACCAGGAAAGCCCCACAACATCCAGAGCCTTTAAGAACTCCGGGCGAATCTCATCCACCCCTGGGGCCTTGCCACCGAGGTGGTTAAAAATATCCTCGGTGAAATCAACCCCAGAGATAGGAGACCCCAGACTCTGCTTCCTCATGGGAAGGCATGTCGGCGGAATTAAGGAGGTCTTCGAAGTATTCGCTCCAACGACTCACAACCTCCCGAGTCGAGGTCAGCAGTGCCCCATCCCCATTGTACACAGTGTTGATGGTGGGACTGCTTCCCCCTCCTGAGACGCCGGATGTTGGACCAGAATCTCCCCGAAGCCGTCCGGAAGTCGTTCTCCATGGCCTCACCGAACTCCTCCCATGCCCGGGTTTTTGCCTCAGCGACCACTAAAGCCGCATTCCGCATGGCCAGCCGGTATCCATCAGTTGCCTCAGCAGTCCCACAGGCCAAAAAGGCCTGATAGGACTCCTTCAGCTTGACTGCATCCCTCACTGTTGGTATCCACCAACGCGTTCGGGGATTGCCGCCACGACCACAGCTCTGGTCGGCCCCCTCTGCAATGCAGGCAAGGAACATGGTCCCCTGCCTCCCCCGGGATGTGGGTGAAGTTCTGTCGGAGGTGGGAGTTGAAACTCCTTCTGACAGGGTATTCTGTCAGACGTTCCCAGTAGACCCTCTCGATAGGTTTGGGCCTGCCAGGTCAAACCGGCATCTTCCCCCACCATCGGAGCCATCTCACCACCAGGTAGTGATCAGTTGACAGCTCCGCTCCTCTCTTCACCCGAGTGTCCAAGACATGCGGCCGCAAGTCCGATGATACGACCACAAAGTCAATCATCGAACTGCGATCTAGAGTGTCCTGGTGCCAAGTGCATGTATGGACACCCTTATGCTTGAACATATTGTTTGTTATGTACAATCCGTGATGAGCACAGAAGTCCAATAACAGAACACCACTCTGGTTCTGATCGGGGGGGGTCGTTCCTCCCAATCACGCCCTTCCAGGTCTCACTGTCATTGCCCACATGAGCATTGAAGTCCTCCAGCAGAACGATGGAGTCCCCAGCGGGAGCGCTCTCCAGCACCCCCTCCAAGGACTCCAAAAAGGGTGGGTAATCTGAACTGCTGTTTGGTGCATATGCTCAAACAACAGTTAGGACCCGTCCCCTCACCCGAAGGCGGAGGAAGGCTACATTCTCGTCCACCGGGGTGAACCCCAACGTACAGGCGCCGAGCCAGGTGGCAATAAGAATACCCACACCAAGTGTGGAGGCGCGCCTGACTACATTTATTTGGAACTTCTCGACCTGACACACCAGCTTGGGCTCCTTCCCTGCCAGAAAGGTGACATTCCACGTCCCTCGAGCCAGCTTTTGTAGCCGGGGATCGGATCGCCAAGGACCCCGCCTCCGGCCACCGCCCAGGTCACATTTCACCCGACCCCTGTGGCCCCTCCCACAGGTGGCGAGCCCACGGGAAGGGGGACCCACATTACTCTTTCGAGCTGTGCCTGGCCGAGCCCCATGGGGACGATTTCGGATTCTATTTATTCAAATCCTGGTCACCCTCAAGTCAGCTGAGACACAACCGCAACCCTCGTGAGGATAAGTGGCTTGGAAAATGGATGGATGGATTGATAGTTTTGCCATTTTACCATTTAACCACCTGGATAATGATGACACGATTGATTGTTGCTCTGGTTATGGTGGCCTCACCGCTAGCAGTGGCTAACTGATAATGCTACATGTGCTGAGCAGTGAGTGAGAGGCTGCGCTGGCATTTATTTATTTTTTGCTTTCCACAATCACTTGGGTGGTACTTCTTCAAATGAATAAACCCAGTGCTACTCTTTTTTTTTCATACCTAGCACATCGACTGGTTAATAGCATTGGTCCACGTCGCTTTGGAGACACCGCCACACAACCAACGTTTGTTACTCGCGGAGCCGCCGACTGGCTGCCTCTGTCGCCGGGGAGAGGACGGGCCGCCACTGAGGCAGCAGGCTTCATGGGAGGACGGCGGAGTCAGTGGGCCAGCCGAGGAGGCGTGGTTTCTGTTTACTCCCACAACTTGCAATCGGAAGTGAAGCAGGAAAAGGACGACTGATTGGCTGTTGTCATGCACATTGCCGCCACATTAGATGGAGGAAATACGCACACAGTTGATCACAGAGATTGACGTGAAATTTATCACAATCTCTAATCTCGATCATATAATCTCGCCCAGCACTGTGAAAAAAAATATTTAGTATTTTTTTTTTTTTGTATTATTATTATTATTATTATTATTTATTTTATTTTTTTTTTTAAATCGATGCAGCCCCAACCTGGAATGACTTATTTAAAACTGTACTCATTGCGGCAAAACCAGAGTAGTTGTCAGGTATGCATATTTCAAAATGTTTTTCACTATATAACCTGTACAACTCAACAGAAAAAAACATTTTTAAGGAGAAAAATAAAGTTACAATCACCTGGTTGCACACATGCGCACACCCTCAAACTAATATGTTCTTTGAGCACTTTTGGCTCAGTCACATTAATGGTGGAAAAAGTTTTTAAATTAACTCTTCTAGGGCTGAACAATTTCAGGAATTTTTTAAATTGCAATTTCGATTGAAGATTTTCTTCAAAAAAGGTTGAGTGCTACGTGTTCAATAAAGACTCTAGTTGTCTATCATTGTCATTGTATTCTTGAGTGCTACAAAAAATAAAAATGCAGCTTTGACGATCACTCGTGACCGCGTTGTCTGAAATTATGATTTTGATCTGAAAACAAGAAATTGTTCAGCCCTACTATCTTGGTGTCATTTTGTATATTAAACAAGCCTGGCATTAGAATAGGGGTTTGTAGACCTTTTATATTAATTGTATATTCTCTATTTTCTACTACTTACTCTGTATAGGGTAGTAAGGTATTTTCCACTAATATCTTCCCCACCATAGCAAACAATGTGGGGCTGTTGCTAAGCAAGAGACTTACCAGAGGGACATTGACAGTCCAAAGTTCTCCTCCTAATTTGCTGTTCACTTGCAGGAGTATCTTTTGGGCCACACTCCTTAACTTCTGTTGCTGGGAAATTGTCCGGACATTGATAGCCTAGCAAGCAAACGCACTTCTAATTAGTAGATTCACAATGGCAAAAGGCTAGACAGGGGTGTCAAACTCATTGTAGTTCAGGGACAACATTATAGCGTAACTAGATGTCAAGTAAGCCAGACCAATAAAATAGCATAGCATGCCCTGCTGAGGCCATTGCAAATTTCTAAGTCACCAAAACTTTTCACCTACTGAAAATGGCCTAAAAGTGCATTTTCAAACCAAAATACTTAACCCTGGCCAAGACAGGATGTTGTGATGATCAAACGAAAAATCATGACATGCGGTTGACACTCCAGCACGCCCGCGACCCTTGTGAGGAAAAGTGAGTGAGTGAGAGCCTAAGTGAGCCATTCTGAATTTTGCCCCAATGTGATGTCACACCACACCATGTCTCATGCCCATCATGACTTTGCAGGTAGTTTGGCTGAAAAAGTGTTGTCTCCTTGAGCAAAAAAGTAGTTTTTTGCTTTATCCCTGCTTGCCTGTTTCTTCAAACTGGGCTGTTCGAGAACAAGTAGCAACTCACATAATCGTAATGCGCCAAGGTACGGGCCTTGGTTGCCGGGGTTACAAAATCCCATTGGCCTGATAGAACACAATGAACAGTGACTCCTATGCCTGAAACATAACCACCCCCCAAAACAAGTCATTTCAAGTGGGGTGTTACAAAGTGGGCTATACTTCTTTATCCTTTGTGCATTCTCACACAAGAAACCTTTAGTGAACATACCTGGGAACCAATTTAAATTGTAAAATAAATGCACAATATGTCTCCTTTAAAACACAATTTCAAGTATGTCATCTTTGTTTTTTCCTCGTATTATTGTATTATACCTGAGATGGAATGGGACTTTTAACGCAGCAGAGTTTCTTGATGGCACTGTAGAGATCATTTCTGTTTCCTACCAAGATGCACACTACAAGCTGCAAACTAGTCTGTAAAGATAAAAAATATGATCGACTGGGTTTAATTGATTTTTTTCCCACAACATAGATAAAATCATTAAGGTGTGTGTTAATTTACAGAAAACATTAATTGATGTCTGAATTTTGGGGATTTAAATTTTCACCCCATAACAAAAGGAAATAAAGAATCAGTTCCAGGGTCAAACTGTCACAATACAGTGGAAACTCGATAAAAGGGACTCTGATATAACGGATATCGGATAAAACAGACCGTTGCGACTGAACAATGTGTCCAAAAATAATTTCCATTTGTCACTTAAAATGCAGTTGACAATGTCTGTTAGTTTAAAAATTGGCCATTGTTGTTTAACGGTGTTGTGGCGCAAAATCTCGGCAGAGAATGGGACTGACGTGTTTCCGGGTCACAGATATACAATAATACTAGATCCACCCATGCCTACGTGGAGGCCATGTTGAATGTGGGGCAGTGACGTCATGGCTATGTTACGATGGTATATATATGGTCTTTTGTACATAGAGCAGAGCGAGAGTGTCATAGCTGCAGCGCTGAGGAGTACAAAACACATCTTTGGAGTCCAAAATGTGCTATTATTGGGACAGTAACAGTTTTTTTTTGTCAAACCGTTTGCCTTTGGCAACAGATTTGGAACTAGGAAGCACGCTAATTCCCCGCAGCTCATGAAAGCGACTTCCCTACGATGAGTACTGTTAGAAATTACTGACCGTACGCTTACACAACACTGCATTAACTTTTGTTGGATACATCTCATTACAGATACACATACAGATATCCTTATAAACATATAATTGCATTCCACTTAGTCGCACCGACACAACAAACGCACAACATATCAACATGGTGCGTTAGGAAGTTCACTCGCGCGTTCTCCGCACCCCGGAACCGTCGGTAACTCAGAGCGTTGTTTGTGTGCGCGTCACTCGATACAAGTAAAACTGACACATTCAATATGGCAGATGTACTGACGTATCCCAAGCAATAGCCAACACGTTCATCAGTAAAGTTATAGAAAGAGGAGCACATTCTGTCTCTGGGTGACGCGGTCTCGGGCACGATGGGAGTATCGGACTGAATTTCCGAACTGACCTCATACACAGGTGAAGCTAGGATTGGTCCAAGACTGCATGACGTCACGACGGGAAGCAGTTTTGGCCACAAAACAAGCAGGCTGAAGCTTGGACGGGGCTCTTCTACATGGGCCTTGTTCTGAACCAAGTGAAGGAGAGCCCAGCCCTGAACCTTTTCCAATCTTATTGTTAGACTTTGTATTTTTGAATAAATTGTTAAACTTTCGGCGGCACGGTGGCCGACTGGTTAGAGCGTCAGCCTCACAGTTCTGAGGTGCGGGGTTCAATCCCCGTCCCCGCCTGTGTGGAGTTTGCATGTTCTCCCCGTGCCTGCGTGGGTTTTCTCCGGGCACTCCGGTTTCCTCCCACATCCCAAAAACATGCATTAATTGGAGACTCTAAATTGCCCGTAGGCATGACTGTGAGTGCGAATGGTTGTTTGTTTCGATGTGCCCTGCGATTGGCTGGCAACCAGTTCAGGGTGTACCCCGCCTCCTGCCCGATGACAGCTGGGATAGGCTCCAGCATGCCCGCGACCCTAGTGAGGAGAAGCGGCTCAGAAAATGGATGGATGGATGGATGTTAAACTTTCCATCCGGCCTAATCTTTGAAATTTTACCTTGACCAGAATAAAAGAACTGGGCAATAGAGGTTTGTCCGGCCGGCAGGTTATACCCAGGCCGCAACTTTTCCTTGTTCTCTTTTCCTAACCTCCAACAGTACTGTACGCACCATGACCAAGCACACTGGCGTGGTAAGTTTGAATAAAATGTGAAAACTTTCAAGCTTTTTAAAAAATATTTATTTACAATAACTTTGTACCTTACTGGGCATTTTAGACCTTCAAAAGACCTACAAAACAATAATTTCGAACTGTACAGTAATATGAGTGCATATGGGCCTCAGAAAAAAAGTGCTTCAATGTAACGGGCGATCTATTTGTCCGTTCTATCGAGGTTCCATTGTACCTTAACTGTACAGGCACTGTTTTAATACCTTACTGGTACTTCAGGTGTAATTTGATAAAACCAATCCTATGCAGGTTAAGATATGATCAGAATATTGTATTGGCATGGAAGTAAGGACAAGAATATGTCTATTCTTAAAATGTATGTCTTACCTCACTAGTTAGCTGAGAGTGGATGCTCTTGACATACGTTTCTGTGCGATCATCCCTCAGCTCTACACAAGTAGGACGAGCCACTTGCAACCCAAGCGGCCCACCCACCTTGTTAAAGGTCAAAATCAACTCTTCAGCCTGGTCTGCACAGCGTCGAGGATAGAAAATGGCCCACTTTTTCAGAGGAACCTAAGAGATTGATTTATCAATGAATACAAATGACCCAAACAAACTCATTCAACATAAAACAACAGCAACACTGGCTACTATGTAAGCTTATACAATTACAATTATTATTTCTTATGTATTATGGAAAAATTTAGGGATTAAAGGGTTTACTGATAAACTGATAAGATTCCAACCTGAGCTATACCGTTTCAAATTTGGATGATCATTATATCACATCCCTGAAAGTAGCACAGTGGTACCTTGACTCAAGTGAAAGTTTGAGAAAGGGATCACCCTTGGTCAATTTTTCACTTTGTGGTGCGAGCCAAAATTTTAGTTATGAGCAAGCTTCAGATACTCTAATGCTTGAGTGACGTGCGAAGAAAAAGGAGCACGACAGTTGCTCATGCACTTTTAGCAGTTTATTAAATGAGAAACAGTCAAACACAAATATGGAACAGATACTAAAGCTGTACCGTGTGGTAAACTAGCATGTCATGTAAAGGCACATGTCAGCGTAGGATTGTACACCAGTGTGTGTGTTTGTATGTAAGAAACTATTTTACAATACAGTTATATTTTTTCTGGAATAAAAACATAAAAAAGTGTTGTATGGCTAGAACAGATAAATGGCATTAAAATTCGGATTTTTTTTAATATACACAGGTAAATACAGCTATGCGCTTATAACGGAACAAATTAAATTCATAAAGGTACCAATATAGTTGTCTTTTGGCTTATCCATTCATTCAGGTTTCATTCATTATTGAGGAGGCAGTTATGTGATGTCCTGGTTACTTACTGAGCTGATTGAAGCCAGCCTGACAACCTCTCTGGACCAAGACCCATCAGCACCAATGGTAAATGACGAAGTTTGGACACAGATAGTTTCAAGAGGCAGAGATCTACCCTTTATCTGAAACAGTGAAAGTGAAATTCAACTTCATCAAGATGGTCCAGATGGATTACTGAACGCATTCTTTGATATAGAATTTGAGTAAAATATTTTCATTTTCGGTAGAATGCCTTACCAGCAGGATTTCTGAGCCAAATTGCAGACCCCATTGGGTGACTTCTTTCTGGCTGTCAGGGTTAGTGCTTATGTTCTTCAGAAGTTGCTTTACTGTATGGGTGTGCTGCTCAGCATTCACATTAATGTGCATGGTCAGGTCCTAAAATATTTAAATGTAAAATATTCAAACAAAATTTTGACCAATCACACTTAGAGGTAAAGGCTTGTACTTTTGAATCTACTTTCAGTTTAGAGGTGCTAAAAACAACCGTTAACCAAGGACGACTACATCCATCCACCCGTGCATTTTCTGAAACGCTTATCCTCACTAGGGTCGCGGGTGTGCTGGCACCTATGTCCCCTGCCTTCGGGCGGGAGGCGGGGTACAGCCTGAACTGGTCGCCAGCCAATTGCATGGCAGATACATATAGACAACTATTCACACTCACACAATTTTGAGTCTTCAATTAACCTACAATGCATGTTTTTGGAATGTGGGAGGAAACCGGAATACCCGGAGAAAATCCACGCAGGCACGGTGAAAACACACAAACTCTACACAGGTGAGGCCAGATTTGAACTCGGGTTCTCAGAACTGTGAGGCAGATGTGCTAACCAGTCGGTCACCGTGCCGCCAGCCAAGGACTACATAAAAAATGTACAGTAAAACATTTAGTTTGTGTATGAAACAAATGCTGACAGGCTGATCAGAAGTACCTTCATTGCTCTGAAATCCTTCTTCATGTTTTCCGGGATCCCAGTCATAAAAGCTAGCTCAGGAACTATAAGGATCTCACCAGTTATGACTTGCTGCAATGAATAAGTGTTCAATTATTAAGTGTGACAACATAGTGACAATGTCAGTCTTTTACATTCAAAATATTTTATGGATTATTATTGGAATGTTATTTAGAATGAGGATATGCATTGTGATGTGTTTTTGTGATGGAAAACAAGAACAAATAACATCCAATTGCAAATTCTTCTGTTAGGTCTAAAATGTACAAAGTATGCATCTATTTAAGACTTTGTGAAGTAGCCTAATTGTTCATTCAAAACACTCAGGGCCTCATTCACTAATAAATGCAAAAAAATGTTCTTACACTGCGCACAAGTTGAGCATATACGCAAAATCACCGTCAGATACATGACTAAAGAAATCAACATTCCAAAGAGAAACTATGCAGCAAAGTTCGAAAAACATTTTCGCGATAACGACTCTAAATCAGTCTTGCACGTATTACAATCGCTAACAAATTACAAGCGATGATCCCCCCCCAAGCTGAGAATAATAGTAGACTAGCCGACGACAAACAGCTTCTACTGCCGATTTGAAAAGGACACTTTCACACCCCACGCCCACACAGCCGCACCACCAACCACAATCACACCTCCGACACCTGCGTTGACCATCCACGAACAGGATGTGAGATGCATCTTCAAACAACAAAAGATTAACAAAGCGGCAGGGCCAGACCTTGTGTACCCATCCTGCCTCAAAGTCTGCGCGGACCAGCTCGCTCCAGTCTTCACACAGATCTTCAATAGATCTCTGGAACTAAGTACCATCCTGTTTCAAATGTTCAACCATCATCCCAGTCCCCAAGAAACCTGCAGTCTTGGGTCTGAATGACTACAGGCCTGTCGCATTGACATCTGTGGTCATGAAGTCCTTTGAACGCCTCGTGCTGGACCACCTCAAGGCGTCACAGGTCCCCTGCTGGACCCCCTGCAGTTTGCCTACCGAGCGAACAGGTCTGCGGATGATGCACTCAACATGGGACTGCACTTCATCCTAGAACACCTCGACAGCGCTGGGACCTACGCAAGGATCCTGTTAGTGGACTTCAGCTCTGTGTTCAAAACCCTCATCCCCAAACTCCTTTCCTCCAAGCTTCTCCAGGTCAGCGTGTCGCCTGCCATCTGCCAGTGGATTTACAGCTTCCTGACGGGCAGGACACAGCAGGTGAGGCTGTCCTCTCTCCGCTGCTCTTCTCTCTCTACACGAACGACTGCACCTCAACGCACCCGGCTGTCAAAATCCTGAAGTTTGAAGATGACACCACAGTCATCGGCCTCATCAAAGACGGTGACGAGTCTGCATATCGACAGGAAGTGGAGCGGCTGGAGCTCTGGAGCGGCCGACACAACCTGAAGCTGAACACGCTCAAGACCGTAGAGATGATTGTGGACTTCAGGAGGCATCCTTCGCCACAGCTGCCTTGTGTCAACTGTTGAGACCTTCAAGTTCCTAGGAATTACAGTCTCTCAGGACCTGAAATGGGAGATAAACATCAACTCCATCCTCAAAAAGGCCCAGCAGAGGATGTACTTCATGCGGTTTCTGAGGAAGCACCGCCTGCCACAGGAGCTGTTGAGGCAGTTCTATACAGCGGTCATCGAATCAGTTTTGTGTTCTTTGATCACAGTCTTGTTTGGTGCTGCTACAAAAAAGGACAAACTCTGACTGCAACGAACAATCAAAACTACTGAAAAAGATTGTCGGTACCCTCCTACCCACCCTTGAGGACTTGCACGCTGCCAGAACTAAGACAAGAGAGTGCAAAATCCTTTTAAATTTTATTGATTTGAACATGTAAATTGGTTGCACATTATTAAAATGTGTTAAAATATTTTTTTTAGGAGAAGAGGGGTAAATGATGTCATTTTAACACATTGTAATCATTTGCAACCGATGTACATGTTCAAATGAAGTAAACTCAAACGACTCTTTTTATCAGTGCAGTCGCAGCCACGCGCTACCTGTTCGGGGGATTCATCCACCGTCCCCAGTGTTTCTGGTGTCACAGACGTGGAGGATTCGTCACCGTTCCTGGTGTCTCCCCACAGTCTCAGACGAAATTACGCTCCAACACCCGGCTGCTGCTGCCCGCCCGACTGGCCGTGTCCACCCGTGCAGACTGATAAAAACAGTCCTTTGACTTTACTTAATTTGAACATCTACATTGGTTGGACATTATTAAAAGCTGTTAAAATGACAATTTACCCCTCTTCTCCTAAAAAAAAAAGTAATTTTAGCACATTTTATTCATGTGCAACCAAAGTACATGTTCAAATTAAGTAAATTCAATGGATTCTATTTATTTATTGATTTTACCCTCCATTGCATGTGCTGGAGCCACAAAAGATTGTGAGGGCAATCGGCAGCATAAATGATTGTATTGATCAATTAATAGGTGTCCTCACAAATATCAGTGATTCATTAAATCCACTGATTAACTAATGAATTCTGAGTCCTTGCCTCTTTTACATTGTTGAAATCAAATGTTGCCGGGCATTAATTGTTCATCAGTGCTAATTGTTCATGTCTCTGATATGCAGATTTATTATAACAGTTTCCCAGCATCACCTCTAAGTGTCTCCAAAGGACCAACAGCTGCAGAAACGTGCGTACTCAGCCCTGAAGTTGGTGTGTGGCACCGCACATTTCCACGGTCACTTCACTCTTGATACATCTGAACTTTGCCGTGAAAAAGAACGTACGCCACGTTTTTGTGCTTACGCACCTTTTGTAAATGAGGCCCCAGGACTTTGACGAGGGCACTCCTTCTTTTCCTTTGGGCTTGTCCCTTTAGGGGTCGCCACAGCGCATCATCCTTTTCCATGTAAGCCTATCTCCTGCATCCTCCTCTCGAACACCAACTGCCCTCATGTCTTCCCTCATGACATCCATCCAAAATCTTTATGTTTTTCTTCAGCCATTAAGAGGTGGACTTGCTGGTGTGTTTTGGATCCATGTTTTACTGTTGGTATGATGTTCTTTTTCTGAAATGCGGTGTTGGTGGGGACACACCTTTCAAAAAGTTCAAATTTTGTCTCGTCAGAATATTTTCCCAAATGTCTTGGGGATCAGCAACATTGAGCCTGAATGTTATTTTTGCTCAGCAGTGGTTTTCATCTTGGAACTCTACCATGCAGGCCATTTTTGCCCAGTGTCCTTCTTACGGTTATGAACACTTACCTTAACTGGGGCAAAGGAGGCCTGCAGTTCTTTGGCTGTTGTTGTGGAGTCGTTTGTGACCTCTGCATTTTGTGCTTACTTATGTTGTCTGACTAATATTTAAATTTGTTTGATGATGTTTGCATGTTTGTCATACGTGTCACGTATGACAAACACTTTTTCACATCACTGTATTTATATACTGTATATTATGGGTGTAACAAATTATTTTATCAACGTATCACGATTCGTGGCTGGCAATTCGATTCAAGGACGATATTGGTTCATTTAAAACGATACGATCGAAATAGTTCAGTAGCTGGAAATCGATTTTAACTTTTTAGCCAAAAATTCATCAAGTGTGACTGTGAAATAAATACCTGCATAGTGGACAGTGCAGGTGAAATTTCTTCGATTCTTGTTTCTTGTAAGGGAATCGGGTAAAAACTAATTATGGTCATTCAATATGAAGAACTAAGTTTTTTTTGTGTCTTATTATGTACTGTACCATCAAATGGACTATTAGTCTGCTGAATAAAAAGTTGACTGATTGTATTGTTTTGCAATAAAACAAAGGGGAAAACAGCACATTACTTTATTTCACCTATGATTTTATTGTTAAGCCATTT
The DNA here is from genome assembly GCF_024500385.1 of Phyllopteryx taeniolatus. Taxonomy (NCBI): domain Eukaryota; kingdom Metazoa; phylum Chordata; class Actinopteri; order Syngnathiformes; family Syngnathidae; genus Phyllopteryx; species Phyllopteryx taeniolatus. The sequence continues at coordinate 3,308,757 of NC_084504.1, forward strand.
TTTCCCTAGAAAAGAGATGTTTAATTGGTATTAGAATTATGAGGGGGTCGTTGGAATTTTTTTTCAAATATAAGGTGTCCAGAGCTGGACCCAAAGTTTGAGAATTCCTGTTCAAAACAGTTAAATACTAATGGCTAGAAACAAGGCACTGAGAAGTTTTATGAATTGTGTTAATATTACCTAAAGAGGTAAATAAATGAACAAACCTGCTCTTTAGAGCACAAACGTAGGCCTGACACAGCGTCCAGTAGTTGACATTGTCGCTGGTTCTCCTCTAGTTTGCTCGAGTTTCCCCTCGAGGGTACTCTGATATCGCGGCAAGCAAGCTAAGCAGTTTCAAAGACTTCAAGTGCACTGCGATTTGCCGCAGGACACACGCATCCTTAATAATTTCTCGCTACCCGCCTCCTCAAACTGCCATTCACCAGGAAGACAGATGTCTTAAGCTTTAAAAAAAAAAGTGATTAACACACACACATACCGTAATGTCTCATCCAACCACTAGGGACACTCCGGAAAGAAGTGACTAGATATGGGGTATAAAAAAGGAAGTGAAGAAGAAGAAAGTAGCCTTGACAGTGCTAACTGCTGTTTGCTAACTGAAAAAAAAAAATAAAATCAGGCGCAGTAAAAGGAATTACAAACGTTTTCTTTGGAAATACAGCAAATACACACCTCCAACACAGAAAGCCTACCTTCCTTAAATCCACTCCATTATCTCCTAGTATCGATAAGATCGACGGATTACTTTTTCAACGATATAAATCAATAAACTTACGTCCAGAAGGCAAACTTCCCAAGCACAGATCGAATATAAATCAATACAATGAATTCTTACACTACTAATACACACACACACACACACGTATAGACAGACAGAT